>NC_035107.1:76495439-77120439 GCF_002204515.2 Aedes aegypti
TTGTGGATGCAGAGATCGTGAGTTCGATTCCAAGCGGTGGCAGGTAACGTTGGGAACATTAAATTCAGTGACTTTATGATATGAATTCCGGAAGCTGTGAAAAAGCTTGAAAATAATATTTAATCGATAATACAGCAAAGCGAAATGGTTGAGAAAGCGCCTTCCGAAGATGTTACACAGCTACTTGTCGTATAACTGTCGAGATAGAGCAATGATCGGTATGAATAAGAGCTGCCAACACAGCTTAAAAGTAGCTGAGTAGATTCGCCAGATTTGTTGGTAAAAGGATCGCATAGAAGCTTTCGTTCGTATGTACAGCGCCTTTACTCAGCATAAAGCCGTATAAAGAGGGCCTAGAGAATGTTTACATTTGCACTAAATGTTAGTTGGGTGGCTCACCTCAGTATGGGAGAAAAATAAAGTTGTAGAATTTCACGGGGCACCCCCTAGATTTATTCCTTAATGTTAAAGGAATACTTCCAGAAAGTTTCAGTTCATTTGGTCGTTCCATGAGATGGCGCAATTGAATTGAAGTTAATATGAGATTTTCAGCTCAAGCATATGGGGGAAACAGCACATCATCCCCTGTTTGGTTCAGGAAAATTGTTGATCACGTTCAATTGAACCCAGAATGATAAAAACACTACTTCATACCACAGCGAACAATATTCTAGAGGGTTGTATCATGATTAAAATAGAGAAAGTTGGTGTTTTAGCTATTTGAAGAAGGTTTGCAATACTGCTTGGTATTTCTTCAACAGAGCTTGGTGGTAGCCATCAAGCGCATCATAGCCACCTATGACGTTGGGCGAGCTGCGGCACAAGGCGCATGCATATAAGTGATTGCACGGAAGTGCTGATCTAAGCCTAACTTTCAACTACTGAAAGGGTAATGAAAATCATATTTAATCCAGATACAATCTTCTGCAATTGTGTTCATTAGAGTATCAACTAGTGTATTTGTCATTCTGGGCTCAATTGAACGCGATCAACTAGTATACGGAATGGAACAGTGGCATAGGGTCAATTTTCAATATAGTTGAGACGTATATCCCATACAAACTTCAAATTGAATGCGCCAGCTGGTGGAGCAACCAATTGAGTTGTAATTTTGAGAGAGTTATTTTCTTACCCTAAGGCACATATCTAGGGGGTGCCCCGTTGAGCTTTACAACTTTTTTGTTTTATGGCCAGTCTAATGTCGGAGTCATTCTAGATTCCAAACTTTCATGAACACCTCACATTGATTTCCGAGTCAAAACAGCTTGCATGACCTTCGGTCAATGCCGGCGAACCTTTGGTAAAACTTGGGGCCTCAAACCCAAATATATCAAATGGATTTACACAACAGTTGTTCGCCAATATTGGCATATGGATGTCTTGTGTGGTGGCAAAAGGGCGAAGTGAGAACAATCCAATCAAAATTGGGCCATCTCCAAAGAATGTGCTTGATGGCGATGTCTGCGTTCTCTACAACTCCCACAGCAGCGCTTGAGGCCATTTTCGACATTGCGCCACTACACATATATCTCAAACAAGAAACACTTTCTTGCTCTTACCGTTTATGGGTACTGGATCTACTGGAGAAAAATCCAGTGAAACGTAGATCTACACACACTTCGTTGTTTCCACTTTTGGTGAATTGGGACAAAATTGTCCTTGCTCCAAGTGATCTCACAATTGCTTGTCACTTTCCTTACAGGACATTTACCACACAATTCCCTTCAAGGGAGGAGTGGACGTCTGGGTATTTGGAAAGAAGTATGTCAAACAATATAGTATGTTACACTGATGGTCAAGCTGCTATAAAAGCTCTCGCTTCGGCCAACTCAATGACGAAGCTTGTTATCGCATGTCGAACTCAAATTGAGGAACTGAATTCAGTCAACTCTGTACACCTTGTATGGGTACCTGGCCATTCTTCCATCGTTGGAAATGAATTGGCTGATGAGCTAGCTCGCGATGGAGCATCGCATGACTTCATTGGCCCTGAGCCTGCTATTCCAATTTCGAAGTGCTGGGTGAAGCTTCAGATAAATTCTTGAGCGGCAACTCAGCACAAGCAATATTGGAATACACCCGATTCTGTTTTTGCACGGGGGATGCGTACCGTGCAAAAAAAGTTTTCAGTTCAAAATTTCAAAAACCGTGTAAAAAAAGTAACACCATTTCTCGACGTTTCATGTAAAAATAAGGTTTTGGCAAAAAATTTTGTATGGCAACTTTTTTTGCACGGCCGTGTAAAAAAAATCCGTGCAAAAACAGAATCGGGTGTAGTTTGGAGTCGTGTCGTCAAACAAAATTGTACATTACTGAGCCATCTCCAAGGGTGGCAAAGTATTTAACAAATCTGTCAAAGCAGAATTGCAGTGTCTTGGTCAGAGCGTTGACAGGCCACTGTCGACTCAACTATCACATTGCAAATATTCAGCATGCTGAATCATTTGTGTGTGATAGTTGTGATTCCGATTATGGAACTTCGTATCACCTGATGTCCAGTTTTTGCGCAAATGCGATTCCAATTACTTGGTAAACACTTATTAAGTGAAACTGAATTCAGAAGCCTGAATCTTCAGGACATTCTGTTATTCTTAACCCGCTGTGGTAATGAGCTATAGGCTCTCTTTACGCTCATGCGTTTTGCAGTGCCCTTTTAAGGGCGCTGTTCGAACCCATTGTGGTATGGAGCTACATGCTCTTATTTCGCTTATGCGATCTTCCCTCTTCAAGGGACCCCACTCCTATTTCCTCCCAACTTTCCCTTCCCTTTCCTCTCCCATCGGGTAGATGATGAAATAGGCTCAAATATGGCGATGGCACAAATCTCCCAACTGGTGGGGAACGTGCCTTTGGAGCCTGCCTTCTGATACCTGATACCTGATACCTAAAACAGTGGTGCAAAAACCTCGCTTATCGTACACAGTAGCAGCGAGGTGATTCTGACAGTGACAAACTGTGCGACGAATGAAAGGCTAAGGGCTCTTTAATACTTTATACAGGTAGAAAGTATTGTTTATTATCTGGTATGGAATACTTCAATGAGGTATTCACTAGCAATTTTCTTCTGCTCGGGTAGGTCCAGGTGTATTTGCGACCAAATGCTGACACTTGACCCCATTTGAATCCTTACCAACCGTGAAAAGAAAATCCTTGCCTAACCCTATTCCCACTGTTCCTCATCTTCACACGCTTCACTCGACATGTCATCGCAACTTTACGTCTACACCGTTAAAACTGATAAAACTGCCATAAAGCAAAGAAATGCTAAAATGCTACTACGTTTTATGAGACGAAGAGTACCGAGTGTCACCGTAAGTTTTCCATTACCATATCAAAACGGTAAGTAAAGTCCCAAACAACCAGCAACCGCGACTGCTGTGACGACAATTAGGGAAAGCTCCTGAAGAAACATTCAGCCGCAAAAGTTTTTCCAGTACATATTCTCGCGACGTCTCGACTGCTCGCGAAAGGTGATGTTAAATTTGTGTCCAGAATGGAGAGGGGATGAGAAACGGGAGGGCTAATATCTCAGAGTTATGTAACCGAGACCGGATCCCCAACTTTGGCCCCACCACTCCCAAATTGGAAGAAATTGTTTCTTCGACTTGAGTCGCTTCCAAAAAATGGTTACTTTCGCTCGTTCGGTTTCGCCGGAATAGAGTTGCTTTCTTGATCCAAGTTTCGGTGTTCTGCTGCAGTATTTCCCACACGTTTGACCTAATGTTTGCACTGTGCATTGGTTAGTGTTCACATGATTATTAGCACCGTAATCCGGGGTAACATTGATCATGTTTTTGAATAGTTCTCGAATATTTCACTTGAAAATACAAATATTGCAAGTTTTATATTAAAAAAAGTACTGGAACTAATTATTTTATTGACTAAACTCAATTATTGTTTAAACCCAGAGTGTGTCCAAAAAACTATCAAAGTAACTTCGTTTTACGTTATGTGAATTTCATTCATCATTATGCAGATAAATTTATTCGAATCCACCGTAATTAAATAACTTAAGTGCTTTGCGGTTGGAAATAAGATTGAAAACTGCTGATGTACGACAGCGAAAGATATGTGACTCGAGAAGCATGGAAGACCTCAGCGAACATCGCACGTCTTTACTTTACTGTCGTCGTTGTCGTCGTCAGATACCAAGAAAAAAGACTCGAAAGTTGGTTTCTTGAGCAGTCTTCCCAGCAAGACGTATGCGGGGGTGTGGACCCTGAAGTGAGAAGTTGTATTTAAAATTGAAATACTTGAGGAACAATTTTCATTAAACTATCTGCACGTTCTGCTATGAATAGTGAAGCAGCAGTAGTAGTAGGTATCCATTCAGTGTGCTCGGAGGAAGACTATCAGGTACCTTTTATTCGACTGGTGCTAGTTGCTGTGCAAACGTTTGAAAATCAGTTAAACAGATAAAGCGCTGACTAAGCTTGTAAATTGGAAAGTACTTTCTGTTTGCCAGAGGTGTCACTGAAAGAATCTCACTTGATTATGTAGCGGGAGGGAGAGTGGGTTAGCGCTTCGTTGGAGACATTGTGTTAAACATTTCCTAAAATAGATAGTTTTTTTTTAGAATGTTTAGGATTTGAAGACAACTTGTACATATTGTGTAAGAATACTACAATAAGTACATAATTAACTTTTTTATCACTTTCCATTACTAATCGGAATGCTACTACTGCAAAGCAATTTATTTTCATATAAAATGTGTGTTCTTTGACAGATACACGTATTAGGACCTTAATTGGCCGTCGTCAATGTCATGTACTAGACTCGATTTCAAACTCCAGACTTGATTTCCAGAACGTTTTCAAGAGTTCACAAAGCTTAATCCATTTACTCAATGCCTACTTTTGTCGAATGTTACAAATATGCAATTATGAGCAGCATAGGACTCTAACAATTTCCAGTTGTATTTCAATATAATTCCTACAGAATTCCCAAAGGTTTCGCATAAAGTTCTCCGAGAATTCTCACATGAACTTATGGGATTTTTACATAATTATCAAAATATTTCCATGGAATTTGCTCAGAAATGCTAATTGTTTTTCACGTAACTCTCACTGGATTTCCTAAACTCACACCGGACCCTTTCAGAATTTCCACAGAACATTCACAAGACTCCCAGCTTTCCTGTAAGATTCCCAATGTACACCCGATTCTGTTTTTGCATGGAAACGCCGAGAAATGATGTTACTTTTTTGCATGGTTTTGAAATTTTGGACTGTGCAAAAACAGAATCGGGTTTATTTTCAACAGTTTGCACACTATTTTAGCAATATTTACACAACATTTGCAAAGTATTTCAACATAACTCTCTCAGGTTTGCCACTACAAGCCCAAGATTTTCACAGGAGTGTTGGGATTCCCATTTGATAATTTCCACTGGAATGCCTGAACCTTCACTGGAATACCAGCATCCAATTTGGAAAAATAGAATCCTCACTGGAATTTTAGGATCCACACTGGAATCCAAGCATCCATATTCAACAGTCAAAATCCATACTGGATTCCCAATATCTATACTGGTATCCTAGGATTCACACCGGACCCATACTAGAATCCCAGGATTCACCTAGGAAACCAAGGACCCATATCCCAATCCCAGGATTCACACATAGTTCGCAAGATCCACATTAGAATTCCAAGATCCACACTGGAATCCCAAAAACCTTTCTGGAATCTCAAGATCCTTACTGAATTTTTAGGGTTTCTCACCCACCCTCACCCATGTTAAAATTCCAGGACCCAAACTGGATACCAGGATTCACACTGGAATTTCAATATCCACACTGGAATCCTGCGATCCACACTGCAATGCCAAAATCCACACTCCACTTGTAATACCAAAAAATGATCACGTGGATAATGGACAGTCCCTTATTGTAACATAAGAGAAGCATGGTGATGCCGGCAAGAGCTGCTGACAAAGCAGCTCAAAATATTTAATTATTTTATGCTTACAGTGCAACCTAGTGGAAGAAATCGGAATTAAAAACCCTGTCATTAGATTAGAATGCCCTTGAGCTTTTTCACAATTTTGCCGAAGATACCATGATAATAAATTTTCGAGATGTTTAGTAGAATACCTCCCAGACAACCAGAAGTCGCATAACAGTTTACGAATAAAGTCGTTTATTTATACAAATTACATCACACCCGCACTACATGGTGAATGAAATCGTTTGATCGTTGGGTTTCCTCGCATAAAACGTTATTTTCTGAGTTCATATGTACATTTTGTTTCGTCCCGTATACTCGTACAAAGTAAGTCGGATGAATCCGTAGCAGGTGTCAAATGTACTTTGTTATCATAAATAAAGTCGCCTAAGAGTACGGATTAGTTCGCAACAAAATCGATACACTCGCATTGCATGCTATTTTTCATCATGTTAAAATGCACGAATATCGCCTCCACTTATGTACGTATAAGGCCTTTTCGCACCATCTTATACGTGTAACTTTTTACATATAAGCATCGCATAACGCAAATGGTGATTCCGTTATAAGTACATTCCGGTTGTCTGGGCTATAAGTAGATGAAAAAACCGAATTTAGAACTATTCCATTTAATTCCACTAGAGTTTGTATCCTTTGACAGATACGCGTATTTCGACCTCAACTGTAAGGCCGTCTTCAGTGTCGTGTACTAGACTCGACTTCTAGCACACGAAACTGAAGACGGCCTTACAGTTGAGGTCGAAATACGCGTATCTGTCAAAGGATACAAACTCTACTGGAATTAAATGGTATAGGAAGATACCATGTTTCTACACCGCTTGCGAATGACAGCTCACCATAGTAGCATGTCCGAAAGAACTTGAAACTATTGAGAACCCGAGCTACAGGTTCAAGGCCTTGATAAAGGTTGATGGTTGTGATGGCTATGACCGTGTAAATAACAAACAGACAATGCTGTATCGTGTCAGCACCGAGGAGGCAGCTCCTCTAGCACGATGTAGGTAGCGCAACCCTGGTTAGGTGGCCTATCGAAGACTCTTCACCAACCAAAAATGGTAAAAGCCGAGTAAACGGATTGTTTTTACGGCAACATACCCGAAAACGAATAAAGGACAACTATTGACTGAATTGAATTGAATTGAATTTAAGTCGAATCTTGGAACGTGAGAACTTTGAATAAGCCCGCGCGTGTTGGGCTCCTGGCTCGTGAACTGCGGAATTTCGGCGTGAACGAGGCAACTACCCAGGAAATACGCTGGCTGAAAACCGAAAACATCTACTACAGCGGCGGCGACAGAGCAGAACGTTGGCTTCATAGTGATTGGGAAGCAGATGAAGCGAGCTATTCGGTGCAAACCGGTAAGCGACCGAATCTGTGTGTTGAGAATGAAGGGCAAGCTCTTCAACTACAGCCTGATCAGCATATATGCGCCAACGAACGATAAGCCCTACGCAGTGTTGATAGACTCACACTCAAATCTCAATCAATTCGCTCTCCCGTGAGAGCAAACTCATTAGAGATCTGCTTCGCAAATCTCACGCTTGAGATATTGATGCATAATCACTCAATCAACTCAAACCGTAAAAAATGATCCAGTCGCAAAACCCATCAAAAACTCGTGAAACCCGAATGTTGTTGTTAACGTTAGAAAGGATTACTTTTATTTTAGCAGACTAACAAGATATTATTGTCGTGTGTGAGTAAACTGTATAAATACGAGACAATGAGTCACTAAAGTGAGCCAACTCATCCATGATTTTTTGACTGCTGAGTTGCGTGATTGACAACTCACGCATGAAAAATCTCAAGCGTGAGTTATGAGAAATTGGGTTTTTCACAACAATGGCCCTACGGAGATGTCAAGATATTCATCGGCGACGCAAATGCGCAGATCGGGATAGAAGACTTCTTCCGACCCGTCATTGGAACGGAAAGCCACCGTTCCGTTACCAATGATAATGGAGTGCGGCTAGCAACCTTCGTTGCTGCTAGAGGGATGGCAATCAACAGGTATCTGCTTCGCACGAAAGAATATCCGCAAACACACCTGGCGACAACCTAGCACAACGACAGCTGCTTCCAAATAGACTTGTTGACTGATGGGGTAGCTGCACAGAACCGCCAGAAGTTGGGAAGAATCAACGTTTCTAGAGATGTCGACAGCCTGTGGGACCATATCCACGAAGCTGTGACAACAACGGCGCGGGATGTGATTGGCACTGGTCAACGACGAAGACAAAACGACTGGTTCGAAGAGAGAGCCAGAGAGTGACAGACATGAAGGATGTCGCCAGAAGTCGTATACCAGTAACAAGGCAGCGAGAGCCAAACAAAAGCGAATTCACCACAGAAAGAAAACGCAGCACGAAGAAAGTGTATTAGATGAAGCGCAAGATAGCATGAACCGGAACGATATGCGGAGACTTTATGTAACGGCCCATGACGCGCATCACAATACCGTACCAGTGCCCGCCATGTGCAATGATCGAAGAGGGAATTTGCTAACCGATAAAACGGCGGTGGCTACCAGGTGGAAGAAGCACTTTCAGCAATGGGTTACATGCATGCCCTGATTCGCTACTCGTCACATAGTAACACACATGAGTGATTCCAAGCAACAGCACCAAAATTTGGTAAATTTTTTAATTCATTTTTTTCTATTGAGCTGAAACTTTGCACAGTTTTCCAGTTCCATCTAAATCGTCATTTTCCGATATCAAATCTTCAAGTTGAGTCACGACTAACTTTTCAAAAGGGTGTATGTGAAAATGGTTCAAAAATATTCAAAAAGCTGCACAGCAAAAACGGTTCGTTTGATTGTTAGACAACTAAAGAAACAAAGTTAGACAACTAAATAAAGATTCCAAAATACACACAGTAAAAAAAAATTTTTTTGCAGTTAAAAACATAATTTTTGACACAAAAACTCAAATATCTCAAAACCCTATCGGAATACCAACGTAATTTTTTGAGGGAAAACGGTCCATTATATAAGCTATCTACCATAAAAATTTGGTGATGGTAAGCCAATAAACAAAAAAGTTATGACATTTCAAACATGTCACAATTTTCACATTTAGTAGAAAAAAAAAATTTTTTCGGTGTAAATTATTACGGGAACCGCAGTTTGTTGCTGATTTTATTGTTAAGGGCCTTGCGTGAATTAAACAAGTCGTTTTCATGTATTCATTAGTATTATATATATTATATGTATAAATATTATGTATATGTATAAATATTATATGTATATGTATATATGTATAAATTAAAATGAATTAACAGATTACACGAAAATAATTTTTTTTTTACCAGGATATTTTTTTTAGAGTATGATCGATGAGTTTCTAAATGTTATATATAAACTTTAAAAGTTTCTGATTTGGGTATGCGTTATGAGATCATGAAAACATTTTATTAATACTTATTTATTTATTTATTGTTATTCAATTTATTTTACAATATCGAACACTTTTGCATCATTATCAGTACAGTTCGAGTATAGTTTTGCTTTAATTTTATTTTCTGACAATGGAATGAAACAGTGAAATTTTTGGGTTCCTTGGATCGTTTTCGCGTTATTATATTGCTCGCTGAGCTCTGATGCCGTTAATTCGTACTCTTCAGTAGTAGTAAAACAAAATGATAATTTTGTTAAATCTTCTTCTTTTCTGCGATTCGCCCAATCAAATAGTTCTTTTGAAGTTTTAATTGGATGCTCACGTTCTTTGGCTAAACTTGCTCTTGTGGCCATGCGCTTTATGGTTCCTCCAATAGCATCACAATGACCTTTGCCATGTGACGTAGCAAAGAAATGCCATTCTGCATCAATTCCGTACTTTGATTTAAATTGACATAGGCTCGAAAAATTCTTACGGTTTTTGTACTGCGATGCTGCTCCATCAGACATGAAATATATCTTTCTGATTTCTTTATCCTTATCAACGCGTAAAAAGTTAATCATTTTGGCAATGATCAAATTTACAGATACTGAGTCGTGTCTTAAATCTTCGGAAATTACAATAAAACTAAAATGTTCAATTTGCGTACTTCCATTGAAATAAATAACGAATGGATGAATTGTAGTTTGTTGTACGTTCCAGTGATGGGCCTGCACTTCATCTTGCAATACAAAGCTATAGTTTTCAGAAAAATCACAAATGACTAAAAATTCACCATCTTGTAATGTATTTTTCGTATTTTTTAAAAAGCGGGATTGCTCTGTTTTAATAAAGTCGTGAGGAATTAAACTTTTTTTACTGTGTGTATTTTTTTTGGAATCTTTATTTAATTGTCTAACTTTGTTTCTTTAGTTGTCTAACAATCGAACGAACCGTTTTTGCTGTGCAGCTTTTTGAATATTTTTGAACCATTTTCACATACACCCTTTTGAAAAGTTAGTCGTGACTCAACTTGAAGATTTGATATCGGAAAATGACGATTTAGATGGAACTGAAAAACTGTGCAAAGTTTCAGATATTTTTGAAATGGTCGATCAGAATCGACTTGCATGCCTCCGTGGAATCCCTCACATGCGCTAGTGTCTATGCACGAAAAATCGCTTAAAGGTAACGCGAAAAATGTTTGTATGGCCAAATGCATCTAACGAATTGTTTATGTTAATTGGTACCGGTTGTGCGCAATGATGATGGCTATCAAGCCTGCCAAATATTTTTTCGATAGTTGCTTTCATTTATGAGAAATTTGAAGATAGATACCTTTCCCCATGCAAAATAAAACGGGAAAACTTCTGCTGATCAACTGTGGGCAAGAGCGAAGCAGGTAATCTATTGTTGAACGGTGAAAATGGTAATGTAACGAGAAACATGATGAACATTGATGATGACGATAAACTTGTGGACCCACCGACCATAGGGGAGGTTAAAGAGGTCAGCGAGCTGAAGAACTGTAAGGCTGCTAGGAAGGACGAGATCCCGGTCGAGCTTTTCAAGCTTTACCAGTCGATCCGCCGAGTACTTCAGAAGGTATGGGAGGACGAAGAATTGCCCACCGGCTGCTTAGATGGCCTCATTCGCCCAATCTACGGGTAAAGGAACAGACTGGAATGGGCCAATTACAGAGGGATTACTCTGCTAAATTCGGCGTACAAAACTCTGTCGCGTATCCTGTTTCACAGACTTAGACCAAAGACCCATTAAAGACCTCCATGTCCCTCGCAGTTGCCCAAAATTTTATGGCTCATAAGGTAATCTAGAATGCCGTGCAAAGTGTACTGCGATCTGTCAAACTTGGGTACCTTTTGCACTAACGAGGGACCAAATGCAGTACTAGAAGTGGTACCCAATCTGAGCCCGAGTGGGACGGACCTGCTTAGACTGCTCGAGGAGACCTTTGTTGGCAAATATCAAGCTGTTTTTTTAGGGCCGCTCGACAATGGACCAGATGTTTACCTTGCAAATGATCCTAGATAATTTCCGGGAGTATAATTTGCTATTTCATCATCTGTTTATTACGGCGTACGACTCAGTGAAAAGAAATGAGCTGTGTGCAGATAATTTCTAAACATGGTTTTCCGGTGAAACTAACTAGGTTGATGTGTGCTACGCAGGATGGTTCGAAATTAAGTGTTTGGATTGCAGACGTGGTTTCAACCTCGTTCGTGACGTTAGATGGATTGAAGCAGTGAGACGCACTTTAGAATTTACTGTTCAACATTGCACTCGAGGGTGATATTCGGATATAATGAATAAATCTTGAATAACAAAAACGGTATGGAGAATGAAATATTTCCAATGTAGAAAAAAAATGCTGACAGAGACGAACCAGCCTCGGGCTGAAAGTTTCACAAGTAAAGAAAGAAAAAATAAATAATAATAAGTAGCTGTTAAATGAATTTCAATATAGTTTCAATAAATTAGGATAATAGTGATTCCTAACACAGAAAATATAGATATGGAAATTGATGTAATGTTAGAAATTATACTTAAACACAGAATATTTCGTCAACAGCAAGAATTAAAGTCCGTACGATGCGAACTAAGCGCTTTAATGAAGCTACAGAATCTTTTCATGATGATAACATCATCATCAGATTGGTCCTTCCAGAATCCCATTTCTTACTGTTACTGTTGAAGAAACCCCTCTTTGATTCTTATCGAGTAGATAGACGACAGCAATCGTTAGGCTTCGTTTGACATTTCCGGATATCGCCAGCCCATAGCCGCATCCGTTGTCACACAATGTTGAAAAAAAAAAAAAAAACAATTCTCATCTCACTGATCTGTCCACTTACCCGAAATGTCGTTTCTTCTGCTGGTGGGATGCCAACTGCCGGTGACAGTGAAATGCTCGGTCACATACATTGCAGGTCAGTGACTCGTCTGTAATGGGAGAAAGAGGAAAATATTTATTTTTCAATTTAGGTGTCTTCAAATGTGACCATTGGTCATTTCGCACTTTATTTCATGTGTTTAAACGAAGGGAAAATGCTTTGAATCAGTCAATTTATTGTAACGTTGTTGGCGTTATCGCAAATCGAAATCGCTCCATTTCGCCACTGAGTTTGATCGGTAACATCGAGTGACGTGCTCACTCATAGCTCAGCTGGGGCACGTGATATTGTGAAATTCGATACGAGGAAGCAACCATGGAACCGTAACCGCACTACCTCCTTCAACCGTTTACCCATTTCCCATGAATCCATCCATCTGCTCCTCACGTCATCCGTATGTTCTTCTTCTCGGCATTACGTCTCTACTGGAACTGAGCCTGCTTCGCAGCTTAGTTGAGCTAAGAACACTTCCACAGTTATTAACTGAGAGCTTTTCTTTGTCAAAGTTTCCATTCTGCATTCATATATCGTGTGTCAGGTACGATTATAATATTTGCCCAGAGAAGTGAGGGAAATTGCACCCAGATATCTTAAGCATGGCTTCACTCTGTAGCCGCGGACACTAGCCACTTGGCTAAGGAAGGCCCCATCCGCATGTTCCGTGCAGTGATTTATATTCGATACACAATGATAGCATCGTTTCGGTTCGTTCCGGATGAAATCTAATCACGTTAATTCACATTATATCATCTCTCTCCAGTATCCAGCTCCCGTTGCCGAAATGTGGATGTGTTTGTGTGTAGGTTTTTGAAATTGGATCGGAAGTTGGTACGCTGCGCTGGAAAATAGGGATCAAATGGGGTCAAAGATAAGGGGTGGCTCGAAAGCTGGAGGTTGCAGGGGTTTGTGGGTATGGTTCCACTTAATAATGATGACAACTTCGAAACTTGCGCATTTCCACATCGTATGGCACGGTGTCTCTGGTAGAACAAAATTAATATAAAAAAAATCAGTATCGCTAAAACATCCACCAAATGAAAGCTTAGGCTTTCCCCTTTCATTTGAGACCTGTTTGGAAATGTTCTATCGGGGGGTCCTGAACATTTTTTTCAAAACAGTACAATGCCGTTTTTTCAGTACTGATTTCTTAATTATGGTTCACACAGTCATTTTCTTTCATGCTTATCTAGGTAGCCATGAGAAATTGTACTACGAATAGTTAACCAGTTAATAAAAAGGATTTAGATTTGGCATTATACCATTCTGTTAAACCAATTATATACACGACATATCGATAAAGTAAATACGGATAATACGGCTTACAAATGCTCACTATTGTACATTACTACAACTCAAAGAAGCTGTCGATCATATGCTTCGGAGTTCTCCGGAACCTTAACATGATTCCAAGCAACTTGAAAATCGAAATGCACGGTTTCACTGGCTTGTTTCCCGTATTTGCTCAAACGATTTCCTGTGATTTCACAAAACTCCGGGATATAATAGCGGAAATATGGAACTTCGAGCTATTGGGTAAGCAATCCACGTTTTTGAAAAGTTCTCAACTTTTCTGCAAAATTATCATCCAGACTCGTTAGAAAACAACTTTTATGTACCTGATCAGAATGATCAAGCGCCTGAAATACATTTTTTCATTTAAAAGAGATAATTTACAGAACAGTACGATAAATTACAATTGCTAGCAAACTTAGATCCTATTACACTTCCAAAACATGCCGATTTTTCAAAAGCTTCTGACAGTTTCATCTGGTGAATCCACTTTTGTTGTGGCGTTGGCAACTGATGATCATCACCTGTGGTAAAAGAACTATTTTAAGGTCATCTTTATGAATCACACAATCAAACTGCTGATGCTTGCCTATTCCTCGACATTATTTGGATCAATTTGGAGCAGTGGATAGTAAATACAATTGAAGAACTGCTTCGCCAGTTTATGGTCCGAGCCGAGACTTTTCCATTTCGCGGACGCGTGTGTGACAAAGTATTCGTGGATGACCAGCTAAATTGGATAAATCTTTTTTGTGTGGTACAGTATGGGCAAGGAAATGTTGAACTACCTCCCATTATTACGAAAAACAGATTGACGATTTTCAAATCTCCAGCAATGGAGCACCTAAAATTATTCAAAAGCAACAGTGTCTTCCACATTTTCTCAATATTGCCATATTTTTCTGGAACGCCAGAAGCAACAGCAAACAGCAACAGTATTTTTACGCCAGTATCCTAACATCGGCCTTGAGTCCCGATGACGTCGGAATTATGCTCGATAATCGACAAGGTAAATATAAGAACCCTTCTCCATCGCTTGCAGATCGAACTGCCCAGGCCAACCCCCCTTTTTGGACGTCACATAATCAACTGAACGTTCTTCTTCTTGGCATTACGTCCTCACTGGGACAGAGCCTGTTTCTCAGCTTAGTGTTCTTATGAGCACTTCCACAGTTATTAACTGAGAGCTTTCTTTGCCAATGTTGCCATTTTCGCATTCGTATATCGTGTGGCAGGTACGATGATACTCTATGCCCAGGGAAGTCAAGGAACATTCCTTTACGAAAAGATTCTGGACCGACCGGGAATCTAACCCAGACACCTTCAGCATGGCTTTGCTTTGTAGCCGCGGACTCTAACCACTCGGCTAAGGAAGGCCCCTGAACGCATTTATATGCATTTACATTTACGTTATTACAGTTTCTGCATTATCATTCAAATCAAAGTGCAAATGTGTTACCTCTAAAAACCCCTGAACTAATTGGTTAGGTCTGCTGATTTTGAAAGCGATGTTTGGGGCGATTGCAACATCCACACCCCTTAGACAGCTGCTCAACTGCAACGCTCATCTGGTGCTCAAATCAATTTTAATCAGAAACAAGTCATCAGCGAACAAATGGGTTTTTTTAGGTTGCACAGAAGTTGAATAAGATTCTCAGTTGGGTGGTAAACCGTGTAGATTCGACAACCAACCAATTCAATTGGCACTTACTTTTTGCATTACTGTGTCTACCACGTTTTCCCTTTAGTTTTGGTGAGATTGTTGTTCTCACATCATTACATGCTTTGAGTGGTAGGTTTTAAATTGTATTTATATTTATACAGTGCTATATTCAAAAGTTTGAACTGTTTACTGAACGAATAAACGTGCAAGCTCGACATATTTTTGTAGGACAATACCAGACTGTAAACCTGATGTCGTGAAGAATGTGCTGTTCAATTATATCAACCACTATTGCTGATAACGGTTGCAGACACAAATTCTTTATACACAATAAGCAAATCTTCGAACGATTGTCTTCATGGCTTTTTGGGTTCATGTTTCAGGTCTCCTGACAGAGTGTAGTGTAAATATATATATTTATTATTAGGTGCAAAATTGGGATATATTTATTGTAATTATTAATAGGCATACCTCTAATCAGTAAACCAAAATGTTGACCCAAAACAATGAATTTATAAACTTGTCACGCGACACAAGCACCAATTTTTCGCTATATCACCTTAGAAAGCGACAACTTAAGCAATGAAGCGTTATAACGCAGCGCCGATTTCCCTACCATTGATGCCAATTTAGTTGTTTTTTGCAATCTGTGAAACCATTGGTAACGTAATGATCCATGAGTAAATGTTTTCAAAAGCTTTGGTTATTACTTATCGTAAAAAGCAATATCTTATGAAAAGATATTTGAATTTTAAGACGGTAGCATACAACTGAATCTAAATAATGGTTATTTATTGAAAATCTTTCAAATCTCTAAACATTTTTTTTATTCAAAATTTTAAATACTATTTACAGTCATTTTAGTTTTGTATAAATGAATAAATTTTGATTAAAGATATACAATTTTACTATTTACTGAATTTATAATCAACTGAACAGCAACACTGCCAAAACAAAAACAAGCTTGTTTTATGGAAATCTGAACAAACATTGAAAAAGGGCACATCGACATAGGTAAACAATGTCTTTGTAAGACGCTGTTGAGCCCAATTCAACTCGATCACGCTTACCAATACTACTATCAGGAAGAGCTAACACTAATCTTTCTGATAGTGGTGTTAGTTTGCATGGGCGAGCTAAAAAGGGCTCAACAGCAACGTTTCTGAAAAAAGGCTCAAGACCTCTCCAGCTCTTTTCTTTTTGAGTCCTCTCATGGCGTAGTGGTAACGCGTCCCAACTAGAGATCGGGGAGTCGTGAGTTCGATTCTCACTGAGAAGATGTGTAACTTTTTCGCAAATCTTCACATCAATTTGTCCATCTAATCCAATTGCAAATTATATGTAATGTTTAGCTTTTCGGTAGTTGTTAAACTTCCACTCGGCTGGTTGGCCGTAAACCATGATTCATAATTAAAAACAAGTATCTTTTCAAATGTTTGTCCAGATATATTTGTCATGGCCTTCTACGGTTCTATTGAGTTGTCATCATACGGTACAAGCGATTCATTGTATCATACTATTGGTGGAAGAAGATCACCTATGGTACGTATCTCTTACTAAAATAAAAAAAATGTTCAGGACCCCCCGATAGAACATTTTCAAACCGGTCTCAAATGAAAGGGGAAAGCCTAAGCTTTCATTTGGTGGGTGTTTCTTCTTCTTCTTTCTGGCGTTACGTCCCCATTGGGACAGAGCCTGCTTCTCAGCTTAGTGTTCTTATGAGCACTTCCACAGTTATTAACTGAGAGCTTACTATGCCAATGACCATTTTTGCATGCGTATTTCGTGTGGCAGATACGAAGATACTCTATGCCCTGGGAAGTCGAGAAAATTTTCCAACCCGAAAAGATCCTCGACCGGTGGGATTCGAACCCACGACCCTCAGCTTGATCTTGCTGAATAGCTGCGCGTTTACCGCTACGGCTATCTGGACCCCTGGGTGTTTCATCGATACTGATTTTTTTATATTAATGTTTTCTACCAGAGACACCGTGATGGATTTTCTCCCACCCTGTAGCGCCAGTAGCTATCTGAATGTGATATTAATCGCTGTTTGATTTATGTGGTTACTAAATGATTTTGGAGGGAGGCATATTGTACTGGCTATTACCATATGTAATGTATGAATATTCGATGCAATATTTAGTTCGTTCGCGGAGATTTATCGAAATTTATTAGCAATAGAGAATTGATAGTGAAAATGGTGCTGATGTGAGATTTACGTTCTGGTAGTTCTTGAAAGTGTGTCGTCCATATGTAGTTGTTCTATAAGTATATTTTCGAGATTAATCAAATATATGTTCATGCTCTTCGACCCATTACATTGTAAACAAGTTGAAAAAAACTTCCGGGGAGGGGTAATTCATAAATAACGTCACGTACAGAAGAGGAAGGAGGGGGTTACAAGGAAACGTGACTACCCATATACAAATTGAAATCCATACAAAGAGTGTGATTGTTGGCGCGAAGGAAAAGCTGGTTACCCTAGATGAAGGCATACATTGTTTGACCGGTAGAATGACGGAATGTAAAGTAGTTGTTGAAAGAGATAGAGTGAATTTAGAAGCAGTTTAATTTAACAAAGGTTTGAAACCAATTAAAGGGGCGTATAGAAGCACTGATAATTGTAAGTAAGAATACTGTTGAAATAGTGATAATTTAATGAATAAATATTTGCAGTTCAAGCTGATCATCGAAATTTAATGTGTTTTGATCTGCTCTGAAATAAAGTGCACTGCTTGTGGTTGAACCATCGCAACAGTGATATAGAGGAAAATTAGGGAGGATGAATATGGCAAAACTTTGCGTGACGTAATTTATGGACGTACCATGATAAAAAAATTGCGACATAAAGAATAAAAATTTCAGAGGCGAAAGATGCATGCCAAAACTAAATCATTTAGGGTGATGTGCTAGTATCCATCGTATTAAGCATTGATCAGTGAGAGCTGCAAATTTCCCAGTATTGCAGTGAATGATGCTGATACAAACCGATGCCAAACAATTCTTTCTCAAAACGGCTTTAGCATTGTACAATAACATTTTGATAAATCTTGATCTCTTTTTGGAAATAATGCAAAGAAAATGCATGTTATCGTATTCTCAATCCGTCGTATCGTTTTCAACTCCGTCGCAATCAGTTTCCAGATTCGTCCCACAACTTACGGCTCACTGTGATGTATTGAGTGGTTAAAACACAATATATCAACGCTATAATAAAATGTTTTACTAGAATATATACATCTACGGGCATCTCCCTCCATTCCTTCAGCATGATGGAATATACTAATTTCCTTTAAAATTCATTGTTCGTCATCAAAATTCAGCCCAAACATATGAACACAATTCCTTTTGACCGTACAATTCTGGCATTTGCTCACAGTACAGCGAAAACAACACTATCAAAGGAACCGTATTTTTACGTCGAGCGTCGCGCACACATTGATGCGCACAAGCTTTTTTCTCAGTACGACGGATTAAACTTTGTTTACATTCTCAATTATACGCGGCGGTTTAGGAAATTTCGTAAAGTTTGGTGATTAAGTTTTACGGCGTGTGATTGGAATGAAATCCTTCAGTGAAAAAGTACGAAGGTTTTCCATAGTGAAAATAAGTGCCCGGCGAAGTAAGTCACCCACGGGGGCGGGAAGAAACTTGTGTTCGAAAGTGGTGTGATTGATGTCGATCGCTAAGCATTTTTCTCAAATCGTGTTCGTCCATGCGATTTCGGTGAAAAAGTGAAAAGTGGATAATTGAACTTGAGTTATTTATCGAAATACAGTAGTTTCATTGCATTTTTGGTGTACATGTGGACAAATCATAAGAGCTTTCACAAAATTACATTCGGAAAATGAATCTATGTTGCAGGTAAGTTGGAATACCCGCCGTAGTGGAACATTTTAAGTTTGAAACGACGAATAGTAGCTCTTACGACGAAGTAGAACGAAACCCTAGTGATTTAAATTCAACTTTCTGCTCTACCACGAAAGTAAGATACAGACATACATTCATACATGTACATGTACAATTATGCACACTTACACCCTTTATACCAAAAACAAAATAAAATCTTACGTCAAATATTTTGATCATAAAAAAAAACTAGGGAAACTGTGGGTAAAATGAACAGGGGGGTAAAATGAACAGGTTTGTGGTTTACGGTAATGATACTTTTAATCTATGCAAAACACAGCACCATCCTTAATACTCAGACTAAGGAATTATTTCGACAACTCTAGAGCGATCTAGAACTGTCAAAAGCTCTAAAAGTAAATAAAAACAAAATACGCCTCTCCGTTTTCTCATATGATGTATAAACACAACACACCATATCTTTAAAGTATTTATGATAAGTAGACGGAAATTTAAAGTATTTTTATCTTCCAAATTCTTAGAACAAATGATTTGAATATGTTGATTCTTTGGGAGTAAAAGGAACCACTCGAGATTGGGGTAATGTGAACACCATAGCAGGACGAATACCACCGGATTTTATTTCAGATGCCGAGAGTTTTCCAGAGAAAATACAAAGACAGACATGGACAGCCATCCAAATGGTCACGGCTAAACGTTCCATCGATCCCGGAATGTCTGTGAGATATGCATTAATCATGTACTAGTTGCCGAGGATCATGTCGCAACCCGTTCAATTTGAATGGTGTCCATTTCGCCCCCACTACATGTTCATTTTACCCAAAGTATGTGTTCATATTACCCCCATTGTATGTTCATTTTAACCCCAAGTATATGTTAAAATTACCCCCGTTACATGTTCATTTACCCACGTGTTTGGAACACTGACTCTGTGGAAAGAAATTTTCAAAATTATAATAATGTTGATAAAATTATATTTCCATCACAATATATCAACTTGTTACATTGCATAAACATCCTTTTTCAATTCTGAGCAATTGAAAAAGAATCTGACAGCTTCATAAGCAAGAAAACATGAAAATTGCTTAGGGTGTTAATTTTACCCCCAGTTCCCCTAGCATATAAATCACAACACGGATAACACTGCGGCACACGTTTTTGTCTCAAGCACCGAAATACTGCTATTTACTTAATCAAGTGTTGTTTAATCCATTGCCGTTTTCAAGAATATCATAGCACGTAATTTTTTTGAGATATTGGCTGTTGAAAATGCAAAATTTGACTATTTCAGTCAACTTGGATGCAGTGTTACGAAAAACTCAATTTCTCATAACTCACGCTTGAGATTTGCCATGCGTGAGTTGTCAATCACGCATCTCAGCAGTCAAAAAATCATGTATGAGTTGGCTCACCTTTTTGACTCATTGTCTCATATTTCCACAGCTTACTCACACACGGCAACAATTTCTTGTTAGTCTGGTAAAATTATAGTAATCCTTTCTAACGTAAACAACAACATTCAGGTTTCACGAGTTTTCGACGGGTTTTGCGACTGAATCATTTTTTACGGTTTGAGTTGATTGAGTGATTTTGTATCAAAATCTCATGCGTGAGATTTTCGAAGCAGATCTCTAATGAGTTTGCTCTCACGGGAGAGCGTATTGATTGAGATTTGAGTGTGAGTCTATCAACATTGCTTGGATGAAAGTTTGCCAACTTGTTTAGCCATTGTTTTTTAATTTTCCTCATATTTTAAACTTCATGTGTTTAACAATGCTTATCAACTAAGTTCATAATATTGCTCAAAAGCTATGTTTTGATTGTTTAGAGAAGTATTGTATTTTGCCAAATGAAAAAAAGAACGATTTTGTATGGAGACTGCAAGTATGTTGAAAACATCGATTTAATCCTAATTTCATCGTGCTATTGGAACCAAATTATATCTGAAATGTAAGTTTAAGTCCTATTTTGCATGCTTGGTGGATAAGGTCTCAAGAAAACTTGATAAATAATATCTTAATTATTATGTAAACATTAATAAAAACAGTATTTGTACAACTTTGACGACCTTTAAGTATATATATGTTGTGGCGTTCAGGAATTTTTTTGATTGGCAACCCCAAATCTTCTAGAGACACATAATTTGATCCTTGAGACACGCAAAAATGTTATTTTTGTTACGATGTGTCACATTAACCTAAAAGACCATTTCCCAAACAAAAAATTATGGCATATCTAACCAAGTTTGTTTTAATTACTATGAAAAGAATAAAAGAATTTCAAAGTACTATAACTGCTGGTATGCTATCGTTTAGTACACTCTATAAAATCACTCTAGATTTTATAAGCACCAAACAAAGGGTTTCTGCTGCTTTATCTACTTGGCATAATGTTCTCACTGGGACAAAGCCTGCTTCTCAGCTTAGTGCTCAATTCTTCCACAGTTATTGACTGAGTGCTTTATTTGCCAAAGTTGCCGTTTTCGCATTCGTATATAGTGTGGCAGATACGATGATACTCTATATCCAGGGAAGTCAAGGAAATTTCCATGGCGAAAAGATCCTGGACCGACCGAGAATCGAATCCATACACCTCCAGCATGGCTTTGCTTTGTAGCCGCGGACTCTAACCACTGGACTAAGGAAGGCCCCACCAAACAAAGAGCCTAATGCCTAAAACGCAGTATTTTGCTATAAGCATAAATAGGTACGGTAAAAAAACTATATCCTGAACTATAATCACAGATGACTCTTCCAATCGACAACTGTTAAATGTTCACTGGTAGACCAGATTGAGAAGATAAACAAAGGGACACGTGTGAATTACCCCCAATAGGGTGAATAATTCATTGTGAGAGATCACAACAGATACTATTGTACAAATAGATGTGATTTACTGGATTGAAACTAAATTGAAAAATAGAACCTTTGCCACTAAAATCAAAGTTAGTCCTCTATTATGAATATGTTATTATTATCATAATTTATTCTGCGTGGGCAGCCCACGCCCGTATCAATCCAACATCCAATCCAAACGAACCTTCTCGATCTGTTATCGTATATTTCATAAACTTTCCCTAGACCAACAAAAGCAAACACAAACAGGACTTGTGCAAATTCTTCTTGTAGCCTGGCCTAATTCATTTCATTAACATTCATGAACGCCTCGCCAGAAGGAATTTTCCTATTTTTTATCCGGAGTCTTGAAACTTTTTTATTTCAGGATTTTCCCTTCTACACGTCTAGTAGGTTGTTTCGTAGCAACTTTTTATGCTTTGCAAAAAAAACTTGTTAATTCTTTTCAAATTTAAATTCCCATGTTTCTTTCCTATGTACGTACACGCGGCAAACTTCGGTGCCTTCTCCTAGTGTTTAATTGAGTTCGCTGAAACAGAGCAGCATCATTGCTTAATTAAGACATTTTGCGGGATTTCCACTGACTCCTTTGCTTCGTTTTCTTTTTTTTATGCTCTGCGCCCCGGGTGCAGAGTAGATGGATGGGATGGCATTTTGCATTGAATTTTTAATTATCAGCTTCATAAAACATTTTTACGTCATTTCTGTGTCCCGCGACAGCCGACGGGAGCGAAATTAAGGATTGAAATTTTTACCGACGCGATAAAGGCTCATGCGGAGCATATTTTTTAATTAAATCCAAGAAATTTCCCATCGGTAAACAAATTACAAGCGGCTTTTTAGATGGTTGAGGGCGCATTTCACGGTTCATCGATTAATTCTCAGGCTATTGGTGGAGGTGCATAGTGGTCCAATGTTGGCAAAGAGTGAAACAAAATAAATTTGCTTATTCTTTCACTGACATTTTTCTTGCTTTCTCTACTATTGAACTTGGACGGATTGGTGCGCTTTTCGATTTTCACATCATATGTGTTTTTATTTCATTTTTTTATGGTTATGTTAAAATTAATCGCCATATTGGATTTTATCGGAAAACCTTAATTTTCATAATATTCGCAATCATCGATATTGAAAGTATTTGCATCATTGGAAATCCAAGCTAGTTTTACATAAAATATGTTAGAATAAGATGTAAATTTTTCAATCAATCCGATTTTGTGCGATTTTGTGGAACATTTCTTATTGCACTGGTAATTTCTAAACGATTTGGTAAGATTTGTACTGTCCATAAACGCATGTCAGTCCCATGTTTGCTGGATTTTCTATTTGTTGGAATAGAGGTAGTGTCGCACCTCAGGTAGAAGAATCGTCGGTTGAAAAGCATGCGTCGTCGTAGGTAAAAGTGTGGAAGATTTGTTGTGAGGTATAAAATTTGTGTAGGATGTTGAATTGTAAAAATAGATACCTGGTTTGAATAAAAAGAGTTGCAGCTGCTGATTGAGGTATCAGTCAGTTAGCTGCCCAGTTGAAGGAGACTACTGTATTGTATTTCTTTATGATTTGCAATCGGATGTGGACGGGCTAGCCTCGCTAGGATCTGCGTGGTCTTAGCGGACTAGCCTTTCAACACTATTCACATGGGACAATTATGCGTTTATGGACAGTGTATGTTTAGCCATCTTTTGGAATGCGGCCACTGTGTATTGAGTAAAGTCCTCCAAGCGCAAGAAAAGAAAAACAAGTCTTGAGGAAAACTTTCTCCACTGAAAATCGGCGGTGCTGGAGAAGTTGCATGGTCTTTTTTTTGCACCGAAGAGCACTAAGATAAGTCAAATTGAGAAAGTACGGTATGAAGATGGAGGGGGTGCTTCGGTCATATTTTGCTTGTGGTGGCGAAGTTGCGAAGCCGAAGTGGTAATGCACTTTTAGCTTGGTCGGATATATGCTAGTGGCATAAGGGGATTGTCCTTCCAGCAAAATTGAGCGGAAATTGATTGCGGTTCAGGAAAATTGTGTTAATGGACCTAATGGCTTAGCTTGTGGAAAGTAACATACCCTGGTAAAAAACAATCTGTTCGTCGATATGCCTTAACCAGAATGGAATCAGATAGACGTAAAGGTTAACGCACAGTTATTCATCTAGATCATAGAGTATTAGGTAGTGGGTTCGAACCCCACCAGTCATATTGAGTCTGAATTTTTCCGACCACTCAGCATTTTTTTTTGCATTTCGTATGAAATAATCTAGATATTATTAGAGAAATCGCTGAAATCGTTAGGAAGACCCTTAGAGAAATTCCTCTATCAATCTTCTCAGAGATTCCACCCGGATTTCAATCACAAATATCTCCAGATTCTGTTGGAAATGATTTCTTCTATTATTTAATGACTCATGACTTCTTTATTGGCTTTGGTACATTTTTAGTTTAATTATATGAAACAGATACCACTGTTTAAAGTTGTAATGGCTATAGGTTTAATCAGTTTGCTTATTCACACATTTAAAAAATATAGTGAACTATGTGATTTGTAGCGTACGGTTAGGCAAGATTGCTACATATACATATATCATTCAACAGCTTTACTTCTTCATCAATTTCAAAGTAGTATCCACCGCATTGAGCTTGGAGGATCATGGACGAGAATAACTTACCCTTCTTCCAGAAATTTCTTCAAAACGTCATCAAATACTTCTATTGCAATTGATCCAATGATTCTTAAGCACTTTTTCAGAAAATCTACCACTTCTTCAATAGTCCAGTAATTTTTCCAGTGATAGTTGCACTATCTTTCCTTAGGGTTATTGCAGAAATTTCTGAAGGATTTTTTCCAGTTGTTGCTTGAGTTTTTATTCAGAAAATTCTTCCAAAAACAGCATCAATAACTCACGAAGTGTTTCCTTCAAAAGATTCCGAAAGTATTCGTGGAGAAGTCCCTTGAAAACATCCTTGAGGAATTTAAAAAAGTCTCGATATTCTAGAATATTTTGAATAATTGGAGTAAATCTGAAGTTTCTTTCTGAGTTTTATCGGGTCTACCAGTCTTTAAGCAGCTAAAATAAATTTTGCTTCAACTTTTCGACATATATTTTGCGTTCTTCGAGGATTAAGAGGCTGCGATTTGTTGTCTGTATGAGTGTTTGATCTGACTTGAGCTTGTCTGCTATTTAATAATACAAACAACAAAACGCAGGCTCTTAATCCTTGAAGAAGGCGAAATATACGTCGAAACGTCGATAAGTTGAACCCAAAATTGTTTTAGCTGCTGTATGGCTCTTGGATTAATATTTAGGTGAAATATAAATAATAAAACATTCAGGAATATTTGGGAACAAATCGGAAGGATTCCTAAAAAAACTCTACGAGATGACCTTAGTTTCTTCAAAACCCTATCGTAAGCAAATCCTCAAGTATTTGTTATAACACATTTTCTTAGGAATTCAAGAGAATTGAAGGAGCCCCTGCGAGAAACCCTGAAAATAAAATCCTACCGTAGTGTTTTACCAACTGTACACGAACTTTTGATAGAGCTCCTAAAACAATTCCACCATATCCGCCCAGCGTCCTAAAAATAGGACAGAAGCCCCGAACGCCTAGCGTCTTATAAATAGGACAGTACTTGTAGTGCAAATATATTAAAAATAAAGAGGCTTAGGAGAAAACTGGCTTTTGCAAAGTTGATCACAGGACTGCTGACTTCCACTTGGTAACTATTTTAATTCAGAATTAACTCACCACCATCTTTAAGTGGGCTACGTTCTAATTGGGCTCCCGTTAGTTGGGCTATAGCCCATCTGAAACGTAAACGTCATTTTAAAAGACAATTTACACCGTCTTCAGCCAAAGGCTGCACAGACTGGACAATCACGAACATTAGCCAACGGACCACACAGAACACCCAGTAGTCCAGTGATGAATTTTTCGTTTGACGAAAAGTTTCCACCGACTGGAGTGGGAATCGAACCCACGCTTCGTGGTTCAACACGCCTAAACGACTGACGCCGCTAACCGCAAGGCCACGAAGCCCACATTTTCTGACAGAATACGCAATTTATCAATGTTGGTACACGCTAACATCAAAGTACCCTCTAAATGGGTACCATGTACCCATTATTATAATCAGTATGAATATGTCAGAAAGAGGGTATTTTCCAATGACATTAAAAAGGGTACTTAAGCCTCATCAAAGAGTATAATCTCTCGTAAAATAATGGGTAAATAGTATACGTGGTGCCATCAACATCGCCATTTTTAGATTTTGTTTTGTTTGTCGTTTAGAATTAATGAAAAAATGGTGTGCAAAGTGGAAGACACGCTGTTTTACTGTACAAATACGTAGGTAATATCGGTGCTTCTTTCCGAAATGCTGCTTTTTACAAATCGCTTCTTTTTTGCAGACTGACTTCACTGTCATTATGTCCGCTTCAGGAATTCCCGTGGACAAAGTTGTCATCTTCCGGCCGGTTCCAAGGAGCATGTTTTGGAGTGTATCAACATCTTCAGTTGGCTTTTGGTTAATCCCGCAATAGGAAACAAATTTTGTAACTCGTGAATGTACATATGGATAATAAATGTATTATATGGTATTCACAAAGTGTTGTAATAGGGTTGTAATATATATCCTTTTTTCTCTCAGGGGAATAAAATATTAAAAAGTGAGGTTTCAATACCCATTTTCTTTTTGAAGACCAAGAGTGAAAAATATCCATTATTTCAAGTTTGAAGCAACTTTCCTTTAATGAGTAAGTCGACTTTACTCTTTTAATGAGTTAAGCCACTTTTCTCCAAAATGGGAACTTATTTTACTCATTAATGGGTACTTGAATGTTAGCGTGTAGCTCTGTTTTTCTTTAGTTCTACGTTATTTGACAGCTCGAAACTCAGCCGGATTAGTGAAAGTCTTTCAATAAGTGGGCTACAGGCTTAGTGCAACGAAATTGATACAAAATTGGTGTCTTCGACAAAGTTGAACAACTAAATCATACTTTTTGCATAGAACCTTATAAATTCGGAAAACACTACCAAGATGGCGCTAGTGAGCCAAAAATTTATTTGCTTATATCTTAGTCCAATTATTAGAGACAAAAATGGTGTCTTCGACAACGTTGAACAACTCAATAAAACCTATTCGCATAGAACCTTTTCGGAAAACGCTTCCAAGGTGGTTCTAGTGAGCTAAAACTTTATTTGCTTATATCTTAGCCCAGAGATGAGATACAAAATTGGTGTCTATTTGCCTAAAACCTTATTAGTTCGGAAAAAACTCACAAGGTGGCACTAGTGGTCAAATATATTTTTTTGTATCTCAGCTTCAACTAAATGGGATCTAATGTTGGCTTCAATTATTCACGTCTGTAAAGCATCTAATAGTTGGAGTGCAATATTAGACTGTCATTGTACTGAAGGACTAACTTTTGATTAACACTAACGAAATTCTGATATTGCCAAATACATGTTTCGATCGCTGTCAGATTCGAACCACATTGTATACTATTAACTTGACTTAGAAAAAATATTTTGATAGTTATGTTTTCATTATCAGCTGGCAAATTTTATAGAATCTTTTTGAAGACTATTCAGAAACATCTGCAGGGGAACTGGGGGTAAAATGAACACCCTAAGCAATTTTCATGTTTTCTTGCTTATGAAGCTGTCAGATTCTTTTTCAATTGCTCAGAATTCAAAAATGATGTTTATGCAATGTAACAAGTTGAAATATTGTGATGGAAATAGAATTTTATCAACATTATTATAATTTTGAAAATTTCTTTCCACAGAGTCAGTGTTCCAAACATGTGGATAAAATGAAAATGTAACGGGGGTAATATGAACATATACTTGAGGGTAATATGAACATGTAGTGGGGGCAAAATAAACACGATTCAAATTGAACGAGTTGCGACATGATCCTCCGCATCTGGTACATGATTAATGCATATCTCACAGACATTCCGGAATCGATGGAACGTTTAGCCATTTGGATGGCTGTCCATGTCTGTCTTTGTATTTTCTCTGGAAAACTCTCGGCATCTGAAATAAAATCCGGTGGTATTCGCCCTGCTATGGTGTTCATATTACCCCCATCTCGAGTGCTTCCTTTTACCTCCAAAGAATCAACATATTCAAATCATTTGTTCGAAGAATTTAGAAGATAAAAATACTTTAAATTTCCGTCTACTTATCATAAATACTTTAAAGATATGGTGTGCTACGCAATTCTATTGATTTTTGATGATTTTAGTCGTAGAAACTTTAAATTTCACGAGTGAAAATTTACATCATATGAGAAAACGGAAAGGCGTGCTTTGTTTTTATTTACTTTTATAGCTTTTGACAGTTCTAGATCGCTCTAGAGTTGTCGAAATAGTTCCTTAGTCTGAGGATTAAGGATGGTGCTATGTTTTGCATAGATTTATAGCATAATTACCGCAAAACACAAACCTGTTCATTTTACCCACAGTTCCCCTATATCGTGTGGCTGGTACGATGATACTCTATGCCCAGGGAAGTCAATAAAAATTCTATTACAAAAAGATCCTGGACCGACCAGGATTCGAACCCAGACACCTCCACCATGGCTTTGCTTTGTAGCCGCGGACTCCATTCGGCTAAGGAAGGCCTCAAACTTCAAACCCAACAATTTTGAATTTTAGGTTTCTTGGAGCCAACTACATCGATTGATATGTTATTTTTTTAATATGCTCTTTGTCACTATATAGCTCATGTTTTTTATTTTTTGATAAGTTGTCTACATACAAGTTAGTGGCCAAAGATATTTTATATGGGGAATTGTAAAAATTGGACAAAAATGTCATAAACCAAAAAGTTGGTGCAATTTGTATAATTTTTCTGTGGTCAAAAAAAAAATAAGCTGTTTGTAGAAGGGTTAACTGGGAGCATGCTTAGCCAACTGATCATTTTGCGCTCATATATCGTGAGGCAAGCACGAATATACTCTTTGCTGTGGAAAGCGGACAGAATTTTTCTTCACTAAAAGATCCTTGACCGGCAGGACTTGAATCAGAAAATAAAGAACTAAGTAAGCTGAAACTCTCATTAATTTGATAACGAATCTACTTAAAATGCGGACTATGGCTATTCATACCATATTATACCAACCATATCCATATACAAGTTGATCACAACAAAGGCCAATTATCAGGAAATTATTTCAGGTGCCAGAGCTCCTTTCCAAGTCGCTGTAAATCGAGAGCTTAATGACAGTTCATTACCTAATAGGTACCGATGAAAGTCCTGTCGTATGCTCGTTTGGGGGGCGTTGTGTGTATCTTTCCAATATCCAATCTAGGAAAATACGTGCGTCTAATACTCCCCAACACCACATTGCGCAACACGTTTCAGCTACTGCCGTTGATCAAAAGCCCGTGGAAAACTTTTTTGAAGATAAGCGCCATTAGCGATATTTGCCTAACGAGCTAACGATACACCTGGCCATGCTGCTGTACTGTACTTTGCCGTTTGCGGAGGAAATTTTCCCGCGCATACCAGACATTATGTAAAATTATTTTATCATTACCGGCCATCTCAGGTGAAGTTGCCTTATTCCACTGCTACACGTTTATCCCATCATTCCTGGCACGCAGATGAGCAGACTGTGGGATGAATAATGCCATATTTCGCATACCTCCAAGAGCCGTAACATCATTGCTCACCGAATCGAGCGTAGACAAACAAAGCCCCTTTCAGCAGCCAGCGCAGCGGTTCATCCGTCTAACGAACGAAGGTACACTGAAACTTCCATTTACTTCTAATTCTTCTTATTTTCGGCATTACTGGGACAAAGCATGTTTCTCAGCTTAGTGCCCAATGAGCACTTCCACAATTATAACTTTGTTTGCCGTAGTTGCCATTTTAGCATTCGTATATCAAGGAAGTCAAGGAAATTTCCATTACGAAAAGATCCTGAATTGACCGGGAATCGAACCCGGACACCTACAGCATGGATTTGCTTTGTAGCCGCTGACTCTAGTCACTCGGCTAAGGAAGGCCCAGGTACTTCCATTTACGTTATTCCATTAACGCAAAATTACGTTATTGGAATTTTTATGTTGTACCAAGTACCGGAGTAAGATATTGTTTGCGTTATCCAAAAATGACTACTTTGAGTGACCAGATATCTTTCGGAGGTTTATGAATAAGGTTCATACTCAAACAGACTCATACAATCATATTCCAACAAGTTTGGAGTCTAACGGTTTTCTAGGGTTATCCAAAAACACCGTTGAGTACAGGACTTCAGATCAATAAACGTGACTGACAAGTAATCATTTGAAGATAATTCAACTAGGCTTCCACTCATGTGGTGGTGAAACACTAAGCTAAACTTTAAGCTGTAATTAGTTACTTATATGATTTTAATTGTAACTGTTGGTTCCAATTTGTTGCTTGTAGGCTTCGTCACAAGTCTTCCATTGATAAAACCGTACCCACCAGTAAGCACCTAAAACCCGCTCCCCGCCTTTACATGGTATTCGAACAGCTTTACTGGTGAGGAAAACCTAGCTGTACGATAAGAAGCTTGACCTAATAGTTTATTTGAATTCGGTTGGTTGGTAAATGGCTGGGCATGGCGTACCATTGGTACCTCGCGTACCTGAAAGAATAAAATAGACCCCTCTGTGCGGTCCTTAGACTCTTGCCCAGCAACTCCTATCCCTACCTCCTCGCGGTACTGGCCGGGGTACGAGTAACCTTAGGGAAGATCGGGTAACCAACCCCCGGTGGGAACTTTGGTCGTATGCTGTCAGGGAAGGGGGGGGGGGGTTTGCTTTTGCTTTTGCTTCTGCAATCCTTGAGCGTCTGTACTCCATGTTAGGAGCGGCTCACAATAGCGTTTGTTCCCCATGTCAGGGACGGCTGATCATTGTCCGAGTGCCAGAGAAGGACTCTAAGCTAAACTTTGCACTATGGTCCTCCGAACATCTAGGGGGAATGGTCCTCCGGAAATCTAGGGTGTTGGTGTCAGGCCCTGTAAGCCAGCCGCAAAAACATCAAGCAACGAATAATCAACGAGAGAATACGAACCTGGACAATCGGCGAAGACCACAACGACGTAAATTGACTAGCGATTGGAAGCTCGGTACGTGGAACTGTAAACCTCTCAACTTCATCGGGAGCACACGCATACTCGCCGACGTGCTAAAGGACCGCGGATTCGGCATCGTAGCGTTGCAGGAAGTGTGTTGGAAGGGATCAATGGTGCGAACGTTTAGAGGTAACCATACAATCCACCAGAGCTGCGGCAATTCACACGAGCTGGGAACAGCTTTTATAGTAATGGGTGATATGCAGAGGCGCGTGATCGGGTGGTGGCCGATCAATGAGAGAATGTGCAAGTTGAGGCTCAAAGGCCGGTTCTTCAACTTCAGTATAATAAACGTGCACAGCCCTCACTCCGGAAGCACTGATGATGATGAAGGCGCTTTTTACGCGCAGCTCGAACGCGAGTACGACAGCTGCCCAAGCCACAACGACAAAATCATCATAGGAGATCTAAACGCTTAGGTTGGTCAGGAGGAGGAGTTCAAACCGACGATTGGAAAGTTCAGTGCCCACCGGCTGACGAACGAGAACGGCCTACGACTAATTGATTTCGCCGCCTCCAAGAATATGGCCATTCGTAACACATACTTCCTGAAGGCTGCTTCCATACCGATACACCTAGAGATCACCACAGGAGACAGAATCCCAAATTGACCACGTTCTGATTGATGGACGGCACTTCTCCGACATTATCGACGTCAGGACCTATCGTGGCGCTAACATCGACTCTGACCACTATCTGGTGATGGTCAAACTGCGCCCAAAACTCTCCGTCGTTAACAACGTACGGTACCGACGACCGCCCCGGTATGACCTAAAGCGGCTCAAGCAACCGGATGTCGCAGCGGCATACGCGCAGCAACTCGAGGCTGCATTACCGGAAGAGGGTGAGCTGGACGAAGCCCCTCTTGAGGACTGCTGGAGAGCAGTAAAAGCAGCCATCAACGATGCAGCTGAGAGCAACGTCGGATACGTGCGACGGAGTCGACGGAACGATTGGTTCGACGAGGAGTGCCAGGAGGTTTTGGAGGAGAAGAATGCAGCGCGGGTGGTCATGCTGCAGCAAGGGACCCGGCAGAACGTAGAACGCTATAGACGGAAACGGCAACAGCAGACCCGCCTCTTTCGGGAGAAAAAACGCCGCCTGGAGGAGACGGAGTGCGAGGAGATGGAACAGCTGAGCCGGTCTCAAGAAACGCGTAAGTTCTATCAGAAGCTCAACGCATCCCGCAACGGCTTCGTGCCGCAAGCCGAGATGTGCAGGGATATGGATGGGAGCATTTTGATGGACGAGCGGAAGGTGATCGAAATGTGGAAGCAGCACTTAGACGAGCACCTGGATGTCGCTGAGAGCACAGGCAATGAAGGTCGGTACAATGGAGGAAATGCTTTCGTTGGTACTGCGGAGAATGGAAACCAACTAGCCCCCACTTTGAGGGAGGTTAAGGATGCCATTCATCAGCTCAAGAACAATAAAGCTGCTGGTAAGGATGGTATCGGAGCTGAACTCATAAAGATGGGTCCGGAGAGGCTGGCAATTTGTCTGCATCGGCTGATAGGCACAATCTGGGAAATAGAACAGCTACCGGAGGAGTGGAAGGAAGGGGTAATATGCCCCATCTACAAGAAAGGCGGCAAGTTAGATTGTGAGAACTTTCGAGCGATCATCATTCTGAATGCGGCCTACAAAGTATTATCCCAGATCATCTTCCGTCGTCTGTCACATGTAGTAAACGAGTTCGTGGGAAGTTATCAAGCCGGCTTCGTTGACGGCCGATCGTCAACGGACCAGATCTTTACTGTACGACAAATCCTCCAAAAATGTCGTGAATACCAGTACCCAACGCTTCACCTTTTCATCGATTTCAAGGCGGCATACGACAGTATTGACCGCGTAGAGCTATGGAAAATCATGGACGAGAACAGCTTTCGAGACTGATAAGAGCGACGATGGAAGGTGTGCAAAATTGTGTGAAGGTTTCGGGCGAACAATCCAGTTCGTTTGGATCCCACCGGGGACTACGACAAGGTGATGGACTCTCGTGCTTGTTGTTCAATATTGCACTAGAAGGTGTTATGCGGAGAGCCGGGCTTAACAGCCGGGGTACGATTTTTACGAGATCCAGTTAATTTGTTTGCTTCGCGGATGATATGGACATCGTCGGCCGAACATTTGAAAAGGTGGCAGACCTGTACACCCGCCTGAAACGCGAGGCAGCAAAAGTTGGACTGGTGGTGAATGCGGCCAAGACAAAGTACATGCTAGCTGGTGGAGCCGAGCGCGACAGGGCTCGCCTAGGTAGCATTGTTACGATAGACGGGGATACGTTCGAGGTGGTCGACGAGTTAGTCTACCTTGGATCCTTGCTGACGGCTGACAATAACGTTAGCCGTGAAATACGGAGGCACATCATCAGTGGAAGTCGGGCCTACTATGGCCTCCACAAGAAGCTGCGGTCAAAAAAGATTTACGCCCGCACCAAATGTACCATGTACAAAACGCTCATAAGGCCGGTAGTCCTCTACGGGCATGAAACGTGGACGATGCTCGAGGAGGACCTGCAAGCACTTGGAGTCTTCGAACGTCGGGTGTTTAGGACGATCTTCGACGGTGTGCAGGAAAACGGTGTGTGGCGGCGAAGGATGAACCACGAGCTCACCCAACTCTACGGCGAACCTAGTATCCAGAAGGTGGCCAAAACTGTAAGGATACGATGGGCAGGGCATGTTGCAAGAATGCCGGACAGCAACCCTGCAAAGATGGTATTCGCTTCGGATCCGGTTGGTACAAGAAGGCGTGGAGCGCAGCGAGCTAGGTGGGCGGATCAAGTGCGTATCGATTTGGCGAGCGTGGGGCAGAACCGAGGATGGAGAGATGCGGCCACGAACCGAGTATTGTGGCGTAAAATTGTTGATTCAGTGTTATCTGCGTAGATGTTAACTAAATAAATGAAATGAATGAATCCATTGCCGTTTTCAAAAATATAATTGCACGTCTAGTTGTTGAGATGTAGACTGATGAAAATGCAAAATTTCAATACTTTAGCCAACTTTCATGCAAGTTTGTCAGCTTAATTGGCCACGTAATTCAAACGTCATGTGTATAACAATAATAATAATTATTATTATCAACCAAGTTCATATTGCTTTCGATGCTCGAAAGTTATTTTATGATAGTATCGAAAAGTATTGTATTTTTCCATATAGAAATTTTGTATGGAGACTGCACGCATGTTTAAAAAATCGACTTAATCTACTTTAAATCGTGAAATTACAATGAAATTATATCTGAAATGGAAATTAAAGTCATTTTTTGCATGCTTAGTGGATAAGATCACAGAAAAGCTTGATAAATCATACTTTGAATTTCATATAAACATCAATAAAAACTTTGTCGACTTGTTGTACAAAATTTTGACGTGTTGGAACATTTCTGAGTACGGCATAAGATACAGCAATTCCAAATCTACTAGAGACACATAATTTGACACACGCAAAAATGTCAATTTTGTTGCACTGTATAATAGATAGTTAGTTTTTTCGACAAAAAGTTGCGCTATCAAAACTTCTTAAAACTCTTGGAACAAAGTTATTTGTTATTTGTTATAGAGTTTTGCATCTTCTAAGAAAAAAGTAGAATAAGGTGGCGCCTATTCAAGCTTCAATTTTGATTTAAACTTTTTTGTTCGATGAAATTTGGGGCTCTACTCTGCTGCAAACTTTTAGAATATGTTGTTTTGAACAACTTCGTCCATTTTTGGGGACGGACCTGGTGTAGTGGTTAGAACACTCGCCTCTCACGCCTAGGACCTGGGATCGAATCCCATCCCCGACATAGTCACTTATGACGTAAAAAGTTATAGTGACGACTTCCTTCGGAAGGGAAGTAAAGCCGTTGGTCCCGAGATGAAATAGCCCAGGGCTGAAAATCTCGTTAATAAAGTCAAACCAACCAACCAACCAACTTCGTCCATGACACTTTCGATCTAACTCTTCTTTTGAGCTAAGTAAATTGATTCTACAACTATAAGGTACCGTGGGGTAAGTGAATACAGAAAAATCAATATTCAACTTCATTGTTTTGTACGGCTAACGTGAATAATGTAATTTAAACTTTTGTCTGTGGATAACAAATGAGGGACTAATATACTTCAAATCGTCATTTTTTTCGATTTTTCTGATTGTTTTGTATTGAGTATGAGAGACTTAAAATTTTACGCCAAATGATCCACTTGCCCCACCATGGTGGGGTAAGTGGATCACCAATAAAAAAAATCTGTTCTCAAAACAAATGGGGTGTAATTATGTATAGCAAGAATGATATTACTCTCGTTCTTGTTATTAGTGTTAGTAATGTAACATTTGAATACTTTAAAATTAAAAAAATATCTTTATTTAATCAAAATATAATGAATAATATGTGTACATTAGTTCACACAATTCGAACAAAAAAACTTTGTCACTAGAATGATTTGGAGAAAATTCATCCATTTATACACATAATTAATACAGAAGTATAGTACACACTTAAACAGAGGCTATGAGTTCGGTAAATAAAATTACCGAAACTAATCTGTAATTCGCGAAAATACCGATGGTTCGGTAAATTTACAGTTTTTGACAGTGCGTCATTTTTAGAATTACTGAAGTTCGGTAAACTGAGATACATCTGACATCATATTTACCGAAACATCTGTGAATTCTCAGCATTACCGAAAACGGTAAAGTATTCTGCTGAAACTTCGGTGATCAACATGATAGATCACCGAAATCGGTAATGTCGTAAGTTGAAGATGTCGAACCATGACGTGTGTTTTTTTCGTTTCGAACAAGTTTTTGGAGCGGCTGGGTAAATTTAATCATTTTGTGCGTCAATAAAAACAAAGATTGTAAGTAATTTACAGGTTTGAAGTATTCCATGTAATGATCAACTAAACTATTTGCAGGCTGGCCATCTTCGAGTGCTGTTTTGGGTAGATTTTTCCTGGATCACACGGACTTTACCGCTTCTGGTTGATGCACCTGAAATCGCTTCCATATACGTACGAACTTCACTCATCAAATTTTAATGTTGTAAATGTTTTAATATTTTATCTTTTCCATATTCTCTGAGTGAATAAATAGTTTCATTGATAATGATTTGTTTTACGCCTGATGAACAATTCGGTTTCCGAGAAAAAAAAACGGGGGGCTGGAGGCTACAGTTTTTCGGTAAACGATTACCGAACGGTCGGTTGTTTTGACAGCTGCGCTCCAAAATGCAAATCACCGAACAATCGGTAGCCTGTTGCATTACCGAAACGATTACCGACAGATCAGCTGTTGAGATTTCGGTAAACAGATTACCGAAGTCGGTAATCTGAGCTAAGTGTGTAGTATACCGTTTTGTCTCAAATTCCGAACAGACTCATATTCCGAACACTCCGTTTTTGTATTGCGACTAGGTTGAAATATTTCGCTGAAATATGTCATGAAATTACCAGGAAATGGCAATCAATAGCAATTCAATTTTAACGTCTTCCAATACATTTTAAACCTCGGGAGTAGTGACGATTCTCTAGTTCGAGACCACTAGAACTAGCTCACATAAATTTGTTTCGAAATTATTCATTTGAATACGATTTATTCGAGCTGTTCGGAATTTGAATCAAGGTGTTCGGAATATGAGACAGAATAAACACAGTGATTGGCATTTGAATCAAAATGTTGTTGCATACTTTTATGTAAAAACAGTACTAAACAAGTTTGAATAAACATTTTTATCGACACACCCAACAGCTAACGGGTAGGCTTTGTAAACAAATTAAAATTTTCACAAATATCAGCTAACTTATGCCAATTAGATGCATTTAAATTCACTCTTAACCTTAAGTGTTCGGAATATGAGTCAAAACGGTATTTTGCTCTTTTGCAACTCAGCTTAGATAAACCACGAAAAATTTCGTGTGAATTTTGAAATTATTATTCTTTTGTATATGTTTTTACACCAGAAAGGTTAAAACAACTTTTACGTGGATTAATTCAAATTTTCTATGGTCAATTTGATTTAAGCTGGGAATGGAAAAAAATAAAGCGAAACAACTGTTCCCGCGGATACAATCCGGTAGGGAATAATTATACGAAAGAGGTGTGTTCGAATTCACGGTTTATTTCTTACTGATTTTATGCATAGAATTTCGCCCTATATATAGTCCTCTACCCTATTGTACTTGCATAGAATATTCTCGATGAGAATTGTTGTATACAATAATGTGCTGTGTCTAAACTGTTATACAATAGACGGATTGAATATTCTCGAACTGTCAGACAAGAATACAATGCAAGAAAGGTAAACAATAATAATGTGGTTTTGATCTAGAATGATTGTAATGGTAAGTTGATATTATTATGAAATTATAATGGTTTACTGACGTTTTCTGTTTTGTTTCAGGTATGCTCGATTGGTATGCTCTACAGGTAAGTAGTTTCAGAGTGAAAAGTGGTGAAGTTGAAGTGTTTGTGGCCGGCAGCATGAGGTATGCTGCGTCCTCTGTTGTGGTGCTGTATGATGCACCCCGGTGGCTTACTGCTGGCCTGAACAACAACATTTACGGATATTAAAATTTATTTAAATTCTCGTTAGTAGTCTGCCAATAAATGATAATAATACTCGATCCACTTACCACCCCATTGAAAAGTAGGGGTATGTGTACCATGTACAATATATCTGTATTTATTTATAAAAATCACATATTTTTCATTGAGATTCTTTCAATAAGAACTGAAATGCTCATCATGTTTCGAAAGAAGTAAAAGTATTCGATTTTAGACAGAGATACAATGGACTTTTGATCGATGGAAACCAATTTTCAAAATAATTTATTTTCGCAGCTAACAAGTTTGCTTGTGTTAGTGTACGTGTAGTACCAGTTTTGCAATAGCATCAGTGTGGGCGTAAGAATATAACCTGAAGACCACATTAACGTAGAACTGAAAGCAAAAAAGTTAGGTTTTCAAAACGGATTTTTCGGGTCCACTCTAAGTTGAAACTTTCAGCATCAATTTACTTAGCTTATATGAAGAGTTAGAAAATACTGTCTTGGACAAATTGTTCAAAATAACATTTTCTAAAAGTTTGCAGCAGAGTACAGCCACAAATTTCATCAAACAAAAATGTTTGAATCAAAATTGAAACTTGGATATCGGCCACCCTATTTAACTATTTTCTTAGAAGATGCAAAACTCAATAAAAAATAACTTTTCTGAAGACATCATACATCTGAAATCGACGAGAACAGAGAAAACACTTTTTTCCAGCTAAATTGTCGATTCAGACCATTGTGCATTGGCCTGAAGTACTGTTCATATTAGAGCTCTAGGATAACCTGTAAGAGTCGTTGAAAACAAAACTATGATCCTGTATGGGTATTATACTAGTTTGCAAGGTTCTGAAATGATACTCGTTTTGCTTGCAGATCTGATGAGCTTATGTACAGTTTATTGTAGTTTTTGGTCGTCGTTGAACGTTATCAAATAATCCCGTATCAACTTTGTTCATCATTCTCCGAAAGGTTGACGATCATGCTTGTTGATGTGAAGATCTGTACTCAATGGAGTTTTTGGGTAATCTAACTTGTAGAACCTTACTTTATGGGCTCGTATTAGTATTATCCTAACTCGCAAAGCTCTGAAACGTCACAAGTTACGCATGTAGATCTGTACTTCAAGTAGTTCTTGAATAACCTTAAACAGTCGTTGAACTCAAAACTTGGCAGAAAATAAACAACAAATCTCAAGCATGAAAAATGAAAATTTGAGATATTCATAACCCTGATGATTTCATTTGCGTTAATTCAATGTACATAGCCCATTGCCTAAATAGAGGCTTCAGTGTACTGCAAGCCAGAGCAGGCCAGAGATGAGTAATTGATGAAAATCACTTTTGGAATCGTGATCATGAATATTTTAACCTTCACACACAACAGTAGGACGACCTTGTCTGGTGGCGTTTCGTGCGACAGCAGGCAATGATGGAATATACTTTCCCACAATTTGTCTTCGGTATTTTGAGGGTAGAACCAATTTGGGCACGAACTTTCACTGTTGCGGGGAAGATTTTCCAAAATGATTCCAGCGATTTCTTATCGCATTGATTACTCTGTACAGAAATTTTCTCATGAAAAGAACTTAATAGGATCTGAATGCTTACCAAATTTCCCTTGAGGCGCTTCACGTATGACTACATCTGCCTCCTAGTCAGTCACTGCACACAGACTGATACAAATACTTAGTGATCTCAAAATTCATCTGGACTATAAAGAACGCGAAATACTTTGCTAATATTTTTAATTGCAACGACAAGGTCTCCCTTGAAATGGCTTAACGAAAAAAAAAAAGTTGACGTGCTTGGAATTTTCCCCAGTACAATAAATCAAAATGGAAAAGGCAGTTTATAAAAAAAAGTTATTGAATTACGTTTCACTCATGGATCCAAATATACTTATTTTGAACATTTTGATTTGGAATACTCGTTATTTGAAGGGTAAAGAGGACGAGCTGTTTAGTTTTTTGGCAGCTAATAACATACATATAGCAGTTATCACTGAAAATGAGTCGAAACCTGGTTCCAAACTCAGGAGAGCTCCAAAAATTTTTGTTTATCGTAATGGTCGACTGCATGAAGCATGTGGTGGTGTTACTATCATAATTCATAGGCATATAAAACATCATTTTTTTTGTAATTAAAAACCAATGTTTTTGAAAGTTTAGGAGTTTTTGTAGAACTTGGTAAATTTACTTTCATGGCTGCGTATTTTCCTATTGAATGCACTGGGCCGTGAGTTAGTTGGAATTTAATGCAAAACATCGCTCATGGAATAATTCACTAAGAAATTCCAATGGCAGAATTTTATTTGATGAGTGCTCTTCGGAATATTTCTCAGTTTAATGCCCTGATAAGCCTTCTTTTTGATCTTCAAGAATTTTTTGTACTATCTAATGTTTAAAATGATACCAATAAAGTAATTAAATAAAATTGTCAATTTAATGAAAGAAGTGTTGTGTTGTACATTTTGCTCGAATCTCTCCCAAAACTTGTTTCAATAATGAATCGTAGCATAGTATTGGAAAGAAAAATTATTGCCCAACTTCGTCCCCCCCAATTGGAACGACACAGCAAAGCGAAGAAAAGAATAAAACGATACGCTTGTCCTGTCAGGCTGATGGATTTTCTGCATAAAGAAAATATGGAAATCTATCCACTCGCATCTCAATATCTCTCCAGGGAAATGATTGTCTGTTCCGGCGTTTGTTTTTTTTCCGTTCAAGGATCAAGTGAACGAATCAGAAAACACGACGCGTTGGGAAAATTGAGCGTAGAAAAAATATTTGAACCAATTCCAAACAGGATAAGTTTTCTTATTTTGATTAGTGACGTACATCCACGTCATGTTGAAAATATATTGAACTAACTCTTATATGGAAGTCGAAAAATGTGTAGTAGAAAAACATCTATATTAAACCACATAATCAGCCGCTATAAATCTCAAACGAGCAGCTTTACAATCTATCATCACTGATTTAAACTGACGTGATACCTCAACATTATGTTTCAACCGCCATTTCCTTTGCTGAGCTGCGAAGTTGTGAAAATCATCGCCTCAAGCTTACCTTCACATCAAGATTCCCCGCGCTTCCTGACCTATCAAAATAACCTTCGTGGCGGTGGAGTGCAAATCAAAAATTGCCTCCGGGCAACAGCTCATGTTAGACGGTTGTACGAATTTTTTTTATCGTTCCTCAAACATGCTTTTGGCCTTCGACATCGTTGTCCGTTATGTCGGTCGTAAAATGTTTGCCCTCAAATCCTACCAGTTAGTCGGTGCATGAGAATTTCTATCCGCAGGGCATCCAGAGACAAAACATTCGAGCATCGATGAAGTTATCGAAATGGCCATAATTTTATTAATGTGGCTTTTTCCACTTCATACACCATGCCAGTGCCAAGGCCTTAACCGACATCATCAGCGAGCTTTTCTGCCCAAAGTTTCTTCCTTCTTCCGGCGATGACACTGTGATGTGAATGAAAAATGAGCCAACGCTGCGAGAGTCGAGATCATCATCTGTCGCCCCCTTTGGACGTATCCTCGCTAAAAGCGTTCGGATACGCCCAAAGTAAATTATCGACACACGTAGGACGACACCAACTCTGGTCAAGCTCAGATCCATGATCCATGGTTATTGGTTGTCATAAGAGGAGATGGACACCCTGAAGCCTGTGCTGACGTTGGAGATTTTGCAGATATAGTTTGCTTCTTTTTCACAAAATGGGCAAAACGTATTACAATAAAACAGGAAGGAAACATAATTTACACCTATTAAAAATCAATCGAAGAACGTTTTGGTCTTTGAATATTTTTTGTCGCTTTTTATGAAAATGTTTCAGTTTAAATTATTTTTTTTTTTTCAAAAATGATGAGATGTGCCTTCGTTTTACATCAAAGTCTAAAGTCCAAATTGGATTTGGAATTTGGAATTTGGAATTTGGAATTTGGAATTTGGAATTTGGAATTTGGAATTTGGACCAATCCAAATCCAATCCAAATCCAATCCAAATCCAATCCAAATCCAATCCAAATCCAATCCAAATCCAATCCAAATCCAATCCAAATCCAATCCAAATCCAATCCAAATCCAATCCAAATCCAATCCAAATCCAATCCAAATCCAATCCAAATCCAATCCAAATCCAATCCAAATCCAATCCAAATCCAATCCAAATCCAATCCAAATCCAATCCAAATCCAATCCAAATCCAATCCAAATCCAATCCAAATCCAATCCAAATCCAATCCAAATCCAATCCAAATCCAATCCAAATCCAATCCAAATCCAATCCAAATCCAATCCAAATCCAATCCAAATCCAATCCAAATCCAATCCAAATCCAATCCAAATCCAATCCAAATCCAATCCAAATCCAATCCAATCCAAATCCAATCCAAATCCAATCCAAATCCAATCCAAATCCAATCCAAATCCAATCCAAATCCAATCCAAATCCAATCCAAATCCAATCCAAATCCAATCCAAATCCAATCCAAATCCAATCCAAATCCAATCCAAATCCAATCCAAATCCAATCCAAATCCAATCCAAATCCAATCCAAATCCAATCCAAATCCAATCCAAATCCAATCCAAATCCAATCCAAATCCAATCCAAATCCAATCCAAATCCAATCCAAATCCAATCCAAATCCAATCCAAATCCAATCCAAATCCAATCCAAATCCAATCCAAATCCAATCCAAATCCAATCCAAATCCAATCCAAATCCAATCCAAATCCAATCCAAATCCAATCCAATCCAATCCAAATCCAATCCAAATCCAATCCAAATCCAATCCAAATCCAATCCAAATCCAATCCAAATCCAATCCAAATCCAATCCAAATCCAATCCAAATCCAATCCAAATCCAATCCAAATCCAATCCAAATCCAATCCAAATCCAATCCAAATCCAATCCAAATCCAATCCAAATCCAATCCAAATCCAATCCAAATCCAATCCAAATCCAATCCAAATCCAATCCAAATCCAATCCAAATCCAATCCAAATCCAATCCAAATCCAATCCAAATCCAATCCAAATCCAATCCAAATCCAATCCAAATCCAATCCAAATCCAATCCAAATCCAATCCAAATCCAATCCAATCCAATCCAAATCCAATCCAAATCCAATCCAAATCCAATCCAATCCAAATCCAATCCAAATCCAATCCAAATCCAATCCAAATCCAATCCAAATCCAATCCAAATCCAATCCAAATCCAATCCAAATCCAATCCAAATCCAATCCAAATCCAATCCAAATCCAATCCAAATCCAATCCAAATCCAATCCAAATCCAATCCAAATCCAATCCAAATCCAAATCCAATCCAAATCCAATCCAAATCCAATCCAAATCCAATCCAAATCCAATCCAAATCCAATCCAAATCCAATCCAAATCCAATCCAAATCCAATCCAAATCCAATCCAAATCCAATCCAAATCCAATCCAAATCCAATCCAAATCCAATCCAAATCCAATCCAAATCCAATCCAAATCCAATCCAAATCCAATCCAAATCCAATCCAAATCCAATCCAAATCCAATCCAAATCCAATCCAAATCCAATCCAAATCCAATCCAAATCCAATCCAAATCCAATCCAAATCCAATCCAAATCCAATCCAAATCCAATCCAAATCCAATCCAAATCCAATCCAAATCCAATCCAAATCCAATCCAAATCCAATCCAAATCCAATCCAAATCCAATCCAATCCAAATCCAATCCAAATCCAATCCAAATCCAATCCAAATCCAATCCAAATCCAATCCAAATCCAATCCAAATCCAATCCAAATCCAATCCAAATCCAATCCAAATCCAATCCAAATCCAATCCAAATCCAATCCAAATCCAATCCAAATCCAATCCAAATCCAATCCAAATCCAATCCAAATCCAATCCAAATCCAATCCAAATCCAATCCAAATCCAATCCAAATCCAATCCAAATCCAATCCAAATCCAATCCAAATCCAATCCAAATCCAATCCAAATCCAATCCAAATCCAATCCAAATCCAATCCAAATCCAATCCAAATCCAATCCAAATCCAATCCAAATCCAATCCAAATCCAATCCAAATCCAATCCAAATCCAATCCAAATCCAATCCAAATCCAATCCAAATCCAATCCAAATCCAATCCAAATCCAATCCAAATCCAATCCAAATCCAATCCAAATCCAATCCAAATCCAATCCAAATCCAATCCAAATCCAATCCAAATCCAATCCAAATCCAATCCAAATCCAATCCAAATCCAATCCAAATCCAATCCAAATCCAATCCAAATCCAATCCAAATCCAATCCAAATCCAATCCAAATCCAATCCAAATCCAATCCAAATCCAATCCAAATCCAATCCAAATCCAATCCAAATCCAATCCAAATCCAATCCAAATCCAATCCAAATCCAATCCAAATCCAATCCAAATCCAATCCAAATCCAATCCAAATCCAATCCAAATCCAATCCAAATCCATCCAAATCCAAATCCAATCCAAATCCAATCCAAATCCAATCCAAATCCAATCCAAATCCAATCCAAATCCAATCCAAATCCAATCCAAATCCAATCCAAATCCAATCCAAATCCAATCCAAATCCAATCCAAATCCAATCCAAATCCAATCCAAATCCAATCCAAATCCAATCCAAATCCAATCCAAATCCAATCCAAATCCAATCCAAATCCAATCCAAATCCAATCCAAATCCAATCCAAATCCAATCCAAATCCAATCCAAATCCAATCCAAATCCAATCCAAATCCAATCCAAATCCAATCCAAATCCAATCCAAATCCAATCCAAATCCAATCCAAATCCAATCCAAATCCAATCCAAATCCAATCCAAATCCAATCCAAATCCAATCCAAATCCAATCCAAATCCAATCCAAATCCAATCCAAATCCAATCCAAATCCAATCCAAATCCAATCCAAATCCAATCCAAATCCAATCCAAATCCAATCCAAATCCAATCCAAATCCAATCCAAATCCAATCCAATCCAAATCCAATCCAAAATCCAATCCAAATCCAATCCAAATCCAATCCAAATCCAATCCAAATCCAATCCAAATCCAATCCAAATCCAATCCAAATCCAATCCAAATCCAATCCAAATCCAATCCAAATCCAATCCAAATCCAATCCAAATCCAATCCAAATCCAATCCAAATCCAATCCAAATCCAATCCAAATCCAATCCAAATCCAATCCAAATCCAATCCAAATCCAATCCAAATCCAATCCAAATCCAATCCAAATCCAATCCAAATCCAATCCAAATCCAATCCAAATCCAATCCAAATCCAATCCAAATCCAATCCAAATCCAATCCAAATCCAATCCAAATCCAAATCCAATCAAATCCAATCCAAATCCAATCCAAATCCAATCCAAATCCAATCCAAATCCAATCCAAATCCAATCCAAATCCAATCCAAATCCAATCCAAATCCAATCCAAATCCAATCCAAATCCAAATCCAAATCCAATCCAAATCCAATCCAAATCCAATCCAAAATCCAATCCAAATCCAATCCAAATCCAATCCAAATCCAATCCAAATCCAATCCAAATCCAATCCAAATCCAATCCAAATCCAATCCAAATCCAATCCAAATCCAATCCAAATCCAATCCAAATCCAATCCAAATCCAATCCAAATCCAATCCAAATCCAATCCAAATCCAATCCAAATTCCAATCCAAATCCAATCCAAATCCAATCCAAACCAATCAAATCCAATCCAAATCCAATCCAAATCCAATCCAAATCCAATCCAAATCCAATCCAAATCCAATCCAAATCCAATCCAAATCCAATCCAAATCCAATCCAAATCCAATCCAAATCCAATCCAAATCCAATCCAATCCAAATCCAATCCAAATCCAATCCAAATCCAATCCAAATCCAATCCAAATCCATCCAATCCAATCCAAATCCATCCAAATCCAATCCAAATCCATCCAAATCCAATCCAAATCCAATCCAAATCCAATCCAAACATCCAATCCAAATCCAATCCAAATCCAATCCAAATCCAATCCAATCCAATCCAAATCCAATCCAAATCCAATCCAAAATCCAATCCAAATCCAATCCAAATCCAATCCAATCCAATCCAAAATCCCAATCCAAATCCAATCCAAATCCAATCCAAATCCAATCCAAATCCATCCAAACCAAATCCAATCCAAATCCAATCCAAATCCAATCCAAATCCAATCCAAATCCAATCCAAATCCAATCCAAATCCAATCCAAATCCAATCCAAATCCAATCCAAATCCCAATCCAAATCCAATCCAAATCCATCAAATCCAATCCAAATCCAATCCAAATCCAATCCAAATCCAATCCAAATCCAATCCAAATCCAATCCAAATCCAATCCAAATCCAAATCCAAATCCAATCCAAATCCAATCCAAATCCAATCCAAATCCCAATCCAAATCCAATCCAAATCCAATCCAAATCCAATCCAAATCCAATCCAAATCCAATCCAAATCCAATCCAAATCCAATCCCAAATCCAATCCAAATCCAATCCAAATCCAATCCAAATCCAATCCAAATCCAATCCAAATCCAATCCAATTCCAATCCTATTCCAATCCAAATCCAATCCTATTCCAATCCAAATCCAATCCAAATCCAATCCAAATCCAATCAAAATCCAGCTCGAAATCTAGCTCGAAATCTAGCTCAAATCTACCTCAATTCATTTTGAATCATATTCAGATCTATCAAAGCTATTGGAGGCTCCAGCTTCAAGCACTTAGGTACTGCATCAAAATGTACTTTGTAATTATAATAAATGTCCTAAATCGTGCACTTAACCTCTCAAAGAGCTCGCTGCAACGTCAGCAAAGGACAAAAGCTTTCAGCCTTCTCGATCCGGGGACAAAATGATGCTCCAGCTGACTTCCCCGTAGAGCGCTGATAAACGACCGTAAATTATTCACGAGTCATGTCACGGAACGCGCCTTTCCTTACCATCCGTGTGATGAATGAACGCACGATGGCATGTGAAGCTTTCCCCTTCCACTGACTGCGCACACGAACATGTCACTCGGCAAGTCAAGCAGAAAAGTGCTAAAGCTTGCTGGAAAGTTTGCGTTTTCCCTCACACGACACGTAGTCCACTTCACCTGATGGGGGATCTTCATAATGTAATTAGTTTTTTTCTTTCGTGCCGAGCTCTCTATACCCAGATTTGACGCTTTTCTTCGAGATGTCTTTCTTACTTGCTGACAGTGGGGGGTTTTCTTTCCTAGTTTCCTTCGGGCGAGTAAAGTTATGACGTGAAAGTCAATTTACGATCTTAGTGACAAGGAAGCACTGGGAGGAGTTAAGGAAAAAATGTACTCACCCACACTCGTTGCTACATATCTGAAGGGTACTTCTGATGCCAATATCCAGAGTGGATAGGAAAAAAGTGCATGATTGTTCTCTTGTGGTGGAAAAATGGAAATCGGCAAAATTTTCAATAATCTCCTTATCGATTATCACTTAGGAGCATGCTCAAAAATTGCTTATACGACTTGAATCAGGATGCTGCTTTTTGGTGTTCCGTGTCTGAAGCAGGAACGGGAAAGTGCGCAAGAAGCAATCAGGATTCCGCTTTCATTGCAGCACTGCGGTAGCCACGGTGCTCCCCAGACCGTTATTATCAGAAAAAAAATCTCCATCAAATCTGTGGTGTTTTTATGACTAAGCCAATTAACATTTGATTATTTTTTCAGATAATAACGGTCTGGGAGCACCGTGCTCTCATAAAGCTGGTGGTGCTTTGGGTTCACGACTCTGAACTTGGCGATGGCCTCTCCGTCGTCGTTGTGTTTGAATGGGGATTAGAGGAGCTCGTAAATTGTAGGTAGGAACTCGAGTGGTTCGAGTGTCTGTGCGCTCTAATGGCTGATGGGCGTACGGATGAGCAGACATCCAAGCAATTTACTTGTAAAATGTGTACGCTCAGAAGATTATGGTAAATAATGATGAGCGAGCAGCACGTTACCCAGGTAATCACGATGGGAGCCTAACGTTTCGCTACTTCACCGAAGGGATTTGCTGATTGGCTCTGGAGGAAGAGAAATGAGAGAATTCTAATTTCTGACTGGTAATCAACAGCTTTAGCGCTAAGAAATAAGCTGGATTGCGCAAACAGAGAACGGTTGCGATGATGTCGGCAGCAATGTTCATGTTGTTTCCAGTTGAATAATTTCAAATCGTTTGTAGGATTTAGCCGATTAGCTGGCCTTCATCACCAGAATCCAAGTCTTGAAGTGACTATTAATACTTAATACTAATTGAATCATTGTAGTTTAAGCAGCAAGGAGCAGAATGATGATTTTTACAGCATGAGTCGTTTGTTCTTATCGATCGAGACTTAATAATTAAGATAATTATGACGAGTGCTGAAAAAATCGAGTTCTGCACCAAGTTGACGCAAAGCATTGTTATTTTTTGTTATTCGTTTATTAGAGGCTCAATTGGAGCATTATAAATAAATTGACTCATTACGTGTGGTAAAGATGGAAAAATTATGAGAAAAATCCACATGCTCAGGTGGGATTCGAACCCACGACTCTTGTATGCTAGACAATGCTTTACCAACTAAACTATTGAGCCGCTTGGTGACCCAATAACTTAGAAGGTTACATGTTTCGAATTCAAGTCTCAACAGTTCACACAAATCCTTCTCGTGATCCATATCCATCCATCTCATGTATACTACACACGCGGAGAGTATATCTAAATGAACTGACAAACTTCACAAATTTTCGTAATTGCAAATTCTACACACTTAGATTAAATTACTGGGGTCGGTAAAATTTTACTGGGTTTTGGAACTACCGAAAAAGTCAGTAAAATGAAAACTGTCGCCACGCGTAATTGAAAAGCAAATTTCACCATATTTTATTTTTTATCGATATATGTTATAAAAAGAAAGCTTTCTGCAAAATTTCAGTAAAAAATCTCTGTTTTTCGATTTCTGACATTTTTTTTTAGTTTACTGACTTTTTCGGTAGTTCAAAAGCCCAGTAATTTTTACCGAACAGATTGAGTGTGTAAACTAGAGATTTTTAACTTTATCAAAGAAGTCAAATTCCTTTTTAATTCGCGATGCCGAAAACTCTTGTTTGAATATCTTCACGATTGCGACCTTTTCAAAGTTCATGAAGAGTAATTGTCTTCGATTTTTTTTTACTTTAATTCATAATTCTGTGCGTTATTTGGTAGACTCGGGTGCCATCAAACTCGAACATCGATGCCTTCCAAAAACGGGTCGGTCAAATTCATGTATTCCAAAATAAGGCACGCCAACACTTCCATAACAGGTTTCTGTTGTTTTCCTCGGACCCGTCAGTGCAGATCTGATGCTCAAAGACGGTTTGCGTCTCGAAAACATCGAACGCCTTAGCGCCTACTGTAGTGAACTGGAGGAGCAATTCCAGCGCAATTTCATCGCTCGAAATATTATGTATCCGGTAGAAATCAAGACCAACATTTATTTGAAATTATTGCTTTCTCGGGCCCCGAGCGTTGCAGCTAATATGTAAATAGTGCGCTGTGTTCATAATAATCGTAAGAATGCAGCAAGACGCAAAAAAAAACTGATTTTCAAAATGCGGCGAGTTGAGGCGCGTCGCGAGTCTCACTGGCGCGATCCAGTTTGGTGGCAGTGCGACAATACTTTACAAGACTGACGTGCATTCGTCTCTTCCCGTTTGCTTGGGTTTTCCTTGTTACTCAAACTATATGCCCTTCTGCTTAGTTTATATCATCTCCAATACCCCTCTTAATCCCTACATTCTCCTCCTGATCTACTCTCATAATAATAATATCGTTTCTTCTATTATCTTTCAATGAAAAAATAAATTCATATTATATTTCATTCATCGCTTGCTTTCCTTGAGTTCTTTCATACTAAAGATAACATACATACTCTCCAAAAATGTTAGACCATTTTGTTTCAACATCATTATCATCATCTTCCACATCATCATTCCTCATTCATCATTACTCGCTCCTACTCCTAATTCTTTATTCCTTATTCCTCATTCCTCACTCTTCACATCTTACTCTTCATTCCTTATTTGTCATTCCACACTCCTCATTCCTCATTCTTCACTCCTCATCCCTCATCTTTCATTTCTCATTTCTAATTCATTCCTCATTCTTCATTCTTCATTCCTCACTACTCACTCCTCATTTCTCACCTCTCACTCTTCATACCTCATTCCTCTTTGTTTACTCCTCTTTCCTCATTCATTATAACTTACTACTCATTCTTCTTTCCACGCTCCTCATTCTTCATTCTCCATTCCTAACTCCTCAAATTACAGACATCACTCCTCATTCCTCATTCTTCACTCCTCATTCCTCACATCTCACTCTTCATCCCTCATTCCTCGTTCTTCACTCCTCACTCCTCATGCTTCATTCCTCATTCCTTATTACTTACTCCATACTCCATACTCCATACTTCATTCTTATTAATTACTCCTCATTCCTTATAACTTACTCCTCACTCCTCGTTCTTCACTCCTTATTACTCATTCCTTGTTACTTACTCCTCATTCCTTATTCCTCACTTTTCATTCATCATCTCTCATTTCTCATTCCTCATACGTCATTCTTCACTCCTGTTTCCTGATTCTTCACTCCTCACTCCTCAATTCTCACTCCTCATTCCTCACTCCTCACTTCTCATTCCTCATTTCTTACCCCTCATTGCTCATTCTTCACTCCTCATTCCTCATTCCTCACTTTTCATTCATTTTCATCCTCATAGATTTACCCTCACGTGGGAATTGCTTTACCCTCCTGGGGTAATTACTTTACCCTCTCGGGGGAATGGCTTTACCCTCTCGGGGGAATTGCTCTACCCTCTCGGGGGAATTACTTTACCCTCTCGGGGGAATTACTTTACACTTTCGGGGGAATAGATTTATCCTCTTAGGAGAGTTCATGCATTGCCAATACAGCATAAAATCAACAATTCACACAACATGTCCTCCGTCTAGAACCGAAAATATGACGACTCAACCTGAACGAAAAAACAGCAATCAGCATCGACTCAAGTCGTTCTGTCTTCCGTTCCAAGGAATGCAAAGTTAATGGCTCAATCAGTCGAATTGCAACAGGAGAAATTCCAGCGCAACTTCATCGCTCGAACCACTGTACAAGATTGACGTGTCAGTCGCAAGAGAGGTACTGGCGGCTCTTTACTGCTACCCCAACGTGTCGCTGGTTCTAAAAAGTAAACAACCATACAAAATTACGACCAAACAATGGTTAAGGCGTAATCAATTTTCTCGAAAACATCAAGTTTGGAAATTAAGCAGAAATTGCTGATTAAATTGCCAACAGCGCACTGCAATAGCACGTAGCAAATAACTGGTTACAAATAATATCTTTCAAGCACATTGATTACCTGTAATTTTGCGAATACAGTAATTTCTCGATTATATCACGGACCCTGAAAATTTTGGCGTGATATACCAAAGCGTGATGTATTGAACATGTATTTTTCTGCTATTTAATTTTCATCAAAGTTTGAGCTTTGTACTTCAGAAATGGAGCAAATGAAATGAAAAGCACGTAAGACATGGGCCGAATGAATAAATGTTTATTGTTTGGGATTGCTCTTCAATGTAAAATCTATGAATTTACTTTAATAATTACGGCGTGATTAAATCGAACACAAAACCGTGCTAAAATCGAGAGTGATATAATGAAGCGTTATTAAAACGAGTAGTGATAAAATCGATAAACGTCTGTAGTTATTTTCACTTTTCCGCGTTAAGCCTTAAAACTGATTCTGGACTTAGGTTGGCGGCTTTTCAATTTTACTCCCAGTTGACAGCCGCCCTTCACCCTTGGTCTCTTCCCGTTTGCTTAGGTTTTCCTTGTTACTAAAACTATATGCCCTTCTGTTTAGTTTATTCTAATCTAGTACCCCTCTCAATCTCTACATATATGAACTAAGTAGAATTGAGTCCGCTTTCTCATTGCCCGGCATAGAGCAATGAGAAGGGACACAAGTTAGTTTGATAGTGATAGCCAGGTTGATAATTGATTTGACAAGGCACGCAATCCCGAGCAAAGGCGAATAAATGGATGATATCAAAATGATAACAACTTTCATCATCACTGTTATCAATTCGATAATCTGTTATCAATGATTACCGAATGATAACAAAATGTTTAAAAAGTGTGTGTTGATAAAAAAAGTTGACTTTTCGTCATACAACATTTCGTAAAATTATTTGAAGCGTAAGTTTAATCCAAAACACTCATTTCTCAAATTTTTCCGTGATTTATGACCTTAAAATTCAAAACAAAAAAAAAAACATGAGTAATCAACTTGAAATCAGTGATAACATAATTTACATTACTTTGTTATTCGACAAACAAATTTGAGTTCTCATTTGAGTTGTTATGGTGGCTGTTAGTTCAGCCAAGATGATAACAAAATCAGTTATCAAATGATGATAACCAGGTAAGAAGATTTATTATCATTTTGCTTTTCAACTTTGCTCGGGAATGTTTGTCGTATTTTGGAAGTACGCTGAGTGCTTCTTTGACCAAACGTAGAGAACATAGATTTTCGGTAAAAATGAAGAAGTGCTCATGTGGAAGTGAATTAAATTCCTCTAAGTCTCGGATACTCACCTGGTATGCAATGAGAGCAATAACTCACATTGCTAGAAGATTGACTCTGAAAATCGAGTGGTGCTTTTTAATCCCATGTGCTATAATGGTAAACTTGGCTACGCCCTTGTAATCACTCCGAAACTTCAGATTCTGCAGTGCCCTGAATAATCCCCAATGCGACAGAATACTTCAAAAATATACTTTCACGCATCCTCGACCAGCAATGGTATCATCTGGCAGCACCATTTTCAACGCGAATAAATAAAAAATGCAGTGACACTGAAACAGCTACCGCCACTCATCGCTTGTCAACACTTGGCTGGTTGTGATGTTCTTTTGCCGAGCAGAAGCTCGAGTGTTAGTTGTGAGATTTTTTTTTAATTAAAAGTGATTCCGCTTTTGCCACGTCAACCAATCAACTCGGCTCGTCTGGTGTCCAGTCTTTTCGCTGTTGACCCATTCAGTTGACGAGTGTATATTTTGGGTTGCAATTTCAGTGATTTCCCCAACTATCCATCGCACCAGCAGTTGGGCCAGATTGAAGTAGTTTGGTGAATGATTTAACATGGGGCTTATGGCATCACTATAGGAGCTTCAATACGACTGTATGTTGCTCTGTTGGTACATAATAAAGTGAAATAACCATTACAACATTTCGCTGATATTGGATCTCCTGTATCAAGCAAACCATTCCAATCATGCTAAATTTAAATCATTCGAGGGGCTCTGGTGATGATAGAAATGGCGAGCCATGAGTTTCAAAGTGATTCTATTCGGCACTTTAGCGAAATCTTGTACACTAGAACCTCGTTTTTCGAAGTCTTCATTTTTCGTAAATTCAACACGAAGTTCGTAAATTGAGCTACGACGATTTAATGGAGGAATTGCGTATTAAAAAGTTAAATTTCTTGGAAATACTGTGATTTGTTTTAATTTTTAGCGTTATAATTTAGTTCAGGCTAAAGCTCTGTGGAATATTAATACATGTTATTGTTCATACCTGCCCTATGTGGTTTACGGAATGTGCGTTGAAGAAATTATGATAAAGTTATTCTTTCCGTGCATGCCCAACGGACAACGCCCAAGCCTATTTGCAATAAGCTTTTTCTTTGACATTTCGACTGGCAAAAGCTCGTCTTCGATTTGCCTTTTGTATCGATTCGAAAATGATGCGATCACGAACTGCATTTAATTGTATTGGTGAATGCGGTATGACACACGTGTTCAATGGCGTGCTCGGCTGGGATATGAATCCAGGACTCAAATCAATTCTTTCTTAAATCCAATCCAACCTTATGCAAATTTAATCCAAAACCAATCCAACACAATCCAAATACATATCAATTCATATATATATATATATATATATATCAATATGGCTTTAGGACATTTCGTCGAATGACATTTGGTCGAATGACGTTTGGTCGAATGACATTTGGTCGAAAGTACATTTGGTCGAAGGGACATTTGGTCGAATGGACATTTGGTCGAAAGCTTATTTTAAAATGTTTTTTGAGACATCATTTGGGAAAATTGATTATTGTTTTCTAAGTTATGCAAAGTTGGCACTATAACGTATTCATTTAAATAATCTGAATTATTACCTGTTGTTGAATGAAAAACGGGACATTATTGTACTGCCCATAACTGCATATTTGTAACATTCGACAAAAGTAGGCATTGAGTTAATGGGATACCAAGTTTGCATTTTACTGCAGTATGGGAGGAAACTTAAATTTCAAAAAATCATTAAGAATTCAAAAGAGCTTATTTGAGGCAGAAATTTTGTACAACTCATACCGCATATTGGGTGAATAGTCAAAAAAAAATTCTGATACAAATTTCGTTGTTACTACATTATGAGGCTCATGTATAATCTCAATGTGACTGTTATGCGGTTACAATTGCCAATGTGACAAAACAACTTGGTATTTTTTTCGAATTTTCTAGAACAAACTCACAGATTTCAGTAAGTTGATCGAAAGTATTTATCATTTGATGACTCTCCCCGGTGTTAACTCCAATTTGTCAAAAATGTCGAATGTGACTGTTATGCAGTTATGGGCAGTGTAGTCATATTTTTATATTTCATACGTCTATGTATTGGTTAATGATTTAAAGTTATGCCAATATCTAGGAAATCGATGTTCATTTATTTATTTATTTATTTTTAACTTGAAATTTTGGAAGATGGAAAAACCCCTTTGAGTGATTTCTAACCGAAATCTTTCTCAAAAAGGCAGAAAACCTCTTCATCTTATCTAAAAACATTACAAAATAAACAAACTTAACAATAAGTTATATATAGATGGTTATATAAATAATCTTTTTAGAAGTTGTTTTTTATACATTGACTGGAATATTTAGATCTAGTGAATTTATTATTCTTTTAAAATATTATCATTCTTTGCCAAAAACTGCTCAACGATGTGAACATGATAATTTGTTGAATTCATTATTCTTTTTGAATGTCATCGTTCTTCGTAATGAACTGCTGATCTTCATCTGCTGGAAGCATTCGGCGAGAGCGCTCGAGACCTTTCTTTCAATTTCGGGTCTTGCAGCTGACGAACGTGGGTAAGATTTTTGAATGCAGAAATCAGACTTAAAACGGCAGGAAAAATTTGCTTCAAGGAAAAAAGTTTAATAACATTCCTTAAGGCCCAAGTAAAAATGATGCAAAAGTCAAAACTGAAAAAGCAGTTTTCTGTTTTTAAATAGACAAATCGAAGAAAATAAAAACACTCAGCTCTTTGATTTACCAAATAAAAAGGCTGTTTGTTCTTATTTTCATCAGTTAATTGTTTTAAAAGCAGAAAACTGCTTTTTCAGTTCTGACTTTTGAGTCATTTTTTCTTGCACCTTCAGCAAATATATGACTTTGCTGTCGGTGTTGATTACATTGGGTGCATTACAGAGTTTGCAGTGGATGCTTTGAATTGTTGAACGAGAAAATTGTATTTATTCTATGTAACGGGTAAGAATAAACGATTTGGCAGAGGTGACAGAAGATGATTTGTCTCTATTTAAGATCAGTTAAAACGAAAAAGCAGCATGTTGATCAGTATGATCGGAGAATAGGGTGCATCAAAATGAATAACAAAATTTTCTTACCGTATATAGTTTGTTGGTAAAATGGCTGATACCTGTTTCAATAATTCAATCACTCTGTGTATTAGCGGATAAATGCTCCTCACGACGATAATGAGACTAAACGTAAAACTTTGTTTCCATACTGTTTAGATTCGACCACATGTTCTTTCCTCGAAATGTTGGTTCGATCAAATGTCTTATGCTTTCTGTTCAAACAAACCTTTTCGACCAAATGTCCATTCGACGAAATGTCCGTTCGACCAAATGTACTTTCGACCACATGTCATTCGACTAAATGTCATTCGACCAAATGTCTTTCGACCAAATGTCATAGATTCTATCAATATATATCAATTCATATCCAATCAAAATCTAATTCCAATCCAAATCCAATCTATATTCAATCCGAAAAAAATTATAATCATATCTCGATTAAATCAAATTCAAATTTAATCCATATCAATTTCGATAATCATTATAAATCCAATCTTACTCAAATTAAATCTATATGCAATCCAAATGAAATCCAAATCCGATCTAAATTCAATTAAAATTTAATTTACCGTCAAGCTACCATTCACCGTGCATTTAAGAAAAATTTGCACTTCAAAAAATTATATAACTTTTCCAAATAATTTGAAGCGCACTAAAATACCACTACGTAGCGTGCAATTATATAATAATTCAGGGAAAAATCTAAAACTAGTGATGCATAACAAAAAATTACTCAAACATTATGTTTGAAAATGGAATGTTAAGGTCGCCTCGTACCGTTCTATGTCACACTAGTGCACCATTCACCGTGCGTATAGTTTTCGTCATGATTTGATTTTGTATCTTGAAGAAACGTTGGTAATGGAGCAACTATGTTGCTAGTAGTGTGCGCACTCATTTTTAAGAGTGTTTAAATCTTCATATATAATAACAACCATAAAAAGTTTAAAAATTTACTAAATAAATAATTTTTTATTAAAATCGTTATAGAAGGTTTGACTGTATTGTCCAAACCATTCCATATTCACTCAAAAACTAAATATGAAGTAGTTTAATGACAACATAACAATAAATTTAATATTACCGAATAGTTTCATGCCTTTTACACTAATGCACGGTAATAGGAACCATATATATTTAAAAGGGTCCATTCACCGTACATTTGAAACAAAATAAAAAATTCTAATTTGCATAGAATCTTATTGCTCATACGATTAAATACATCTTACTAATAGTATGCACAGTGAAAACTTGTTGAAATTTAAAAAAATTTCATACTCTATCGTTAAAATGAAAATATGTGATTTTTTGGCGTTTCTACTAAGAGTGTTGAAAAATATCATAATCAAACAGAATTCATATGATTTTGACTACATTAACTAGGTTTTTCAAAATGCGTTGTGACAAAAACTGCTTCATTTCATCAGTTTTATCTTATTTTGCTGACAAAAGAATAATTTGTGAAAATTGTATGAATATTCTGTAGGAATTTGTATATATGCACGGTGAATGGAGGCCGCACGGTGACTGGTGACTTAACGGTATATCCATTTCAAATCCAATCCAAAACAAATCCTAATCTTATTCCAATCCAATTCAAATGTAATCAAAATTCATATACAAATCATATCAAAATCCAATCCAAAATCAACCCAAATTCAATCCAAACTAAATTCACTACAGTTCTATCTATATCCAATGAAAATCTAATTGCAATCCAAATCCAATTTGAATTCAATTCAAATGAAATCCAATCCAATCCAAACATCCATTTTTAAAATAGAATCTGGTCTAAATCCATTTCAAATCAATTCTTTTTCAAATCTAAATCCAAAAACAATCCAAATCCATATTAAAGCATATCCCAATCCATTCCAAATTTAATCCAAACTAAATCTCAATAAAATCCAAATCCATTTCAAATCCAAATTTAATCCAAAATTATTTTCAATCCAATCCATTTCAAGTCGAAATCCAATACAATTCAATTTAAGTCTTATCAAAATCTAATTCCAATCCAATTCACGTACAATACAAATCAAATCCAATTCAAAACAATACTAATCCAATTCCCATGTATAATCAATCCATGTCATATTTGATCCAATCAATATCAATCTAAATCCTTTTAGAGCAACACCAAACTCAATCCAATATGTATCCTAATCCAAATCCGAAACGGAATCATCGGATACTTGTCGCACTGATAAATCCCCATCGGAGACCTGTCGCTCTGAAAAATCACTATCGGAGACCTGTCGCTCCGGAAAATTCATCGGCAGAGACCTGTCGCTCTGCAAAATTTGCCGTCGGAAACCAGTTCTCAAAAAAACTACTATTGGAGATATTACCTGCTCCAGAAAGTTAGATATAATCCAACAATTGTTCACAGAATACAAACCTACCGAGATGCGCCATTGTGGTAACTAAAACTCACAGAGCCACGAAAACGCTTCTGTTCGCCTCAAAATCCGTGTACAAACTGAACTCGCATCCTAAACGGATCACCACTCTACACCCATCCGCGCTATCTATCTCTCACATTCCGTTCTAGCATCCTTTCATTCTCTCCTTTAGTAGTTAGGCGACCGCATGTCATTGAACACGTGTGTCATACCGCATTCACCAAGACAATGAAATGCAGTTCGTGATCGCATCACATTCGAATCGATACAAAAGGCAAATCGAAGACGAGCTTTCGCCAGTCGAAATGTTAAAGAAAAAGCTTATTGCAAATAGGTTTGGGCGTTGTCCGTTGGGCATGCACGGAAAGAGTAACTTTATCACAATTTCTTCAACGCACATTCCGTACACCACACCCTAGACTCCAGAAACTCCGGAGTCTCCAGATCTACAAGCGTGATCTATGAACCTTTGAAAATCTTTGAACCTCTGAAAATCTTTACATGTACAAAGAAGTTCAGAACAATATTTTGCCTAAATTTTGTGATTGTATAGTTGTGTTGCATTTAAGAGATGCTCTGATCCATCCAAGAATTTCCTGGAATATAAGTCTTAAAATTTACATACGTAATTAGTCACATAGTGGATGGTTAGTGATGCAGTACATGCTCTCAGTAATTCAAAAAAGTTTCATGGAATCTACATAAAGTTCTTCGAAAACATTGTTCCAGACAATTTAGGTCATTCAAGAACTTCCTTAAATAAGGTTTTGAAATCTACGAAAATAATTTGTTACATTTTGAAGAATTTTTGATTTGGTACATGCTCAGAAATATTTGAACAATTAAACTGCAAGTCTTGGTGAATGCAACGGTAATTATAAGTCTTCCAAGAACTTTAGGAGAGATAACCCATAAGATGTACAAGATTTATCATTGATTGTTTGATAAGCAGTACACGTCCAGTAGACTCATGTTATGGGCGCTCTTCTTCGTCCAATATAGGTCATAAGATCTACGTATTTGATAAGTGGTATACTGATAGATTATTATAGCAGGTCATGCTCACAGTAATTCAAGCAAATAAATGAAATCTCGACAGAAAATAATGGAAAAAATGTTCTTCATGAACTTCTAGAGTCCTTTACGAACTTTCATGACCCTGCGCAGACCATCATGAGCCTTGTTGGATCGTAGAGGATCTCCGCAGATCTTCGTCAACCATTGCTGACATTCATAGATTATTGGACATTTGAATGACTGCTTTGACGGAATTCTTAGAACTTTACCTAAAGGATTGGAAGGCTGTAGATACCATAGTTTGAAATAGTTTTAAAACAACTGTTTTTTTTATTTTTTTTTTATTTTATGAACGGATTTTGAACCTAGGATCAATTAAACTCGGAATCAACAGCTTCACTTCCCTTTCGAAGGAAGTTGTCACTATAATCTTAACGCGTGAGAGGCGTATATTCTAACCTCTGCACTAGACCCGTCTCTTTATACAACTGTTAACGATTGTAGGCCACAAGACAACCTTTCCATGGAGTCCTTAGAGGATCCAGAACATCGGTACAAATTAATTTTATTTACTAAAGGAACTGCATCATAATTAAAAACTATCTATAAACCTTGTTTCTCTTGTAATTCTTAAGGCAAATATTCCATGAAGTTCTTGCGGTACCGAGAACATCCGTACAAGTACGCTATAAGCCAGACATTATCTTCATCATCATGTTGGCCATCATATTTCAATGTTCGGGATCGCTTATCAATCAGCGTACCACTCTCTCTACGCTGAAGTACTCATCAAAAGCAGCCGCCATTGTGTCGAAGACAACATGTTCTGGCATTTCGTCAATCTCCATACACTCAGGACATTAGGGTGAAAACGCATGGCTTAACTTCTCCCGATTCCGCTTGGTCTGTAGTGCTGCGCCCCAGGCTAGTGCACCGAACTAATAGCACTTCCGTTTTGTGGTGGACAATCTTCAGCTTGACTCTCTCCGTCTAATCTTCGACCAGGCCAATTGCCTCCATGTCAGCATTTCTACTTCCTCCTGCGATTACCATTACCATGGCGAAACTGACGATCTCGACCCTTTTGGGTAGCTAGAGCGCTAGGACTCCGTCCTTTATCGCGCTCCGCAGCGTTGGACCCAATATGGAGCCTTGTGGGACTCCAGTCGTTATTCTTAACTCCTTCGGGTCGGCGTCGGTTTCATACTTCAGTTCAGGTTTTGGAAGTAGCTCCGGAATCATCGGACTGACCTCGGCATTCTACACGTCAGTCTGTTGAAGAGAGCATGAGCATTAGAATTGATGACCGTACATTTCGTAGTTGCTACTCCTTGATTGACCAGAATAATTAAAATTGCACTAAGAAACAACAGACGGAGCTTGGGAGTAATTTATCATCTTCGAGAATCCCATACATTATAGAGTCAATAACAGCACCGGATACGTCCTTACGGTCATCTGGGATGGGAAGGAATGTTATATTGACATTCATTGTTACTACAGACCGATTATACCTCTGTCACGGGAAGGAGTTTTTGTTAGTGGGAAGGAATAAGAAGCTACACAATCAGGATTGGTAAGTGATGCGATTCATGTAATCGCACAAAGTCATCCATTTCGACAAATAAAAACTGAACATAAAACAAAACAAAACTGAACCTATGGTGACAATAAAAAAATTGAATCAAGATAGTACTACACTGAGAACAGCGTTGCAGTTGACAATACTATAATAGAGGGTTAAATTAAATACACAACGCCACTTGATTTGTGCAGACTAAATTTGCACTTATTTCAAATATTTTGTGCATTCAATTTTACAATGGCACCATTTCGACAGTACAAATTACTATATCATGGTTAAAAACTTGCAGCAGGCCAGAATCGAACCGAGGATCTCTCGATTGTCGAGCGCGAACGCTTACCGCTCGGCTATCGATGCGGATGGATCGATATGGAACAAAACGCAAATAAAAAGCGTTCTTGATAGCTCAATCTTGACTTGAATAGTAAATTTTGAATCTTGTTCATGGTTCTCATCAGGGATGGGAAAAGTACTGTAGCCAACATTTACCATCTCTACATTTACATGTTTCTACACGACCATCAAAACCCAAAGCAAACCATGACCTTTCAAAGCAAAAAAATGTCACAGCTCTTCAAAATTGTAATCTTCTTTTTCGCAACGTTTTTTCAAACCCGAATATGAAATGACTCGGTTTTTCCGGTTTTCGGGGTTTTGCATTTTTGCTCGATAAAGGCAGCATGAAATTGAACTTGTTTATACGTATCGCAAAGGAATCAGTGTACTCTTGCTGTTAGCGCTAATAGATTTCAATTAGTTGAAAACACAAGCGAAATATTAGCGATTGAATTATTTAACTTTATTTTCAATCATTCACCTTGGAATGGCTGCCCGAAAGCGGTCATAGTGGCGGACAAAAACAGTCAAACAGTGTGTGAACCAGTGGCAGCGCATCACCTGATGGTAGTGATGCTGCTGCTGCTTTGTGTGTTGGTTGACAGGCAGAATCGATGAACTGTGGTAAATTGTGGTCACAGTTCCCAAGCCTGGATCTCCTTACTTCAACACTTGTTTCAGTGTATGCATCAGGCTGTAAAGAAAACGTCGACACGTCTTGTGTCGAACCATTCAAAGTACCGTCAAAGGGGGCTTCTTTTGACATTATTTTAACATTCTTCAACATTGAGGATATGTAGCTCTTAGAATTTTGGATAGATATTGATAATTCTTGCATATATTTAAGTTGTATATGTACGTAACAAATGTGCAAAATATGAGTCAAATCCATCAAGAAATAACAAAAATGCTTGATTATCGAAAAAAGTGTGTCCTTCAAGTGGGCTACTTTGGACGTTTTCACAATTTCATAATGAAAATGATTTTTCTTTATAAATTTCAAACTGATTCTATAGATTTTCGTCCACTGTTATATTATTGAAAGTTTCACCATTGATAAACATAATTTAGAAAATTGTAAAGCTCGAAACAATTACACATATATAACAAATTTCAACAAAACATTCTATTCACTATTTTCAGTTTGCAGTGTGAAACTTAAACTTTCAACTTCCTCTTAAATAGAACTATCAGTTACGACTGCTTGATTTTGATGCTGACATAAATGAACGATGTAACTATTTGGTACTGCGATGATAAATAAGTTATGCACAAAACTGTCTTTTCTATTCTTACTCTTATATGAACAATATTTAGAAGGATCACATTAATACATTAAAAGTAATTTTCATTAAAAACGCAATCTATGAAGTGAAGTTTTGCAAAATCGTAAAGAAGTAAAATATTGTTTTTGTAATATGCTTTTAGCTTTTTAGCGGTTTAGAGCTGGCTTAACAGTAGTTGATTTTAGCAATTGAAGGATGCATGCATATTCATGTTAAATATGACGGAAAATATTTTTTAAGAGATTATGTTGTGAACTTGTCGTTGATACATATTGAAATATGTGTGTCTATTGACTTTTCCAATTTTTTATTTTAATATTTTTATGTTGAAAAATGTACGAACCAAAACATTATAATGAAATAAAAGTCATAAAATAAGACATTTGGTCGGGGTTCTGCTAAACCGCACCAAGTGCCAAAAGTATTATTTTGAGATATTTAACCTTAAAGTTCACTCATCTGCGAGAAAATCGCAAATTTCTCTTTTGATAATTTCACCGTTCACGAATAACTAACAGGGTCCAATAAGTAACTCAAGATAGAATATTCAAAAAAATCATCAAATATTTTCCATTTAATTAGATTTGATTTCAAATCAAGAGGTACTCAGTTCACTCTGGCTGAACAAAAATTGAAGAAAATGGTTTTCAGTTCGGTATGGCTGAATGTGTTTCATGATTTCCAAGCACAAAGAAAAAAAAGGACAAAAAAAAGGGTTCATATCATCGCCATACATGGTGGAATGCTTGTCACAAATGTTTATGCACTATGAACGGAAAAGATTTGTAATGTTCCAAGAACTGGCCACAATGTAGTGATATGAATTGGTACAATTGGCCAATTCGTTTTCTAACGTATTCTACCGACTTTCTCTTGATGGATTATCTATTTCAACAGAAGAGTTATTGAACCAAGTCCCTCATGCATTCAAAGATTTGAAAAAGACAATAATGTTGTAGTTAAAGAATATGATGATCGAAGAAAACCATGAATTTGATCTGCCAGAGCGCACCAAGTTACTTCCATTTAGCACACTTTGGCTGAACAAGTTCACGATTATTTATGTGAAGTGCATACCAGGAATGGCGTGCATTTCATCATTCCCGTTGTACATGAAACTGCTTGTGCTTTATTGTTCAAAAATAGTCATAAAAGCTGAAAGTTGATTGATTTGTTATGACTCCCTGTTAGGGACAACGTAAAAAAATATTAAACGGGATTCGAACTCGTGTCCTTGGAGTGGTGATTAGGTGTGCAACCTCTCGGTCATTTTGAACTGTTGAATTCAGAGCGAATAACTCGAAACAAGTTGTGCGCGATCTGATCAAGGAGGCTTGATGCTGAAAACAGGTGAAAACGTCATTTTCTGAACAGCTAAAGCGCACCAAGTGCTTCCAAATTATTCAGACAACATCAAATTCAAATGTCTTGTTATTTCATCACGGTTCCTGCATGGACCCATCGACATATTATATATAAAGGGAAGGCAAGCGTTTAGCGAATGTTGATATCTTTTCTTCATACAAAACACGATTTTTATATAAATGGTACTTGGTGCGGTGTGGCTGAACAAATTTGGAATGATATTAGATCAGCACCACCAAAACAAAACTGTATTTTACAAAGCCGTTAACTTACATGACATACTAAAATCCGTTGGTGTTGTTACTGTGTGTTGTCCGGAATAGCCACTTAGCAATATTTGAGGAAGAATAAAAACAAAATGCCGTATTTAATCAGAATTCTAAATTGCCTCCAATGACTAGCTAAGGTTTATGGTTCGCTCTGGTTGCATACAATTTCAGTTTTACATATCCTGCTAGAGAAATTTTTTTAATTTACTCAACGAGGGATGGTTCAAATTATTCGATATCTTAAATGTAGATAGGTTATGATAATCTGAATCCTCTAGTGCAAATAACTCATTTTTTAAAAAAAAGGCGTTTGGTGCGGTTTAGCAGAACCCCGACCATTTGATCCATTAATTTAATAAAACAACAATTTTAAGCAAAACAAATCACAAGGTTTTTATTAAATATGACAATTTGATAGTTTTGTGATGCTCCCAATAACTTTCCACGACATGGGAAAAATTCAAACAATGTTTGCATAGCTAATGTTTTATACCTTGTCAATATTTATTCGGACTTTTTTAAATGTTTTCTTGTTTATCCTGTTATTTTTGATGTTGTTCCAGAACAAAAAAATATACCTAGTGGTAGAGCATACATTAATTAATAAAAGTGCTGAATACACAACATTGCTCGGATTTATATTTACTCTGCAAATAACTACAAAAGGTGAGTGTCCAAAGTAGTCCCCGGAATCAAAAGTAGCCCCGTCCAACGGTAGTTTTTTTGTTTTTTTTTTTTTTTATTAAAAACCAGAATTAATGTATAAGTTGTTAAAATGAAAAATATAAAATAGATCATGCCGACACTTACAGCGACGAACCATTTGTTAAAAAAAATCCATAGCCTTAACATTCGTACTGTTGTCCCGACAAAATCGTGAATAGCCAAATTTTACTAATTAAACATAGAAGCATAAAATGAGCTCACCAATTGCCAGTCCATCGTCGACATGGAAGAAACTTTCAAATTCGTCAGCAACACGCCTAACACAGTGTAATGTAGTGTAAAGTGTGGTTGGTAAATGGCTGGGCATGGCGTACCATTGGTACCTCGTGTACCTGAAGGAATAAAATAGACGCCTCTGTGCGGTCCTTAGCCTCTTGCCCAGCAACTCCTATCTCTACCTCCTCGCGGTACTGGCCGGGGTACGAGTAACCTTATGAAAGATCGGGTAGCCAACTCCGGTGGGAACTGTGGTCGTATGCTGACAGGGAAGAAGGGGTTTGCTTCTGCAAACCTTGAGCGTCTGTACTCCATGTTAAGAGTGGTTCACAACAGCGTCTGTTTCCCTTCTGCGTCTGTTAAACTGTGCACTATGGTCCTCCGAACATTTAGGAGGAATGGTTCTCCGGAAATCGAGGGGGTTCGTGTCAGGCCCTACAAGCCCGCCGTAAAATATCAAGTAACGAATAATCAACGGAGAATACGGACCGGGAAAATCGGCAAAGACCACAGCGACGTAAATTGACTAGCGATTGGAAGCTCGGTACGTGGAACTGTAAATCTCTCAACTTCATCGGGAGCACACGCCGACGTGCTGGAGGACCGCGGATTCGGCATCGTAGCGTTGCTGGAAGTGTGTAGGAAGGGATCAATGGTGCGAACGTATAGAGGAAACTATACCATCTACCACACACCAAAAAATCTTAGATTTACACGTAACGTTATTTTAGTTTCAATCATGTAAAGCCATCTCTCATGTATTATTCAATGATAAAACCTATAAACACATCTATTATATACAACATTGTTACCAAATTCCTTAATATTGAACGCGAAACGCCTTCTCTCAAAGAATGTTGCTTGCAAAACGGCTCGATTTACATGATTTTCCAGCTGAAAATTCAATCATAAATAATGCACATGGAATGATACGCCGTCGATCCATCCATGTGCATTATTTTTGGCAGAATATTCAACGTGGAATCATGTAAACTGAGCGATCTTGTTTTCAATTTCACTTTCAAGATGCAATAAATAATGCAACATTGGCGAATGTTGGATGCAAGATCATGAAATGTTTCAGTTTCACTCAAGTTTGCAAGCATTCCTGAATGCAATGAGGCAGTTTACATTATTTATCGTTTAATGTCAAATGATAATTCGATTCACATGACAATCATGAAAGTTTACGTGACATGTAAATTTAAGATTTTTTTGCTGTGCAGAGCTGCGGCAACACACACGAGCTGGGAACAGCTTTAATAGTGATGCGTGATATGCAGAGGCGTGTGATCGGGTGGTGGATCAATGAGAGAATGTGCAAGTTGAGGCTCAAAGGCCGGTTCTGCAACTTCAGCATAATAAACGTGCACAGCCCTCACTCCGGAAGCACTGATGATGGACCTATCGTGGCGCTAACATCGACTCTGAACACTATCTGGTAATGGTCAAACTGCGCTCTAAACTCTCCGTCGTTAACAACCTATGGTACCGACGGCCGCCCTAGTATGACCTAGAGTGGCTTAAGCAACCGGATTTCGTAGCTGCATACGCGCAGCACCTCGAAGCTGGATAAAGCCCCTCTTGAGGACTGCTGGAGAACAGTGAAAGCAGCCATTAACGATGCAGCTGAGAGGTTGCTCTCAGCATTCGGGTATGTGGGACGGAGTCGACGGAACGATAGGTTCGACGAGGAATGTAGGCAGATTCTGGAGAAGAATGCAGCGCAGGTGGTCATGCTGCAGCAAGGGACCCGGCAAACGAGGAACGTTGTAGACAGAAACGGCAACAGCAGACCCGCCTCCTTCGGGAGAAAAAACGCCGCCAAGAGGAGACGGAGTGCGAAGAGATGGAACTGCTGTGCCGATCTCAAGAAACGCGTAAGTTCTATCAGAAGCTCAACGCACCCCGCATGATGGACTTTCGTGCCTGTTGTTCAATATTGCGCAGATCCAGTCAATTTGTTTACTTCGCGGATGATATGGACATTGTCGGCCGATCATTTGAAAAGGTGCCAGACCTGTACACCCGCCTGAAACGCGAGGCAGCAAATGTTGAAATGGTGGTGAATGCGACCAAGACAAAGTAAATGCTAGCTGATGGGTGCAAGAATGCCGGATAGCAACCCTGCAAAGATGGTTTTCATTTATTTATCAATTTATACTTGTGTCGTTTTTACCTGGGAGGGAGGCACCGATATTACACACGAAATATGACATAAAGTTATTTCGAATTGCAAGAAAACTCCAGTTTGCCAACGACAATCAAGGCAGACTTGATGAAAATCGCTAGTTTTCGTTTGTTGTGTTCCTTCGATCATTCTGGACAAACATGGAAAAAAGGCCAAAGTTTTCTGTGCATTTAATTTTTGTTTTTATTGGAAAAAGTAAAATAATGCGTATTTAAACACTTTATATTCAATCAGGATAAAAGGTGCTCGGCTCACCTTGACGTACATAAATTTGGTATGGTTTCTCCCTCCCAGGTTTTTACCATTAAGTACTATTTTGCTTAACTACATTAATTCTCAACAAAAAATAAATTAAAATTTAGAACTTAATTCGTTACTGCACTTTGGAAATTTGCTGAAGAACTTAATTTTTATATAGGGTAGATGTACCAATAGGGGTTTTTTTTTATTTCCGTACAAAGAGGGCCGAAGGGTCTCAGATTTTCATGAAACTTTTTCCACAGGCAGGGCTCATCAATATATGAATAAAAAAAAATTGAGAAAAATTCAGGGTCACTTATTTTCCCGGAAAACTCAGTTGGAAATTTTGGAAAACTCTGACACTACTTACTTTGAAAAATCATTACTCAAAAACGAAGCATCATAAGAACAAAGTTTTTTTTTTTATGAAAATTAAAGCAAATTTTCTCAGGAATAAAAAAATATTAACTGGAAAAAGTTTTCCACCGTTGAGAAAATTCGTAAATAAAAGCCGGAAAAACTATCCTCCAACTCGTGGAAAATTTTCAAAAACATATTTTTGAGAAGAGAATTTTCATAAGCTTTAATCGTTGAAATTTTTGAAATGTACTTTTTTTTCGTTTTTGAGTTATGGCCAATTTTGTGGAAAATGACCATATAAGCCTCTTCTTTGAAAACCCATATTTCAATCGAAGCATCGGAAAAACAAAGATTTTTTTATCAAAGCAATTGCAAATTTTCTAAAACATCTGAAAAAAAGATATGGGATTGGTTTTAATGAAGTATAAGTCGGAATGTATGATATTTTTCATGAAAAATTACACCGCTAAGAAAAATTGAAAAAAACTACTTGTTTTCAATTATGAATCGTGGTTTTATGGCTAACCAGCCGAGTGGAAGTTTAACAACTACCGAAAAGCTAAACATTACATATAATTTGCAATTGGATTAGATGGACAAATTGATGTGAAGATTTGCGAAAAAGTTACACGTCTTCTCATTGAGAATTGAACTCACGACTCCCCGATCTCTAGTTGGGGCGCGTTAACCACTACGCCATGAGAGGACTCATGAACGCAGAAGTTAACCTGAATTCGATTTCAGCTCAATAATCACGTGGTCCTTTTTCGCAAAGTGCACCTCTTTCGGAAGAATTAGATGCCCATCCAAACACAACGCTTTCTATATATATCCAATGCCTAGCCCGAGAGCGCATTGTTTTTTAGGTATAGGAATAGCACACTACACTAGCCAGCAACTGCGCTGGCTGAGGTTTCTATTGTGTGGGCTTCCAATGGGTCACGACGTTAGCGTAAAAAGCTGGATAAACACCATAATGCAATACAGAACAATGCAAATTGATAGTTTTATTTCAAAGCACACTCCTCGCATTTTCCCTTTCAAAGTTTGACTGGAAGCACATTCTCTCATCAATGTCTCTCCAATAATTATTTCATGACCTGATTAATTTAAAACATTTCATTTATATTGACATGTTTTGTCTATTGTCATTTTATTTTTGTGACTTCTTCCAAGACTAGCTAAATACAGTCAAACCTCCATGAGTCGATATCTGGAGGGACCATCGACTCATGGAAATATCGAGTAATGGAACAGAAATGCTTGGAAAGCTGTTTGAAAGGACCATCATAGTAACCATCCCAAGTAACAATTTTAGTTTTACGAATTACTTCCAGGGTGCTATAAATAAACGCCCATAACACCATGGTCAAGGCACTATTGTCTTCCTCGCATCCCCCAAAACCTCTTGTAGATTAGAACATGACTAGTTGGCCCACTCTGAAAGAGGCTATGAAGTGTACAATTCTGTCACACGAATATATCAAAGTAGCATTTATGGTAGCTATTTTGAGGCCATCTGTTCTAGATGAATGTCGCTTCGATCTTGCCGGATTTACTCCAACGTAAACAAAACAAAATAAGATTGAAATCACGGCTGTGATAGTTTATTTCGTAGTGCTTTTTATTTGAAGTGGTTTATTTGGATATAGTGCTCAAATCTTTAGTGCCGAGTGAGATTTACTGTGAAATGTGATGAGAAAGGAGTAAATTTGCCTGTGCCTCCTCTGAAAGTGGCATATTTCTAGTTATTTGTTAAAATAAACCGCCAGGTGAAGAATTGAACATTTCTTGTTTTGATTGGGCAGTAATTGTGCTTCAAATTATATTCAGTCAGTTTAATCATCACACCATAGCATCTGATGAGCGAATTCATGAAGATAATATGATTTGAAAAAGTGAAATTGTGGCAATCGGAGTGAAATATATTGATATAAGTATTGTCATCGACAATAAGTATTTGCCATCATAAATACACAAATAAGGGCGCACTGTTATGGTTCGGTATTTGTGGATGTGAAATTACATCAAAAAATGCTGATTGAAGATAAATCAGCTTTTTTCGCTTTTTATGGCAGCATTCACAAAGTTTGCAATTTGGGTATGCTATTATGAAGAATATACGCAACAAAAATGAAAACGTTCGTCGTTTTTCCGTCAGGAATAAGTGCTCGCAATCCATTGAAATGCATTCGCAATGCATCTGAAGAGCCCAAATAGCAATTTAAGAGGCATAAATAAGGTAAGCTATCAAGATTAGAGTGCAAGTAAATCAGTTTAAAAGCAACTTCTATGACAACAAGGTGTATTATTTCAATTTTTTATCATAGCCGTCACAAATAAGTATCATTCAGCCACCACTAGCAGTCTAAATGAGGTATTCTATGCTGCAATAAAGCTGGTTTTACTGTATTTTAATATAAAAGTGATGAGACGTGGAAAAAAATTTCACTGTTTTATTTTTTAAAAACATAGTTTTGAATTTAGATTTAACGATACGTTTTTTTATTCATCGAATAGTTCGACAATTTTGAGACGTACTCGATTTTTTTTTCATTGCAACGTTTCACATTCGATATTTTGTCTTTCTACGTTCTGTTCTTTCGACGTTTTTTCCCTTCGACGTTTTGTTCTTTCGACGTTTTGTCACCCGAACACCGCAACTATAGGAACACCCATAACTAAAGGTACACTTACCCTATATTATCCTAAATAGCTGTCTCTGAAATCAATCAACGATCTTATTTTGCTTATTAGAGATAAGAATGAGCAACTTTTTTAAGAATAAAGAATTAATGTGTTAGTTGTTAGTTATCAGTTCTCATCACATTGAATTAGTTAAACATGCAAATGAAATTGAGTTATTGAAATCATCCAGTTTAATAAAATCATACCCCCCCTTTACAAACTGTTGTAAGTAAATTTATTTGCTAAATAATGCAAACTGCAAACACTGCTGTAACTGTCACACAATACACATTCACGGAACACAAAGAGGGGCGAAACCAATAGATAAGTCAGTTAGTATCCAATCGACAGACATTTGTTTGTCAAAGAAGAGTTGAAAAAGGGTTGATGTTATTGGGATGGGAAAGGAAATTTCTCACACAACATTGAGATCTGTGGAATACGTTGCTGCATGTGTAACTCAACCCACGAACCTATATTCTCCAACATCAAGGTTGACTGGTTTGATCAGTTTTGCATATCTAATGCTTCAATTTCTATTAGCTTCACAAGGTGCTTCTTTTCTCGTCAGAAATAGTTGAAGAGTAACATTTTACTGAAGATTTGTTCTATGTTTACTATGATGAAAATTGAAAATTTTGCTGTTTCCAACGCAATTGTTGTCCACATCGCAATCATTTTTTCTTAGCAAGCTTTCCGAAAACCTTTGCTTTCGACATTTGGTCTCTTCGACGTTTTGTCCCTTTCGACGTTTTGGCATTCGACATTTTAGCATTTTAGACGTTTTGTCTTTCGACATTTTGTCTCTAAACCTCTTGATGGACGGACCTGAGGTGATTGAGAAGTGGAAGCCGCACTACGGCGAACAACGGAATAGCAGGGAAAACACAGGCGCAGAGGGTCACGATCAAGAACAACAAGGTGGCTGGTAAGGATGGTATTGGAGCTGAACTCATCAAAATGGGCCGCCTGTCTGCACTGGCTGATTATAGAATCTGAGAAACGGAAAGATATGATGAACAAATCTCCATTTATTTGTGTTGAATAATATGCCCAAGAGATTTTGGAATACTTTAACTTGCACACATTATAGTCTGATTGAAAACTTAATAAATCAATTGTTTTGTTAGCTAACTAAAAAGCATTATTCATTCAAATAATAAATCTCACAAGTTGACACCAAAAAACAAAACTTAGTTCTACGAATCTTACAAACTTTTTCTCATTCGTATATCGTATGGCAGGTACGATGATACTTCTATGCCCAGGAAAGTCAAGGAAATTTCCATTACGAAAAGATCCTGGACCAACCAGGAATCGAACCCAGATATGTTCAGCATGGATTTACTTTGTAGCCGCGGTCTCTAACCACTCGGCTAAGGAAGGCTAAGGATACCCGATCTAGTTTGCAAATTAAGGTTCCAGTGTCATGTGCTTCAAGCAAGGTAACAACTCCACACGTTCATCAATTACCATTAATTAGTCAACCACAACTCAATGCAAAAAAAAATGTAAATTAATCAGAATTACACTGACAGATATTAATTCTGACAGTAAGAGCACCACTAATTGAAAGCACACTCCAAATTAAATTCCATTTATCATTCCTCTTGCGTTTCCCGGCCGGAACATTATCCTTACACAGCTTCGATAGCGATGCTCATACAAACAAACGTCATACGTGGGTAAGCACTTACAACGTTTTGCATCCCAATCAGCTCTCGGATTTACATGCACTCATTTGTATCAATTTCACTGGCTGGGCTGTGCTGGGTTGGAATTTCAAAGTAAGGTGCGCCAAGCATTGCAAAGAAAATTATCCTACTTAACGTCCATGTCACGTGCGCAGTCAAGTAGTTTGGAGCACGATTACGAAGGCATGTCGCTTTCATGCAGATGAAGTAGGTATTTCACCGTCGTCAGCACAGATTTCGATGAAAGTTAGCTTTTGATGCAGAAGACATCGAGAGGCGAGACGACGTGAAATTGATTTACTTAATAAATTAGGGGAATTACGACGATGCTGTGCACCACCTACCCAAACTAACTACACCATCATCAGTGAAATGGTAGGGCAGATGTTGCATCCCAATGATAGAAGAATGTTTTGGGAACCTGATTTTGTGTGCGTGGGCAAATGGTAAAAGTAATTTTCAACCCAATTTTTATGAACATTTTTGTACTATACGTTCCTTACTTTTTTTTGAAGAGGAATTCTACAACCCAAAAAAGATTCTCGACCAGTGGGATTCAAACCCGCGATTCTCCCCAGACAACCAAAATGTACGTATAACGAAATCACCTGGAGGCTTTATATGTGCAAAATTTCACTTATAAGGCCTTCTACGTACAAAAGTGGAGGTAATATGCGTGCATATATTATGTGATGAATAATAACATACAATGCGACTGTACAAATATTCTACCGAACTAACCTGTGATGTTATGAGACTTAACTTATGATAACAAATGTTGATTTGACAGCTGCTACGGATTAATTCGACTTACTTTGTACGAGTGTACGAGACGAAACAAAATGTACAAATGAACTCAGAAAAGAATTGTTTTATGCGAGGAAACTCATCAATCTGACGAGTTTATCCACGGTGTTTTGCGGGTTTGATGTAATTAGTATGAATAAACGAGTTGAAACGTGAACTTTCATGCGATTTCTGGTTGTCTGGGTCAGCTTTGTTTTGCTGACTAGTTGTGCATTTACCCCTAAAGCAATATTTATCAATTTGTTTAATGCTTGATATTACGGAAATGTTGTTAATGGTATGTAAATAAATGCTTCCGATTCGTTCAAACAACATCTGGTTAATAATTGTATTTATAGAATCGTAAATTTGATGCTTATTATCGTATGGAAATTTTCATGTACCATCATCGCTACATTATAACCTATAAAGATTGATTCGTTTCACCAGGCCGTCACTAGTCCATAGTACCATTCCAAAACACAAAGTAATCTGTCAACAATTCATTTGTCAATCAACCACAAAACGGCTTTCGATCGTATAAAATGACCACGCTGGTCCTCAACAAAATCCATAGCTCTTTACAATTTGCGGTCCAGTCAAACATGAGCGGTTCCGCTTCCGCTGAACCTCGGAATAGCATTAGGTCACATTGCCAATAGTAAAACCCAGTTTAGGACATGCCCTCCATAGTCACATCTCTAGCAAAACTACTCACCGTACTCGTCGTCATCGGACAGGGCCATCGCTTGCAGTCGCGAAATGGCTTGCTCCTCGAGCCGTTGCTCCTTGATGGTGGCATCCAGCTCCAGGTCCGAGTCGGTTTCGGTGCAGTTAGACTGATTCCGGTTTACATCGCCACCGCAGACTCCACCATCGCATCCACCGTATTCTTCGCAGTTGTCGTGCGGAAACAGATGCGATGGACAGCCATTTATCATCGTCGTCTTCGTCGTTGTGGTGGTAGTCGTCGTGGCCGTGCTCCCAACAACAGCTTTGTTCTGATTTTTCACCAGGACATTGTTGTTATTGTTGATGTTGCTGTAGTTGCTTTCGCTTAATTCTCCATCCACATCAATCAGATTGTCGTTAAGCTCGGCCTCACGTCGAAACGATTGAACATCGTCGGATTCCACGCTGAGCCGACCGTAAGCCCTCCGCGGTGGCCGGGAGCCGTTTTTGTCTGGAAGGAAGGCAAAAAAAGATAGATAGAGATTGACATCCAGATCCATCAGTGGAGCATTAAAGGTACCAGTACGATTCGGAAGCATAAAGATGGACAATAGGGTGAAACTGGTGTGTAGTTAGATTTTCTGTCATTTGCAGATTTTAAGATTAAAAAAAAAGTTGTGAGATTTGTACTTGCCCATACTTCTACAGTATTTTTATTTTAAATCTCTTAGTTCAAACTAACAAAGAAATCTTGTTTCATTGTTTTATTCAAAACATTTTTTGGAGTAATTCATTTTTTACATTACCTTGTTCATCACACGTGTAGGTGGTGTCGATAAAACATAGTTCGTCGTTCACATTCGTGATTAGTAATGCGCAACCATGCGTCTCCATTAGTTTGTTCTGGGTAGAGAAACAAGAACGTAAGAACTTTTGAACGGCAAAAATTAAAACATTTCGTGTGAAATGTTTTCCATACAAAATAGAGTGTCCGGAAATTGAAGCTATCTGATATAATAGGAATCAAAACGGTAGGCCACCTATTCTTTTTACATAAATGAGTAAATATTTTTCCTCTTTGAGCTTAATAACGTGGTCCTTTATAAGTCTAAATATAGAGTATAAAATATTATGAAAATTGTTTATTTTTTCTCATATATTTACCGTAAAGTGCCGTAATTCGTAATAGCGCATTGCTTAATTCCACGCTTATTATACAAAATTATTCATTCATGAAAATACATATTAATATTATAGCAACTTCCTATGCTATTCGATGATACTTTACTTTAGAACAAGTTTGAATCACTCATAAAAGTTAATGGTACATTTTTCGCGGAGTAACAAAAAATCAGCAAAAGGCCGTCTAAGTAGACGCAAATTTTATAATTTTCTTAGCCTCCGTGCTTAGACTGTAAGAGGAAAACAAACGCGATTTCTTTATTGAAAACACAGCGTAACAAAAATGACATTTTTGCGTTTCTCAAGAATCAAATTATGTGTCTCTAGTAGATTTGGAATTGCTGAATCTCAGAAATTTTCCAGCACGTCACAATTTTTAGCTACAGGCCACCAAAGTTGTATAAAACATTGGTTTCATTGATATTCACATAAAATTTAAACAATGATTTATCAAAAAATATTATGATCTAATCTACCAAGCATGCAAAATAGGACTTTAACTTTCATTTTAGATATAATTTGATTGAAATTGCACAATTTAATTGAGATTAAATCGATTTTTTCAACATACAATCCATACGAAATTCTTCGTTTCTCTTATATGGCAAAATACAAAACTATGATATTTCTGTAAATGTCAATGGATGCAGCAACCCTTAATTGAGTAAATAGTGGTATTTTGGTACTTGAGACAAAATCGTGTTCCGCAGTGAAATGTTTTATTTTTTATTCGAAGTGATGCGTTGGAACCCATAGCTTCGTACTAGCTGCAAACCGTATCTTACGGTACAGCCTCCACCCCCTACCTCGCCACCAAAACTTAGCGAGTGATGCGGGCAGAAATTTTCCTTCCGCTGCAGAGCCAGTATCCAAGGATTTTTATGGCGACGATTTCCTGTCTGGCACCGACGACGTCGATAGTGCCATCCGTATTCGACGTGAAGTTTTAGCTATGCTCGACTCTGCAGGATTACCGATAAAGAAGTGGGTTTTGAACTCTGTCGAAGTTCTTGAAGACATCCCTCCCGAAGATCGATCAGTGCAGCCATGGCAAGACCTCCAAGATCCGCAGTCCGTTAGCACGCTTGGACTCATTTGGGAACCGAAAGCGATGTATTTCGATTCAAAGTTCAGTTACCTCTCCCAGCTTCTGTTCTCACCAAGCGTAAGATTATGTCCTACATAGCTGAAATCTTCGACCCGCTAGGGCTAGAAGGACCAACCGTAACGAAAGCGAAGCTTTTCATGCAACGCTTGTATGCATTGAAAACTCCAAACAACGAGCGCTACGAACCCCTACCTCCGAAGCTGCAACAAGAATGGAAAGAGTTCCACACTACAATCAATCTCCTTCGTGAAGTTAGAATACCACGATCTGCCTCTGTCGTCGACGTAGTCAGCATCCAGCTCCATTTCTTCGCTGATGCGTCTGATAAAGCCTACGGAACGTGCTGCTACATTCGCGCCCAATCTGCTCACGAAGTGTCCGTGAAACTCTTAGTGTCGAAGTGGAAACTTTCGCCTCTTTCAGCTCGCCACACTATAGCAAGACTGGAGCTGTATGCAGCCCATCTCTCCACGCAGCTGTTCAAGAAAGTCGCTCCGTCACTCAGAACCGTTCCGCCTGCCTACTTTTGGTCAGATTCCACCACCGTGATCCAGTGGATCCGATCATCTCCCGGACGTTGAAAAACGTTCATAGCGAACCGCGTGAACCAAATACAATCAATTATTCCTATCGACAAGTGGAACCACGTAGCAGGTTCGGACAACCCTGCAGATGATATTTCTCGAAGATTGGACCCATCCGATCTTCTCGCCAAAACCAGATGGTGGTCTGGCCCGTCGTGACTGGAGCATCCTCCAGAACAGTGGCCTACAGGAGCATTTCCTGCTGTTGAACCATCAGAAGTCGCCCAAGAAATTTGCAAGGCTCCCGTAGTCGCCTTGACCTCCGTCCAAATCACGTTCAGCGAAGAGTTGTTCTCCAGGTATTCCAACTATTCCAAGATACGCCGTTTTATTCCATGGTCTTTACGTTATCTCCAAGACCTTCGAGACCGGACGTAATCTTCGAGACGGCGTAATCCAACAACTCCGATCTTGCCACTGGCGTGCTCGTGTCGAAGTCCAGTCCGTTGAAGTGGTTGAAGGCCTACGTCAACGAGTTTGGATTGATTCGCGTCGGTGTATGTCTCAACAATGCCGAGCTACCCGTAAACACCAAGCATCCTATCGTTCTTAGCGCCAGGCATCCGTTAGCCAGATTGCTCACCATGCACTGCCATAAAATTCTGCTCCACGCTGGCCCGCAACTCATGCTGGCAAGCCATCGCCAAAAGTTCTGGATCCTCGCTGGACGAAACCTAGCTAGGAACGTCTGCCATCAGTGCATCACCTGCTTTCGAAGCATACCGAAGTTGATTCAGCAAGCCATCGCCGATCTTCTTGTTTCCCGCATTTCTCCGACGTGTCCTTTCCCCGTTTGTGGCGTAGATTACTGCGGCCCACTGTTCGTCAAGTCGCCAGTTAGGAAGCGTGGTCCAACAAAGGTGTATGTGGCCATCTTCATCTGTTTTTCCATTTTTTCATTCATACACCATGAAAAAATCACGGATTCAGGAACTATGTTCCACAAAACATTCGTAACGCTTGCGATCCGTGACTTTTTTCAAATTTCTGGACAAACAGCGTAGAATTTCTTCGGTTTTCCATTGTCGATCGATTAATTAGACTATTGGCAAGCATATTATACAACCAGTGTCATGGACTTTGTCGCCAAACGATGAAAAAATGCCGGGGGTCCAAAATATATACTTTGAGGGTCCAAAATGTATTGGTATGTCCAAAATAATGAAAAAAAAGTGCTTCAAAATTCAATTATTTTCGATGTTTTTTGCATCCTACATGACCGTTTGGGCATTTTTAAATCGTAGAGGAAGTTTTTCTCTACATTTTGGCATATTCTTTGACTTGGTTACGCTATGCAATTAATTAATTGGGACACAAAACTAAAATCACTTCCTTAGGGGGTCCAAAATACGACCGTTACCCTATTACATGCCAATTAAACATTCGTTGGAAAGCGTTTGGTTTGCGTTGGAAAGCGTATGTTTGGTTTTGCGCATGCGTTACCATTTTTGACAGCGCGCATAAACAAAGTTCACGTTATCAGGAACCACATCGCGAATATGATGTTATGATTTCAGAAACATGATATTGAAAGCGTTACTAAGCTAGCAAGCCAGTGGAAAAGGCATGATCTGTGTTCTAGGATTAGTGGTTACGTTCATGAAAAAGGAACGCAAGCTTTTGGGAACTAAATCATGAAACAGATAAAGCAATGCGTTCCGTTTACCATGACTGTTTGTTTACGAATAAGGGAACGGATTTTTTTTGCGTGTAGCAATCATTGTAATAAGTTTTCAATTTTCATTGATTCATTCATGTAAATCTACTACCAGCTGCTTGGCTGCTTGTTTGCGTACGCGAAAGCACGTATAATTTGCCCAGAAAATAAGAGCAGAAAATAAAAGCCACTACAACTTCAAAATACGATAAAGATAACCGGCCCTTAATTGAATCCATGACCTTCTGCTTATGAAACAAAGAAGAAAGCAGTTGTTCGCAAAACTAAGGTACACACTGAAACTTTAATCACTTTTTTTCGCAAGATCATAAACTTTGTCGAATTTAAATATTATATAAACATGAACAGTTCTAAAATTTATTGCTTAATATAAACATTAGCCCCACCTGTGAAGAGAAAAGATTTTAAAACTAGTGTTGGCAAAAGTTCGCACAAAATATCGTTACTTTTGTGACAGGAACACATTTTACTAGTCAAAAAATGATGTTGGTATAATGCTCATTGAAATATACCCAAAATAAACATTTTTTTTGTTGCTTTTTTATAGCAAGATCAGGAATATTTCATGAGATTAAAAGCTCTTATGTTGATGTTATATCTTTCCTTTTTTTCATTGAGAGCAGCTAGAACGTTTCACTGCTGATTCGAAGTTATGCTTCACTACGGACCTAGAACGTTTGAATACCGTTTGCTTAAACAAATACACTTCAGAACATCTTTCAGGTAGATATAGAAACGTCTTCACATGAAAAATTGAATCAGCTTTTATTTTAATTTCCTTGCATGCGACGAAAGTTATCGTAAAAAATATAATTTGAAAATCAACAAACAACAAATAGAGATAGTTTTTCTATGTCTTAATCCATTTTAATAATTTTTAGAATGAAACTCTCTTTATCAAACAGATTTATGGCCATCGTCACTTTCATAACATGTATTTTGAATTGAGCTAGAAATCTCAAAAAATATTTTTTTTTGCGATTCCGCATTATATGAGCCTACTTTTCATGAATAGTATGGATAGCATAACGGCCTACTTTTCCTTACAAAACAAACAGTGCTGAAAAGTGCTACTTTTCAGCACTCAAAACGGTGCTGAAAAGTAGCACTTTTCAGTACTATTTTGGTGGCAGTAAATTAGTTATCGGTGGCTCTTCATACGCAATTCATCGAATTACTCTGTGGTTCTCAATTACTTTGTCTACAAGACTACGATTTTATATCCATTGGGTGATCCGTATCCGTTGGTGAGCCATACCGACACGGAATCGGTTCGTCCAGTGAACGTAGAGGCGGTTGGTGAGCCAGATCAAAACTGACCGGATCTTCGTGTTCCCACACGGTTTGGGTAGGAAGTTTGACGCATGGTAAATAACTGTACCTACAACACAAACGAAAACTGCAAGCGGCGTTTTACCTGGTCCGTTCACGAATTAACTATCAAGATCCATTTGAGTTTGAGTGAAGTGAAAAAAAAATGTGACATTCATGTTTATGATCATAGATACTACTGCATCACCGCCTACCTGATTGAAAATACTGAGTCGCTGCTACGCATGGCTGTCCATGTGGATTCTCTTTAAAATTTTGATTGTGCTCCAAGAAATAATCCAACTGAAACGACATGTTTCGTAATTGCAAAAAATGTTGTATGCAACTCGTTGCAAACCTCGATTTTTTCAGCACTCGTCGTATTTATCCAACTCGGCAAGCCTCGTCGGATAAATGTACGACTCGTGCTGAAAAAATCATCATTTTGCAACTTGTTGCATAAATAACTATTTTAGTACCGCTAGACCTCATGCCCTGTTTCAATCTACAACCCAATGATGTTTTAAGATTGAGACGAAACCGCAGTAATGTTATCTTAAATTAATTCGAATTTAATAAATATTCTTTTTTGAACAAAAATCTATAGTTTCAGACCGTGCTCAATATTCGGTGTCTTTTCTAATATTTTTTGAAAAGTATTGTTCCTGAATAAGATGAGAAAAATTAAAAATTTTCAGCTTTGTTGCTATAATGTGCATTTTTAAAGAAAGATTCAGAATTCGAAATGTGATTTCGTTCAAAGATCGACTTGATGGCAATCAGTCAACAGCTCTGAGATGAGTTCATTGTGAGTATGCCAGAAAAATCCCGTTTCGAAATTGATTTATTACCTGAAAATGTACTCAATCAACATTTTATTAGGAATCCGTTGCACCACCCTATGCGGTCAACGTTTTGTGATGATGACAGCCAAGGTAAACGATAAACGAAAAAAAATCACGGGAACCGCCATTGAGCGGCCGGCACCTATGTGGTGACCAAATTTTTATGGGAGCCATAATCCGGACGACTTCCGGCAAATGCTAACGTTTGCTCTGATCCGGTGGCGTGTGCTTCAGATTTCAGCCATAACATGTTGACGATAGATTCCGCTTTTAATTTTTTGCTTCAGCTCTCGGTAATGGGTTTTTCTCCTGCGATAGCACAATATTCTTTTGTCTTACAAAATGCGCTGATAATGAGCTTTCGGTTGCTTCATTCACGGTCGCTCGCAATAATTACGTAGAATGATTTTTTTTGTTTCTTTATGCTCTTTCATTGGGAACGGACGGAAGAACAATTTCATCTTTAATTAAAATGCAGTGGTACTTAATGAATAGTAGCTCCTATTGCATCTGTAGATCTGTTACTATTTCCCTCACAATGCACTTTCTAGAGTGATTCAAAAGAATTTCAGTCAGAGATTCGAATTTCATTCTGAAGCTCTGAATAATCCGAACAAGGTCATCAAAATACAAAGATGACTCTCTTTTATCCTTCTGTACTTGGTTCAAGCTTATGCTCTTAACCAATTCTCAAAATTGTGTATTGACGCATGTCAACAATAAATGAGAAGAGATGATCTGCTCAGTTTAGATTTTTCATGGGATTTAACTGTAGCGGTAAACGTGCAGCTATTGAGCAAGATCAAACTGAGGGTTGCGGGTTTGAATCCTATTGGTTGGGGAGGTTTTCGTAAAAGAAATTTCATCGAACAGCTTGTGTGGCTGCCCGTGGTTGCTACTCGAATATCGTCAGATAAGCTGCACTTACATGAAGGAAACGGTTTTGTTTTGTCCGTCTCTGGTTCTAGCAAATGATATGAACGAAGAGATCAACTGTGATAGATTAAGAGTGGGAGATAGAAGCAAGTGAAAGATACAACTACAAAGTACGAGGAAAGGGATGGGCCTGGGATTGAATCCATGACCTTCCATTTAAGAAGCAGAAGCGGTAGCCATTAGACCATCAACCCCGTCTACTATAAGTTTCCACAAAAAACACATATACAATAACAAACTGAAGTATTTAATTACATAATACATAACAAAACGTTCTGAAGCTTTATCAAGAGCTGATTAATCTTTTGAGTAGATATTGAATAACAAATTTGTAGCAAACCATGTTTTTGCTGGTATTCTCAAAATCAAACTTTGTAAGTATTCACGGAACTTCCGCACTCAATCAAACTTCATAAGGAAAATAAAAAGAATAACTAACGAACACATAGTTATGTAATAATAATTGAGCCCTTCTTAACATAATTATCTGTTCATAAGCTATTATTTTTTATATTCTCTATGAAACATGATAGAGAGTGACGATTCCGTGAAAAATAGTAGGGTTTGGTTTTGTTTTTGATTATTATCTTATCAGACATTCATACTAATCCAATTGGGTCCTAAAATTTGTAACGAAATCTTGTTTTTATTTAATAACACGAAAAAGCATGCTACTGTAATTACTTTAGCAATTTTCCCGCTCAAATAATGGCTATATCATGTTTAAACTTTAATTTAAAAATTTGGTCCATAAATGAACCTTGACACTTTTGATCATGTTTGACGTTCGCTAAGTCGACAAAAACACCACAGGGGTTTTAGTTCGACCACTGGGGTTGTTCCTATCTGACATTTTGTAAGGGACACGGAAAACAAAATACACCCAAAATTCGAGTTTAAGCCAAAGGATGTGACAAAATCTAATAAAAATTTTTTTGGGCTTAAACCAACGGAAAACATTAGAAAATTGAGTAAACATGTGTTTTTGGCCTAAACTTAAGCGTTTGGCACTAAAATTGGGACAGGGCTTTAGGACCCAATTATTAGAAACTATAAAATAAATAAAGGTATTATAGCTCAGGTTGATATGTGATTGTTGCGACAGGTGATGATTTTCGGAGATCCAAAGAGCGAAACTCGTTTTTTATGATGTGGAGTTTGCTTTTAGCTGCAATTTTTTCATAGGTTCATTAATTATAACTATTTAGTTTTCTGTTCTTCTAATCCGTGTGCGTCTTCTGTGGTGTCTATTTTAGTACTGACTGAGTGTTCCTAAGCGATCGTGTAGTATTGTGTGTATTGTAGATGTGTTGTACACTAAAATGCTTTTCTCCCTGCTGCTGGTACCATGCACCCCGAGGGAAATAATTAAGAGGATACGGCACCGTCCTGAACATTCCCCGACCCGTATTGCTCCGTGTCGTCACAAGCTGTATCAGCGACTTCCAGGACGGCCAATTTTGACACCGGGCGACGTAGAACTCCGGTTGATGTCTTCACGTTTGCCATGCGGCACCTGCCATCTCGTCCCGGGAATACACGTAGTACGATCACTAGATCGCCGGCAAAGACCGGCTTTGTGTCAACGAACCATTTGGTCCGTTTGGTAATGGTGGGACGGTATTCCTTCACCCAGCGTGTCCAGAACTTATCCAAAAGACGTTGATATAAGAACCAACGCGATCGCAAGACCAACTTATCGCCTACGAGTTGCGTCGGAGGTTGATTCAAACCGCTCGTACTCAGCATGATGAAGCAATTCGTAGTTAGAGCTTTGTGTTTCGCAGACTCGATAGGCATGTAGGTCAACGGCCTCGAATTCACCACCGATTCCGCCTCTACGAGCAACGTGACCAATACTTCCTCGCTAGGTTCGCGCTCAACTGATAGCGAAGCAAATGCACACTTAACGGACCGAACCATACGTTCCCAAGACCCCCCATATGCGGTGCAGCTGGTGGATTGAAGCGCCATCGTGTAACAGTGTTGGTGAAAGTCGTAGCTAGTTCCGTATTGATGGATCTCAGCTGCTCTCGCAGTTCTCCGCTGACTCCGACGAAATTCGTCCCCCGATCACTGTAGATCTCCGAAGGTGCCCCCCTCCGCGATATAAACCGCCGTATAGCCATCTTGCAGCATTCAGTTGACAGGCTGGATACAATCTCGAGATGGATAGCTCTAATGGTTAAACATGTAAAGAGTGCGACCCATTTCTTCACCTCATGACGGCCTTGTACAACTAAAAGCGGGCCGAAGTAGTCTATTCCGAAGAAGCTGAACGGTTTAACGCGTGGAGTGACCCGAGCGTCTGGTAGTGGTGCCATTCGTGGAACTGCTGGCGTTGCCCTGAACACCCTGCACCACATACATAGCTTGCGAACCTTCCGGAAAACTGCCCGCATTTCCGACAAGTGAAATCATGGCCGCATTTCATTCACGGCCGTCTCTCCGTTGCAGTGGTTGAACCGCCGATGGTACGAATCTACGATCAGCGTAGTCGCATAATGGTTCTTCGGCAGCACGGCAGGATATTTGAACTCGTATGCTGCTTCACAGAACCCATCGATTTGACCCTCCATGCGAACGATTCCTTGATTATCCAGAAAAGGCGATAGATTGATTTCCTTGCATCGTTGCGATCTCGTCCGCGAAGGCTTCCATCTGTGCCAACCTGATAATCGTATGTTCTGCTCGCTTTAATTCCTCACGGGTGAGCATCTCCATGCTTCTTCCGCTTTAGTTGATCGATAAACCGATGGACATAAGCTACATTACGTAGACATCGTTCCCATTTGCAGAAGCGGTTAAATTGTACCAACGCCTCGTTGATGACTTCCTTATGGATGTATATGGGTTGAAGCTCCTCCAAAGTAGGGCAAGAAAGTTTCTTCTGTTGCGGCCACATACTTGGGGACTCATACAAGAATCTCGGTCCACTGAACCAGCGATGACCAGTGTCGGTTTGGAGCCCTTTTTTCCACTTTGTGGCATCATCGGCCACATTCATTCGTGTGGGAATGTATTGCCATTCATCAACCTTTGTGGAATCTAGGATTTCTGATACACGGCTCGCTACAAACTGCCGATATTTTCGCTGATCGGATTGCAACCAGGAAAGGACAGTGGTTGAATCACTCCAAAAAAACTGTCGCTTGATGCACAATGTGTGGTTTTCTGTGACCGACTTCGCCAACCTTGCTCCAAGCAATGCAGCTTGTAGTTCGAGACGGGGAACTGACAATAGTTTGGAGCCACCTTGGTTTTCGAGGAAACTAAGACACAACGAACTTGAGTCCGGTCCACTATCCGAAAATAGGCTGCTGCCACATGCATCAACTCATCTCGAAACAAATTGCTGAATGCGAACTCGTCTGTTTCCAGCTCATTCCAAGAACGCGTTCTGATGACGAAGTGGCATGTGCTGAGAAGCTTTTCACTTGCTCTTCTGCCGAGTCCCCGGCCCGTGACAGAACTTCTTTAGAACTGGACATCCAGTTCCGTATGTGGAACCCAGCCTTAGCGTGAACCTCTTTTACCTGGAGTGCCATATCCACGGCTTCCTCGACGGTATCCAGACTATCCAAATAATCGTCCACATAATGTTTGTGGACGATTGCGGTAGCTGCAGCAGGGTATTCAGTCTCGAAGTCCTTCGCATTTCGGTTCTTTATGAACTGTGCCGCAGAGGGTGACCAGACTCTACTTGGGTCTGTGTTGAGCATTTCTTCGGTGGTAATTTTATGCGCATATCCCTTCTTCACGTATTCCACAATCTGATGTTTTAAGTTGTCGAAAAGCTCAGGGTTCCGTAATAAACGACGCTCCAAGGATTTCATTCGGTTCTCCGCCATGGGCCTGCTATCCGGAAAATTTATGTGATCGTGCTTCCACAGTAGCCCTGTTTGGAACCGTCCGGATGGCAGACGGATTGTAGTATTTTCCAAAATTTTCCTAGAACGCATTTCATCGGAGCCTTCGAGCAATGGAGTAACATCCACACCGACACTCTCTATTGAGAAAAAATCCTTCACCAGATCGTGCAAAACTTCATCAGAACTCCGAGCTTCTTCGCTCAGATGGAAGTGGCAATGTTCCAACGGGGAATTTGCATTGGATATCAGACCGTAGACTGTCCAACCTAATCTGGTTTTCGCTGCAGCCGGCTGGCCAATTCTACCTTCCCGAATTTTGAGGGGAATTTTCAAATGCGTATTGTCTAGACCAATCAGAATGGTTGGAACTGCGTATAGCAACGACCGGTAAACTACGGAGATACGGGAATTCTTCAGACAATCGTTCAAAAGGCAAACTTTGTTTAGGAAGGCACAGGAACGATATGGAAGAGCGTGGCTACTTTGCGTGTGCTATGAACGTTGATTGTTTCGATCGCTGGCGGATTCCTAGCTGGAGCAGCCGATTGCGGTTTGCCTGGATGCAACAGCTTGTGGTGTCGTTCTTCACATCCTTCCGACCCACACGACGTCGCATTGCAAGGAAATTTACCCATGTTCTATCAAGCACCGTTTGCACAGATGGTGTTCCTGCACACGCTTCCAACGGTCTTCCAAATTGCAATTCTTGAACTCGTCGCATTCTCTAACTTTGTGCCCTAGTTTTCCACAAACTGGGCACGGTTTTCCGAAGAACTGTTTGGTTCCGGTGCAGCTGGATTAGTACCTTTTTCCTGCGCTGTCCTCCGGGTTACCGGTGGAATGAGTATTCACATACAGCTTCTCTTTTCCTTTCCTCTTCTCCGAACTAGCGATAGCAGCTGGTTGGAAAGGCGCAACGTCACTTGCGGCGACAACTAACTGAGCCATGTCGTCTCCGAAAGTCCTAAGGTCGACGACTGGACATTTCTGCTTAAAGAGAGCCCAATCCAACTTAATATTCGCCGGCAACTTGTTAATCAACTCCTGCAGTAGCGCTGGGTTGGAGAAATGGGCCTGCTGGCCGACTGCCCGTAGGTGTCCACAAAGATTCTGGCATGCGAGACTGAAAGATACCAATGATTCCAGTTTTTCTGATTTTGGGGCTGGAGTGATACGCACTATTTGCAGAAGAGAGTTGATGACCAAGTCAGGACGTCCATAGAGTGTTTGGAGAGTTGAGATAATCATCGGAACCGACGATGGTTCCAGTAGAAAGCTTCTCACTACTTCAAGGGCGTTACCTTTGAGACTTCGTTGCAGACGCATCAAGTTCTCGCCGTGTGAGAATCCACATAGTTGGGTTGTATTCTGGAAGCAGCTTATGAGCCCGAAAAGTTGGGAAGCTCTTTGGGAACGATGTGCCTGGCGGTGAGTTGTTGAGCTGTCGGAGCACTAATCCACGGTTGAGGTACTGATGCTGGTGCAAGGGTTGAGTCAAAGGAGGGAATCGCGGATGGCATACCACTGGGTGCAGTAACTGCTGACAATTAGCAATGGAGTACTGTGAACCGTGTATACTTGGGGCACCGATGGCAAATTGGATGATGAAACAAGCGGATAGTCAGCAAAACGCACGGAGGGGGTTGTTGCGGGGCGGACATGAGGAGTGCTTTTATGCAGCGGATTGAAGGCAGCCACATTTTGAAAAGAATTGGGGGGATTGCATGGTTCGATCACAGGGTAATGAGTGTGTTGAATGTATGACGTACGATTTGGTAGACTGAATGTCACATTGCTTTGTAACGGTCTTATTTGTGTAGAAGTATAATTCGAACACGATTGACTCACCGAAAAACTAGTTGTTGACATCTGCTGCCTGGGATGTGAACGAACACCCCCGGAGATGATTTGGCTTTCGATGTAGTTGTACATCAGTAAACCTCCGCTGAATCTCCTGTAGATCAACCGCAAGCTGTTCTTTTGGTAGAGGTTGCGATGTCTCGGGAAGATCCTAAGTAAGGCTCCAATCCAACGGATTTTGAACTTCCTGTGATATGTTACCTTCGTTGCGCTCCTTAATCGAACTCAAATGCTGCATCCTCGATGCATCTTGACAAATTGTTTGGCTCGGATTGAGCCCAAAAGTATGCTCGGCGGGTTGCCCTAACTTCGGTGTTAAAGCTGCAGCAAAGGTTGTTGGCACTGATGGGCTGGGCTTGCGGATTGTTCCTGTCCGTGACGATACACCGGCGGGGATTTCATTACACCCGATGCCGGACCTGGTAGTCATGGTAGGCTTATCCTGCAGCCACTGCTGAACCTTTTCGATGCTTGACATTGAACGACGGCTGCTTGCTACGTCTTCCTCGAGCAACTCGGCGTGCATAAGGTCATATTTTTTCCCTCTCACGCCGGAGCCTTTCCTCTGCTGCTCTCTCCTGCAATCGATTTTCTTCTTCGAGTCGTTGTAGATCCAGTTGAATTCTGGCTTGAACGGAAGAGCTCGTCGATCTTCTCGAATGTGATCGAGGCGGTGGAGGAGCCCGGTGTTGGTAATGAGCACACAATACACGCTCACCACCGATACAACGACCGATCACAGCACACGCGGAATGAATAGAGCGAAAACATTCGATACAATGGTCCATCTTATCAACATCGACGATCGGTTGATCACATGTACAATTGTGTCTGGCCGCCATTGTACTTTGTTGGCGTCGAATTTGGCGATGGTGGGATAAAAATCTAAAAGTTTTGTTGCGACAGGTGATGATTTTCGGAGATCCAAAGAGCGAAACTCGTTTTTTATGATGTTATTAGGTTCATTAACTATAAGCTCAAAAATAGTTCATTAGTAGTTTTAAGGCATGAGTAGTTCATAGGTTTACAAAATATTAGATATTATGCAAAATTTTAAACAGCAACTTACATTTTTAGTCCGTTTTATGTTCGAATCCTGTCCAACTAACTTTGCTGTACAATAAATTCACTGACAATTTAGTTTTCTGTTCTTCTAGTCCGTGTGCGTCTTCTGTGGTGTCTATTTCAGTACTGACTGTGTGTTCCTAAGCGATCGTGTAGTATTGTGTGTATTGTAGATGTATTGTACAATATAATGTTTTTCTCCCTGCTGTTGGTACCACGCACCCCTAGGGAAATAATTATGAGGATACGTCGCCGTTCTGAACAGTGATTGTTATAGACTTGGTTATATTATTCTGATCGAGTTATGGCATAACCTTCAACCTACCCCTAATATATTTTAAATTTCCTAAGTTCTGGAAAATCTTGTTTGAAGATTACCGGTCTTATAAACTACTATCTGTAATAGTGTAACATGCAGGCATCTGATATTTCACACCCAGTGATACCTATTAGATTTCATTTTATATCAATACCGTATGATTCTAGTTTCCTTGATCTGCAAGAGTGCACTCAATAACAATAGAAATCAGAGCTTCATCAGATGCTTTCTGGAAGACTTAATTGTATAGAGTATGATGAGATGAGAGAGATGGGTGTCTGTGTCTCTATCCCATGTATGCAGTGTTCCTAAAGGCCAGTGGAATTTAAAATGAAACCAACTGCAGGTTTCATTCACTGCACTGGATGCTGCACACGGTCATCTCTGCAACCACTTGTCGGATGAGAACAGCTTCTGCTGCCATGGATATTTAGCTAGTGATTTATATAAGTTGAATTAGTTTGGAGTTCATTATTTCGTTTCATAGAAGCATTTCAATGCCATGAAGTTATTAATTTACTGAAAATTTGGAGCCATGATTCACCTTCATTACGCGTTACGTCAATTGGGATAGAGCATGTTTTCAAGCTTAGAGATTTATGAGAACTTCCACAGTTATTGACTGTTAGGTGGTTTCTTCGGTATATCATACAACTGCATCAATGGAATCTATGCATTTGTAAATCGTGTAGTATGTACAAAGATTTATGCCCTGGGAAGTCGAGAAAATTTCCAACCCGAAAAAATTCTCGACCGGTGGGATTCGAACCCCCGACCCTCAGCTTGGTCTTGCGTTGGTGGTGTGCATTTACCACTATGGCTATGTGGGCCCCTTCATAGGTATACTTCGCTCTAAACTTATTTAAGATGCAAAAATTCCCAAACCGTTTATATCTACAGGAAGCCAAAACGATTAACGTCCCATTCAGCCATTTCAGAGCAACAAGTCAGGCCAAATCGCCACCCACCTCGCTCATCTGCTCCTCGTATATTTTTGCACGTCTGATGGATGCTTGACAAACAGACTTAACTTAACCTCGCCCCAGGAGGCCATTCCGGAACCAGAGGGGTTAGTAGGATATTTTTACGTCCAAATCAAGCACCATGAATTATGCATGAAGCGAATCGAACTTTTGCGACTTCATCGGTCCTGGATTTTTCTCGGACTCGAGGTGGAAATGGGAGCGGAGGTGGGGTTTCGTCACAATGGACCATTACTCGCTTCCTCACACGTCGTTTCACTGTGCGTCATGTGTCACCAAGACTCTGGGAAGGCAAATTTATTACCCATTCATGCGTCTCGGAAATCCTTGAGCGAACACGCACAGAAACGGGAAAAAATTTGATTGTATCATAGAGCAAGATACTTTGAACTTCCGAGACGAACCCATTTTAATCAAGTTGGTAGAAATCCTGAAAAATTAGAAGGACTATCGTTTTGCTGGAATCTGTCAAATGAGAAAAACACCTGTCTGGTTTTGATTGTGTGTCCAGCCTTCCACTGTCGCGCAGTGGCCGCGCTCCATCCTAATGGAGGCCAAAAATACAAATCTAATTTTTTTTTCTTAACTCGATTATTTGGCAGGCTCGGGTGCCGTAGGGCAGAGGTTCCCAAACTTTTTATATTCGTGGCGCCCTTAACAATTTTCTGGAAATGGCACGGCGCACCAGTATGAAAAAACGCGGAATTTGAACAATTTAATCTTTTATAAATTTAAGACATTTTGAATTCTTCTAAATCGCATTGTTTTAAGTATTATTACAAGAAAAACATCACAAATACTTATAGGTAAAAAGTACTACTGAAAACAAAATTTCTATATGATGGTTAGCTTGATTTTCTCAGGCTGTTTTGAAAGAATTAGAGTTATCTTTGAAATTACAGACCAAATTAAATGTTTAATGTTGAGTTATGAATGATATCTTGATATTTAGCCAAATTCTAGGCTAAATATCAGGATCAAGGATGGAAAAAATCGCCTCTAGCGACCAACAACGTAGTGTTTGAATGGTCTAAGAGGGCCGTCGCTCTTGCAGAAGCATGATTTGAACAGCTTATCACGCGGCCATAGTAAGGATATATGGTGTATCCGATGCACTGTTTGCCGCGGGACAAACCGTTTGTCGGATGTTGTATTGCTGTGTGCGTTTGAAATGCAAATATCAAATGCGGGAACACCAAACGCGGTAAGTTTTTCACAAGAAATGCGATGTAGATTTTTCATGCTAGGGCGGTGGTGATTTATGTAATCGTTGCTAGGTGTGCTTTGATTATTTTGTGTTACCGCATTTGGAGGACGTTTACTCAACATTTGCATCTCAAATGCAAACAGCAATAACAAGTTGCGATTAACATGAATCAGAACGCTTTCACGGCATAATTTTGCACCCATCCCATATCCGATCGACTTTCGGATCTAAAATGGCATATCAGAAGGCAGAACGCGATATAAAAGCGTAAAAATCCTCCAAAAGTTATGACTTTGGTTTGCGAACAATTGATCGCTAGCACACATGCCTAGCGATTCATTTTTCGCTGAGCAGAGTTTGTTGTTAGGACTTGACGACTAATGATTTATCGTTGGTGCTATGCTCGCATGATAAGGAACAACCGCGATGCATATGATTTTGTCATGATCACTAGATTTCCATCCTTGATCAGGATATCTTTCAAAACTCAACATTAAAAAATCTCACAAATAAAGGATTAAATGCAAAAAAATATATGAACGTAAAGCTTCTGTGTCAATAAGGGAATATTCCACTTTGATGGTGAAGATGCATCAAAGCCAGGCTACAAATTTTCGGAAGAATAGAACATAAATTGACACTAAAAATTTGATCGATTGGATCCACCAGCGATTGACCAATCGATCATGTTTTCAGCTTAAACGGATATCTGGTGCTCCAGTTTTGTGCTCTGGAAAACTAGAGGTGTGGCTTCGATTAATCCTCACTTCAAAACTTTATTGGCAACATTAAATTTAATTTTAATTTACGCATCACAATCAATACACTAAACGTCATTTTACATCAGTTTCATCTCCACATTTTATATTTTCTTTTAAGAGAAAATAATTTTTATTTATTTTTGTTTTTGTTTATGTATTATTTTTTGACATGTAGTTCTATTTTTTAAATTATTGATAATTGAAAAGGTGAAATAATATTTAATTTAAAAATCAGTAGAGAAGGTGATAAATGGGTATAATCGTTTAAAAATATCAAACAAAATTGTAGACTTTCATAAGAAAAATATAAAATGTGGTTCTTCGACCTGACGAAAATGCATCGTTCCAGAAACCTACTCTTAAAAAAATGATATGTGGTCGACATTCGGATAAAAATAATGATGTTTTCAAAATTACAAAATTAAATCCACTATCCTTCTTACTTGTACATCTTAGTCCTATAAAAAGGTTTTTTAGGCAAATAACGAAGCCAATATATCAGAAAAATGATCGAAATGTTCAATGAAAGTCATTGAGTATAACTATGAAGGGATCAGTATCGATGTCATCACATAATTTGAATGTTGTTAGGTAAACTTTACCTGATTACAATTGTTTCAACATTTTTATTAAATATCTAAAATATTGAGCACGTACTAGATTATGAGCTTATTTTCAAGTTTGGTAGGGATCAACTCGCGGCGCACCTGGAAAAGTTCTACGGCGCACCTGGAAAAGTTCTACGGCGCACCAGGGCGCCGCGGCGCACAGTTTGGGAAGTACTGCCGTAGGGCATAACAAAGCCGAAATCTTTTCTTATTTTACATTTTAAATATAGTATTTATTTTAAAAACTCTGTTAGTTTGGGGAAGTTTTAAGGTTAGTGAATACATTTATACAACAGAAAAGGAAAGGATTTTTCGGAATTTCTTAAGCTATTTATATTACTATATTGATGGGACAGGATATCCAGATCTGTAAAAAAACTAAACAGAAACGGATTGTGGGAGAAACGACGAGAAGAGGACAATTTTAAGGGGAAAACGAAAGACAGGGAACGAACGACAATCAAACTCGGACATTGATACACTTTAAAAACAGGTAGAGAAAATTAATTATTTCAAATCAAGGCCCGCCACCACTCCCCTAACAGGTTTCTGCTGTTTTCCTCGGATCCGGAGAGTTTCAGTCAGTTCAGATCTGATGCCACGATGCTCACCGCATCCCCATACGACATGTTCGATATCCTGGTAAGCCACGCCGCAAACACAGAGATTGCTTTCTGAGAGCCCAATACGGGTGTGCGCGTTTAACGAACAGTGATTGGACAAAAGCCGACACATGACACGAATGAAATCACGGCCCATGCCCAACCCCTTAAATCATAATTTGTTCGACACCTGCATAAATATGGAATGCAGCCATCTACAAATTTCTCCGCCTCTCCATTTCTGTTGCCAGTTGATCAAGGTCTCCCGACGGGCCAATGAAAAAAATCATCGAAGGCGATTTGACGCGAAACATCGCCTTCTTTAGCGCCTACCTTAGCCAGAGAGTCCGCTCTCCCATTACCCGGAATGGAGCAATGGGAAGGGACCCAAGCTAGGGTAATAGTGTAAGAGCGATTTGACAAAGCACTCAATGCTTGGCGTATTCTATTCAAGAAGTACGCTGAGTGCTTCACCGGCTTCATTGATCGAACAGCCTCCAGAGAACTTAGACTGTCGGAAAAAATGAAAAAGTGCTCGAGTGGGAGAGAACTGATATACTCTAAGGTGTAATGTTCAGCAACATATACAGAACATGGCTTTTGAAGCATGAAGGAGGCGCTATGAGAAACGTTGTAAACACTGAAACCAGTGATATCATCCATTTTTGACCCGTTAGTGAAGAACTGTCGGTTTACGCTGACATGCCCGAATTTACTTGCAAACATGGGAGGGATAAACTTTGAACGAAAGTGATCTGGTATACCATGGATATCTTGCTTCATGGACAAATCAAATACTACAGAGGAACAGTCGAAGTCTAGGAAGTTGACACGATTGATGTTAACCGAAGATGGGCGTCCTCCAGCATCATGTACCAGTTGTACACACTCATGAAACGAGTTTGAAGGTTATGTTCAAGCAGCTTTTCGTAGTTTTCAATAACCAATGGATTGAGAACCTCACAACGGATGAGGAACCTGAGTGTTAACTTCACGAAACGATCTGTTAGGGGCTGTACTCCTGCAAGTACCTCTAAACTCATTGTGTGAGTCGAGTTCATGCAGCCTAGCGCGATGCGAAGACAGCGGTACTGAATACGCTGTATCTTCAGCATATGCGTTTTCGCCACGGATTGAAAGCAAAAGTATGCTAAGACCGGCAAGATGGTTGTTTGGTACAGCTTGATCAGATCTTCCAGATGGGCTCCCCACCATGTTCCGGTTATAGTTCGCATGAAGTTGATTCGTTTTTGGCATTTCTGTGTCAGATACGCAATGTGTTTCCCCCAGGTGCATTTGGCGTCGAACCAGACCCCGAGATATTTAGAAGACAAGCTATGAGTGATTGTCTTACGCATGAGTGTAAGCGGAAACTTGGCAGGTTTGTGTTTCTTTGAAAAGACAACCATTTCAGTTTTCTTCGCAGAGAATTCGATACCCAGCTTTAAGGCCCAAGTAGACAAATTGTCCAGAGTATCTTGTAAGGGTCCTTGTAGTTCGGCTGCTGTTGGTCCTGTGACAGAAACAACACAGTCGTCTGCAAGCTGTCTTACCGAGCAATTTTCCATGAGACTGTCATCAATGTCTCTCACATAAAAATTATAAAGAAAGGGACTCAGACATGACCCCTGGGGAAGACCCATGTAGCTAATTCGTGAAACTGACAAGTTGCCATGAGTAAAACTCATATGCTTCTCGGACCACAAATTGTACAAAAAAAATGTTCAAAATTGATGAAAGGCCACTTGCGTGTAGTTTGTCTGAAAGGACATCAACACAAACTGAGTCAAAAGTACCCTTAATATCCAAAAACACTGAACCCACCTGTTCCATTTGGGCAAAGGCGAGTTGAATTTCTGAAGAAAGCAGCGCAAGACAGTCGTTTGTTCCTTTGGCTTTGCGAAAACCAAACTGTGTATCTGACAGCATGCCATTCGATTCAACCCATTTATCCAGTCGAAAGAGAATCATCTTCTCTAACAACTTGCGAATACACGACAACATCGCAATTGGACGGTACGAATTATAGTTCGACGCGGGTTTCCCGGGTTTTTGGATGGCTATTACTCTCACCTGCCTTCAGTCATCCGGAACAATGTTACACTCCAGAACGTGATTAAACAAGTTCAATAGGCGCCTCTTTGCGACGTCAGGTAGGCCCTTAAGCAAATTGAACTTAATTCGATCCATTCCTGGAGCGGAATCATTACATGAAAGGAGAGCAAGTGAGAATTCAACCATCGAAAATGGTCTATCTTTGGCGTCCCTATCCACGGGAATATCTCGTCGCACGCGATCAGCAGGAACGGAATCCGGACAAACTTTCTTAGCGAAATCGATAATCCACCGAGGAGAGCTCACTCGATCTTCATTAACCGACAATGTATTACGCATTCTTCTTCCGATGGTCCAAAGCGTTCTCAACGAGGTCTCACGTGATAATCCTTCCACAAAATGACGCCTTTCTTCGCTTTGACCAAGCTTTTAAACTTGCGTTCAAGGAAAGAATAGCGCTCATAGTTGTGAATTGAACCACGTTTCCGAAAGTCTTTAAACGCGGCGGATTTCTCGCGTTGAGAATCAACTCGGATAAAAAGCGATACTCTTCCAACGGAGGAAGTACTTCTACCGCATGCTCTCCATCAATGATCGCATCCACGTACTTTCCCCAGTCTATGTGCTTTGTGAGGTCGTAGGCTAGATCGATGGATGAAGACTGTTGTGTTCCATTGGAAATTGAAACTACGATCGGCAAGTGATCGCTACCATGGGGATCCTGGATTACCCTCCATGAACAATCCAGCGATAACGAGCTTGAATATATTGAATATATTACCTGACATGCAACGACTTCAATGCCTGACATCGGCGGCAGATCGACTCTGTAGAACGAGTGATGCTTTTTGATCCCCAAAAGCACCCCTCCATATGAGTCGGATCGATCCAGGCGAATTATATTAAAATCATGGAAAGGAAGGGTCACATCAGGTGTTAGTCATGTTTCTGATAACGCAAAAACATCGCACTGTAAATTACTTACTAAAAATTTAAATCTATCTAATTTAGGAATAATACTATGACAGAAATCATATCTTCGACATCTGTGGATAATTTATTCATCAAAAGATATGATCGTTGCAAGGAGGGGCATTCTAGAAGCCAGCTGCTTCAAAAGAGGAGTCACACATGGAAGCAATCCTTTGACAATGTTCTTCACTGGGTCAGGAGCATTTAAGAAATTAAGGATGATATCCACAATGCCAGAAAGCGTAAACATTGGAACGCCCTGAGGTTGCCCTAGGGGCTCCAAATGCGAACTTTCTTTTGGTTGAGCAGTCTGAAATTTTGCGATATTTGGGATTTTACTTTTCCCGGTAGTGGCGGAAAGTCTCTTTCCTCTTAGAGTTTGAATCCAGGAGGTGAAAGCTTTGAGATTTTCGCGGCAGGCTTAGTATTTTTCATGGTTGGTGGGTCATCACTGCTAGGCAGATTCCGAGGCTTTTTTGTGGGTCTCTGGAGTCTCACACTCTTCCTCGTTGAACCCTTGAAAACGAAGGAAATTCCTTCACCAACCTCAAAGTCGGAGCCCTGATCATCAAGAGACAGAGAAGAGTAGATATTTTGTGATTCATCAGACGGAGCAGCCTTTTTCAAAATTTCGGCAAAACTACGGCGAGAGCGCTGCTCTAAAGATCGTCGCTGATGTTGCTGCCGGCGTATGTACGTCGGGCAGTTTTCGAGGGCATGTGGTGGATTTTCGTTGCAATAAACGCATTTTGGCGGTGTACTACATGCACCATCCACATGTCTCTCCCCGCAAGAAGCACAGCGAGGTTTATTGCAGCAATTCTGGGCAGTATGGCCCAACTGCTTGCAATCGGTGCAATTCATTACCTTCGGTACGTACAGCCGCACAGGTAAACGAAGTTTGCGATTACAAGAAAATTCGGCAAAGCAGATCCGGAAAATTTCACACAGAAGGAGTCTGAATTTGAATAGATCTTCTTTTCTCCCACCAGGGATACGGAATGCAATTGCTTGCATTCCAGTATGGGGACAGATGGGAGAGAAGGGTTTTTGAAGCGATTACAACCCTGCATCAATTCTTCGCAGGTCATACTGCCTTCGGTGACCACTCCCGCAATCTCAACCCGATGGCTTGGCAGATAAGTTTGATACTCCCGAGTAAAGAGCTCACATGCCACAATCTCATTGGCCTGTTTACGGTCACTGACGGTGACGCGCAGCTTACCAGAACCCACCGTGTCAATGGCGACAACGGAAGAGAATCGCTCAGTCAGATCCTTACTGATCTGAATAGTGTTCAACCGTTTGCCTTTGGATCGAAAGAAAACAACAAAAGGCCCATCAGAGTCGGGCGGGTAGGCCTTGAGGCGGGGGGACGTCGGAGATGATAGATTATTGGTGTAAATTTGAGACACATCAGACTGAGGGGACACACATGGATTGGGCATAGAAGTGTTTGTGTTTTGTTGGTTCACCACATTCGAAGCCAACCGCATAGACTCAGTGAGGGAATACGACGTTCCCCCGCCATCATCATCTACACCCATTGCGGGAGCTTACACGGATAAAAATTTGATCCATACACCATGATTTACAAATCATGAAATTCATAAATTAGTTAGGTCATAATATCAGGATCACAAATCATGGTTCCTGGAGTCATAATCATGATTCCTCATAAGCGTAACATCCAGTGTGAAAACACTAAGCGGCGCACTTTGCTTCATCTCATTCGTATCGATCACTCTAAATTCAAGACGACGAAGTGGTTGAGTGGTAGGGTACGTGGCTCACGATCGGAAGGTTCTTGGCTCGAATCTCAAAGTATGCTATTTTTAACTTTTTTTATTTTGTCGATCATAAACGGATGCGCGATTCAGCATTTTTGGCATTTGAATCATGATTCCGAGCAATCAGCTACAAAAACCTAACGCGTGTGTTGCGTTACGGCAATCTGACTCATGATATCATGAGTCCAAATCATGGTGTATTTTCATAAGACGAAAACACGCTGGAATCATGATATCATGAGTCATAATCTTGTTTTTGGATTCTGATTTCTACCCGTGTAGTTGTTTGGTCGCCAGGGAGCGGGCGTTCCAATTAACAACCTTGACGTTGAATGTTGAAGCTCCTGAACATCTGCGTCTCAGCGAGAGCGGCAAGATGTACAATTGTGCTGAACACAGATGTTGGAGGGGCCTCCGGTTGCTGGAAGCCGTGGTTGACTGGATCTGAGCCACTATTCGGATTGTCCCACCTGAATCCGGACGAGATGCCACTAGGGAGAACTCTTGGGGGAGAACGTGCACGTTACCAACCGGAGGATAACATTGGTGAAGGTAGCTCGGGAAACTCCTCGAGGTTGAAGATGTTTTGCTTCTGCTTCTTCTGCTGATTTGGCTGGTTCCGTGTTGTTGCTTGCTTTCGAATTCGTTGGTACTCTTCGAGCTTCGGTCAACATGTGCTGTCCATAATAGTTGGCACATCTGAACTCACAAGCACCCTCGAGAACGCAATTTTCGTTCCAATGCTCCTGTGAATAGAAGTTGCACCTTGGCTTCATGTTGCAATTTTGGGTGCCATGGCTAAAGTTGAGGCACCACATGCACTGCGTCACGCTGCGATTAGGTCAACGGTACGCTCCCCACTTGACAATACAGTCGTTGAGGGTGCGTACTACTTTCAGTGCTCCGAGAGTGACACTTCCCTTCGCGAAATGCACTAAGTACAGACAATCGCGATACTTCGTCGACGGGATTTTCGCCCTTCTGTTCATGTTGAAGACTGCCAGCGGTCGTAGCTTGTAGACATCCTTCAACTCGCACAGGATTTCGTTGGTGTCCATTTGCGAGAGACCGCGAACGACGGCCTTGAATAATTGCTCCGCTGCCACATCGTGGATGAAGAATTCAGCACCAGACTTGGAGGGGTGCGTTTTCGCCTTGCTGAATTCCTGATCTGACTTGATGATGAGCTTAATGCTCATCCCGATGAGCTGGAATTCGGCTCGGACGTTGATTGCTTGTATCACTTCTCGTGCGGAAGAGATATTGTTACCAACGGAGGCAGCTACTTCTTTACCTGGAGCCTGGTAACGAAGAACTCGCTCGATAGGGGTGGCCGGAGTGCGGACGGAGCACTGGTCATCGTCGCAGTCGCTGATGCCATCCAACAGCGCGTACATGTTCGACTGGCTCGCATTCAGCTCCTGGACAAAGTCGACTCCGATAGTGGCACTGGATCGCTCTGGATCGTCTTTCTTCGACAAGGGGCTGGATTGGGATTAATTGGGAGAGAGGCTCTTCTTCTTCCTCTTGCCACCCATTGAACTCGCGATAACTTTTCGCGATAACCACTCGAAAAAAAAACATCATCTCGTCATCCTCGATGTGTCCTGACTCTACCCGACCAGATGAAAGAAACAAGATAATAACACAATGTGTTCCCCTGATATATTTTTTTTATATCACTAGTTGTTATTAAACATGTACCGTTAGACATAATTGCAAACTATGTCACTGTTTATGACATCGGATGTTATTTGCAACAAACTTATAAATGCGATGTCAAAAATTTTACAAATGTTATTGTAAATATGTAACTAAAAATATAACAAGTTGATAACAAAGCCATCTTGTTAGCAAAATTTTATCAGCTTCTGTTAGTTTCAACTGCTGCTGATAGGAATGTGTTATAATCTTGTTTTGTGGTTCTGGTCGGGTAATAGTTTCTGGGAGAACTCCTGAGTGTTTTCATCTGACCTATTGGCACAGAACAGATAGCCATCCTAGAACAAAAAGCAGATTTCGGCTAGAGTACGAGAAAGTATGTAGCAGAGTAGGCGAATAAAACATTGTTTACCCAATTGGAATTTACTGTACAGAATATTGACGTTAGTCACGTCTAAAAAGATCTCCTTCGCTCGTATAAGTTGTTTGACGTTATGAAAACTTTGTTGATTCGCCGGCACAGTAAGCCTTGCAGTCAAGTAAGTAGGGTAGGTGTACCAGTATTCGCCACCCTAAGGAAAAATATGTTTTATAAATAAATCAAAAGACCCTTGATCACTGTTGGTACAGTGAACGAAAGCTTCCAATTCATGTTTAGAAGGAAAACTGAAAAATATAAGCACTGGTCAGATTTTTTTTTTTGAATTCGTCATTTACGTAGATTTTTTATTGATGGTGGTGAATTCAGGAACACTATGGTGCAAAGAATCAAATATTATGAGGTTTTTTTTCTATTACTTTCTGAGAAAAGTTTGAGATTTCTAAGAATCTTTCCGTATAATTGTAAAACGATTTGACTAACACGCTACGATTTTTGCCTACATGTTTCGTACAATGGTATATAATTCGGGGTGCCGAATACTGGTTCATCTTCCCTACATAAATCAAAAAATCTGCCTACAAAAACCTGACAGGCTCCGATAGATAAACATGAACGATTTTCTGCTGATTATTGACTTTAGCATCCTTTTGGGTTTAAATTTTCTTTGGAAATGTGTAAAAAATGGTGTGGTAAGTGGTAACATCCTTTATGGGCGACCGGAGTTTTCGACCTGAACCAAACATTATCAAGTTAACCCCGTCCCCTTGCTTCACGGGGAATGAATTTGTTATTTAACTTACAAAAAATCACTAATTTCAATTTTCTTCCATCCTGTAAAGAAAAAGATATCAAAAACAAAGTTTCCCTTCATGCAAGTGTGCCGCAAACATTGTTTTTGCTTAACGAGTTTGATTTTTCTGTTCAAACACAAACTCATGCCCCCAAACCTCTTCTAGCACATAATTTGTTTTGTTTATTATTTTCACCAAAGGTTTGCTATGATGTAAGAGAAGAAAGTGAGAGTGAATTTCTAAGTTGTTGTTTGTTTTTCCAATGGGATTTATACTATTTTTTGTCATTTATCTCCCCGATCTTAAATAGTGTGGATCGTAGTACGGGATGTGGAATAAGTCGGATCGATTAGGTGTCTTAGGGCCGATTTCCTTACTTTCGCTTAAGCCGTAAGCCACGTTTACTAAACGGGGGTGAAGAAATCGGCCACTTGTAGCGTGAAACGACGAATAAGCGCGGTGTGGACAGCAACCTGATCCGACGTAATCCCGATACTTGAGTCACTTATTGAGTCAGAAAGTTATGATTGTCAGAAATGCAATTATTAGTCAACTAAATTTATATTGCTTCATGAGTTAAAATAATACCAACGTGACTTAAGATGATGATAAATGACTATATCAAGGTTTTTTACTGAAATATGATCTGCAATTGATCATAATGGTCGAAACTGTAAAAAAAAATTTTTTTTGACTTATTTTTATTCTTTAATGAATGTTCGAATCCTCTGAGCAGAATCTCAAATAGAGAAACTTAAAAGTAGATGGAGTACCGTGTAAGAGCGGAATTAAAAGGTACACGGTACTCCATCTACTTTTAAGTTTCTCTATTTTCTCTCTTTTTAAGTTTCTCTATTTATTTTTATTATTTATAGAATTATTATTGTTTGTATGGTATCAAAATTTTAAATCTAATTCCATAATTTTTCACCAAAAGTACCATATTTTTTACCTTGAGCTGAGAGAGAGCAGACAGCTCATTGACATTTGGTATGTTTTCTTTCCTTCTTCTTCTTTCTGGCGTTACGTGTTCAACTGGGACAAAGCCTGCTTCTCAGCTTAGTGTTCTTATGAGCACTTCCACAGTTATTAACTGAGAGCTTTCTTTGCCAATTGACCATTTTTCCATGTGTATATCGTGTATATCGATATCGTGTATATCGACCATGTGTATATCGTGTGGCAGGTACGAAGATACTCTATGCCCTGGGAAGTCGAGAAAATTTCCAACCCGAAAAGATCCTCGATCACCAACACACAACTTTATTCAAGTATTCAACTTTTTAAAATGTGAAATCATTGAAAAACATCTAAAAAATTTAATCCCGTTGACTTTTTATTGAATTTTACGGTATTTCACACTCTGCCCTTCAAATGTGCGGTTTTTTGGGGGCTCGTAATCTAAGCCAGCTGTCTACTCTCTCTCTCTCTCTCTGACCCAAGTAACTGAATTTGTCATGGATGACCATGAACCTAGTTGAAATAACCAGCAAGCCGATAAAACGTCAAAATGTGTCCGAGGCAAAGTATCATATTCTTACAGAATAAAGTACGCGTTATCATCGCAGCTACCGAAAATCGGTCAATGCGTGCTTAATTCTGCCCAGTAATGTAAATTAAATTTCAGATCATTAGTTATATTCCGGTCATTAAAGTAATAAGGAATTATTGATCTCTAGAATATTTGAACACAAAGCGCGTGAGTTCATTCTTACTCTTTCTCTATGAGGATATAAAAAGTAATACAAAACAACTAAAATAACTGTTTTTAATGAATATTTACCATTCATATTCGAATTCAATTAAAAAAAAACTATTGTACAATCTGATTACTAAAACAGAGAGAAAGTGCAAAACTATTTTTCGTTACCCTCAAAATAAATGAATATATTTCACTCCCTCTGAAGATTACCTTCATTTTGCAACAACCTTGGAGTAGAAAAGATTAAGACGAGTTTTCTTGTCTAATTCTGTACATTTTTCGAAAAATTTACTGTGTAAAAAGCTTGCCCGCCGCCACCAGGTGCGCTAGTGTTCGCGTTTATTTTGGCAGCTGTTTTTGCTGTCATCTTTCCTATCTGTTCTGTGCTATTGGGGAATGGATTTGGCATAAGGTACCGTGGGGCAAGTGGGTAATGGATTTCGCATAGGTGGGATTCTTCAAATTCTAGAGACTTTAAATTATAACAAATGAGGTCATGTATATTTTTTAGCTTGGCTACCATAAAATATAAGCGATATGCTGAAATTGACTTTTTTGTAAAATTGAAGAAAAAAGTACAGAAAAAGTTTTTGAAAAACGTCTCCTTACTTTTCACTTGCCCCCCAAGTGGGACAAGTGGAAAGTTTAACATTTTGTGCAATAAATTCAAAAAGTAACAGTTATATTCACGATTCCTATTACCTTTAACATTTGTTAAGGCATCCCAATGAACAATAACATAAATAACATGTGAACAAAGAACATTTTATTCTTGTTACTTGAAGTTTCTTCTGTTCAGTTAAGTTTGCTGAAATGATTCGACAACATTATAACTGAAACATTTTCAATGGTAGTTCTTATATCATGGGACAGCAATTGCATTACTGTTCTGTATAATTTTCACCGCATGTTATTTGTTTTTATGAAAATCGGATTTGACGTCGGATAACCCTTCGGGCGAAATCAAATGGTATCCTCCAATAAAGTATTTCGAAACTTTCTTATGTGGGTACACCTATACCCCATTTTTATGTTTTGAACTAGCTTTACATAGACATTTCACGAGATTTTCGTGCGTTCTCTTATATTAAAACTTTTCAATCAACGGCTTCCTTTTAATCGGCTGTCCGAAGTACACATATTATTATCGTAATATTTGGCAACCTTTTTTTTTTACAAATTCAAAGAAGCAAAACAGCAGGAAATGACATAAAGCACTATATTAAATCATCAATAGATGACACTTTTGCTGCAAGATGGAATGTTGAACGAAATGGGTTCTTAAGGAAGGTAAAAGGTTCAACAAAAAAATGGAACGATCAATCGAATCGGAAACACCAAATTAATCTTTCAAGATTACGCGTGAGACATTGCAGATTTTCTCATCCACATGTGTTTGGCGGAAGCAGAGAAGACAGATGCGAATGTGGTGCTAGAACGAACACTGTGGAACACGTACTAGTAAACTGCCCTGTATATCTACGAAGAAGGCATCACCTGGAGTTATCAATTGGACAAATTCTCGGCAACGACCCAGTTGTTGAAGAAAATTTACTGCTATTTCTAAAAGAATCTGGTTTGTTTAAAAATATCTAATTTTTATCAAGATAAAATGAATTGTAATTAAGATAGAATGAATTGTAACTAAGCAAAATCAATTTCAAGACGCGAACGACTTAACCAGTTAAAGCGTCTCAAATAAAGAAAACTAACTAACTAACCTTTTTTTAGAGAAATGCCATAATAATAGCTTTTAACGCTTTAAGTATAGTGTTTCTTGAATTATCAGCACGTTCTGTTATTCTATGATAATTGCGAATCGTATATACTTATAGCTACCTAAAGAAAAGCACAAATTCAATCTCTAATGAGAAACTTTTCACTTGTTCCACGTGATTAGAAAATTGACGGTGTTTCAATTTAGTTATTTTTAGGTCTATGTCGAATTAATTCCAAAACTTTTTTTATTGCAGTTTAAAACTGTCAGAGGGGACAACTTAAAAGCGGTACAGAATATTATTTTCCGCAACTTTTTTCCACTGAAAATATAAAAATAAGATTGCACGCCGCCAACTTGTTACAAAGTGATAGTTGACAGGTTAACAATATTTTGCTGTATTATGCAATAATGGTTGAAAAATCTCAGGAATCTCTTACCTATCGTAATGTTCTGAATGGCCTCGAAGGTTTACGCATGATTTTAAAACGTGAATTCACATATTTAGTAAAATATGCAAATTATTTTCACTTACCCCATTTACCCACTTGCCCCGCAGTACCTAACTTTGAAATTCCTTGACTAACCATTTCGCCAGTTTATGAGTGGGGGATTCGTCGGCCGAAAAGATTTCTCGCATTTCTTCACAAGTCGGGAAAGAAATGCGAGAAATCATTTCAGTCAACGGATCCCCCACTCATAAAATGGCGAAATGGTTAGTCAAGGAATTCCAAAGTATGCCGAATTATATCTATTTTCCTAATGAGATTAGTAACTGTTGAGGTTGATTTGATTGAGGTTTAATACAGTAAGGCGGCATCCACAAATTACGTAATGCTCTAGGAGGATGGCGGAGTAGGTTTAAGCGTTACGACTCATACAAAACAAAGAAATTTTTCATACAAAAATAGTTACGGTGAGAGGGGGAGGGGATAAAAAATTCCAATTTTAGCGTAACGTAATAAGTGGACGCTGCCTAACAAGGGTTTCGATGGAACAGAACTCGCAATATTTATACAATCAAAAAGAGTTCAGTTGGCTGCAGTTCTTGATGTAAAAATTCATCAAAATAAGCATAAGTAAGAAAAAAAAACAGTGAACGAAATTATAAACTTAAATTTTTTTGACTTTAGGCCACCTATGTGCCACTGTGTTCCGGGTGGAAAGGAATGATTTTACAGAGGTTGTCATCGATTATCTGTATCCAGAGTTGCAAGGCCAGATACCTTTGAACAAGTAAATTGATGAATTCAATGTTTGAAAAATACCAGGAAAATCAACCACCCACATAAAACACTGGCTTCTTTCCTCAACATAGAGGATGCTCCGAAGCAAAGAGCAAACGAAAAACCTTCTTCGGAACTGGGGTTTCCTGAAGCGCTTTTAGGTTTCTTCCGTCCGGGTGAAAAATGATCCCTAATGGCAGGCTCTCAATCAAGAAGTGGATTATGTTCCACTGTGCAATGGACGCCCGGTTGATGGGTTAGCTTTGGATGAACCATTACATCGAATGGAATGGAATCTGTTTCAAATTTAAATTGCATTTTTAACCATTGAAACCGTATCTGTGAATGAAGCAACGGCCGCTTTCATGTTAATCGTTACGCTAGGTGGAGTCATTCACTCAGTAAATATTTGCTCTACAATTAATTAACCATCTGATTTGTGGCTTAACTAGATTTGCTTAGCAATGTATGCGGTTCCGTACGGTTGAATAAATTTACTACTTCATTGAACATTTACCGATGATGATGTAATAATAGCTACGTGATATTCTGCTCCTAGTAATTGCCAGGTAGGAGCAGTGAGGGCAGTGCATTAGGGATTACTCAATGAAAAATAAAATAAATTAATAGGATTTAAACGTCCGGTGGATCGATTTGAGGGGAGATTCATCGAAACTACCCGAGTGGAAAGTACGATTCTGGCTGAATTGACTAATTGGGAGATTAGCACTAATTGGATTGCACAAAACGCGATTCCCACGCTGAATTGATGATTCGAATGGAGCCATTAATGTTTTTTTGTTTGTTTCAGTTACACTTAATACATTACATGGTGACAGGTGAGGAAGAGCACTCTTCTTGCAGAAGAGGAACCATTCTTGAATTGCACCACTATTACTCGAAATTTTTAACACCTCCTGAAAAAACCTCGCTTTTCGTTCACAACAGCAGCGCGGTGGTTGTGACGGTGGCAAACCGCGCGACGACTGGAAGGTTAAACAAAATTACCAAAATCGGATCACTTGATTTATTAGCTAACCATATAATAAATATCTACACGTTTACCACCACAATTGATAAGTTATTGAAAATTTGTAGCGCCAATTTAATACAGAGTTGTTAGTCTTAGATTTAGTTTTATTTCAAATTACACCAACGTGGAATGGGGTATTGACAACGCTTCCTACACCGCCGATATTAATTTCACGCCGCTAAATGATTCTTAGAAAATCTGAACTATATAACCAGGATTTCTTTAGAAATGTCTTCAAGAATTCTTGTAATAAAAGTTACTGTATGTGTCACCCAAAAAAAAATTAAAAATATCTTGGCTTTCAGTAAGCTAATTAAAAACAATCAACAGTAATTACTCCAGCAATTCTCTTAGGAAATCATCCAAGAATTCCTCTGGAGATTCCTGCAAATTTTGTTCCAACATATTCCTCGGAGAAAATCGTTGAAAATTTCATTTAAAAGTTCCTTCAAAACATTGTTAAAGTTTTTATCAGAAATTGTCAAAGATTTTCAAGAGTGCCTGGCACAGTTTGCCCAGGGACTTTTTCGAGGGAATTCTTTTCACGGACTTATCTTTTATTTACCACCATTAGTTTATTCATAAATGGCTTGACATATACTCAGGAATCTCTTCAGTGATTCTACCATTAGTTTTCTATGAGTTTCTTTTAAAATTTCTTATAGGATTCTTGCAAAGATCACTGGATTACATGATACTCTAATTTATTTATAAAGTTCATTTGGAATCTTCTAAAAAATTCTTCAGAATATTCTCAATAAATTTTTCCAGAAGTTTTTATAAAGACTATTATGAGAATCCCTGCAAGAAGATATTTGCTTAGAGATTTTTCTAATAAAATCATAAATGAATTTTCTGACTTGCATGAGTTATAAGTAAATGACATCTTAAAAAATCCTTCAAGGCTTATTGCAAGATTTGTAATGGATTTTTTCATTTCTCAAAGATTTCCGAATGTGTTTCGTCCGAAAATTCCAAGTCTGCCCAAGAACTTTTACGAAGGAATTCTCTTCATTGATTTCTCTTATATGTTCCTTTAGTAATTTATTCATAAATGGCTTCACATATATTCAGGAATCTCTTCAGTGATTCTACCAATACTGGAGAAGTATCGACCAAGACCGACGAAGATAGAGCTCTACAATTGCCCCTGTTCAAAATCGAAAATAAAAACTTACTCCCAATCATTTACTATGAAAATAAAAGATTTCAATCATTCTTGCTGCTGTAAAATTGCTTTTCTGAAGTTTGAACACATAATTGGGTATAAATATTTAAAGCTTTTACAAAAGTACCAAACACATTCATTAGCAAATGGAAATTTTCAAGATTGCAGAGTGCTCCCTTTCCAAATCAAACGACAAACTATTCCATACACTAGTAATGAATATACATTTCTGCATACGTTGCAGACCACCCGCCACTCTTGGCTACGGCTGCTCAATTAAAACTTTCGCCTACAAAATCCTTACGTCGAACTTTTTGCTCACTCTGTGTCTTTCTATTTAGTGTAATGGTTCTTCGGAAAGTTACTCTTCTATACACTAAGCTTCTTCCCCTAGGAGCACACCTTCTGATGCCATGAATGGGAACTTTCCCATCCGCTTGGCTGAAAATGACGATGTCGAGCGGACTCTCTAAAATATATTTATAGAAATACACATCACGTTCTCATCCTGCTAAACCCTTCTTCAAAGTCCTTTTCAGAAAACATCTGGAGCATTTCCAGTCGTGCTGTTGATCCAAAAATTTCCTACAATTGAAACAACAGAACTTGACTTTGAACCGACTCGGTGGATGTAAAGTCTGAAGAGCTACCGTTGTGTTTGTGCTGGTGCTGCGAGGGGTTTGAAATGTAATCGCCATCCGACGTCAACTGTTTACGAAAGTGCTTCGAGCCGTGAATAATTAAATTAATTTACCAACTTCGTCGCGTACAAAATGTCACTGGGCGGGTTGTCCTTTCGCCGGTTGGGGATCCGCTCGAGGAGTACTCTGGCGTTCCAACCTCTAACAATCTTCCCGCTGCCTCATTGCCAGTGTTCGTCATTTTACACTTGGCGTTCGCATGCAGAGTAGAAGCTCATTTTCGTTTGACGCAAACAAACCGAACAGAGGTTTCAGAACTATTTAAATTTACCATTTATTTCATTTAGTTATCATTAGTTTGGGGCCTTTCTTAGCCAAGTGGTTAGATTCCGCGGCTACAAAGATGGCTTTGCTGAAGGTGTCTGCGTTCGATTTTCGGTCGTAATGGAAATTTCTATGACTTCCCATAGAGTATCATCATACTTGTTACATGATATACGAATGCGAAAATGCCAACTTTGGTAAAGAAAGCTCTCAGTTAATAAGTGTGGAAGTGTAGGTTGAATACTGCTGGAGCTGAGAAGCAGGCTCTGTCCCAGTGAGGACGTTATGCCAACAAGTAGAAGTATGTAGTTTGAAATAAGTTCTCAATCATTCCATTTGCGAAGCTTCATTTATGTTAGGTACAGGTGAATCCTTTTCATATGACATTTTAGTTTATTGGACGAATTATCATGTTTCTCCATTATTCTAATTGCATTGAAAGTTGTGAGGTATAAATTCTGGACTGCTCTGAAGCTTGAAATCATCTATACAAGGCCTGCCCAACCTTTCTGTGAAATCCTAATAATCTTACTGTGGCAATCTTGCTCAATATTTGAGAATACTGCATTAGATTTTTGAGAAGTTTATGTTAGAATCCTGATGTGTAATTATTAATATTTTTGGTATCAATCTGAATAGAAGAACAATCCACCATAAGATTCTATATAGACAAGCGTCCAAAAATATGTTAGCCATCTCGTGTCAAAAATTTATGACTTTTATAATGCAAATTAAAACATCAAATTACAAAAAAAAGTTTTGTTGATAAAATTTTGAAAAGGTCCTATAGTGAAATAATCAGTTTTGTTGTGAATTATGCATATAGGCCATTTGTGCGATAAACGCTGCAAAAGCCATAATATATATTAGAACTCACATAGTTATGATAATATGAACCATAAAGCGGTATTCAATCATCCACTGAAATATTATTTAGCTGACATTAAAGGAAAATTGTTAAACAAAACTGAAAAAACTAAAACAGCAATAGATGTTAAAAGTGCAAATATGTGCAGCTAAATTGCAATACAGAGCCGCTTATCACACTTAAATAGATCATATATAATAACTTTAAAGATTTCACAGCTTATTCTCAAATATGTTTATATCTCCAGAGCTACATATTATCCATTATTTACTTGGTGTTACATCAATTAGTTTGATAAAACTGAGTATAGAACGAAGCCACACCTCAAATTTTCAAGTTCACAAGACTTGAAAACCAAACAGCGCTTCGCGTTGAAAATCTGTCCCATTGGTTACCACCAGCAAACAAGCAATTTGATTGATTTTCAACGCGAACTGTTGTCAGATTCTCTCGTCTTGTGCAGTTCAAAATTTGAAGTTTGGCTTCGCTTTATAATCACCTTAATTATGTTACGCCAATTTTATCGGTCCATGGCAATGTCCCTCCAATTTCGATTTTGGCCCACGCTCTCCAGACCTTCTTTCACTTGGTCAAGCCACCTCGCTCGCTGTGCTCCACGCTTTCTTGTACCAACCGGATTCGACGCGAACACCATCTTTGCAGTGTTGTTGCACCTTTTTAGCCTTCTCCATTTTCTGGCTACAGTGCTCGCCGTAGAGCCTGGCGAGCTCGTGGTTCATTCTCCGCCGCCACACACCGTTCTCCAGTACACCGCCAAAGATGGTCGCGGGTAGATCAATTTTTCGAGGTACGTTACAAGGTAAGATCTATCATATTGAACTCTAGTTGTATCTGTTCTAGTTAATACTGATAATTATGGTCGGAAGAATATTAGCGAGTAACAAGTCGTTAAGACCCACCTATTTGTCCTATATTATGAGGAGGTCGAAGTGGGAAAAAGGCTGGTTTCAATTCATGAGACAAGTTCTCTATGAGTTCAAGTGCTTATCTTTGGATATCTAGGAGGTAAACGATTCCGAATCAGTGAAGTAGCAGACCTACTTCATTCCAAAACAAGCTTCATGTTTCAAGGAATCTTAATGCCTTATGTGATGAAACCTGTTTTCAGTAATAAAAAAACGACTTTGAAGCTTATAAGTAAAACCAATAATTTGATACGAGTACCGATGCATGGTCAAAATCAGTGTCATCCAACCAGTTTAGTGGTCGAACCTGAATGAGGGGCGCATTTTTGAGAGTTTAATGGTGACAAACTGTTCTCCCAAACGACTACTTCATAATTTATCAATAGTAATGGAGTAGAACGACATGCACTAAACAAAGGACACGGGTATACCAGATGTTGGATAGTCGGCCCTCACCTTCGAATAATAGAGATTTCTTTCCGACTTCAACACTGATGGAAACGGTTGATTGATTTTGCTTACGGGGTAGGAGTGGGGGGTAAGCTGAGCGCACTATTTGTCGTTAAGTGTTGGTGGATGGTTTCCATGGGCTTAGGGAATTGTTTCCGTGGGTATGGTGTCCTTGGTTCACTTCGGTCACTTGGCACACACAAAATCATACAGCTTATGCAATAACCACACTTTTATTTAAATAAAAAACTACACTCTACATACTACATTTATTTCGTAAACTAGAACAAACACAGATTAATATCGTTTACTAATTGCGGTGATCGATACCCAGCACCGATTGAATTGAAACTGACAGCAGCCACTCTTTCTGGTCATCAAATGACCCACGGTCTCCTCTGTAACACACGGCCAGTGTGGAGTATCTTTTGTTGCGATCGGCTGTCCATAGGAATTTAGATCGCATTCGTTGCTCCCTTCGTTTATCTCGACATCAAATTCGCTCACATGATGATAGCCTCCTAGCTGTGTGTGGATGCTGTGCCAACAGATACTGGCTCGGAGACGGTGTGTGACTGATATTGTTCTGCTTTCCAGCAAAGACCGTAGTTGCGAACAATAGCGATGTATATGTAGGTCATCGTCAGCTGCCAACGAAGGCGAAAGTTAGAAACTGCATACTGCAGTTCAGGGTTGTAGTTTCTGCGGGTTTATTCGTACACCACAAAGATCAAATAAATGGGTCGCAGTGGCCGACAGCAAAACTTTGTTTTTGACGCATTCACCTCCAAGCCTACTTTTGTCGCTTTTCGTTTTAGGTGGGTATACAGATCGGCCACCAAATGTTCTGCCGACAATATCCTTATCATCCGCGAAGCAAACGAATTGACTGGATCTTGTGAAAATCGTGCCTCGGTTATTAAACCCGGCTCTCCGCATGACACCTTCTAGCGCGATGTTAAACAGCAGTCAAGAAAGTCCATCACCCTGTCGAAGTCCTCGGTGGGATTCGAACGAACTGGAGTGTTCGCCCAAAATCTTCATGCTATTTTGCACACCGTCCATCGTTGCTCTTATTAGTCTTGTGAGCTCCCCGGGAAAGCTGTTCTCGTCCATGATTTTCCATAACTCTTTGCGGTTGATGCTATCATGAGCCGCTCGATGAACAAGTGATGCGTTGACATACGACATTCACGGCATTTCTGGAGGAATTCCCGGACAATGAAGATTTGGTCCGTCATCGAGCGACCGTTGATGAAACCAGCTTGATAATTTCTCACAAACTAATTTGCTATTGGTGATAGACGATGGAAGATAATCAGGGATAGCACTTTGTAGGCGGCATTCAGGATATTGATCGCACGATAGTATTCACATTCCAGTTTGTCGCCCTTCTTGTAGATGGGACATATCACCCCTTGCATCCACTCCTTCGGCAGCCTGTTCCGTTTCCCAGATTCTGACAATCAGCCGGAGCAGACCGGTGGCCAACATCTCCGGGCCCATTTTGATGAGTTCAGCTCCAATACCATCCTAACCAGTGTTATTCTTGAGCTGGTTGATGGTATTCTCAACTTCCCTTAGTGTGGGGGCAGGCTGGTTGAGTTGAAGGCTTATAGGGATCAATTCTACAGTCACATATACTGCCTCCGATGATATCGTACGATACGCACTCGAGACACGCATGGCCATCAGTACTGTTAAGCCGGGAGCAGTTCCTCTTCGTCTGCAGGGCTGTCACCCACACGGGGCTAGCGTATCAAAGTATCGATGTAGACACGGTCGCCAGTAGTCGCTTCTTGCAGCTGCTGATCGCTGTTGGGCATGATACCGGATAGAGCTGAAATCACCTTCACGGCCCTCTCACATGCATAATCGACATGGCTGTGGACGATCAGCCGATCATCGATCATCACTCACATGGTACACTGTCCAACCAAGATTCTCGCATGCTGCACTGCCTTTCGGTTGCTTATCTTCACTACTTCGGTTTTGTGATGGGCTAACACAAGCTTCTTTCCTCGCATCGATTCTTTCACGGCATCTATTGCTTGTAAGTATCTCTATTTCCTCTAGTGATTCGCCGATAGTCAGAGCGAGTAGTATTTGATCCTTCGACCTTGTTGCTTGCTCCTGCGTGGGCAGATGATGTGTCACGCGTCGTTAGCGTAGTGAAATGAAAAAGCGCTGCGGAACATTACTAGTGTTTGATCTATTGATCGCGTCGCTTGCTCTTGCGGGGCGAATGATGAACATTTTTTCGGCGTGCAATGCAATTATAGAATAATATCACGAATCCGGTTAGGCGTGATTATATTATGGATCGCATCACCATATATTGCAATGGTGCTATACATTGGTGACTCCCAGTTTTGTACCTTATCCCACTAAGCCCCTTTCCATGACAACTGTGGAGATGGAGAGGTATCCCCAGCAACACACATGTTATAATTGTGTATTATCAACTGATATATGACCAAAACTAGTCATATATAAGTTGATAATGCACAATTATAACATGTGTGTTACTCGGGATACTGGGTCTCTAGAAACAACGAATGTCTAACTAACATTCCTTCCCTTCCCCAATGACCGTAAGGACGTGCCATTAATAACTTTTAAATTTTGAGCTCTCGATTTGTGCCCATTGAGAATGGTAAGCTAATCCCAATCCTCATTCAATAAATTTCTGTGGAACGTAAATTCTTGGTTGTCGGCTATCTCAGTCTTAATCAGGGAACGTTTTAATTTATTTTGCCCGACGTTTCGGCCATTTGTTGTGGCCTTTTTCAAGGGAAAAATGGTCTATCGTTGGTGACCATTTTTCGCTTGAAAAAGGCCACAACAAATGGCCGAAACGTCGGGCAAAATAAATTAAAACGTTCGCTGATTAAGACTGAGATAGCCGGCAACCAAGAATTTACGTTTTCAACTTCCAGGTGCAACCCCCAATAAATCCAATTTCTGTGGAACTTCAATTGTTCTGGTCTATACTCCAACTACGAATTGCACAGTCATCTATGCTCATGCTCATGATTCGCCGATGACTACGAGTACCACGTCATCCGCGAGGCCAACGAGCTTCTTACCCTGGGGGATGCTTAGCTTCAACATCATAGACAAACAGACGTAACACTCACGAAATTTCCATCGACCACTCATTTAACGATCATTTAAAATTTGCTTTGGTACAAATCTCACAACCAGAGATGCACGCATCGTTTTTCTTTGAGGTTGACGTTTCACACTACCGCCCTCTGATGGTTTCGTGCTACAACGAAACACCTATTGGTGTAACATGCTCACCAGATGATGATGGTGTAAACTGGGCGATGGATTTTAAAGACATTTGTTCTAAGTGTTATGTCTGTTTGTCTGTGACTCCATCATAAATACCGTTCCAGAGGGTCGGGATAAGAATAGAACCCTGTAGGACGCACGCCGTGATTGTTGTGCACCTTTTTCCAGCGTCTGTTTTGAAGATCAGTGCACAGTGGGACGGATTGGGGTTTTAGGAGGAAAGATGGAACTCACGCCTTCAATTGCACGTTTACGTAAAAATTATGTTGTTCTACAAAGTTGTTCCTATTATAAAAACACTTTTTTTGGTCAGAAGGAAAATTATGGTAGTCCTTTGTTAAAAAAAGATAACCGTCAAAACTATTTTATTTTAAGGAATATTGATAAAGGGTAGGTGTACCAGTTATGGACATAATGGTTCCTTATTTCGCCATACGTGATAATTTGATTATCTTCAAATTTTTAAACATTCTGTGTGTTTAAGTAGTTTAATATCAAATATATCTTGATGATAACACATTTAAAGATATTGAAAATGTGAAAGTTTTCGAGAAAACACGTATGGCCAAATAGGGAACCACTATAGCCATAACTGGTACACTTTCCCTAGTTTGTTCTACAAAGTTGAAGATCTGAAAATTTTAAGCTGATTTGACAAAAAAAGTTTTTTCCTTGCTCAAAAATTGACCATTTTAGAGTATTTTTCGCTATTGATATAGGGTGGCCCATCAAAAATATTTTTTTTGTTTTATTTTATTTTTTTTTTTTTGATTTCTCAGCAAAGTTGTCTCCCCTTCATATTAAGAGCCGATTAAAACGCATATTTTGAGGCCTGTACAATTTTGACGATAAATAGTTATAAACATTTTTCATGAAAAACAAACGTTTTTCCTTATGTATATGTTGTCACGGTATTTTTTTTTTTTTTTGCGTGACAATAATTATCTATCAGCTTTAAATCTGAATAAAAAACTAAAAAAACTATTTTGTTTCATATTCTTATATACGTAATTCTGAATAGAGTCAAAGGAGCTAGCAATAAAACAAGGAGAAAAGTATTTAGAAAATATCTTCTAAATTTACCTCACAGTTGAATTTCCTGGCATAAACCATAAACCTCCGAACACTTCTGTTTTGGGATTTGCCAGGCTCTTTGAGAAACATTCTGATTGGAAGTATTGAATGCTTAATTACCGCAAATCCGTTTACAAGTGATTTGCCCACCGTAGGAGATATATAGTATCTAAAACGGTATATTATTAGTGTACGTTTTCTGATTATGATACTGATTTTCCAGCCTAGATTGAGGAGAATAGCTTTATGCATTATTCGATCATGTACAGATGTTTTGATTGATTAAGGCTATAGTTTAGAAAAAAAAACCATGCCAGAAAATTGAACTTCATAGTAAATTTGGGAGATGGTTTTAAAAATCTGTTCTTAACGGTTATTAAAATATGAACCAGTCATATCATTAGAAAAAAGATCCGCCGAAGAATATTACGATTTTTATTGACATTTTAAGCTGACAAACAATATCGTCATGCCAACACAATTCTTTTTTATATCCCCAACTATACAAATATAGTTTTTTTTTGCATTGCGTCCTCACTGGAACAGATCATACTTCTCAGGTTAGTTTTGTTAAGAGCACTTCCACAGTTATTAACTGAGAGCTTTCTTTGTCATATTTGTCATTTTGCATTCATATGATTTGTACTGGTATCGATGATACTTTATGTCCTAGGAAGTAAATGGAAGTAAATTTTCATTACAAAAATACTCTTGTATCTATTTGTCTCCATTAGCTGTATCTTTTATGTTTGCGTTTGAATTAACTTTAAAAGTGATGGGAAGACAACTTTGCTGAGAAACTTGAAATAATAAAAATAAAACACAAAACCCATTTTTTGATGAATGAATAGCAAAAAATGCTCTAAACGCTAAATTTTTGAGTTAGGAAAAAACTTTTTTGTCAAATCAGCTTAACATTTTCTGATCTTCAACTTTGTAGAACAAACCATATCAATATTCCTTAAAATAAAAAAAAAAGTTTTAATGCTTATCTTTTTTTAAAAAGGGTCACCCTAATTTTCGTTTCGACCAAAAAATTGTTTTTGTAATAGGAACAACTTCGTAGAACATATTTTTTACGTAAAATTGCAATTAAAGGCGTGAGTTCCATTTTTCCTCCTAAAACCTCAATCCGTCCCACTGCGCAGTGTACGATTTTGAAAGTAGCTCTTCAAAATCTCACAAAAATACTCGGGGATCTCCAATCTGTGCAGCGATTCTAGAACTGTTGATGGCATTTTTTTAGTGACCATCTCAAGTACCGATTATCTCTCCTCTTTTGCTTCCGTCTCCATAGCATCCACGACCGTTTGGACGGCATCATCGGTGGATCTACCTTTCCGAAAGCCGAACTGCGTGTCGCACAAGCTGCTTTTAGAGCTACGTTGGGGATACCGTCTGGTCCCGGAGCCTTCCTGGTTTTTAAGGCTTTTGGCACCGCGATCAGCTCGTTACCTGGGCTTCGTCTTCATCGTCATTCTGAGCTCCGTTCGGAGTGGACGTCCAGCTTGTCGGTTTGTGCCGCGAAAATAGCGCTTCAATGATAGTTTTCATCCTATCGGGTGGTACAGCTGAGCCCCTTAACTACGCCATTGCTACGCTGGTCTTCGATCTGCTCTTTCAGCGTTGAGAGCGTTGTGAGCTCTCTGCATCCTTCTCCTAGCCCGAAAGCAGCTTGTACGCAGATCGGCAATCGTCGAGTTTCACCAGTAGGCTTGGCGACGACTATGTCGCGGTTTGCCCTCCCTCGGCATGGTTGGATCGCACGCTTGTGCCAATACTGCTGTCAACTCATTCGCGCAGTAAAGTGCTGAGCATTGCACTCCAACCTCAATGCCTCAACGAACACCTCTTTGTCAAACTGAGACGTTTTCCACCTCCGCTCCTTTGATAGAGTCGAACGCGCTTCAAACTGCCGTCCGTTACCAATATTGTACCGAATCTCTTAGTGTCTCACGCGTTGAAACCGCCGGCTATGACGACTAGTCTACGATCTGTGAGCTCTTCAGTCAGCTTGACGAGCATCTCGTTGAACTGGACAATAGACCATCGAGGGGGTGCGTAGCAGCTACAGTAGAAGACTCCGTTAATTTTGGCTATAACGAAGCCTTCATCTGCACGATGTACCACTTCTTGAAAAGGATATCTTCCCACCGTCCATATCGCCACTTTATTTCGCGTTGTCTGCTATCCAGTTTCCATCGCCGGCCGGGACACGGTATGGCTCATCGCAGCCACATCGCACTTGTACTCCGCCACAGATTGCCGCAACAAGTGTCACAGTGGTGAGGTTGATTTGCATTACCTCCACTTTGCACAGTGGCCGCATCCCATACAAATGCTGGCCAAAAGTACAATTCTCATTCAAAACGTTCAAAAATGCTAATTATATGACAAAACATGACTTTTAGAGGTAATTTGATAGAAATAGTCGCTGAAACAGAAAATCGATATTTCCGGTACATTTGACATAATTACTTTAAAATAGCACACTTTTTTAATTCACGCAATGAAATCCGTATCCAAATCAAAATCAAATGAAACGTCATTATTTCGATGCCAATTTGAAGTTAAATATCGTGGGCAAGCTCGAGGTGGTTTTTGAATCTATTCAGGAGCTTATAATGGAGAAAAATGCAATATTTATATCAAGTAAAATGGTCCAATGGGCTGATTCGTAGTGTAACTAAAAAAATATTTTTTCTTATCTTGGCGCAAAAAAGCGCAAGTTAAGCCATAGTACATCGAATACTATGGAATATTTGCCACACATTGAGGGGTAAGGGGTCATTTTAAAGCGTTTCCCAGATATCTTGCACCACCTTTGAAAAAATGCCTCATTTTTGAAGCAGCTCTATATTATACACTTCTTGACTTTCTCAAATAGTGAACATGTCAAATATGGTTCGAAATATCTTCAAAACATAGCCTTAGGTATATTCTTTCGAATGAGACCGGTTGAGAAAGATTTGGCCATGATTCAGTACAGAAACTGCAATTTCTATAGAACAACCTTAACGAAATTCGAAAAATCCAAAAGGGTCAATTTCAGCTGACATCTCTCCAGGTCACATGCTGTTAAAAATCCAAATATACACCGATCGATCTGAAACTTTGGGTCATTGTTATTCAATACTGAAGAAAGCAGGAAAAAATATTCCAGAAGGAATTTGCAAATTTCTTTTTTTTGACTTTTGGCCAGCCTTAGGCCACTGTGCTTTGGTAGCAGTCGCCTTTATGAAGGTCGGACATCGCAAGCCTCCCGTAACATGGTTGTTACTCTTTCCGTTAGCGCAGATCATACACTTTGAAGGCTTCCGGCAGGCTTGCGTTTTGTGGCCTTCTTCTCCGCTTCTTCAGCATAAATTACCTCTGTCAGGCCGCTTGCAGAATCTAGCAAGATGACCATACTCGTGGCACCTATAGCATGCTTTCGGTTTCTGAGAGACATTCAGTGGACATACCGACCAGCCTCCTTTTATATTCTCCATTTTTAGTGCCTTGATGGCCGCTTCAATTGGAAGCCTAATTGATGCTAATAGCATTCCAGATGGACCCTTCTTTATGCGGATCATCATCTGCACTTCCCCTAGCTCGCACTGCTTCTTCATGGCAACCCTTATATCGTCGTCCGTAGAGATTGCATCCAAGTTCTTGCATTCAACGACCGCCTCCGGGCATACGGCTCTCACTTACCCATGGCTTTCTCGTGAGCTCTTTGTAGGTAGAGCTGCTGGCCTTCGGGTCTCTTTTAAGCTCCAGGATCATATCTCCGGTGCGGGCGCGCCTGACTTTCCGCACGTCTGCACCTAACTGTTCGATCTCCGGGTTTGTCCGCATTGAACGGAGACCCTTCTCGTACGAGTCATCGCTTGCTTTGACTATAAGCGTCTCGCCTCTCATTCGACCCTTGAAAAGTTTTGTTTTTCGAACCTGCTCTTCGTTTTTCGTCTTACGAGATTGGTCCGTTGAATCTGTAGCATGCTATTTTGTGGGCGAGCGACGGAATCCGGATCAATCGTGTCCGGTTTCGCGTTGTGCGGGTGTTATATCTTTATCGTTTACCAAAACGAATCCTATCCCCTATACAAACTCCCAGTGTTTTCTTGTGGAAGTGCAGAGGACTCCTCGGCTTCCATAAAACAAGTAACACGTCATCATTTCCCTCCCATCTCCAAATTGACCTGCATTCGGACGCATCCGGTGCCGTCATTGTTTGTTATAATAATTAGAGAACCAGTATTCACACATTGAGGATGCTACTGATCCTGAGTAGCGTCTGTTTATTCCGTGTAAATACAGCTGTTCTTGTAATAACGGAGTAGCAACTGGCGGGCGATCAATCATGCTCATGCTCTACTTACTTACTTATTTGGCTTTACATCAATTATCTTGATAAAGCCTCGCCAACAATATTTCGCCAATTCCCTCGGTTCATGGCCGCTTCTCTCCATCCTCGACTGTGACCCACGCTCTCCAGGTCCTGGTGTACCTGGTCAATCCACCTAGCTCGCTGCGCCCCACGCCTTCTTGTTCCGACCGGATTCGTGGCGAACACCATCTTTACAGGGTTGTTGTCCGGCATTCTTGCAACATGCCCTGCCCAGCGTATCCTTCCAGCTTTAGCTACCTTCACGATACTGGGTTCGCCGTAGAGTTGAGCGAGCTCGTGGTTCATCCTTCGCCGCCACACGCCGTTCTCCTGCACGCCGCCGAAGATCGTCCTTAGCACTCGGCGTTCGAAAACCCCAAGAGCTTGCAAGTCCTCCTCGAGCATAGTCCACGCCTCATGCCCATAGAGGACTACCGGTCTTATGAGCGTTTTGTACATCGTGCATTTGGTGCGGGGGTGAATCTTTCTTGACCGCAGTTTCTTCTGGAGCCCATAGTAGGCACGACTTCCGCTGATGATGCGCCTTCGTATTTCCCGACTAACATTGTTGTCAGCCGTCAACAAGGATCCGAGGTAGACGAACTCGTCCACCACCTCGAAGGTATCCCCGTCTATCGTAACACTGCTTCCTAGGCGGGTCCTGTCGCGCTCAGTTCCGCCAACCAGCATGTACTTTGTTTTCGACGCATTCACCATTAGCCCGACTCTTGTTGCTTCGCGTTTCAGGCGGGTGAACAAATCTGCCACCGTTTCAAATTTTCTCCCTATAATATCCATGTCGTCCGCGAAGCAAACAAATTGTCCGGATCTTGTGAAAATCGTGCCTCGACTGTTAAGTCCGGCTCTCCGCATGACACCTTCAAGCGCAATATTGAACAACAGGCACGAAAGTCCGTCGCCCTGTCGTAGTCCCCGCCGAGACTCGAACGAACTGGAGTGTTCGCCCGAGATCTTCACGCAGTTTTGCACACCGTCCATCGTTGCTCTGATCAATCTTGTGAGCTTCCCGGGAAAGCTGTTCTCGTCCATGATTTTCCATAGCTCTATGCGGTCGATACTATCGTATGCCGCCTTAAAATCGATGAACAAATGGTGCGTAGGGACCTGGTACTCACGGCATTTCTGGAGGATTTGCCGCACGGAAAAGATCTGGTCCGTTGTCGAGCGGCCGTCGATGAAACCTGCTTGATAACTTCCCACGAACTCGTTTGCTTTAGGTGATAGACGACGGAAGAGAATCTGGGATAGCACTTTATAGGCGGCGTTTAGGATGGTGATTGCACGATAATTTTCACACTCCAGTTTGTCGCCCTTTTTGTAGATAGGGCATATAACGCCTTGCTTCCACTCCTCCGGTAGCTGTTCCGTTTCCCAGATTCTGACTATCAGCCGATGCAGACAAGCGGCCAACCTGTCCGGGCCCATCTTGATGAGTTCGGCTCCGATACCATCCTTGCCAGCGGCTTTGTTGTTCTTGAGCTGTTGAATGGCATCCTTAACTTCCCCCATCGTGGGAGCTGGTTGATTTCCGCTGTCCGCTGTGCTGACGTAGCCATCGCCTTCGCTGTCCTGACCTTCTGTGCCTGTGTTCTCTGCGCCATTCAGGTGTTCATCGTAGTGCTGCTTCCACCTTTCGATCACCTCGCGTCCGTCCGTCAAGATGCTCCCATCCTTATCCCGGCACATCTCAGCTCGCGGCACGAAGCCTTTGCGGGATGTGTTGAGCTTCTGATAGAACTTCCGCGTTTCTCGAGAACGGTACAGCAACTCCATCTCTTGGCATTCCACCTCTTCCAGGCGGCGCTTTTTGTCCTGGAATAGGCGGGTTTGCTGTTTCCGCTTCAGTCTGTATCGTTCCACGTTTTGCCGCGTACCATGCTGCAGCATTGCAGCCCGCGCTGCATTCTTCTCCTCTAAAACCTCTTGGCACTCCTCGTCGAACCAATCGTTTCTTGAGCTCCGTTCCACATATCCGACAACGCTTTCGGCAGCGTCGTTAATGGCTGCTTTGACTGTCCTCCAGCAGTCCTCAAGAGGGGCCCTATCGAGCTCGCCCTCATCCGGCAACGCTGCCTCAAGATGCTGCGCGTACGCATTGGCGACATCCGGTTGTTTCAGCCGCTCGAGATTGTACCGGGGCGGGCGTCGGTACCGTACATTGTTGATGACGGATAGTTTTGGGCGCAGTTTCACCATCACCAGATAGTGGTCGGAGTCAATGTTGGCGCCACGATAGGTTCTGACGTCGGTTATGTCGGAGAAGTGCCGTCCATCGATCAAAACGTGGTCGATTTGCGATTCTGTCTGCTGAGGTGATCTCCAGGTGTACCGATACGGGAGGCTGTGCTGGAAATAGGTGCTACGAATGGCCATGTTCTTGGAGGCGGCAAAATCTATCAGTCGTAGGCCGTTCTCGTTCGTCAGCCGGTGGGCGCTGAACTTTCCAATCGTCGGTCTGAACTCCTCCTCCTGGCCAACCTGAGCGTTCAAATCTCCTATGATGATCTTGACGTCGTGGCTTGGGCAGCGGTCGTACTCGCGTTCGAGCTGCGCGTAAAATGCGTCCTTGTCATCATCAGTGCTTCCGGAGTGTGGGCTATGCACGTTAATTATGCTGAAGTTAAAGAATCGGCCTTTGATTCTTAACTTGCACATTCGTTCATTGATCGGCCACCACCCGATCACGCGCCTTTGCATATCACCCATCACTATAAAAGCTGTTCCCAGCTCGCGTGTGTTGCCGCAGCTCTGGTAGATGGTATGATTACCTCTAAACGTTCGCACCAATGCTCCTGTCCAGCACACCTCCTGCAGCGCTACGATGTCGAAACCGCGGGTCTTCAGTACATCGGAGAGTATGCGAGTACTTCCAATGAAGTTGAGAGATTTGCAGTTCCACGTACCGAGTTTCCAATCGCTAGTCCATTTTCGTCGCTGTGGTCTTTGCCGATTGTTCCGGTCCGTATTCTCTCGTTGACGTTCCTGTGCTGATGTGTTTTTACGGTTGGCTTGCAGGGCCTGACACCAACCCCCTAGATTTCCGGAGGACCATTCCCCCTAAATGTTCGGAGGGCCATAGTGCGCAGTTTAGCTTAGAGTCCTTCTCTGGCACTCGGACGATGATCAGCCGCCCCTGACATGGGGAACAGACGCTGTTATGAGCCGCTCCTAACATGGAGTACAGACGCTCAAGGTTTGCAGAAGCAAACCCCCCCTTCCCTGTCAGCATACGACCAAAGTTCCCACCGGGGGTTGGTTACCCGATCTTCCCCAAGGTTACTCGTACCCCGGCCAGTACCACGAGGAGGTAGGGATAGGAGTTGCTGGGCAAGAGGCTAAGGACCGCACAAAGGGGTCTATTTTATTCCTGCAGGTACGCGAGGTACCAATGGTACGCCATGCCCAGCCATTTACCGCTCATGCTCATGTTGGTTGAATCCGGATTTTTGACTGGTACACGCTTTGTCTACACCAGCGGATTATAAAGATTGAATATACCTCGGATTTTTTCCCGCTAATGATCAGCATTTGGTTTATTGTTTCATAATTGAAAGGTTTAAAGATATTCTATAGGTGAAATTTTTTCCATACATTTTGTGTGGGCTGAAATGCGTAGGAAAACGTGATTTTAATGGACTGTATATGAAAAATAGCTAAAAAGTGAAAAAAATAAACAAAATTTCACCGATGAAATATTTTGAAACTTTTCAATTATGAAACTTTAGACCAAATGCTGATCTCTAGCTGAAAAAAAATGCAAGGTACATTCAACTTACATAATCTGCTGGTTTGGACATAGCATGTGGTACGAGAAATCCTTACCATGATTTTGGGGCCCCGATGCGGACCCCTAGCTACGCTCACGGTGTACTATATTGAGAAGGTGATATATTCTGAAAACTGTCAGCTACTTGACAACGTCATTCCTATCCATCTAGAACAAATTTTTGAAAAAAAATGATCTAGTGGTCCGGATGGTATATGGTACGATAGGAGTGACGTCACATGTGTACAGCCAAATTCGATGTTTACACCAGTAAAGAGCCTGCCTTGTTAATTTTTATGCCGTGATCACCACTTGGACTAAATTTCATCAACACCCGACGACGGTTCTTTGGTTTAACGCCCAAAGTATGACATAAGGATCGACGTATAGACTGAAGAAGCAAACTTTTTCAACTATGAATCCAGGATTTATTGGAATCTACAATGACTCCGACATACTTGACCCGATCAGTTACACCATTATCACAGCCAAAGAGACGCGTCTCTCTGTGAAAAGATACAAACGACCATTAACAACAGCAATTCCATGCGTTTTCAAATCAAGCCTTTAATAATTTCACTAAAACTTCAAGAATCTTCTCATAATATGTCTTTTGAATTTCTCAGAACTTCTTCAAGAATATATTACAGATCGTCTCATGAATTAAATTAAACATTTTTCTCAAGGCAAGATTTTTTTCAAAAACTATATTGCTACAGGGAATTTCTCTAGGAAATCCTTCAAGTATTCCAGGAAATTCTCCTATAGTTTATCAGAAGATGCCTAGGAAGGCTATGAGACAATTCTCCAAAGATTCCTCCAGATTTATTTTTCAATTTTTTAATGTATTGTTTGAGGAATATCTCCAGAGATTTTCACAAGTTCTAAAGCGTTTCCTTAAGTAATTGTTTAAGTATTCATTCAAAGATTATACTGGGAATGAGGCCAGGGATTGTTCATTCATTTACAAAAGGTATTCGTCAGCAATTTACGAAAGATTATTCAAGGATTTTTTAGTGGCTTCTTTGTGAATTCCTCTACAAATAGGTGGGAAATTGTCGACAGTAGGAGTTGCAGACCATTTCAATGTTTTCGAATCAGTTCAAAATTTAGTCACTCATGCCAAGCATAATTTATGATGAAAGTTCATTTTGTAAGTGACATTTGCCTTGAACTCAAGTATGCGTAGTATTAATTTGATTTTAAAAATATATGTCTCTCAAATTACTTATTGTAGACTTGCTCAGCTCTCACTGCATACACTTTTGACTGTTACTCGACTAACTTTCAATTCTTTTTTATGTTATTACGATTACGCTCGAAATTATTTCGATTATCTTTTTAATAAACCTGAACTCATTCTATTCCTGCTTTTGACAAGGTCTCTATTCACTCTGGAATAACTCTAGATTTATTCTCAATTGGTTCCTGATAAACTTTCGACTTACGCTGGCTGGATTTGCTTAAGAATTTTGCTGTTCCTGAGTCATTATCGATTTCCTCTTCATTCCCTTTTGACCAGTTCTCGGCTCACTTGACCTAATCTCGTTTCAGTCTTTCACTAATACAACTCTCGAATCAATCTTGTCTTAATTTCGACTAAATTTTGATTCCTTCTTGACTCAAATTGAAAGTACACTAGACGTAATTTAAATGTTTATCACTCTTCCATTACTAACAGTGGAGGATTTTTCCCGGCATATTTTAGTTTCATTTTTAGTAATACTTTTGACACAGACAAACAGACGTCACACTCGTATCATTGTCCATCTACCACCTTTTTAACGGTTGTTACAAAAATATGGTAGGTGGCCAATCCGCCACCCGCAGCGCTCGCATCGTTTTTGTTCATGTTTGACGTTTGCTCACTGCCGCCATCTGTTGGCGAGTCGGCCAAACACACCGATTTTAGCAATGGGCGTACATGTCCTCGTGACTATGAATTTGATCGAGATTTGTTCTAAGTGTTACGTCTGTTTGTCTGTGCTTTCGGTGAAACTGCATTTATGTTAGATATGGGTGAATCAGTAGCATATGGCCTATAAGACTATTGGAAGAACAACCATGCGTTTCCATTATTCTAATTGCACTGTGGGTCGCGAGGACGTAGTTGAGGCTTGAATTCGGGCAAAAAATAGATAGAGTGAAGTGGGCCAAAATTTCGGGTGAGGCAAGAGTTTTTTTTACGATTTACAGCTCAATTCAAAACAAATGTTATCAATGTCATGGTGGTTCGAATGATATTCAAGTAAGGGACTTTTATTCCAAATATTATTGGAATCGACTGAGATTAGGAAAAGAATCAGCGAGGCATATATTCGAGCAATATATTATCTCGGGGATATAATTGCAAGTTGCCTTAAATCTCCATATTCCCTTTAATTTTAGCAAAATATGCCGGTCGTGCGAAAAAAGTCACCAAAAATTTCTCGTTTTTTTAAGTTTTGCGAAAAATTTCTACTTTTCGGTATGTTACAGTTAACTCTGTTTTGGGCAATTTGTTGATAAAAGTAAATGTGTATTTTTCCTCAAGCATAAGTTTACGACTAGTATAAAGTATACCTGTCATAAAAGTATTGATATTTTGTGTTTCAGCCAGCGAACTTTTGCCCCACACTAGATTCCCACCGGTGAGGCAAAAGTTCGTTTAAGACAATCAATTTTGAAACTGTTATAACTAAAAATGTGTAAATATTTTGACAAAAATTAGTTCAGCAAAATTAAAGCCAATAAGTCGACGATTTATTGTGTGGTATTTATTTCTTTCCGTGAACTATAGTTTTTCTGGGAATATTGGTTATTCCACTAAGTTCGAACTTTTTCCCCCACCTTACTCTATAGACTTTCGTTGAATCGATAACGAAAGGATGTCAAAAGTTGGGAACCTTTTGGGTATATAAGCAAACCCCATACACCTATTTAATAACATACAACAGGCAGAAAGTGTCTCGAGAAGTGAATGATTGGCACTCACACGATACAATGTATGTCGCTTATCGGTAACAGGACCCTGAAGCGTTTCCGTCCCACCTACCAACGGATGGTCCCTCGAAGCACCAATCGAGACTATTTCACTGTTATCGAGCATCATTCGCCAGTGCCACCATTCTTCTCCGGGATGCCTCTCTGGGTTGATCTGGGCCGATGATGACAACACGTTTGTGATCTGTTGATGACGAAAATAGAAATAGTACACGGACACATTGACAGACTGAGGCGACGAAAGGGAAAACTGTCGGATGAAGTAGCGAAAAGCTTAAGCAGTTTTGTTGGCAACTGGGAAGTGTTTCCAAAGAAAACTGTAGATGTTTTCCTTCCTATCGGTACCATCATGCCCCGGGAGCTATTTGGAAAAGTAATCAAAGAAAGCAGCTACTACCGCACCAACAGTAAGAAAAACACGGTTCGATGTTGTTGATTCCGGAAGCATTTCATTATAGTTGACTTTGGGAGTCACACTTTTACACGTGACTAAACCATTCATAGACATGGTATATCTTCTCCTTCTCGGCATTACGCCCTCACTGGGATAGAGCCTTCTCTAAGCCGCGGACTCTAACCACTCGGCTAAATAAGGCCCCAGGCATTTGAACTAGTTGAATGAGCTCAATGAACTAGTTTTCATTTTCAATATTTTGTTTCCCCTCTTCCTCCAACAGTTTTTCAAAGAATTCTTTTCATAGTTAGCCTTGAGGTTACTTTTTGCAGACTCCAAGAAGTAGTATCTGGATGAATTTCCTTTAGATTGTATAAAGGAGTTCTTGTGGGATTTTTTAGCAGTATTTTTGAATAAATTTCAGTAGTTACATGTGAAGCAAACACTGGATTAACTTCTTGAAGAGTATGTCTCTATTAAGTTCAAATTTATTCTTAGGTAAATTCCTGGTTAAATGTTTGAGTTCTTAGCTGAAATATGACATGGGACATGTAAGTTGATGGTGGACGTTTATCATCTTCAAATCGATAAAAACTCTGTTGATAATTACCTGTAGAATCAGGAACCCGTTTCAATTTTCAGCAAATTGCACTATTGGTTGTTCAACTTTGTGATCTGAAATTGTTTATTTAATTCAAGAAATATGTCAACGGTCTCGCTAAGATTCAAAACAGTTTTTGATTTGTTTTCATTACAGCCCAGTTTGTGAGGACAAACTTGTTTATGACAAAGAACCTTTTCAATAAAAGAATTTAAAATTGAATTCAATTTCTTAATTTAAGAAGTTAGTTCATTTATTATATGTTTAATTGAATTTAAACTGTTCATTTTGTTTTAATTACGGTATCGCGTTTGAACCCTTATTCTAAAGTAAATGAATTAAAAATTACAATCAACAAAATAAAAAGTAAGTAACAGAAATAAGCACTGCTCCATAACACCCACACTGCAGCTTCCAAAACCCAATGGTTCTAGCAGACCTTCTACAAAAGCTAGCATTAAATTTCATCTATTGAAAACTTTTCTATTTAAAGCTGCTTCTGACAACCAACCCACAGTTACCTTACCTATGAAGCTACAGCTAGCAGTGCCAGTAAATAAAATACACTGCAATACAGCATCATCAGCAAAAGCAGAATTAGGGTATTGAGTTGGGAAGCAAATGAGAGTGGCGAAACAACGCACAGCCCGAGAAAAGTTCAATGTCAAAACGAGAGCAAGTTGAACACTCGTTTTATTTTCACCATCAAGTTGATATCGTAATTTGAATTATCGATATCAAACAAGAATTTGTATATCTTTCTTTTTCTTCTTTCTGGCGTTACGTCCCAAGTGGGACAAAGCCTGCTTCTCAGCTTAGTGTTCTTATAAGCACTTCCACAGTTATTAAGTGAGAGCTTTCTTTGCCAATTGACCATTTTTGCATGTGTATATCGTGTGGCAGGTACGATGATACTCTATGCCCTGGGAGTTGAGAAAGTTTCCAACCCGAAAAGATCCTCGACTGGTGAGATTCGAACCCACGACCCTCAGCTTGGTCTTGCTGAATAGCTGCGTATTTACCGCTACGGCTATCTGGCCCCCTGGTATATCTTTGTTAGCTCTAAATTTGCGCCCAATGATAGAAGAAACAGTTTTGAATTTGATTTCATGGGAACATCTTTCTTCTCTCAGTTTTGTTATTTTATTTGTTATAATGACCAAAACGACAACAAACTGAGTTCTAAAAATCTGCAACATCACAGCATCAAAATTAGTTTTCAATATGGTCTCAAGCTTTGCTAGGGATTCCTCCTCTCGTACCTTCGTTCGGTCGTCCATCCGTTCCTTCACAGCATCTTCCGGAGTCTGTTCGGGGTCTGGGCTTGGGTAGCGCATTTGATCCTGATTCTGATTTAATGAATTTATGGTCTGTTGGTTTTGTCAGAAGCGGTAAAGTTTACTCGAGTTGCAGGTAGGTCTTTACAGCGCTGTTGGGCATTCGGATGACCGGGAAAAGGGAACTCGATTCGGTTTGTATTGGCGTGGGTGGGAGGAGACGCATAACTGGGGTTGAGCTTATCATAGCAAATAGCATTTATCGAAGGACGGCGGATGGAAGGTGGATTACTGATGGAATTTCGGGCAAGATAGTATTTCTGCGATACACTGTATAGACATTTCGTATCAAATTATATTGATTTATGTAAAAGCTATTGTCTCGAAAATGTCTACACAAGAGAACGTTAAAATTTATTGGGTTAACAAAACATGCTTTGAGAATTATGGAAGCACAGAATTTATTATTGTTCGCTAACATTCAACAAATTTGCACTTTAAAATATCACGAATTCTATTCTATGTCAATAGGAATCTAAGGCCCTGCCCCAATTTTAGTACCAAACATTTAAGATTAAGTCAAAAACAAATCACGGCGTGTCTGATAGAACAATATTATCACAAAAAATAGGTATCTCTAAATCTTTCACCATTCGAAAATATAGGTTTTCAGGTTTTATTTGAACTGGTCCCCAAAAAAATCCACCGAGGAATCCCGAACATTTTTTTTATTTTAAATTTTTGTTTCTTAAAGTGCATTATTTTCAAGTAAAATCATGGTGAAAGCCATTTTTTTCTCTCAAGCTCGATGGTAACCTAATTTTTATATGAAAGTTGATAAAACAAAGATTTATTAATGTAATGAACAAAACTGTACTATGTGATCTTGGGGATTTAATAAGCCATATGACCAGTGCTGGGAATGGTAATAGTAGTAAGCTTGAGTTTTTGCAAAAATCACGTGGCTCTTCTAATACAGTAGTTCAAAATTGTGAATCTCATCAAGTAGCCTATGTTGGGTACATGAATTTCCTAAATCAGTAGTGTCATTGAAGGCTGTAAATGCGGTAAATGCAGAGGGAAATAGAACATTTTTCTACAGTAGTTTTGAGTTGACCTTAGCAACGGGTGTTTTGCTATTTTCAAGGCATTTTGCCTACACCAGCGATACGCGTGAGTTTCACTAGCTCCGCTGACTGTGATTTGCTGCGCTTGCCTACTGTTGTGTGAATTTCAGAACTTTTCCCAGCTCTACATAGGACACTTATTCGTACAGTGGAAGCATACACTCAGTTGAGTCCAACTAATTTTCATTCTTTTATCGAGATCCGCACAGCCAAAAAAAAAATCAAGTTTACTTGAAGCAACACTTTTAGGTGCCACTGACATCAAACGTCACTTTTACTGAGATGTCAGCAAACGACCTTTAACCGAGATTTGCACAGCCGAGATTGACCTTCTGATTTAAATGTGTATTTGATTCTAGGGCAGTTTCTTTTCATGGTTAGAATACATGAACTTTCTTTTTCTTCTGTCTGAAATTACACGCCTATTGAGAGAATTCCAGCTTCTCAGCTTAGAGTTTTTCGGTTACTTCGCCAATCGTTATAAATGGTTTTTTTTATACATATATGTTTGAAAAATATTCTCAACCGATGAGAACGAACCAACCATCCAGAGAACAATAATGCAATTCATAACAATTCTGCATAGCTTTTCCTTCAATTAAATATTTCAGAGTACCAATTCAATCTGAAAACAATTGGTACAAAATAGAACTCTTTTGAACCATTTTTGAACATCAATAAAACTTGCTGCTGTGTTGATATTTTCATATTTTTCACAATCAATATGATATATAAAGATGCTAAATTTACTAGGTTTATTGTGAGAAAATAAGCGAGAGGAGATAAATCCTTTAGTCTGTTAAAAATTGTGTCTTTCATTTTGTATAATGGTTGACTGCCTTTTTACGTATATTTGTCCCATGGCCTATAAAATTTACATAGAACATGGGACAAGTAAGCGTAGGAGTGCAGTTGATGTGCTAGTAGATGATAGAATGGGGCAAGTGGAACATATAAGAAATTCAGTAAATTTTCCAACGAAATTTTCAATTCCAAATATTTTAATATCTATTGGATCTGTCACCTTGTGATAGAATATTGTAAATGCCACATTTTATGTCGGTTTGTGAACATTGTACAGTACTGACCCGATTTTGTCAGCCTATTTTAAATTTGTCAAAAATTGTTATCGTCATGTTTTACCACGTTTACATTAAAATTGATGATGATGTTTGATGTCATGCACGCATGGGCGTAGCCAGGGGGGCAAAGGCAATGCCTTTTATTAAGTGTTAAAAATTGATATTACCAATATAAGGGAGGAGGGAGCCCCTGTTAAAAAAAAACTGGCTACACCCATGTCCATCGCCCTCTTAAAAGTCCATGTAACCATGTAACACGTCAAAATTTGAAAAACAGGAACAAAATAAAATGACCCGATTTTGTCAGGTTCCCCATTTTGTCAGCCTAAAATTCATCGAGGGGCTGGCAAAATCGGGTCCTTACTGTATTACTTTGATATTTATTAACCGATTGATATGGTTTGACATATTTTGGAAATGACAATTCAGTACAATTTTAATCATGAATAACTTCACACCCACATAAACAACTTTTATATCCTTGAATATATCGTGGTCAACAGGCACCATGTGGCTTCATAAATAAGCAATAATGTTACGTTTGAGGAACAGAAAATCTATTCAAGGTTCAAGAACAAAGTAGTAACAGTTTGGATCAGCGTTCGCACAAAAAAAATATTGCGTCATTTTTTTACCAAACAGTACGAAAATATTAAATTCCATCGACTGTTTGAAAAAAAAAATGACAATGATTTTCTTGCCTCGAACGCTGGTCCAAACTGTTACTACTTGGTCATAGAATGGCATTCCTTTGGAAGTTTGTTCATTATGTATGCCGAAAATTGGTGAAAAAGGTCTTGGCAGTACTGGCTTCAGTAAGACGATGCTGTTTTACTGTAAATCCAGTTTTTCATTCCAGACGTGGGTTCGAATCCCGCTGGTCGTGGATCTTTTCGTAAAGGAAATTTTCTCGATTCCCAGGGCATAGAGTATCTTCGTACCTGCCACACGGATATACATATGCAAAAATGGTCAATCGGCAAAAAAAGCTCTCAGTTAATAACTGTGGAAGTGCTCATAAGAACACTTATCTGAGAAGCAAGCTTTGTCCCAGTAGGGACGTAACGCCAGAAAGAAGAAGAAGAAGCATTCCGTGGACATCTGATATCAAAAGGAAGGGACATATGACTTGATTTTGGAGATTCTAATTTGACTCCTCCTGACTTAAGTGAATGGAGCCATTTTAAAAGCAAAGAGTTTGCTAGAAAATCTTGGACTATTGACAAGCTCAAGACAGACCCTTGTACCGATACCACCGTAAAACCGCCCAAAAAGCTCCAAAAGGTAATGACAGGTAATACTAAGGCTTGGGGTATAGGGCGTTTAAGCATATTTCGTTTCCTTTTGCAGGCTGTGTAATGTTGATCGATTCTACCTTTTCTGGACCCCATAATGAATAAATACGGACAGTAATTTATGAAATTACGGTTGATTAGCAAAGAAAACTCTCAATTAATAACTAAGTGCTCAACAAACTCTAAGCGGGGAACAGGCTAAGTTCCAACAGAGGTGTAAAGCCTGACAGAAGAAAAATAAATTTAATGTAATCTAACCATGAAAGGAAATAGTGGTCGGATCGATATTCTTCCACAGTACGAATAAGTGTACAACAGTCGAACTTCCAACATATCTAATCGAATAAGTGTTCTATGGCTCATTAAATTTTCTAAATCACATGGGACAGTTTTGTTTTGTTTTACAAAATGAAACCAAATATATATGTATGTATATTTGTTTTATGAACTTTTATTTGGAATTGAAACTTTCATCGAGCTTAAGACCAACAAAACTGTCGTTCTCAATAAATACATTTAAACATAATACTCTAAAGAACAAAAATTTAAAATAAAAAAAGTTCGGGATCCCCCGATGGATTTTTTTGGGGAACACGTCAAATGAAAGCCTAAAACCTATAGTTTCGAATGGTGAAAAATTTAGCGATGCCTATTTTTTGTGATAAACGCTCCCCACATACACGCAGTGAAATCTTTACTCAATTTTTAAATGTTTTTGTTGGTTTAAGTCCAAAAACCATTTTTTATGATTTTTAAGATGTTGTCACACCCCTTAGTTCAAATTCAAAATTTGGGTATATTTCCGTGTATCTTCCGAAATGTCAAATACAAACAACCCCAGTGTGAAAACTAAGTGTCAAGGGGCATATTTGGATTGTAGTTTAAATATGATGTAGCCGGTGTTTGAGCTGGAAAAGAGTAGTGCTTTGCAAAGGCCCAAGTTGTCCGATTGGTTTTTCGTGCACTCAGAGTGCTTTTTTTTCGGTTGGCTTTGATCGCTTGGGTTGTGTTTTATAAAGGCCCATGCTGTCCGTTTCTTTTTTCACGCCAACGGAGTGATTTTTTTTTTTCAGTTAGCGCCATCGGAGTGATTTTGTATCGCTGCTTAAGCGTGTTGACGCTGAGACTGTGACTGTTCAGCCGATAATGGATTACCAGCTGGTGAGTTCGTTTCATCCTTGTAATAACACATTTGTACCAACACCGTTTGCATCGCAACTATTTTTTCCTTGGCAACGCTTGAAAAATGACTGCTTTCGACGTTTTGTCTTTTAGACATTTTGTCCCTTTCGACGTTTTGGGATTCGACGTTTTGAGTTTCGACGTTTTGAGTTTCGACGTTTTGTCTTTCGAAATTTTGTCCCTAAATCGAAGAGGAGTGTCAGGAGGTTTTAGAGGAGAAGAATGCAGCGCGAGCTGCAATGCTGCAGCATGGTACGCGGCAAAACGTGGAACGATAAAGACTGAAGCGGAAACAGCAAATCTGCCTTTTCCGGGACAAAAAGCGCCGCCTGGACGAAGTGGAATGCCAAGAGATGGAGCTGCTGTACCGTTCTCAAGAAAAGCGAATTCTATCAGAAACTTAACGCATCCCGCAAAGGCTTCGTGCCGCGAGCTGAAATGTGCCGGGGTAAGCTTGGGAGCATCTTGACGGACGCGAGCTGATCGAAAGGTGGAAGCAGCACCGCGATGAACACCTGAATGGTGCAGAGAACACAGGCACAGAACGTCAGGACAGCGAAGGACTACGTCAGCACAGCGGACAGAGAACACCAACCAGCTCCCACAATGTGGGAAGTTAAGGATGCCATTCAACAACTCAAGAACTACAAGGCCGCTCCCAAGGATGGTATCGGAGCCGAACTCATCAAGATACGCCTAGACAGGTTGGTCGCTTGTCTGCATCGGGTTATAGTCAGAATCAGGGAAACAGAACAGCTACCGGAGGAGTGGAAGCAAGGCGTCATATGTCCTATCTACAAAAAGGGAGTAATGCTAAGGAAGATCATGGACGAGAACAAATTTCTCAGGAAGCTTACAAGTTTGATTAAAGCAATGATGGACGGTGTGCAAAACTGCGTGAAGATCTCTGGTGAACACTCCAGTCGTTTAAGTCTCGGCGGAGACTACGTCAGGGTGATGGAATTTCGTGCCTGTTGTTCAATATTGTGCTTGAAGATACTCGGTAAATTTATAATAATGTTTTCATGGTTTAATTTAAATAATGTCATTTTCACTGACAGTTTAGAATTTACTACAATTATGATCCAAATCTTCTTAATTTGTTTATGTATTGCAATGTTGCCTAAGGGCCTCAAATTTTCCATAATTTTGTCCCAAGTTTATAAATTTTAAATACTATTATATTTTCCTCGATCCTTCAAATAATTGACCCAAGTGGATAGATTATCAAGTTTATTTTGCTATGGTCTTTGCAAGATTATCATTCGAGGGATATTTACAGAGACTATAGCATCATCTGCAAGCTATCTAAGCGTGCAAAGTGCTTCCAAATTGTTGTCAATATCTGGGAATATAAAAATAATAAAGCAAGAGACTAAGACATGAGGCTTCAGGCGCATATAGCTATTTCTGGAAGTTGTTAGTTAACCCTTCCATTACCAACCCCCCTAGACGAGTGTTGAAAAAAACACGTTTTGGGCTGTAACTTTTTTGTTTTTTAATATTTTTGAACCAAATTTTGAAACAAGAAGCGCATATCCTTCTAGTTTGAGGGCTTGGACAGAATTTTACGATTGGGCACCTGGTGCCGGAGTTATTCCGGAATCAAAATGGGTGTTTCGAAATGGCCACTTTCGAAAAAATGAATTTGCAATATGAAATCAGCTGATTTTTTACAATGATTAGCTCTATAACGATGGAGACGGATGTCTACAAGCCCATCATGGTCACTGCATTCCGCGGATCACAATTTCCGGATGTTCCGGGGAACCGGTTCCGGGGCCATTTCTGGAAGCGAGTAAATACTATCATGCGACACATCAAACTTCATGATTTTTCAAATAATTGCATTGTATGACTGAGCTGAACAGTTCAGAACCCATTTGGCAACTTTGGAACTGATATCCGGGTTTCCGAGGAACCGGTTTCGGGGTCAATAATTGAAAATCAGTAAACAATGTCATGCGGCATTTTGTTATGATTGATATAATGGAATTCTATGGAACCGGTTACGGAGTAATATTTTTTTAGATGAGTCTTCGAAGGTAAGTAAATTCTGCCATACATCCAACTTCATGATTCTGCAAATGATTGCATTTCATGGCTGAACTGCATCCATTTGATTTTCAAGGAAGCGATTAAATCTTTGTTAATTTTTGAAGATGAGTACATGCTGTTATGTGATACATTTTTTTAAACATTGCATTCTGGGGGAAGAACTGCACAGTCTTTGGCTTATTTGGCTGCTTTTAACCTGAAACCCGCGTATCCGAGAAACCGATTTTGAGATCAATATTTGAAAGTGACTATATGCTATCAAGCGACACATCAAACAAAATTATATACCAACAACTTTTGCGTCATACACAGTGACCAAATGAGTTCTACTTTGTGCAACTCACCCATACATATGGGTGAGTTGCACAAAGTAGAACTCATTTGGTCACTTAGGAATCATAATGTGATTTCCAAAGAACCAGTTCTTGGACCAGTTTTCGAAACCGTGTTAATACTTTTATACGACAGATCAAATCACTGCAACGATTTTGAAGCTGTCGAAGTACATATGATTATTCTGGGACTGATATAAGTTTAACTGAGTGCTAGTTTTACATCCTTTGATTGCTTACAATTATTTGAAACTGATGGTCCCGGCAAACTTTGCCTTGCTATCAAGTAGGTTCATTTAAAGTTTTTTCTATGATTTTTTTTGTACATCTTTTCGTTGAAATTGTATCCAAGATCACTTAAATCACCTAAAACGACTAAAATTACAGGAAAAATACGAAAGAATATTTTGAGCTAATTCTTGCAATTGCAACACAATTTGGTTCAAATATTCATCAGGGAAAAGCTTCAGGAATTACAAAAAATAATCTCTAATTCTCAATGTAGTTTTTCAAGTATGACATTATTCTAATGAAATTTGTCTATAGATTTTTTGCAGAAATTCTATAGGAACACCTTGAATTAATCATGGAAATGTCTAAAAACATTTCAATAGAATTCTGAATTATCACTTATAGAGCTCTAAAGAATTTCTCAAGAAACTGCGTCACAAGAGAAGATTTATCTATAAGTATTTCTAGAGGGATTTTTGAATAACATCTTTGTAAAACTGTGATACAGTCTACTCTCCACATCTCGATATCGAAGGGACCATCGATATAGGGAGAGATCGAAACAAAGAACATTTTTGTAAATGAACACTAGATTGAAAATAACTCCGTTATCAGGAAAATAATAAACAAGCAGACGTCATTTTGTATTTGAAATTTGTTTTGGATCAATGAAACCTAGTCTTGTAACCTTTGATAATGGGCATATCGGAATGAAATTCACATCAAGATAGGTAGATATCGAGATTAGGAGGATATCGAGATATGCAGATTGAAAATGTTTGCAAAATGAAGCGATCGAAGAAATCATCGACATATGGAGAGATATCGAGATGTAAAACATCGAGATATGGGGAGTCGGCTGTAGTTATTCCGAACAATGTCATGATCAGCTGAACTCTCTTAATTAATTTCCTAAAATTAATTCAATTGAGGGTGTTACATGTTTTCGACTAAAAACTGTTGAATAGCATATTTTACGAGTTTTAAATTTTGCAGTATTGCTACAGTATGCAGTATCTTTTGTAATACTAAAGTGAATTGATTAGTGGGCTTCGTGGCCGTGCGGTTAGTGTTACCAAGCATTTAGCCGCATCGAGTCAAGGGGTCCACACCCCCCTCGCCATTTTATTCCTGCTTAAGTTTGGAAAACTTTTCGTCAGAAAACGGGGCGTTGCATGCTAGTCTGATGTCTAATGTGGTGCTTCCTTCAAAGGGCAAATCGTGCACTGGAAGCATTACCGTGTTGGTGTTTAAAAAAACAGCTATATGATACTTGAACCAGAAATTTTCCTATGGAACCTGCGTTTTAAATTCTCAAGAGTGAGTTATGGAAGATTAAAAAAATATATCCATCCATCCAAAAAAAATATATAGACATCCATTAAGTCGCCAGACAATATTTATTCACATTCTAGACGGTTCCTCGGAAACTCGGATATGGGTTCCAAAGTGGCCGCATAGGTCCCAGACAATGCAATTTATTCATGAAACATACTATCTTTAAAATTTTAATGTTTAATTTATCGTATGACAGTATAAACTCATCTTTTAATCCCGCAAACGATTCCCCAGAAACCCAGATAACGATTCCAAAATGACCATATGAGTTCTATACTATTCAATCCAGCCAAGGTATGTGAAATTTGAAAAATCATGAAGTTTGATGTGTCGCATTATAGTATTTAGCCACCTTTGAAGATTGACCACGAACCAAATTCACGGAATCCTGGAAATTGGTTCCAAAGTAGCCAAATAGGTCCCAGGCGCTCACCCATAGAATGTGATGACTTTCAATATCTCGAAGTTTGAGGTGTCGCATGACAATGTTTACTAGTTTTTGATAATTTACTCCGAAACTAGTTCCTCGGAATCCCGGATACCGGTTTCAAAGTGGCCAAATAGGTTCTAGGCTGTGCAACTCAGTCATAGAATGCAATCATTTGAAAAATCATGAAGTTTGATGTGTCGCATGACAGTGTTCACTGATTTTTAATAATTGACCCCGGAACCGGTTCCTTGGAAACCCGGATACCGGTTCCAAAGTGGCCAAATTGGTTCTGAGCTGTGCAAGTCAGTCATAAAATGAAATCATCTGAAAAATCATGAAGTTTGATGTGTCGCATGACAGTGTTCACTGATTTTTAATAATTGACCCCGGAACCGGTTCCTCGGAAACCCGGATACCGGTTCCAAAGTGGCCAAATGGGTTCTGAACTGTGCAGCTCAGTCATAGAATGCAATCATTTGAAAAATCATGAAGTTTGATGTGTCGCATGAAAGTATTTACTCGCTTCCAGAAATGGCCCCGGAACATCCGGAAATTGTGATCCGCGGCATGCAGTGACCATGATGGGCTTGTAGACATCCGTCTCCATCGTTATAGAGCTAATCATTGAAAAAAATCAGCTGATTTCATATTGCAAATTCATTTTTTCGAAAGTGGCCATTTCGAAACACCCATTTTGATTCCGGAATAACTCCGGAACCAGGTGCCCAATCGTAAAATTCTGTCCAAGCCCTCAAACTAGAAGGATATGCGCTTCTTGTGTCAAAATTTGGTTCAAAAATATCAAAAAACAAAAAAGTTTCAGCCCAAAACGTGTTTTTTTTCAACACTCGTTTAGGGGGGTTGGTAATGGAAGGGTTAACAGAGAGAGAATCTTATTTGCTTTTCTGAAAGCGATTGCTTCTTGTCCACGAAAAAGTTGAATACCTATATGATTAAAGCAACGCTAGACAATTATTTGTTCCTTTATCGTTACGAAAATCAAATTGAGTACTTAAAAGCATGTTATTTAGACCAGTCGTGATAGGATCATTTTCTTTAACAATAAAGGTAGAAAATCAAAAAAAAAATCTACACAATAAAATAAATAGTTATATCGAATTGCTTATTGCTTCAATAACGACTGTCCTTGAAGTCCATTAAATAGACATATCTACAGCAATTTTGAAATAGAAATCATGCTGTCCAAACGTTAATTTGAGAAGTGAGCGCATCAAACACATTGAGATTATCCACAAGTAGTGTGTTCTACAGAGTAGTTCGGTTGATAATCATGTGCTTATTAGTTATAAGGTTATCTTTGATATGTTTGTTTGTCGGCACTGTAGGATCCATGAGAAAGACGCCATATTGCATTTCTGAAACTGGGAATTAAAAAAAAGTAGATTCGCTAATTTTCAGGATATTTTGTTATGTATTCTCATTTCATATAGGGTGCATGAATTCACAATGAATAAAATTATTCATTTCACGATAAATCTAGAGTAGCATAAATAGTTTGAGTACGATAATGGAAATCAACAGAAGGATAGTTAATAATAATAAATCATCAAAATATTTAGGATGATGAGCAATTGGTGATGCAAAATAAAAACTTTCATTATTCCGTTTTTGTTTTGAACTGACACTGTCAAATAAACATAGATGGCATTTGTAAACCAATACATCTTCGTAGCTTTAATATAACAAGTAAGTATTGGATGTGCTATGTTAAACATCTTTAACACATAATTAGCGTTTTGATTCATATTACGGAATATGGGGCAAAAGTAAGGAAGCGTCTGGAATAAGAATCATGAAAAGTCCACACATTTCTATTTATTTAAAATTTTTCATGTATCAGAAACAAAATCTTCACACACTATTCGAAAGTTAAGTGTTTTGAAGGCTCGATTGCGTCTAGGAATCAGATTGATTTATTTTATATGCTTCCTGATGGGTTATACTTCATTGAGGCCTTAAGTGTCCGTATTATGAATCAAAACGTTATATGTTTCAATGATGTATTGGGAAACATCTTCTGTTACATGGAAGATTTATAAGCGGCCATTTTTTGTGCTGTTTCGGTTATATAAATGTACGAAAATGTACGACGAGGATACCTTCGAGGTGGTGGACGACTTCATCTACCTCGGACCCTTACTGACGGCTGACAACAATGTTAGTCGGGAAATACGAAGGCGCATCATCAGTGGAAGTTGTGCCTACTGTGGGTTTCTGAAGGAACTGCGGTCAAGAAAGATTCACCCCTGCACCAAATGCACGATGTATAAAACGCTCATAAGACCGGTAGTCCTCTACGGGCATGAGACGTGGACTATGCTCGAGGAGGACTTGCAAGCTCTTGGGGTTTTCGAACGCCGAGAGCTAAGGGCGATCTTCGGCGGCGTGCAAGAGAACGGTGTGTTGCAGCGAAGAATGAACCACGAGCTCGCTCAATTTATGGCGAACCCAGTATCCTGAAGGTAGCTAATGCTGGAAGGATACGCTGGGCAGGGCATGTTGCAAAAATGCCGGACAACAGCCCTGTAAACATGGTGTTCGCTTCGAATCCAAGAACAAGAAGGTGGAACAAGAAGGAGTAGGGTGCTGCGAGCTAGGTGAAGTGACCAGCTGCACCAGTACCTGGAGAGCGTGGGTCGCAGTCGAGAATGGAGAGAAACGGGCACGAACCGAGTGAATTGGCGAAATATTGTTGGCGATGTCTTATCAAGTTGATTGATGGAGAACCAAATAAATAAAAAAAAATTCCTAACAAATAACATAAAGATATAAGAAGTGAATGTAATTTTTGAAATTATAATTATAAAACAAATAGAAAAACATAAGGGTAATCTTACTTTTGTATCTGGAATGCATTTATCTTAAAACAAATTGAAACAAAGCCCACTTCAAAATCCACCCACTCAATAAAAGATTTTCTTATTTACCCAATGAAACCTTCGCATCGAAACCACATCATTAAGGCTTTTTATTGCTATTACGTATCCATTGGCACCAAAGCATAGCCCGATCACGCACAACCGTTCAATTCACCGAATTGGTTTCCTTTTACCGTTTATCACCACCTCAAATATCTCCCACCCCCGCTCCGAAACCCAATCGCCAAGGTTTCTCCTATGTACTCCACCACCGTTCGTTTTTCAATGCCCTATGCTGGTGTACCACAGCAGGTCCATGAAAATCCCATAAACTTTCCAAATAAAAACATCCACTTCATTTCCTGCGATCATGAATATGTTCCTTTATGAAGGACTCACTCTGTTTAGTTCTGACGGCACCAGAACCACAATCAACATTGAGTCCAGCTTATGGAAAGAAATCCAAGCCAAATAAGATAGTAATGTTTCCAATTACAAGTTGCCCGTGCAGCTAACTTCCATCGGAACTGTGGCGTCACCGGCTTGTATTGGCATTTATAGCCCAGCGATGTGCTAGCCACAAAAGTCGTAAAAGCGCTTACAAAACTAATTTCGTTGCTCACTCTTGACCCTGGCGGACCGAGGCTGTTTGGCTGCACAAGCAGGCGCTTTTTCCAATTTGTTTCCGTTTCCTATTTGACTTGGCACCATATAGCTTTGATGGTGTTGACATTATGATTTCCCCGTCTGGTGAGAGGGAAACCACGTTGACTTGGTTGGCCTTATCGCACCTGATATTGTTTGTTTCGTTCACAACAAAACGCGCCGCCAACTTTCGAACAGAATGAAAAAATCGTCGCTAGCAAACTAATCAAAGGAGGTGATTTGCCTTTGTGTTGGCAAGACTGGTGAAACGTCAAATGCCAGAAAATAAATCAAAGCAGGTGATATCCCATTATGTTGGTAAGACTGGTGAAACGTCAAATTCATAGCTGTTGCTTGGCTGGCGACAATTTTGGCGACGGTTTCACCGGCGACGATTACTAATCGTCGCGTCCGATAGTGTGCAAAATTTACAATATTGTGTATGTATTTTCGTTTATTTGGTTTGATTGGTTTTCAACTCAATTCAAGCGTTAGTAACAATCAATCCGATTATATTGGTTATTCACGAAGCAAAGTCAACAAATCTGGCAATAGTGCGTTAGTCCCGGTGGTTGGTATGCAGAAACGATTCAACGATCGAATGAAAACTTTGCATTGGGCCGGCCAACATACATCCCAAGAAACATTTGCCTATTTTATAATCATTTATTAAGCAATTTTTCACAACTACATACTGAATAGTTGCTTTATTATATTACTTTGCAGCTGCTACGCACACATTGTTCAAGCAAATCTGGCGAAATTATTAAGCTTCTTATCATTTAGTGACTGTAATCATATATTGTAATGATGTTTATTCAGGTTTCACTTAGCTTAATAAGGATTGATGATTTAACAACGCTAGTGTAACAAACTACATTATTGCAGTTTAATTCAGCATCATGTTGAACAACATTTTAATTATTTCCAAGTGAAGCCTTTGTTCAGGCGTTGTTCACACAAATTTGGAGAAGTTATAAAGCGTGTCGTTGTATATTGACTTTATTCTACAACTTCAAAATCGCTTTATAAGCATTCATCTCAGCTTTTATTCAACTGCCACAAAATTGATTGAAAACAAATAAATGACTAAAAATAGCTAAACACTGTATACCTTTACCATGAATTAATAACCACACTTTTAATAATTACCTGAATACTGGATTCAAACTCGAGACCTTCCCATCGTCAGCGGTATACCTTGCCATCTGCGTCATCCTTGAATTCATATATCAGCCTTCCAGTGCCCAATATAAACCTCTTGTAGCTGATTATTGATCATGCTTGAGCTTCTATTCAACAATAATTAATCAACACGTGCTATGCTGATCAACAACTGAATAAGCGCATTACTTCTGCTGCTGTTCAGTACTGATGCGAGCTGAACTCAGTTGGCTATTTATAGCGCACAGTGAGAAAATTTATTTCAATGCTGGTCAAAAATAAAGTTTATTCACAAAGTTAAAAACAGTCTGAAATGATTAATCGAATTTCATAATTAGTTTCAACTTGTTAAAACTTCAATTGAATTGTTCATCTAATTATACTAAAATTCATTTATTAAATGTATAATATTTCGACTAGGTTAATATTTTAATTATTTGTCGTGCTTTTTCCATCTATTAAACATTATACAAATATAAAATATATTTCAATCAATAATCCTATGTCAGGAGACTGATTCAAAATATTTTCTAAACATAATTAAATATTGTATTGAGAAAGCATCAGTTATTATTGTATCCAACATGTTTTTATATATTAGTAAGTTAGTGGCGAATTCGCCAAGGGCGAAAAGCCACTCAAAAAAGATAAATAATAATAATATTAGTAAGTTGAACATTGCAATACATTAGGAATACAACGCAATTTTTAAATATTTTGTCCATTTTTCAAAAATTTGGCTATGGTGTGACCTCTTTTGTAAGGCTTCTTTGTTGCTGAACAATGTGTTTAGTAATCGTTATTTTGGACTTCTTTGGATGACCTGCTCGGATGATATATCTATGTTGTATTAGGATTTTATAAAATACCTATTCAGCTTTTAATCATGTTCATGTTAAACATGGAAACAGCTGAAGTGCAAAGCAACCAAAACGTTAGTTCGTCTCCTGTTCATCTGTTTACACAATTATATTTGTTTGGTGGAATATTGGCTCTTTAATAGAAGGAAAAATGACTTGTTCAACTCATTAGTAAAACAATCTTGACAAGTCGGCAGAGATTCTTTGGAGAAGTTTAATAAGTGTTGATTCTACTATTATACATTCCAATGAAAAATGTTGAACATTGACTTAAATTTGGATCTAAATACCATCTTCTCAGCTCTTTGTAGGGCATTTTTTCAGCTGTCACCATTATTCAACAATAATTAACCATGTATGTTTATTTGTAACACTTGACTGTAAGTTGAGTAACCACTTTCATGTAACTATTGTTAAATTATTATTTAAACTTCGATTATAATTAAAAATGTTATGATTAGTAACTATTTCCGATAACAATAACGTCGCAAATGATGATCACTACATTTGGAAAATTTAAAGTTTGATATTTTTAATCCAATGTGATTCGAACTTTACCCTCGTTGATCCATTACGTCGCCATTACGTCCATTACGTTAATCCATCCATCGCATACACGTCTTGGATTTGATTTGAAAAAAAAAATTAAAACATTTAAAAATAACATAAAAAGACATAATATGTTTTGCTTGAATAAGAGCATACTCATATACTGTTATTCACATTGTTTATAAGTTTTACAAATCATGCTGGTCAACATTTTAAGTATTAGACACTGAAACTTTTGTACGATTTGATGTTAATCAAATGTTCAATATGCTACTAAAATGATGGCTACAACCTATAGAAGCTTTTAATCAGTCAATTGTTAAACTTCTTATGTGTTGTAGAACAAAAGCTACTATATTTGAATTTTCGGAGGTTTATTCAGCTCTTATTAAAAACACAAACTGCAAGTGGATTAACAGCTTTTTTATAAGCGGAAATTAAGTTTATTCAATTAATGATTCAACTAAAAATTTGTTCAGCAATGGTTGCTGCTATGCAGCTTGTATTAAACACGTAAGTATCTTAAAAGCTACCAATTGTTCCTTGGGATGACATCACGTTTTATCGTTTGCAGTACTGAGTGCCGACATCGGAATTTAAAAATTGTGTTACTTAACAATCGTTCGATCGATTTTGATGGAATTTTCTGGAAAAATCATAAATTAGTAATATATTTAATTCAAATTTTCAATTTTGGTTAATGGTTTTGGACTAAAGATAAAATTTGTTGGGGTACCTAAGGTATTTAGAAATGGAAATTGAAGAAACCTTATCAATAATGTTATAAGTTTAGTGTAGCAACTGTTTTAGTTTGGAGAATACTGGAGAATTCCATCGCTGCTTCTCAGAGGTCTACAAAGAAATCTCCATAGATGTCTCTCCATAGTGCCAAACAAAAATTGCGATTAATATCTAAAGAGATCGATGAACATTTCTCTTCCATTATAGAGTTCGAAAAAATGCATTTACTGTGCTTTCGGGGGATTGTTCTAGTTTTTTTTAGTTTTACTGTTAGCTTCAGATGGAAAGAGTTTTCCTACTGACCTCGAGAGGACTTCCAACCTAAAATAGGATGTAACGCAGGTTATTTCCTGATATCATTTCATAATATGTTACCGGTTATCAAAAATTGATTTCAATTCTGACACACAACCTTCAAATTGAAGTATCAAATTTCATTTTACCCACCGATCCTAGTTTGCAACGTTGTAGCAATTAGTTGCGAAGTTCAATTACCTGCCTGTTGTCATTATTCCCACATTCCACACAGCGAGAGAGCAAAATGTGCTGACTACCAACTCATAAACAATCAGAGCAGATTATTTCCACGATCGATTACGAGATACCCTCCGACGACAGGTCATAAAGTGGCGGTGTCGATTACCGCATTTGCTGTATCATCATCGCCATCAATAGCGAACGCAACGCAATGATTGGTGCCAGCTCCTACGTGTCCGTATCTATACCGACATACAGCTACTACAGGGTAGATGCACCGGTATTTGCCACAGTACTTACTAGTACTCTCCAGATTATATACCGTTTAACGCAACAAATGAGCGTATATCTCTTTTTAATGTGTTCGAATCCTCTGAGCAGAATCTCAATAGAAAAAACAAAATAGTGGAGTACCTTGTATCTTTTAATTCCGCTCTAATAGCTTGCCTTTGACAGAAACGCGTATTTCAACTACCACTTGTCGCCTTCTTCAGTGTGAGTTACTCGTATCCACTGGATAACTGATACTGAAGAAGGCTACAAGTGGTAGTCGAAATATGCATATCTGTCAACGATAAGCAATTAGAGCGTATATTGTTTGGAGTCACTTAAAATACTTCGAAATTATGTGACAATTCTCACAAACACTATAAAATTGGTAGGAAAAATAGGAACAATCATTTGCCTTTAAATTTTAGCAGTCATGGATTTGCTAAATTTGCCACCTCCCGTAAGAAGTCAATATTGGTGGCAGATTCATAAACAAAAATAAAAAAACATAGTGCATATAAGTGCAGGTGATCCAGTATTCGCCTCGATGATCCCTTTCTAGACACAGTCAGTTCTCATATATTTCTTGATAAAACTTGGATTGAAAGCTTCCCTTCAACACATTGACAGTATTCACAAGTCTTCTGAGTGATTTGTATAAAATAGATTTCCTAGGGGGTGGCAAATATTGGTACAATTATCCTTCTTCAGTTTCCATTTCCCAGCCATTCTCCGGGTTGGCACGAATCGGTTCGTGTCGAATGGGATCGCTCTTCCTGGCATAACGGCAGCCTACGATATGACTGTGTAGAGTTATTAGTACCGTAAAACGAGGTATCTTTGATAGTGCTTTAAAAAAATAAAAACTGAACACTTCTGCATTTTGTTTTATTTTTTTACTTTTTATTTTTAAACAAGTACTGGTATCTTAGCTATCGATTGCAGTGAAAAGATTGCATAACGATTCATCCATCCCGCATTCTGGTTCCAAAGTAACCAAACAGGTTCCAGGCGTGACAGGTCATTCATAGAAAGTGATATATGTCAATATCACGATATTTAATGCGTCGCATTACAATTTGAAAATGTACTCCGGATTTGGTTCCTCAGAAACTCGGATATCGATTCCAAAGTGGTCATATAGGTCCCAGGTGTTACAGCAATCCCATAGAAAAGAAAAATTTCTCGAGTAGTAAAAGTTAATTTTCATGGCTTCCTCAATGGTCTCTTGGACCGCATTTGCACTGGTTTTGTGTTCTATTACATGATACCTCCCTAACTCGATGGTCCCTTCAACATCGACCCAGGTAACCAACAAGCCTTATATTGGCCCAACATGTTGATTTACAGCTGGTTTAATGCCAACAAACCATTAAATAGCACTATATAAGCCGTATATGGGGGATTAATAGAAGGTTATAGTTATAGAAGCTGACTGCAAAATCCTTTAAAATCACGAACTTGATTGCTCGGACACATGGATATCTATCTCAAAGTAGCCAAGTAGGTCCCAACAGTTTATGCTCATCCATAGAAAGAAATATTTCTCAAAATCACGAAGTTTGATGTGTCGCATGAAATCAGTACTCAACTGATCTTCAATAATTTACCCCGGAATCGTTTGTTCGGGAACCCGGATACCGATTCCAAATGAGTCAAGTAGGTCCCAGACGTTACAGCTTACCCATAGAAAGTCTCAAAATTACAATGTTTGATGTGTCGCATGATAATATTTACTGGATTTCAATAATGAACTCCGGAACCGGTTCCTCGGAAACTCCGATACCGGTTTCATTGTGGCCATTCTACTGTACAGCTCAGTCATAGAATGCAATCATTTGGAAAATCATGAAGTTTGATGTGTCACGTGATAATATTTACTCGCTTCCAAAAAACGGCCCCGGAACCGGTTCCCCGAAACATTCGGAAATTCTGATTCACGCCATGTAGTGACCTTGATAACTTCTAGACATTCGTTTCCATCGTTATAGCACTAATAGTTGTAGTTATTGAACTGATTTCACATTAAAAATCAATATTTTTACATATACGACCTGTATTAGAAATCAACATGCACTATTGAAAAAAAGTCCAACTTTTGGAAAAACACCTCTCTGGAAATCTCTCAGATCCAAGAGATAACATCAATCTAGATGCCCACGGGCTCCGTTTTTTTTCAGTCAGGTTCTGATTTTTTTGCAATAGTGCATCAAAAGTGACTAGTTTTGCATATATGACCTGTATAAGAAATCATCAAAATTATTCAAATGCATCTGTATTTTTAACTGACTCATTGTCACGCCTTCGTATTTTGTTCACAGGAGGAAAACTTGTTCCGCACATACAGCATCAGCGCGTTCCTTCTGGCAGTGCTCAAACGCGTAAGGGCCCATTCACAAATTCAGCCGAAAAGTCGAAAAGTACATATTTCTTGGTTCTGGGAAACATGACTATGATTCTACCCCATCACCCCGAATCCCATTACCCCGAATGCCATTAACCCGAACTCCATTACCCAGAATTCCAAAACCCCGAACGACCTATCACCCCGAATGACATTACCCCGAATTCCAATATCATAGGGAAATGTCATCAATATCATCATGTCAGGAAAATTGTAAATTCGGGGAAATAGCATTCGGGGTGATGGAATTCGGGGTAATGGTACGTTCTGGGTAATGGAATTCGGGGTGATGGGCTTCGGGGAAATGGCATTCGGGGTAATGGGGTAGAATTCATGACTATGTATACAAATTTGTTGGTCTCCATATAAAGTTGCAACATAGTGGGGGGAGGGTGTGGGTTGGTTGAAAATGGCCAGTTTTTGCTTCCTTATGTTCAAAGTTGAATTTCACGAAGTTATTAGAGAAGAAACAAAATGCTTGCTTGATCTCCTATAATAATTGTTAGTAATCCATTGGTCTCCATGGTCACATAAATAACACGGCACCACTCAAACGTCAAATAATGAACTCGTGCACTGGTTTATTGACCACCTATGTTAGCGCGAAAACAGATTTGGTGTTTGGTGCCGCAGTAACAATGTTTTTGCTAGCGCGATACAGCGGTACATATCCATTGACGTTTAGTGCGTTTAGTGCCCTATCGCATTTAACCACGGTGACTGGAAGTCTGCGACGACAATCAACCGCCGACTCGCTGGATTATTCATGCTGCTATTATTCATGCCTTGCATCCCGGGGACGACAACGTATCTAGAGTCGTCACACTCAAGACAGCCAATGGATTCATCAAGAGACTGGTTTCCAAAATATGTATTCTACCGGTCACTGATGGATCTGATCCCGCTCGAAAAACCACAACTGATCGATAGTTGAGGATGCCGTTCCAGATTTTCACTGGGTTGTGGGGTGAATATTCCTAGGTTTCCGAACTTTATTGTATTTAACGACTAAGTGACTATATATAGTTAAGCAAGTAAAATTTCTCACTCGACACAACTGTTCACAAAGCTCGTTGTTTTATCTTGATAATGTAATAATTAATGCAGACTTAAGACCAGTTTCTGTTAGAGGAAAAGCACCAATTTTCGACCATTTGCTTATTTTCGACCCATTCATACGATTTTGGCCTACTTTGAATGAAAATACTAAAATTGGCACAGAATTCTTAAAGGTCGTAAATTAGTGCTTTCCCCCTACTATTGTTATTTTTCTTCTCGCAAACTTTTTCTTATAAACTAGTGGAAACATTTTAACGAAAACATGTTGGTAGCGATGACTGTCAGCACCAACTATGAGGAGAAGTTGAGTAGTTGGATACCCTATATACTCCTCGTAATTCATTCGATCTTGTTCGAAACATACCTACATATTTTAATTTCAAAAACGATTGATTTATGATGAATTCAATGTCAACATATGCAAATAGGGCCTTCCTTAGCCGAGTGGTTAGAGTCCGCGGCTACAAAGCAAAGCCATGCTGAAGGAGTATGCATTCGATTCCCGGTCGAGCCAGGATCTTTTCGTAATGAGTGATTCCAAGCAACAGCACCAAAATTTGGTAAATTTTTTAATTCATTTTTTTCTATTGAGCTGAAACTTTGCACAGTTTTCCAGTTCCATCTAAATCGTCATTTTCCGATATCAAATCTTCAAGTTGAGTCACGACTAACTTTTCAAAAGGGTGTATGTGAAAATGGTTCAAAAATATTCAAAAAGCTGCACAGCAAAAACGGTTCGTTCGATTGTTAGACAACTAATGAAACAAAGTTAGACAACTAAATAAAGATTCCAAAAAAAATACACACAGTAAAAAAAAATCATTTTTGTCACAAAAACTCAAATATCTCAGAACTCTATCGGAATACCAACGTAATTTTTTGAGGGAAAACGGTCCATTATATTAGCTATCTACCATAAAAATTTGGTAATAGTAAACTAATAAACAAAAAAGTTATGACATTTCAAACATGTCACAATTTTCACATTTAGTAGAAAAAAAATTTTTTTTTCGGTGTATATTATTACGGGAACCGCAGTTTGTTGCTGATTTTATTGTTAAGGGCCTTGCGTGAATTAAACAAGTCGTTTTCATGTATTCATTAGTATTATGTATATTATATGTATAAATATTATGTATATGTATAAATATTATATGTATATGTATATATGTATAAATTAAAATGAATTAACAGATTACACGAAAATATTTTTTTTTTTATCAGGATATTTTTTTTAGAGTATGATCGATGAGTTTCTAAATGTTATATATAAACTTTAAAAGTTTTGGATTTGGGTATGCGTTATGAGATCATGAAAACATTTTATTAATACTTATTTATTTATTTATTGTTATTCAATTTTTTTACAATATCGAACACTTTTGCATCATTATCAGTACAGTTCGAGTATAGTTTTGCTTTAATTTTATTTTCTGACAATGGAATGAAACAGTGAAATTTTTGGGTTCCTTGGATCGTTTTCGCGTTATTATATTGCTCGCTGAGCTCTGATGCCGTTAATTCGTACTCTTCAGTAGTAGTAAAACAAAATGATAATTTTGTTAAATCTTCTTCTTTTCTGCGATTCGCCCAATCAAATAGTTCTTTTGCAGTTTTAATTGGATGCTCACGTTCTTTGGCTAAACTTGCTCTTGTGGCCATGCGCTTTATGGTTCCTCCAATAGCATCACAAGGACCTTTGCCATGTGACGTAGCAAAGAAATGCCATTTTGCATCAATTCCGTACTTTGATTTAAATTGACATAGGCTCGAAAAATTCTTACGGTTTTTGTACTGCGAGGCTGCTCCATCAGACATGAAATATATCTTTCTGATTTCTTTATCCTTATCAACGCGTAAAATGTTAATCATTTTGGCAATGAACAAACTTACAGATACTAAGTCATGTCTTAAATCTTCGGGAATTACAATAAAACTAAAATGTTCAATTTGCGTACTTCCATTGAAATAAATAACGAATGGATGAATTGTAGCTTGTTGTACGTTCCAGTGATGGGACTGCACTTCATCTTGCAATACAAAGCTATAGTTTTCAGAAAAATCACAAATGACTAAAAATTCACCATCTTGTAATGTATTTTTCTTATTTTTTAAAAAGCGGGATTGCTCTGTTTTAATAAAGTCGTGAGGAATTAAACTTTCTAATTTCAAGCAAAAAAATGACACAAACTCATCTACAGGTTTTACAATAGTTTCTAGGTCACACCTATCCGTGGTCACCCATTGCTCAAATGATAACTGATCAATATAATTTTCTTCAAACTCAGCGAATAAAGAATTTTCCAATGATGAAGAATTTGGACAATCCGAACAAGATCGTAGATAGCAATTTGATGTTGTATTTTCACACAAAAGACTACCAGTTAACATTTTAATATCCTTTGATAAATTGATTCTTTTCAAACTATGTAAGATTAGGTTAATATTTTCGTGTGTTGTGCACACACAAACATTATGTGTTCCTAAATTGGATAGAAGCTTGCATTGCCTTGGACGAAGGCTTGCAAATGAGGAAAAACCTAACTTAATATTTTCGTTAATTTCCTTGAAGCGTGTATACGCTTCTTTCAAAGTAGTCATCATTAATCGTTTTTGGATTGCTTGACGCTTTCCATCTTTTTTTACAGATACATAATCTTTTTGGCCAGGCATAGCTCTACTTACTTCATCGTCTTCAAAATATTGAATTATTTTTTCTTTTGTCTCATCTGTTAATGAAGTACTCGACCTAGCATTTTTGGTTGCAAGACAGTTATTTTTGAATTGTTTTGCCTCTTTTGCTGTATTTCTATTGGTTTTGAACTCATCAATGGCGTCTTGAATAGACCACGAGCTTGGCAGCATCGACAAAATCAATAATTTTTCTTTCCTTGTCGTGGCTAGATTCGAGAACCTTTCCTTCATATTCATAATTACCTCATCGTAGTCTGTATTTTCCACATCCTCAGGTCCTAATTTGAAGAGGTTTCTTCGTACAGCTTCGTTGATTTCACGGTATTTTTTCTCGGGATAATTGACGTAACCCATCTTCGTCCATTTAATCGGAGTCACTTTTATTCCAGCTATCCCTTCGTTGAAGCGTTCGATGTTGACCTTCTGGATGCACTCATCTTCTGATTGATTTGTTGAAACAGATGTCGCTGATGGTACCGTGGCAAGACTATCTGCACTTGATACTTCTGGTAACTCATCAGTTGTTGTTGTTTTCGAACTTCCTGCAACCTGATCCACCGATGATGTACAGATTGCCCGTTTGTCAACGTTTAAACGGCAGGACGTACAAATGCGTAAATTTGTATTCAATGTAGACATTGGAGCATAACCAGCCGCTTCCAGTTTATCTATGGTGCTTTCGGTAAGATTTCGTAGCTCTTTCGAACACTTTTTTTTGCAAACGGCCTGCAACAGTTGAGAAAGCGACTACTCATGTTGCTCGTTAGATTTTAATAAACAAAAACACTTTAAGTTTTTACTGACTAGTTTGGTGTCGTTTGCTTGACTGAAGAAAAATTTTACAATTAAATCTTTTATAACCATAGTGGTAGTATATTTTTAGCTTTTTCGTGAGTATGTTCATGGTATGTACCTATCATGTTTTTGATGTTGTTGAAGTTACTCGCTTTCTCCCAAATATGATTAACAAAGTCTATTCTCTACCAAGGCGGGTCTATACCCAGGTGTAATCAGATTTTAACTTTGTGGAGAAAACCATCGCCGAGAAAACCGACCTGCTTTACGTATACTAGATCACCTGGGTATAGACCCGCCTTGTTCTCTACGAGGTAAACTTTTTGCAGGTAAACTAGTCGTATACCTGTATAGAAAACTTTTTTTGTAACTTTTGTCTTCAATATTAGATTTCTTATAGGTTTCTTTTATCAAAAGGTTTCAACACTTTTGAGAGAATTTTTCTTCAGTTACGTACAATAAAAAAATGACACTATCAAGACTTTAGATCACATCACTGGATCGCGTCTAACTTTCTAATAGATGCTATAATAGTTATGAATAAGTAAATAAAATATCATGAAAACAACTTGAAAAACAAAAAATTCAGCAACAAACTGCGGTCCTAAAAAAAATTAACAATGAAAAAAAAAAAATTTCACTAAGTGTCAAATTTGTGAAATATTTGAAATGTCATAACTTTTTTGTTTATTGGCTTACCATCACCATATAATTTTTATAGTAGATAGCTAATATAATGGACCGTTTTCCCTCAAAAAATTACGTTGGTATTCCGATAGGGTTTTGAGATATTTGAGTTTTTGTGACTAAAATGATGTTTTTTTATGCAAAAAAAATTTTTTTTACTGTGTGTATTTTTTTTGGAATCTTTATTTAGTTGTCTAACTTTGTTTCATTAGATGTCTAACAATCGAACGAACCGTTTTTGCTGTGCAGCTTTTTGAATATTTTTGAATCATTTTCACATACACCCTTTTGAAAAGTTAGTCGTGACTCAACTTGAAGATTTGATATCGGAAAATGACGATTTAGATGGAACTGAAAAACTGTGCAAAGTTTCAGATATTTTTGAAATGGTCGATCAGAATCGACTTGCATGCCTCCGTGGAATCCCTCTAATGGTAATTTCCTTGACTTCCCTGGGCATAGAGTATCATCGTACGTGCCACATGATATACGAATGCGAAAATGACAACTTTGGCAAAGAAAGCTCTCACCTAATAACTGTGGAAGTGCTCATGAGAACACTAATGTGAGTAGCTGGCTCTGTCCCAGTGTGGACTTAATGCCAAGAAGAAGAAGAAGATATGTGAATCCATCTACATCTATTCGTGATCAAACGTCAACATCCCACCGCAAAATCGCTAGTGTTTGGAGGTAATTTTAACCTCCAAATTGCCAAATAACCTCCAAAACATCACCTCCAAGTTAGTTCTAAAAACCTCCGTTATATGAAATATGGTGACGCGTCGATCGTCGCAAGTTTATCGTTAAACAGTCAATTGACTGTTTAACGAGAAACTTGCGACGATCGACGCGCCACCATAATTCATATAACGGAGGGTATTGAAACTAACTTGGAGGTGATAATTTCGCAATAGGGTAACGACTGTTTATTTCGTTCATAACCGCTAACAGTTGGCGCCAGCGACAAAAAGTACAGGCAACAACCTTTCGAACATTCAGTTTCTTTCACTGGCCGCCGAGCGACGACACTGTTGTTTGTATTCCACCCACTGATCGCGCTACGCTGGATTCTCAAATTTCTCAAACTTTCAACACAAGCGCATGGAAGAATGGTAGTCGGAGAGCTGTCAGAACGTATGGAAAATAATGAAAAACGTAAATTACTTGCAATTAGGAACCTGGATCAAAAAAGTAGTGATAAGAAATCAAGTGAAAAGTGAATACATAACTTTTTGTGTTTAGTTCATCTTCCGTGGCGCTTTCTTTGCTTCAGGATTTCGTTTTTACTACCACTGAAAAAGAGCCATCTATTGCCTTTTCAGTTTTGAATATCGCCCTATTTGGAGGTTAACATCACCTCCAAATACTAGCGATTTTGCGGTGGGATGTTGACGTTCGATCACGAATTCAGAAATATAATTTATACAATTTGTCATAAAATGATTATAATGGTGTTTGCCATGTTTTTTTTTTCAACTCAAAACACTTTGTTAGGAGAATAAAAATAACGCCGCGTTCTGTATTAACATACTTCTATCTGCAGTGTGTGCATTTTTTTATGTTTACATGTTACTTATGAAAATCGACTTTCAATTATCTGAAAAATACAATGTATTTAGCAATTATTCAACTGAAATCGAATACTAAGTTGAACACTTGTTTTGATAATAGTTGATTTTTTTTAACGGAATACAGAAATAATCATATTTTCTTCCAAAAATATCCTTCAAAGTTGCTCAGTTTAACGGTACTTGACGATGGCAAAGGAAGGCGACGAATCTCCTTCCGTTGCGACAGTGACGACGTTCGATAGGTCGATCATTAATTAAAGGACGAAAAACCGATTTTATGAGGATTATTTTTCGTTGACTCCTCGCTTCTTCACCTCGCCCTGGGTTTCCTCAGGGCTATTAGTACAATATCTAGAAAAGTCTTCGAAGGTTCGGAGAATTATGTTCTCAACGAGCCGGCTAATGAATATTTCATTTGGGCGTGCTAGACGTGCAGATGAAATATAATGTGCTCTTTTTTCTGCTGCTCGGCTGATCCGGTGATTGTCGGGAAAACGATTACGTTCATAAATTATATTGGATGAGGTGGATTTCACTGTGGAACTGTTTACTTCCAACTGGTTGGGAGTATCACTTGATTTGACAGGTCAATAAATCTAGTTCGTGATGTGCGTTGGGAATTGAGAGAAAGTGGTGAATTTATTGAAGAGACATTGCCGGCCTTCCTTAGCCGAGTGGTTAGAGTCGGCGGCTACAAAGCAAAGCCATGCTGAAGGTGTCTGGGTTCGATTTCCGGTCGGTCCAGGATCTTTTCGTAATGGAAATTTCCTCGACTTACCTGGGCATGAAGTATTATCGTACCTGCCACACGAGATACGAATGCGAAAATGGCAACTTTGGCAAATAAAGCTCTTAGTTAATAACTGTGGAAGTGCTCATTAGAACACTAAGCTCAGAAGCAGGCTTTGTCCCAGTGAGGACGTTAATGCCAAGAAGAAGAAGAAACATTGCCGGCTATTTAGAAAACCGAGCTGGTTGTTGCGGGTTGGAAGTATCAAAGCCAACCGTTTTTATTTATACCGTTGATTGAGTATTAGCAATGAAAAACATCCAACTTCACAACGCAACAAAAATGACATTTTTGCGTTTCTCAAGAATCAAATTATGTGTCTCTAGTAGATTTGGGGTTGCTTAATCTGATGCCGTTTTCAGAAATTTTCCAGCACGTCACAATTTTTAGCTACAGGTCGCCAAAGTTGTATAAAATATTGGTTTTATTGATGTTTACCTAAAATTTGAAGTATATTCTATCAAACTTTTTTGTAATCTTATCCATCAAGCATGTCATAAGTACTTAAACTCTCGTTTGAGATGTATTTTCGTTGAAATTTCACGATTAAATTTAGATTAAACCGATTTTTTCAACATGCTTGCAGTCTCCATACAAAATTATTCGTTTCTTTTATAAGGCAAAATACAATACTTTTCAAAACCATAAAAAATAACTTTTCCGCATGAAAAGTATTATAATTTTTGTTGATTTGTATTGTTATACACATAAAGTTTGAATTCTGTGACAAATTAAGCAAATAAATTGCCTTACAAGCTGGCAAACTTGCATGCAAGTTGGCTGAAATAGTCAATTTTTGCATTTTCAACAACCAATATCTCAAAAACTAGACGTGCTATGATAATTCTGTAAACGGCAATGGATTCAGCAACCCTTAATTAAGTAAATAAAGGTATTTTGATGCTGGAGACAAAAACGTGTTCCGCAGTGTTTTTGTTTATTTCATTGTGATTTACCACAATAATCAAAATTGTACATATATCCAATGAATTGGACCTTGAGTTTACTAAACATTCTTAATGTGCACAAATCTAGAGCTCAAAATTAAAAAAAAAATCTGTAACGGCGCAGGCCACGTTCTTACGGTTATTGGGGTCTAAACTGAAATGCAGCGAAACTAGTTGAGTTTTGTGATTCAATAAATAATCCGTGTGTTCTACTTCCAAGCATTATCTTGACAAACAAAGAACATCTCGGTGACTCGTTCGCGTCACTTTTCCATGACATCAAAGTCTTACTGTCAGAGTTAATTTCCGCAGCATTGCAGCACGACCTTACTTTCTCCACAGTTTTATTGTGCAGAATGCCTTTTTCGCTTCTTCATTTTTTCTTTGCACCCCAACGCAAGTGTTGGTTCTATTTCAATAAGCTTCATGTTTACCACGTCAGTGCAGATTGATGTCACACTGTCAATGGCTCGTACAAACAGTCTTCGGTGGCAACAGCAGCTTGGTGTACCGCATTCTTTGCTCGTGTCACTTGAAGTTGGGAGATTTTTTTTATTATGTGCTGGTTTAGCGTAGACACCACCTCCATTGGTGTCTTCATTTAGGAAATGAGTTTTAGGTTTATTTCATTGTGAGAATCCATAATTTTGATTTTACATGAGTTATATAGAGGTAGAATAGGGCGATTCAGGTTTTTAAAATGTTTGAAAATTCAATCTCCCATATGCTCCTTACCGTTCTTACATTAAAAATAGTGTTCTGTGAAATTATCAGCTTTGTAGGGGGTGATTTAAAGGTGGTCCAAAGACAATATAGGTTTATATGGAAATTACTATGGAGAATTTTCGAGAAATGTTTCAGACACGCTAGTACTGTAATGAAAGTAGAAACTTATCGCACCATATTGAAAACTCATTCATCAAAACTTAATGAAGGATGTTGCTAAAGAAACAAATCTCATTTGAGCTAATTTTGTTTGGGATTTTTTGTACATATTTGCAGGGCTATAATCCCATATTAAGATTAATAATAGCAAACAAAGTTATGATTATCTCTTCTGCTATCCGTCGGACTGAATTTCTCTCTTCACCGATTTTCTTTATTATAATTAGAAGAATGAGTTAATTAACTCATTACGCGTGGTAAAGATGGACAAATTATGGGTGAAATTATGAAAAAAAATCCACGTGCTCGGCTGGGATTTGAACCCAGGACTCTTGTATGCTAGACGAGCGCTTTACCAACTAAGCTACCGAGCCACTTGGTGACCCAATAACTGAGTTGGTTACAAGTTTAGAATTCAAATCCCTACAGACCACGCGGACCCCTTTCATAACCAATATCCATCCATCTCATGTTCCTACACACGCGGAGCGAGCGAGTGCGATTTGTTTTGTGTTGAAACTGTTTGCCTATCGTACCTACATCGCTTCCACAACAACTGTATTGTGGAAGAGTAAAGATGTGGGAAGGCTATCAACGTGTCGTTCTCACTCAAGTGACGACATGACTACTACAGAGAGGCAGTACACTCTAATATAAACTGACACTTATATTGAGCTATTCGGTAATCCAATCCGCATGGTTATTAAATTAATTAACTCATTACGCGTGGTAAAGATGGACAAATTATGGGTGAAATTATGAAAAAAAATCCACGTGCTCGGCTGGGATTTGAACCCAGGACTCTTGTATGCTAGACGAGCGCTTTACCAACTAAGCTACCGAGCCACTTGGTGACCCAATAACTGAGTTGGTTACAAGTTTAGAATTCAAATCCCTACAGACCACGCGGACCCCTTTCATAACCAATATCCATCCATCTCATGTTCCTACACACGCGGAGCGAGCGAGTGCGATTTGTTTTGTGTTGAAACTGTTTGCCTATCGTACCTACATCGCTTCCACAACAACTGTATTGTGGAAGAGTAAAGATGTGGGAAGGCTATCAACGTGTCGTTCTCACTCAAGTGACGACATGACTACTACAGAGAGGCAGTACACTCTAATATAAACTGACACTTATATTGAGCTATTCGGTAATCCAATCCGCATGGTTATTAAATTAATTAACTCATTACGCGTGGTAAAGATGGACAAATTATGGGTGAAATTATGAAAAAAAATCCACGTGCTCGGCTGGGATTTGAACCCAGGACTCTTGTATGCTAGACGAGCGCTTTACCAACTAAGCTACCGAGCCACTTGGTGACCCAATAACTGAGTTGGTTACAAGTTTAGAATTCAAATCCCTACAGACCACGCGGACCCCTTTCATAACCAATATCCATCCATCTCATGTTCCTACACACGCGGAGCGAGCGAGTGCGATTTGTTTTGTGTTGAAACTGTTTGCCTATCGTACCTACATCGCTTCCACAACAACTGTATTGTGGAAGAGTAAAGATGTGGGAAGGCTATCAACGTGTCGTTCTCACTCAAGTGACGACATGACTACTACAGAGAGGCAGTACACTCTAATATAAACTGACACTTATATTGAGCTATTCGGTAATCCAATCCGCATGGTTATTAAATTAATTAACTCATTACGCGTGGTAAAGATGGACAAATTATGGGTGAAATTATGAAAAAAAATCCACGTGCTCGGCTGGGATTTGAACCCAGGACTCTTGTATGCTAGACGAGCGCTTTACCAACTAAGCTACCGAGCCACTTGGTGACCCAATAACTGAGTTGGTTACAAGTTTAGAATTCAAATCCCTACAGACCACGCGGACCCCTTTCATAACCAATATCCATCCATCTCATGTTCCTACACACGCGGAGCGAGCGAGTGCGATTTGTTTTGTGTGTGTTGATAGCCTTCCCACATCTTTACTCTTCCACAATACAGTTGTTGTGGAAGCGATGTAGGTACGATAGGCAAACAGTTTCAACACAAAACAAATCGCACTCGCTCGCTCCGCGTGTGTAGGAACATGAGATGGATGGATATTGGTTATGAAAGGGGTCCGCGTGGTCTGTAGGGATTTGAATTCTAAACTTGTAACCAACTCAGTTATTGGGTCACCAAGTGGCTCGGTAGCTTAGTTGGTAAAGCGCTCGTCTAGCATACAAGAGTCCTGGGTTCAAATCCCAGCCGAGCACGTGGATTTTTTTTCATAATTTCACCCATAATTTGTCCATCTTTACCACGCGTAATGAGTTAATTAATTTAATAACCATGCGGATTGGATTACCGAATAGCTCAATATAAGTGTCAGTTTATATTAGAGTGTACTGCCTCTCTGTAGTAGTCATGTCGTCACTTGAGTGAGAACGACACGTTGATAGCCTTCCCACATCTTTACTCTTCCACAATACAGTTGTTGTGGAAGCGATGTAGGTACGATAGGCAAACAGTTTCAACACAAAACAAATCGCACTCGCTCGCTCCGCGTGTGTAGGAACATGAGATGGATGGATATTGGTTATGAAAGGGGTCCGCGTGGTCTGTAGGGATTTGAATTCTAAACTTGTAACCAACTCAGTTATTGGGTCACCAAGTGGCTCGGTAGCTTAGTTGGTAAAGCGCTCGTCTAGCATACAAGAGTCCTGGGTTCAAATCCCAGCCGAGCACGTGGATTTTTTTTTCATAATTTCACCCATAATTTGTCCATCTTTACCACGCGTAATGAGTTAATTAATTTAATAACCATGCGGATTGGATTACCGAATAGCTCAATATAAGTGTCAGTTTATATTAGAGTGTACTGCCTCTCTGTAGTAGTCATGTCGTCACTTGAGTGAGAACGACACGTTGATAGCCTTCCCACATCTTTACTCTTCCACAATACAGTTGTTGTGGAAGCGATGTAGGTACGATAGGCAAACAGTTTCAACACAAAACAAATCGCACTCGCTCGCTCCGCGTGTGTAGGAACATGAGATGGATGGATATTGGTTATGAAAGGGGTCCGCGTGGTCTGTAGGGATTTGAATTCTAAACTTGTAACCAACTCAGTTATTGGGTCACCAAGTGGCTCGGTAGCTTAGTTGGTAAAGCGCTCGTCTAGCATACAAGAGTCCTGGGTTCAAATCCCAGCCGAGCACGTGGATTTTTTTTCATAATTTCACCCATAATTTGTCCATCTTTACCACGCGTAATGAGTTAATTAATTTAATAACCATGCGGATTGGATTACCGAATAGCTCAATATAAGTGTCAGTTTATATTAGAGTGTACTGCCTCTCTGTAGTAGTCATGTCGTCACTTGAGTGAGAACGACACGTTGATAGCCTTCCCACATCTTTACTCTTCCACAATACAGTTGTTGTGGAAGCGATGTAGGTACGATAGGCAAACAGTTTCAACACAAAACAAATCGCACTCGCTCGCTCCGCGTGTGTAGGAACATGAGATGGATGGATATTGGTTATGAAAGGGGTCCGCGTGGTCTGTAGGGATTTGAATTCTAAACTTGTAACCAACTCAGTTATTGGGTCACCAAGTGGCTCGGTAGCTTAGTTGGTAAAGCGCTCGTCTAGCATACAAGAGTCCTGGGTTCAAATCCCAGCCGAGCACGTGGATTTTTTTTCATAATTTCACCCATAATTTGTCCATCTTTACCACGCGTAATGAGTTAATTAATTTAATAACCATGCGGATTGGATTACCGAATAGCTCAATATAAGTGTCAGTTTATATTAGAGTGTACTGCCTCTCTGTAGTAGTCATGTCGTCACTTGAGTGAGAACGACACGTTGATAGCCTTCCCACATCTTTACTCTTCCACAATACAGTTGTTGTGGAAGCGATGTAGGTACGATAGGCAAACAGTTTCAACACAAAACAAATCGCACTCGCTCGCTCCGCGTGTGTAGGAACATGAGATGGATGGATATTGGTTATGAAAGGGGTCCGCGTGGTCTGTAGGGATTTGAATTCTAAACTTGTAACCAACTCAGTTATTGGGTCACCAAGTGGCTCGGTAGCTTAGTTGGTAAAGCGCTCGTCTAGCATACAAGAGTCCTGGGTTCAAATCCCAGCCGAGCACGTGGATTTTTTTTCATAATTTCACCCATAATTTGTCCATCTTTACCACGCGTAATGAGTTAATTAATTTAATAACCATGCGGATTGGATTACCGAATAGCTCAATATAAGTGTCAGTTTATATTAGAGTGTACTGCCTCTCTGTAGTAGTCATGTCGTCACTTGAGTGAGAACGACACGTTGATAGCCTTCCCACATCTTTACTCTTCCACAATACAGTTGTTGTGGAAGCGATGTAGGTACGATAGGCAAACAGTTTCAACACAAAACAAATCGCACTCGCTCGCTCCGCGTGTGTAGGAACATGAGATGGATGGATATTGGTTATGAAAGGGGTCCGCGTGGTCTGTAGGGATTTGAATTCTAAACTTGTAACCAACTCAGTTATTGGGTCACCAAGTGGCTCGGTAGCTTAGTTGGTAAAGCGCTCGTCTAGCATACAAGAGTCCTGGGTTCAAATCCCAGCCGAGCACGTGGATTTTTTTTCATAATTTCACCCATAATTTGTCCATCTTTACCACGCGTAATGAGTTAATTAATTTAATAACCATGCGGATTGGATTACCGAATAGCTCAATATAAGTGTCAGTTTATATTAGAGTGTACTGCCTCTCTGTAGTAGTCATGTCGTCACTTGAGTGAGAACGACACGTTGATAGCCTTCCCACATCTTTACTCTTCCACAATACAGTTGTTGTGGAAGCGATGTAGGTACGATAGGCAAACAGTTTCAACACAAAACAAATCGCACTCGCTCGCTCCGCGTGTGTAGGAACATGAGATGGATGGATATTGGTTATGAAAGGGGTCCGCGTGGTCTGTAGGGATTTGAATTCTAAACTTGTAACCAACTCAGTTATTGGGTCACCAAGTGGCTCGGTAGCTTAGTTGGTAAAGCGCTCGTCTAGCATACAAGAGTCCTGGGTTCAAATCCCAGCCGAGCACGTGGATTTTTTTTCATAATTTCACCCATAATTTGTCCATCTTTACCACGCGTAATGAGTTAATTAATTTAATAACCATGCGGATTGGATTACCGAATAGCTCAATATAAGTGTCAGTTTATATTAGAGTGTACTGCCTCTCTGTAGTAGTCATGTCGTCACTTGAGTGAGAACGACACGTTGATAGCCTTCCCACATCTTTACTCTTCCACAATACAGTTGTTGTGGAAGCGATGTAGGTACGATAGGCAAACAGTTTCAACACAAAACAAATCGCACTCGCTCGCTCCGCGTGTGTAGGAACATGAGATGGATGGATATTGGTTATGAAAGGGGTCCGCGTGGTCTGTAGGGATTTGAATTCTAAACTTGTAACCAACTCAGTTATTGGGTCACCAAGTGGCTCGGTAGCTTAGTTGGTAAAGCGCTCGTCTAGCATACAATAGTCCTGGGTTCAAATCCCAGCCGAGCACGTGGATTTTTTTTCATAATTTCACCCATAATTTGTCCATCTTTACCACGCGTAATGAGTTAATTAATTTAATAACCATGCGGATTGGATTACCGAATAGCTCAATATAAGTGTCAGTTTAGAAGAATGAGTTTTTACTATGGGATAATAATGTTATACTTACATTACATTACTAGCGTGTTTGGAACATATCTCAAAATTTCTCCATAGTAATTTCCATATTAACCTATATTGTCTTTGAGTCACCTTTATATCACCACATAGAAAGCTGAAAATTTCACAGAACACTATTTTTATGGTAGGGATGGTAAGGAACAAATGGGAGATTGGATTCTCAAACATTTTTAAATTTTGAACCGTCCTAGTGGTAGAAACACAAAAGAGGGATTCCACGGACGCATGCAAGTCGATTCTGATCGACCATTTCAAAAATATCTGAAACTTTGCACAGTTTTTCAGTTCCATCTAAATCGTCATTTTCCGATATCAAATCTTCAAGTTGAGTCACGACTAACTTTTCAAAAGGGTGTATGTGAAAATGGTTCAAAAATATTCAAAAAGCTGCACAGCAAAAACGGTTCGTTCGATTGTTAGACAACTAAAGAAACAAAGTTAGACAACTAAATAAAGATTCCAAAAAAAATACACACAGTAAAAAAAATTTTTTTTGCAATAAAAAACATCATTTTTGTCTCAAAACCCTATAGGAATACCAACGTAATTTTTTGAGGGAAAACGGTCCATTATATTAGCTATCTACCATAAAAATTTGGTGATGGTAAGCCAATAAACAAAAAAGTTATGACATTTCAAATATTTCACAAATTTGACACTTAATTTTTCTAATTTTTTTTTTCATTGTTAATTTTTTTAGGACCGCAGTTTGTTGCTGAATTTTTTGTTAAGGGTACCACATAAGGTTAACAAGTTGTTTTCATGATATTTTATTAAATTATTCATAACTATTATAGCATCTATTAGAAAGTTAGACGCGATCCAGTGTTGTGATCTAAAGTCTTGATAGTGTCACATTTTTTATTGTACGTAACTGAAGAAAAATTCTCTCAATAGTGTTGAAACCTTTTGATAAAAGAAACCTATAAGAAATCTAATATTAAAGACAAAAGCTACAAAAAAAGTTTTCTATACAGGTATACGACTAGTTTACCTGCAAAAAGTTTACCTCGTAGAGAACAAGGCGGGTCTATACCCAGGTGATCTAGTATACGTAAAGCAGGTCGGTTTTCTCGGCGCTGGTTTTCTCCACAAAGTTAAAATCTGATTACACCTGGGTATAGACCCGCCTTGGTAGAAAATAGACTTTGTTAATCATATTTGGGAGAAAGCGAGTAACTTCAACAACATCAAAAACATGATAGGTACATACCATGAACATACTCACGAAAAAGCTAAAAATATACTACCACTATGGTTATAAAAGATTTAATTGTAAAATTTTTCTTCAGTCAAGCAAACGACACCAAAATAGTCAGTAAAAACTTAAAGTGTTTTTGTTTATTAAAATCTAACGAGCAACATGAGTAGTCGCTTTCTCAACTGTTGCAGGCCGTTTGCAGAAAAAAAGTGTTCGAAAGAGCTACGAAATCTCACCGAAAGCACCATAGATAAACTGAAAGCGGCTGGTTATGCTCCAATGTCTACATTGAATACAAATTTACGCATTTGTACGTCCTGCCGTTTAAACGTTGACAAACGGGCAATCTGTACATCATCGGTGGATCAGGTTGCAGGAAGTTCGAAAACAACAACAACTGAGGAATTACTAGATGCACCGACAACAAGGAGTTACCAGAAGTACCAAGTGCAGATAGTCTTGCCACGGTACCATCAGCGACATCTGTTTCAACAAATCAATCAGAAGATGAGTGCATCCAGAAGGTCAACATCGAACGCTTCAACGAAGGGATAGCTGGAATAAAAGTGACTCCGATTAAATGGACGAAGATGGGTTACGTCAATTATCCCGAGAAAAAATACCGTGAAATCAACGAAGCTGTACGAAGAAACCTCTTCAAATTAGGACCTGAGGATGTGGAAAATACAGACTACGATGAGGTAATTATGAATATGAAGGAAAGGTTCTCGAATCTAGCCACGACAAGGAAAGAAAAATTATTGATTTTGTCGATGCTGCCAAGCTCGTGGTCTATTCAAGACGCCATTGATGAAACCAATAGAAATACAGCAAAAGAGGCAAAACAATTCAAAAATAACTGTCTTGCAACCAAAAATGCTAGGTCGAGTACTTCATTAACAGATGAGATAAAAGAAAAAATGATTCAAAATTTTGAAGATGATGAAGTAAGTAGAGCTATGCCTGGCCAAAAAGATTATGTATCTGTAAAAAAAGATGGAAAGCGTCAAGCAATCCAAAAACGATTAATGATTACTACTTTGAAAGAAGCGTATACACGCTTCAAGGAAATTAACGAAAATATTAAGTTAGGTTTTTCCTCATTTGCAAGCCTTCGTCCAAGGCAATGCAAGCTTCTATCCAATTCAGGAACACATAATGTTTGTGTGTGCACAACACACGAAAATATTAACCTAATCTTATATAGTTTGAAAAGAATCAATTTATCAAAGGATATTGAAATGTTAACTAATAGTCTTTTGTGTGAAAATACAACATCAAATTGCTATCTACGATCTTGTTCAGATTGTCCAGATTCTTCATCATTGGAAAATACTTTATTCGCTGAGTTTGAAGAAAATTATATTGATCAGTTAGCATTTGAGCGATGGGTGACCACGGATAGGTGTGACCTAGAAACTATTGTAAAACCTGTAGATGAGTTTGTGTCATTTTTTTGCTTGAAATTAGAAAGTTTAATTCCTCACGACTTTATTAAAACAGAGCAATCCCGCTTTTTAAAAAATACGAAAAATACATTACAAGATGGTGTATTGCAAGATGAAGTGCAGTCCCATCACTGGAACGTACAACAAGCTACAATTCATCCATTCGTTATTTATTTCAATGGAAGTACGCAAATTGAACATTTTAGTTTTATTGTAATTTCCGAAGATTTAAGACACGACTCAGTATCTGTAAGTTTGTTCATTGCCAAAATGATTAACATTTTACGCGTTGATAAGGATAAAGAAATCAGAAAGATATATTTCATGTCTGATGGAGCAGCATCGCAGTACAAAACCGTAAGAATTTTTCGAGCCTATGTCAATTTAAATCAAAGTACGGAATTGATGCAGAATGGTATTTCTTTGCTACGTCACATGGCAAAGGTCCTTGTGATGCTATTGGAGGAACCATAAAGCGCATGGCCACAAGAGCAAGTTTAGCCAAAGAACGTGAGCATCCAATTAAAACTGCAAAAGAACTATTTGATTGGGCGAATCGCAGAAAAGAAGAAGATTTAACAAAATTATCATTTTGTTTTACTACTACTGAAGAGTACGAATTAACGGCATCAGAGCTCAGCGAGCAATATAATAACGCGAAAACGATCCAAGGAACCCAAAAATTTCACTGTTTCATTCCATTGTCAGAAAATAAAATTAAAGCAAAACTATACTCGAACTGTACTGATAATGATGCAAAAGTGTTCGATATTGTAAAAAAAATGAATAACAATAAATAAATAAATAAGTATTAATAAAATGTTTTCATGATCTCATAACGCATACCCAAATTCAAAACTTTTAAAGTTTATATATAACATTTAGAAACTCATCGATCATACTCTAAAAAAAATATCCTGGTACAAAAAATAATTTTATTTTCGTGTAATCTGTTAATTCATTTTAATTTATACATATATACATATACATATAATATTTATACATATACATAATATTTATACATATAATATACATAATACTAATGAATACATGAAAATGACTTGTTTAATTCACGCAAGGCCCTTAACAATAAAATCAGCAACAAACTGCGGTTCCCGTAATAATTTACACCGAAAAAAAAAATTTTTTTCTACTAAATGTGAAAATTGTGACATGTTTGAAATGTCATAACTTTTTTGTTTATTGGTTTACCATCACCAAATTTTTATGGTAGATAGCTAATATAATGACCGTTTACCCTCAAAAAATTACGTTGGTATTCCGATAGGGTTTTGAGATATTTGAGTTTTTGTGTCAAAAATTATGTTTTTTAATGCAAAAAAAAATTATTTTTAACTGTTTGTATTTTTTTTTGGATTCTTTATTTAGTTGTCTAACTTTGTTTCTTTAGTTGTCTAACAATCGAACGAACCGTTTTTGCTGTGCAGCTTTTTGAATATTTTTGAACCATTTTCACATACACCCTTTTGAAAAGTTAGTCGTGACTCAACTTGAAGATTTGATATCGGAAAATGACGATTTAGATGGAACTGGAAAACTGTGCAAAGTTTCAGCTCAATAGAAAAAAATGAATTAAAAATTTACCAAATTTTAGTACTGTTGCTTGGAATTACTCAAAATTAGAATATAAAATTAATTATGAAGTGTACCTTGATATGACGTAAGACCAAAACATTTTTGTAGAAATACAAGAAAGAGAAGGCCTTTGGAGTTCTTAGAAAAATTCTTGTGTTCCCTGGAAAATCTGGAGAAACTGCTTAAGAATATATTGTAAAAATTGCTGAACGAATCTCAAAAGGAGTCGTTTTAGGGATTAGCAAGAGCATTTTCAACAGAGATCAATAAACAAATTCTTAAAATCAAAAGACAGACTTTCTTGGAAAAGCTATGAAGTAATTTGGCTGGAGTATTTGAAAGGTTGGTGGAGAAATTCCTACAAGACTGTTACAGGCATCTTTTCTTCGTTTTTCAAATTTATGTGGATGTCATAAAATGTATTTTTTTATTCTCAACCGTAAATCCAATTTCAATTGGATCCTATTTTGTCATAACGTACAAGTTGCAAAAGACTTATAGTATCTCAACATTCATGTGCATGCAATGAAAAGACGCAGCCATCAAACCCCATTACGGTTCAAGCTGGAACACTTGTTTACACAGTGCACGCTCGCAATTCCGACGTATTGGCGCAGAAATTGGGTACCTCCACTTATGTCGCAGGCAAATTGGAAACGGAGCCAAGTAGAAATCGCAACCCTTGCACGAGCTCGATGCCTTTTCCTAAACGACAGAACTTTACAGCTGTGTTACAACAACACAGCAATTTCTGTGAAAACGTAGTTTTCCGTCTGAATGCAAACTGCGAAGGCGAAGCGAAGCAAACATTTTGAGCAGCGTTTCCCAATCGTTGGTTCGCGGACATCTAAGAGGCCGTTTCAACCTGTCAAGGTTACAACTAAAGCCTGATTCGCTGCTGACAAGTAATTTCTCGGCCTATATTGATGCATGGGAAATTTCTGCAAGGAATCGACCAAGAATGCGCCTTTTCCTGATCGCAGTACGCAATTGAAAAGAACTGTCAGTTCAAATGGGAGTTTGCAGAAAATTTCTGCAAGGAATCGGCGAAAAATTTCTTTAGCGATTCCTTTTCAGTAGCAAATCAGGCTTAAAAGTTTTGAATTTTTCTGGACAATCTTCTTGGCATTGCGTCTACAGAGTCTGCTTCTCAGCTTAGTGGTCATATGAGCACTTACACAGTTATTTACTGAGAGCTTTCCTTGCCAAAGTTGCCATTTTTGCATTCGTATATCGTGTGGCAAGTACGATAATATTATCGGAAGCTGGGGAAACCCAGGGAAGTCAAGAAAATTTTCATTACAAAAAAATCCTGGACCGACCGGGAATCGATCCCAGACATTTTCAGCATGGCTTTGCTTTGTAGTCGCGAACTCTTACCATTCGGCTAAGGAAGTCCCCAAATCTTAGTTTGGAGTTTGAATAATAATTTTCATACTGAAATATATGTTCAGTAATCCAACGCGTATAGCCTTAAAATGAGTTAGCTCATTACGTGTGGGAAAAATTGATAAATTACGACAGAAATTATGAAAAAACAATTCTACGTGCTCTGTTGGGATTCAAACCCACGACACTTGTATGCTCGACGAGTGCTTTACCAACTAAGCTAATTTAAAATCCCAACAGTTCATGCAGACCCTTCGCATAACCGAAGCGATGTGGATATGAAATTCGAAATAGTTGGAAACCGCTGACCTAGAGCATTACTACATGCACTCACTATCGTACGTATAAGGCGCTTGCCTATATACTTATTGGGGGGAAACTTGCTTCGCAAGGTGCTCTTTCATCTTTCGCGAAGTATAAATCATCATCATCATCATCTGGGGAGCGTGGGAGTACGTGCTCGACGTGCAGTATGTAGCTCGATACGAAGAAAATCGAGAAGAGCTTGTGTTGCTCTTCGCTTGTCCTGGGAATCGATTCCCTGCAAGGCTTTGATGCTCTGCCAATGGTGACGATAGGTAATCAACGTAGAAATTTTGTTTCCGCCACGATTCAATGGAATTGTAGAACTCTCCTATTTGTGTGGTGTAATTGGAATTCTATTCCACATGAGTTTTCAAGGTGGGGCCCAGATAGCCGTAGCGGTAAACGCGCAGCTATTCAGCAAGACCAAGCTGAGGGTCGTGGGTTCGAATCCCACCGGTCGAGGATCTTTTCGGGTTGGAAATTTTCTCGACTTCCCAGGGCATAGAGTATCATCGTACCTGCCACACGATATTACGCATGCAAAAATGGTCATTGGCATGGTAAGCTCTCAGTTAATAACTGTGGAAGTGCTCATAAGAACACTAAGCTGAGAAGCAGGCTCTGTCCCAGTAGGGACGTAACGCCAGAAAGAAGAAGAAGAATGAGTTTTCAAGGTTCCGAAATCGAAGGCGTAACCAAATGTGGGATGAAGTTGATTACTCTGAAAACCAAGTTGATTTTTCCTTATAAGCTCATTTCTCTCGAAGGTAAAAATAACTTCAAACGTTTGTTCCCGACCAAACGGATTCCCTATATATTTAGTTTTTAAGTTGCTTAATTTTGAATGTTTACAGGGGAGACTTCAAGCTTTGACCCATATTTTGGCCCACGCTCTCCAGATCTCGTTGCACCTGATCAAGCCACCTCGCTCGCTGCGCTCCCCGCCTTCTTATGTCAACCGGATTCGACGCAAACACCACCTTTTCAGGGTTGTTGTCCGGTTGTCTTGCAACATGTCCTGTCCAGCGCACTCTTCCGGATTTCGCTACCTTCTGGATACTGGGTTCGTAGTACAGCCTAGCAAGTTCGTGGTTCATTCTCCGCCGCCACACATCGTTCTCCTGCACACCGCCAAAGATAGTCCTAAGCACCCTTCGTTCGATCACTCCAAGTGCTTGCAGTTTCTCTTCCAGTATTCCATAGAGGACCACCGGTCTTATAAGCTTTTTGTACATGGTACATTTGGTGCGGGGGTGAATCTTTCTCGACCGCAGCTTCTTCTGAGCCCATAGTAGGCGCGACTTCCACTGATGATGCGTCTCCGTATTTCACGACTAACGTTGTTATCAGCCGTTATCAAGGATCCGAGGTAGACGAAATCATCAACCACCTCAAAAGTATCCCCGTCTATCGTAACACTGTTTCCAAGGCGGGCTCTGCCGCGCTCGGTTCCGCTTATCAGCATATACTTTGTTTTTGATGTATTCACCACCAGGCCGACTATTGTCGCTTCACGTTTCAGGCGGATGTACAGGTCTACCACCGTTCCAAATGTTCTGCCGACAATATCCATATCATCCGCGAAGCAAACAAATTTGCTGGATCTTGCGAAAATCGTACCTCGGTTATTGAACCTGGCTCTCCGCATGACACCTTCTAGCGCGATGTTAAACAGCAGGCACGAAAGTCCATCACCTTGTCGAAGTCCCTGGCGGGATTCGAAAAAACTGGAATGTTCGCCCGAAATCTTCACACTATTCTGCACACTCTCCATAGTTGCTCTTACTAGTCTTGAGAGCTTCCCGGGAAAGCTGTACTCGTCCATTATTTGCCATAGCTCTTCGCGGTCGATGAACAGGTGATGTGTTGGGACTTGGTATTCACGGCATTTCTGGAGGATTTTCCGTACTGTGAAGATTTCGTCCGAAGACTTTTCACATTCCAGTTTGTCGACCTTCTTGTAGATGGGGCATATAACCCCTTGCTTCCACTACTCCGGCAGCTCTTCCGTTTCCCAGATTCTGACAATCAGCCGGTGCAGACAGGTGGCCAGCCTCACCGAGCCCATTTTGATGAGTTCAGCTCCAATACCATCCTTACCAGCGACCTTGTTGTTCTTGAGCTGGTTGATGACACTCCAAGAAACATGTCTGTGTGTGATTTAGGGTGGAACTCGATGGAACTTTTTTTTTGAATCGATAATCAAAATGTAACTTTGATTAGTATTTCATAAGTTTGATTTCATAGCCAACTCAACCTACCGATTTCTCATGTTCAAAGTTTAAATTGGCATTGTTGATGATGATGTATTCTACCTGGGAGGGAGAAACCGATACGAAATTTCTGTACGTCATAGTGAGCCGAGATTCTGCTGTCACGAACTGTCACTGTGAGCCCAGATCTTAAACAACGGACAAACATGGAAAAAGCGCGTAATTGATCAAAACATATTTTTGCATTTTATCAAATGTGACAAAAAATCGATTGATAAGCTACTCATGCCTATTCAAAAGTAATGTCACGATAGCACATTTTATTCTGATTGAATATAAAGTATTCAAATACGCATAATTTTACTTTTTCTAATAAAAACGAAAATAAAATGCATAGAAAACTTTGGCCTTTTTTCATGTTTGTCCGAAAAGTTCGAAGGTACACAACAAAAGAAAACTAGCGATTTTCATCAAGTCTGCCTTGATTGTCGTTGGCAAGCTGGAGTTTTCTTGCAGTTTGAAAAAAAATGTGTCATATTTCGTGTGTAGTATCGGTGCCTCCCTCCCAGTATTCTACCATCTATTTGAGCAAGGCACCTGCCTATAGCACTGGAATAATCTGAAAAGCGATTTGATCAAGATTGTACTGTTGTTTGTGAGCAGGCAGTCTCCTGTATGAAGGGCCAAAATGGATATGCGGACCTGCAAGCAGAGACACTTGCACAAAACCCGCGGCAGGGGAAAAGAATCTCCTTCCAGAAGAAAGTTTTCAAGCCCTCGATTGACAGAATACTCCCAATAGATGGGGTCGAAGAGCCCGCCATCAATCCACGAGATGTTAACAACAGGGAGAAGGCAGTCCCAGGCTCCCTGCCCAAATATCGAGTGCTCTGATGGTCCCGCCCAACCCATTTAAATACATTTATGTAATAATTGACATGTACTCAAATAAAATCTATCATGTAAAGATCTCACCGGCTTTTCCTCGTATACGCCACAATCATTTCGTCGAATCACCATCAAAACCATGGATGGGCTCTACGGTCACCTACCAGACATGCAACCAAGATGATGAGTGACGTCATTCTTTCGCTGTTTCTTCTCTAATCTTTCACAACGGCAGCTAAAATACAACTGAATCCCGACATACGACACACAGGTCACCTCAAGTTAAAATTGGTATTTTTATTACAAACCACAAGTTAAAATTGGCCATGTTCTCTTTTAGATTTTGATTGAATAGATTGGTTTCAACACTCTCCTTAGTAGTTGAAAGGGAAGCTGAAAACTTGCGACAAAATTTAGTTTTTCTGCTACTCCGACAACTGTCTCCTTCGACGTTTGTTGTAATAAAACTATTATTGCTTTGTAAAGCTTATAAATACTTATAACAATAGTTGATGCTAACTATATACACTTGTGGATACTTATTATCGCCGGATAAAAACACTGGAAATTTGATTTTTGTCTATGGAGCAACGCACTGTGGTGACTATTGGAAAGTTCAGCGCCCACCGGCTGACGAACGAAAACCGCCTACGAATAATTGATTTCGCCGCCTTCAAGAATATGGCCATTCGTAGCACAGCCTCCCACACCGATAAACCTGGAGATCGAGACTAATCGACCACGTCCTGATTGATGGACGGCACTCCTTCGACATTATCGATGTCAGGACCTATCGTGGCGCTAACATCGACTCTTACCACTATCTGGTGATGATGAAACTGCGTTCAAAACTCTCCGTCGTTAACAACGTACGGTACCGACGGCCACCCCGGTATGACCATTGGCGTAGCTAGGATTTTTTTCTGGAGGGGGCCTAGGGGGGGCCTAGCAAATACTTGTTTTACAGAAGTAATGTCGGTCGCAATAATCACGATTTTCACAAATTTTATAGTTTTTACAGATTTGTATCGATTTCATTCATTTATAATTTTGTCTCATTTCGTGGCATATCAGTGATATTTGTAAATTTCAATCATCGCTACGAAACAGATTCATTTATGTTGTAACCAGTCAAAAATATTTAAAGAATTCTAGCAAAAAGCTCACAAGTATTGTCTTTTGTATTTCTCTTTGATTATTTCAGGAATTAAATCATGTGCTTTGAAGAGTTTCCTCTGAGAATCCCTACGGGAATTTATTCATGAATTATGCTCGCACTTTTCAGTGCTTTTTTCAAGAACTCCTTTACTAGTTTTCATTGAGTTCGTCCTGGGATTCCCCAAGAAAATCATTCTCAGACTTTTTGATCTCATCAGAAAATTTCTCGAAGAATCTCTATCGAACTGCTTAAAAAATCGTTTGAAGAATTCCGCATTACAAATTCTTTTAATACTTTCTCCTCGAAGGTTCTCAAGGTACACATTACATATAAATTCCAATTGTTAGTTTAAAGTATCCCCCTGTGTTCATAAATACAGTCGCCTCTCCACATCTCGATATCGAAGGGACCATCAAGATAGGGAGAGATCGAGACAAAGAATAAATTTTTGATGAATACTAGATTGAAAAACACTCCGTTGCCAAGAAAGTAATACACAAACAAACGTCATTTTGCGCTCCTAATTTGTTTTGAATCCCAACACTTTGGTCTAGTAACCTTCGATATTGATCATATCGACATACGGAGAGAAAATTGAGAACGAAAAGTCAAAAGAAACACATCGAGATATGGAGATATCGAGATAAGGAGGATATCGAGATATGGAGCGTGAAAATGTATGCAGACTGAAGGGACTTATGAAATCATCGACAAAGGGAGAGATATCGAGATGTAGAACATCGAGATGTGGAGAGTCGACTGTAATTTGTTTAGGATTTTTAAGGATTTCTCCAAAATATAGAACAAAAATATATAGGATTCTCACCAAAAATGACTTCACAATCAACAAGCAAGGATTCGTTCCACGAATTCTTCAGAGAGTTCACCAACAGTTTTTCCAACTTTGCTTTTGAATTTCTTTCTAAGGTTTCTCTATTGAATTGTTTGAAGAAATCGTAGCAAAATTATCCAGACATCCTGCAAAAATATTAATTGGCTCTTCCAGGTGTTACTTTAAGGATTCCTTGCAATATTCCACAAAAATTTCCTGAGCAATTTAAAAGAATTTTATTCATGATTGCTCAGAGAAGCTCTCCGCAAGAAATCTGTATTTTTTCACAGATAATTATTTTTTTGATTTATCTAAAATCAAGGTGCAACATCTCTTCTGTGAAAATAATCAAAGATTCCCGAGTAATTTGTACAGAGATTTATTAGAGAATTATATTATTGTTTCTAGTAGATTCTTCTGAGAAATTACCAAAGATTCATCTTAGCATTTTCCAGAGCTTTTTTCATAAAACCGCACTAACGATTCTTTTGGGATTTTAATTGAACATTTTTTTCACCAGATTCACTAAACACTTGCAATTCATTCTAAACTTAAAAAAAATCTTCAGAAGTTCCATCAAGTATTCTTTCAGGTTCAAGAAATAACTCATTTTTTCGCGAATATAAATCTCAGGAATCTTCCATAAAAAAGACGTATAAAAATTTAAACACTCTCCATTTTTTGGGTCCAAAACTACTCCTGGAAAAACTTAATATATTTTAGGGATTGCTTTATAAATTCCTCTATGAATCACTCCATATCAGATTTCTAAAGTAACGAAAGGTTTGAAATAACCTTGTTGATAAGTTATTGAATAATTGCAGTTTAAACATACTTCGGAAAATATCACTGAATTCCTGTCGTAAAATTTAAGAATTTCTGAAACATGTTAACAATGTACCTCACAGAAAAGCTTAAGTGGTTCTTGTAGGATTTACTACATAAAATCGTATTCTTTTTCGACGTCTTTTATAATAGAAAATGATCCATGTTGAAACGTATGAAATTTTTACTGAAAGTATTTGTAACTAGAGTCTTATATAATATTTAGTATGAACTCTGAAGATTCATGATACTATGGTGAACATATTGATGTAGAACCCATTTTTTCCTACCTCTAGAAATTCCAAACAAACTTTTTTGAAGGTTTTAGTATCGACTATTTTGTAATACTGTAGAAGTTTAACGTGAAAATGTAAGATTCTAATTTAACCCTTTCTTTCCCACAGCTTTGTTTGACAATTTAACTATCAAAATGGCGTTTCAAAAAACAAAAAGTTTTCACAAATAAGCTATATTATTCAAAATCATATTTTTTTATTGTTTTTCAATAGTTAGTTGAATGTTTTCCAATAGTTTGACCCTAAGGTCTTTTATTTCGATGTTTGATAAGACAAATGAGCGAATAAATTTATCCCAATCATTATTGAGCTACTCGTACCAATTCGGTTTAGCTACCGTTCGTTGAAAATCGGTGGCACCTGTGCTACCATGGGAAAGAGAGGGTTAAATCTTAGTGAAAACTTCTGCATTACTTTGAAATTTTGTCCTGATGGATTTTCATGAATTAAAAACCATACGCATAAGAATTCTCTGACACGAATACCATATGTTTGGTAAAGTGTCATTAATAAATAATAATAAAAATAATAATAATAAGAATTTTGTAATTTTTCACAATTTGTATAATTAGATTTAGATTCTTTAAAACGATGCTTTTTGGAGTATGGAAAGATTTGTACGAGGTTCCTCAAAGCAGTTTGCGAAGGAAGAAGAAACATTAAAATGTTGAAGTAAGTCGAACAATAGGTGGGCAATGGTACAATGAAAGATAATTTATAATATCTTCTCTACAGGTAAATTACAGGATAGTAAAATATTCTCTAATGAATTAACAAATAAAACAAATTTCTCAAGGTCCATCAGAATCTTTTTTATCCTTAAAAGCTATCCTTCCTTGATTTCTGGTTTTCCAGATTTCTGCCAGAAAGCCTCAAGAAATTACGCTTTCGTATCGCACAAAAATTCAAACCAAGAACCAATTTCCAACGAAGTGTTTTAAGGAAAATCAATAAAATTTCTTTATGAATATCTTAATAAATTTTCTCCTTCCCAGTTATTTTGCTACAGACTCCTCTACCGCTATGCTTATTTCGAAAGCAAAATTTTCCTGGAGGTTTTCAACAAATTTCCTCTAAAGATTCGAGGGTAAGAGACATTTTGAAAACATTTTTTTTTTTACAATTCTTGAATGATCCGGGGATTTGAACCAAAATTTGTAAAAAAGAAAACATAGAAAACTTTTTGACGCAATTTGTGAAATATTTTAGAAATATTTCTTAACGACTTTTGATGAAATTAGCGGAAGAATTTGTAATAAAATTTTTGGGAAAACTATTATAAGCAATTCAAAGAAGAATTTCTAACAGAACTTTCAGCGAAATACCTCTGAATTAGATTTAACAGAATTAATGATCTTTTGGAGGAATTGCGAGCGAAAACTTTTTGAAAGATAAAGTAACATTTTTAAGGTAAATCTGGGAATATTTTCCGAAACTAATTTGATAATAAAAAGTTGACATAGGAGTGGATGTTCACCAGGATGAATTCGCTTTGAAAGTATGAACAAGTCCAACAATATTATTTGACTTATTTTGAAAAGATTTGCAAAAGTTCTGAAGCCCCCCTTTAATATTCCTTGAGGTATTTGATTAAACTAAAATTTTATAATGCATATCGAAAAGCTTTTTGAAAAATTGTGCTACAAATTTGTTGAATATTAATCAAATAATTTTGGAATTAATAATCATTACCGAAAAGCTAAACATTACATATAATTTGCAATTGGATTAGATGGACAAATTGATGTGAAGATTTGCGAAAAAGTTACACGTCTTCTCAGTGAGAATCGAACTCACGACTCCCCGATCTCTAGTTGGGGCGCGTTAACCACTACGCCATGAGAGGACTCATGAACGCAGAAGTTAACCTGAATTCGATTTCAGCTCAATAATCACGTGGTCCTCTTTCGGAAGAATTAGATGCCCATCCAAACACAACGCTTTCTATATATATCCAATGCCTAGCCCGAGAGCGCATTGTTTTTTTAGATATAGGAATAGCACACTACACTAGCCAGCAACCCGAGCAAAGTTTGGTAACAAAAAGATCACAAATTGTGTTATCCGATAACAAGCATTTGATAACATAGTTTGTTTTCATTTTGGTTGAATAAGCAGGCAACATAACAAACGTGATAACAAAAATTTATACTGAAGATATCATATGAAAGTCTCATTGTGTTATCATTTGATACACATTGATAACAAGTTTTGTTATCCAGCCAATTTTCCTCATTCATTCATATCACGATATTTTTGGTAATGGATATGTCAGAAAAATTGTGCTTACCGCATACAACATGAAGCTAGTTCTAACAGTAACCAATCGATCGGCAGCCGGACGGATAAGCTTTCGGTTGTCGCGTGATTCACCAAAATCAGAACTATCACGCTGATGCTGCATAAGACAAGCGAGGTTTTCTCGCTATAGTGTTCTTCAACATAAAATAACGTAACTACTGAAATTTTTGTCAATAACAAGAGTCATGTACCTAGATTGATTCAGAAGATTTTGCTGCAAGTTAAATTGTTTGTTTGTTTTTTAATTTTTTAATTTTATTATCATCAAAAATTCTGGGGGGGGGCCTGGATGGTTCTGGAGGGGGCCAGGCCCCCCTGGCCCCCCTGTTCCTACGCCAATGGGTATGACCTAGAGCGGCTTAAGTAATCTGATGTCGTAACTGCGTACGTGCAGCACTTCGAGGCTGCATCACCGGAAGAGGATGAGCTGGATGAAGCCCTTCTTGAGGATTGCTGTAGAACAGTGAAAGCAGCCATCAACAATGCAGCTGAGAGCAACATCGACGGAACGATTGGTTCGACGAGGAATGTAGGCAGATTCTGGAGGAGAAGAATACAGCACGGCCACTTGAAGGACGAGCGTGAGGTGATCGAAAGGTGGAAGCAGCACTTTGACGAACACCTGAATGGCGCTGAGAGCACATGCAATATTGAGTTTTGTGGCGTAAAATTGTTGATTCAGTGTTATCTGTTTAGAAGTTAACTAAATAAATGAAATGAATCTCTTGCCTAAATCGTCCAAATTCGGAACACCTAGTAATGAAAGGCGGCACTCTTTGTTTCCTCACTTAAAACCCAAGGTGGTGACAAAGAATGATTTCCATCGCAACGAAAAATCTTAAGTACGGGTCTAAACAAGTATCGAAAAGGGAACAAAAGGAGTTTTGTTGCTTTAAGTAGTTGTAATAACGTTTAAGAGCAGAAAGAATTTGCAAAGGTACTATAAGCACTGAGAAAGTTGCAGGCAATATCCATACATTTTTGAAAATTATTGATTCTATTATCTATTATCTGCTTCGCAGTTATTCACTGTATGTCAATGAGAAAAAAATATTTCAGGAAATGTAGAACCACCATTATTAATAAGCACCTATTCATCAGATTTCAATGGCTTCCCTCATTGATAAGAAACAATGCGGCTTCAATCATCAATTCGAGAACTATTTGGGTAATTAAATATTTGAGCCATAGGTCACATATGATGGGACGAATCAACCGCAAGCTATTTAATCAGTTTAATAATTATACTTTAATTAAATTCACACTTTTATTCAGCTTGATTCATTCACTTGTGCTGCGCTCACTGTTGTTCCTTTACAATGCCTGAAAAGCCGCAATTGGTAGCGATTTATGATATTTGATCTGATTAAAATTTTACGCCTCAATCACAGCCGGCGGGCACCCATTCATGTGAATTGCATATTAAATCAGTCCATCTGCATTCGCACGTTTTACTGTTCTGGAGGAAAGGTGCTGTAATGCGACTTTTGACTGGTATTGCATTCGTTTTCTTGATGATCGTAGATCTCACTCTCTTTTGTGTAAATGTGATGAATTACTCTCGTTCCTGAATTATTCAATCTTCAACAGATGGCATCGCCTTACCAGAGTTAACAAATTTGTAGCCAAAATGTAAGGTTAACACAGTTATGTTACGTCTGTAGCTCCACAAATTTGCTTCAATGTGATTAGAATTACAAATTTCTCATGGGTATGGCATGCATAGAGGAGAAGTGTACATATATGTATGACTATGTGTGTCCCATGGAAACGCGCTTCCATAAGCCCCTATTAGTATGAATAACGACTTCAACACAGCAATACAATGGCTAAAATAATGCCACAAGAGAGGTCATTATCGCAATTACCCAGAAAATATGTTGCCATTTGCACTGGCACCCATTAGCACTAGGGTGTCCCAAAATTTTACTTTGCTGGAAAATTTGGAGGTCTAAATTCCAAACGGTAGCTGTGGGATGCGAAAAACAAGCTGTTGTATGGAGGGAAGTCTGACAAACAACGTTGAGTGGCAAGGCGGAGGACATTAGATCATTAGTTCTGAATGGAATTTTTTGCCTTATTTCAAATGTTACAAAGCTATCAAAACGTGGCGGGCGTTCGTAAAAAGAATAAGTACGGTACATTTTAACAGTACATAAAACTTAACAGTTTTCAAGTCATATAATACAATGGATTTTTGCCCTCGGTGAATTTGTCATTTATATTAGCCATAAATACGGATTTCAACGTATTCTCAACAGAGCAGTCCCTAAACGTCATCCATAGCGTTTGGAGGTTGAGCTCCCAAGGATTTCTGTCAAACTGAAAATTTGCGGCACCCTAATGAACACTCCTTACCAGGAAGTGGCATCAGAGTTTAAATTGGTACAACGTAGCAATATACCGTCGAAAATTCATTTGCCTTTGGGCATTCGTTTCGCGCCTGCCCCACCTATGCTGCATCACCCAACAATGCACATGAACTTGCCCGAAATGACGCAAATCAGAGAGTCAGTTTTCCGGTCGAAAAAAAAACGGAGGAAAAAATTTGGGGTGGGCAATGTCTATTACATTACCGCGGGGTTGACGTAGAACTACGATGATTAATAATTTGATTTGTCATGTGTATGAATTTGTAAGTGTACTAGTTTTGTGTTGTTATTGATCGGATGAAGTTTTCAGAAGTTAACTCTTTTTGGACTCATTTTGTCATTTAGTCCTGAAAAGAACCATTTGTCGTTCTGTGGTTCCGAGAACCAGTGTTTGGTGTTCCAGGAATAATGCCAGATGATTGAATTTGTTTGTTTGGTCGTTGCTTCCTTGTGTTGCTTGGTTGGGTGATCGGTTTCTGGCTCCAGCTGTAGTTCGCCAAACTCCTCCAGTAGATTAGATGTTTGATAGCTCGGGTGCTTCGATCGTTAGAATCGATAGAATCGGTCCAGTGCTTTGGTCTGTAGCAATATCCATTGCATGAGCATTTAAGCTCTGTACTCATCAATATGCAGGCTTGGCCGCTATGATCCAGTATTTCTCGCAGTTCGTCTCAAAGCGTCACTAATCGATGATTGCCTAAGCGCTGCAGCTCATTCCTCAAGTCAACCCTCTTGGGAGAATTGTTGCCTTTGGCGTGATGGAACTTAAAAATATTGGAAGAGTTTGTCAAAAATAGTCCTTGCAGTGAAGTAACCCGCGACAAACAAACATATATCAATTGCTGATCCTGGCTTTTGTCATAGTCGTACACGACCTCGGGGAAAGTTCCACCTTGCGACTTATGAACATCTACCTGTCCAAAAAGTTTAATTACTGTTTTAAAAGAGAAAGTTGATTTCAAGGAAATTTATAAATAGGGGTGCTAGAGAATATTTGACGTCATTTGCTTTCCATTCTCCGCTTGCATCGCATCTCAGAAGGCAATAGATCGTCTGGCTCTGACCGGGCGTGCTTCTCAGACACAGACATCGATAGCGAAGGACCTCCCCGTTTGTCTTGCTTCGCTCAAATCAAACTGTCGAGCGAGCGAGAGAAGATGCCGTCCGAAGCCAAAGTCATCACCGCTGCCGCCGCCAAGAAGAAGAAGAAGAGGAAGCAGTCCACAGGAAAATTTGCGGTCGAACTGTGAACACGGTCGGGCAAGTCATTCTCGCTTTGTGATTCACCGCTTGTTTGCGTTCACCCAGCCATCGTCATCGCCGCCATCATCAGATTTCGACTTAAGCCCGGTGATCCACTACCTGTTACTGTTGTGCGCCATCCACGCCACGAAACTTTCGGTTCGTCGTACAAGCAAATATGCTCAAATTTATACATTTGAGTTGAGGATTCCCCGTTTGACCATGGCAATCAACTGATAACATACCGCAGTGTTATTTATCTGTAAGAGCATCAAAGCTAACAAAGCCATCGGCCCTTTTCAGGGCCATCAAATTAGTGGAAAAGAGTTAAAAGAGAAATATTTCCGACTTTATATATGACTTCTTATATTCCTAAATCAATATCACAGCTTCATACAAAATTTCATTTGTCATGAATAATTTATGACTCAACCATTTGAGATTGTACTCGCGGACGCTGCTGCAGTGCCGTCGGGGTGAGTGCTCAACATTTCACAACGATTGTTAAATAGAGTGCCATTTCCAACAGCGTCTTTGCTGTTCCAAATTTTATGGGAACACTTTGATTGGCAAAATTATCACATGTAACAAAATTTCGACATATTAATGCTTTTGAAAAGACAGTCTCATTGAACAATTGTAATAATTTTGGCACCCATGGATGGATCAGAAATTTACCGTCATAATAAAGAAAACGATTGATTATCAATAGCTCGTATTGAATATTTAGTTAATGTCAACCCTTCCAGCAATTCATGTTCGACCAATTTCTCACGCAGTAGCATTCTCCGCAATTTTCAAGTAATTCCAAGCCCAACACATTATTGGCACATACCCATTTCCCAGATTGGTCGATCAGAAAGTGAAGAGCACAAAAGGGAGGAGCATCATCTGCTATTCTGAGGTTATAAAACATGCTTCCTTCGTCGGATCCAGTTTCATTCCGATTCCGCTTTCGAGCTGGTAAGAGCTCCTCCGAACTTGCTCAGCGAGAAGTACCTCGCTGCTAGAAATCTGCTGAGCTGTTAATCTTCAAGCTGCCAATCCAGCATCTGGTTTGTGAAATCGCTCAAGATTTCTAGGTTGACCGATCCGCGCTTCTAGATTTCGACTCGTGGTAAACTCGTGGTCACAGCATCCAAGCTCAATCGGCCCTTTTCAGGGCCAACATACGTTTATAAAAGGGTTAATTGGATGATATTTACTGATTTATCTATATTGATCTAAATATCGCGGTATACTACAATTTGGTTCACATAATTTACCCCACATAATTACATGAATTTGAGAATTTACCGCTGCAGCGCCGTCGGACCGTAATAACATCATACTACTCAGCATTGTATGGAATTTCTAACAGCATCGTTGATTTATTATATAATGGGGGAACACTTCCTAAATTCTCGAGTATGGAAATTGGAAAATGTATTACAATTGCGACAGATATAAAATACTGTTGAATAAACTGTTTCCTGACCCATTGCAATGAGCAACTATTGATCTGAAATTTTTCTACATGTTACTCTATTGCAAATGTCATAGTATATAAATCAGAACACATTGAACATTGATCAGAAATATTTAAAATTTGCACGAAACCAAAACATGCGTGATTTTAATTAATTGTAAGCTATTAAAATAATGTTGATATTTTTACTGTCCATACGAACGCGCATGTGAATTTTCCAAGGTATGTAAATCCCTAACCAAGACATCAACTTCATGTATCTTATCCTAGATTGGTCAATCAGAAGAAGGCGAATTATACGAAATGGAGGAGCATCGTCTGCAATTCAAATTATGTAAAACATACTATCTTCGACAGATTCGGTTCATTTAAGGAACGAATGACCTTCGGATTAAAATCCCTCTGTAAGAACAACCGGATTCGGTTCATTTCATTTACACTTTCGAGCTAGTAAGAACTTCTCGTGATAAACACAGTATAGTTAGTAATATTTCTTTATGTACTTACCATATACTTGCTATAATCTCTTAATTCATCTCGTAGCATCATAAAGTATCGGATTTATCACGAACAATCGACAATACGACAATTTGAGGATGCTGCAGTGCCGTCGGGATGCAATAACAGCATAATGCTAATCTCATACGTCCCTTGCCAAGACATCAATTTCATATAGCCTATTTCTCAGATTAACGCAATAGACAACATGTAGAAAAATCAATTCAGATCAATAGTTGCTCATTACAATTGATCAAGAAACAGTTTATTGAACAGTATTTAAAATCTGTCGCAATTTTAATACATTTTCCAATTTCCGTACTCGAGAATTTTGGAAGCGGGGGCCATGACTGGTCCTGGCTGGAAATATTCGTGGGGAGAATCTCGACCCTTTGCTGCAGGAATTTTATAACCAACTCTTTGGTAAAGCAGAAATTTTCCGAGGAAAATTCTGCTAAAAGTGAACTTTTTCAAAACAATCTTATTGATTGGAATATTTATCAACAACTCTTTGTTAAGTAAAATCATCCTAAATAACTCTTTGCTCCATCGCCAAACCAAACCATTTCATTGAATTCATCAAGTACAATAATATGAATGGTAAGGAGAGGCAGATGGTGCATATTTCGCTGGCGTTAGTTTCCAACAGGTCGCCGGTTGGCGCTGACTACTAATCCGTCCACTGTATGTTTTTCAGTTGTTGCTTTCGCTGCTTCCGCTGCTTGATCCGTTCGTTATGCCGTTCAATTTGTGAATGAGCTGGGAGCAGAACAACCGGTGGTTTTATTTGCTCGAGCTCCGTTCACCGATGGCGAGTGGTGGGGTTCTCACTTGGTTGTTTCCATTGGCGTAAATAGGGAGGGGCCAGGGGGGCCTGGCCCCCCCGAAACGTGGACTTGGCCCCCCTTAAAAAATTTGAAAAATAGATGATGAGATAATTCAACTGCATGTTGAATACAAATTTTAAAAATTTCTGGATGATCCCTTTTTTGTTATATATGTTCCGAAACAGGTTTTACAATTGGCTGAACTCGCTTGATCCATTTGTAGTCCTATTGTTAATTAGAAAAAAAAGGTTAATCTGTTGTGTATGATTACCAATTTTATAACAAGCTTCGAGATTTTGGGATCAATTATTATCCTGTAGTCAAAATTTTCCGCTAATTTGCTGCTGAAAAGGATAAATAATCGCCTATCTTGATGATGTGTGAAATTAATTGTCTATAATAATTAAGAAAATCTTTTTTTATCGTAGTTTTCAGTTGAGAAGAAAAGCAGTTTGAAATAAAATTCTGTATCAAATTTGTGGATCCATTCGGTCAAGAATTTCCTTTCTTGTAGAAAACTGCATACGCAGCTTTACGGTTCAACTAAAAGCTGAATAGCATTGATTTGCTCTGGCGACACACAAACCTGCGGTAGAGCTTCTTAATGATTTAAAAATGTGTATAAGAATTTTATACTTTTTATATCAACTCTGTCCAAATATTTGTTCAATCAAACTGTCTCATCATTCGGGGAAGATCCTCCAGTGCGCGAACAGCACCCAATACCGGACAAAATCTAAATATTGAGAAATCGTGGTTCGATCAAGTTGGTGTATTAGAATAAGAGAAAGCTATTATGGAGAGTAATGTTTACGTAGAACAACACATCCTTGACGTATCACCTTAAATTTGAGCCTATTTACTAATTACTTTGAATACGACAAAATAGTTTGAAACACGCAAGTATGATTGAATATAATTATTTAAAAGTATGAATGTATTTAAAAGAATGACTGTATTTTATACCATATTTAAACTTAATGTGGACAAACTACAATTTTCGTCAAGCACCTCTTGTCCCCCTGTTTCAGACAGCTTGATTTGACATATGTTTAAAATTTTTGCACCTTGGTTATTGTAAAATTTACATACAAATTAGAAGAAAATTTACAGAAATAGAGCCATTTCCAGATTGTGTCTTGTATTGGGAGCACCCTTCTATGATTAGCCGATTTAGTACTATAATACATCGTCAAAATATAAGAATTGATATTTGTATTTTAAAATTTATTTTTGTTCGCTACACAAATGATAAAATTTATCATGAATGGGTAACAAGATCTCATAATTATGAACTAGTGGTCCCGGCAAACTTCGTCTTGCCATCAAGTAGGCTGTTGAAAAATGTCATGGAACCTCCCATACAAAATGACATAGTAGTACTCTCCCGTTTTACCAAATTTCCCAAAAACTTCCCTTAACTTTTTCGTCATACGAACACGTCGGAACCCTTCAAGAAGACAACAGTGAAAGAATTGTGTAAATCGGTTGCCCCGCTCTCAAGTCATTTCGTGACATACAAACACCACTCCATTTTTATTTATATAGATATATTTAGTGCATTAAGTATCCGGTACCGGGGGATCTCTTCCTATAGATAGTTCCGATTTGTGTAAACGGTTTGTAATTCAAAAATATGACGTTATTAGAGAAAAATAAATAAAACTTGCTTCTATCGACAATGAGACACCGACGATATATAGTTTCGTGAAGGTTTGGAATCATTTTGAAAACTATGTTTAAACACCAAAATTTGGGGTGAAAACTCTAACATTTCTCTCGGTGATTTTATGAGAGGAGAGGAAAATACTAAATACAAAGATATTTTTCAAAGTCTCAATAGTTTATGAAAAAATAAGACATGTTAAAAAGGAAAATAGTCTAAAATATATCTAGTGAATTTGATTTCAATTTTTTTTATTTTACCAAATCCGATGAAACTTGCGTAAAGTGAGTCTCATTCTACATCTATTCCAGTTTCCTGGTTAAAATCTGGTGGGCTTAGCTCATGTATTTCCTAGTAAATATATATTGATCAGTCGTACATTATTGCTAGATCATAACTAGATTTCTTCTTAATTTTGTATAGTAGTTCAAATGTTAATATTTCATCAAAATAGTGTATGATTAAATTCACCAACAAGGTATCATCCGTTTTGCTTACGTTGAACCTGTAATCGTACGAATTTAAGGTTGACAGCTTTATTAGAAAAACGCGTTTAAACCCTTTAATTTGATGATAGCCACGCAGAGTTTAACTTCAACAGAAAAGGTATTACTTGTTTTTAATTATGAATCGTGGTTTACGGCTAACCAGCCGAGTGGAAGTTTAACAACTACCGAAAAGCTAAACATTACATATAATTTGCAATTGGATCAGATGGACAAATTGATGTGAAGATTTGCGAAAAAGTTACACGTCTTCTCAGTGAGAATCGAACTCACGACTCCCCGATCTCTAGTTGGAGCGCATTACCACTACGCCCTGAGAGGACTCATGAACGCAGAAGTTAACCTGAATTCGATTTCAGCTCAATAATCACGTGGTCCTTTTTCGCAAAGTGCACCTCTTTCGGAAGAATTAGCTTTTCGGTAGTTGTTAAACTTCCACTCGGCTGGTTAGCCGTAAACCACGATTCATAATTAAAAACAAGTATTTATCGAGCAACGGACTCATGTTCCGTAACCGGTCGTTTGAGAACGTCGCGACCCATTGGAAGCCCACACAATAGATACCTCAGCCAGCGCAGTTGCTGGCTAGTGTAGTATGCTATTCCTATACCTAAAAAAACAATGCGCTCTCGGGCTAGGCATTGGATATATATATAGAAAGCGTTGTGTTTGGATGGGCATCTAATTCTTCCGAAAGAGGTGCACTTTGCGAAAAAGGACCACGTGATTATTGAGCTGAAATCGAATTCAGGTTAACTTCTGCGTTCATGAGTCCTCTCATGGCGTAGTGGTAATGCGCCCCAACTAGAGATCGGGGAGTCGTGAGTTCGATTCTCACTGAGAAGACGTGTAACTTTTTCGCAAATCTTCACATCAATTTGTCCATCTAATCCAATTGCAAATTATATGTAATGTTTAGCTTTTCGGTAGAAAAGGTATTATTCAATCTTAGCTTAGCTTAGCTTAGCTTAGCTTAGACTGACTACACATATCAATGGTTGCTATTCCGTGATTGACCGAAGTCAGTGAAAATGCACAAAGAATCAACTAGAAGTTCAGCTGGGATAGGCCATAATCTTCTTCAGTGTGCATAATTCAGTGCCTCTATTTATACAAGGTCAATAACGGCGCCGGCCACGTCCTTGCAGTCAGGTGGGATTGAGGGAAGGAATGTTAGTGTGTAACCTTTGCTATTTGGAGACCGTGTTTGCCTCTGCATCTCCACAAAGGTTACTGGGAGGGATGTTTGTTAATGGGGAGGATCGTTGGGTCAAAGGATTCACTTTGATAAGCGATTAGACCATGATAAACAATGATTTGTGAGATATATACATGCTTATACGTAAATATAATTGTTCATATAATTTCTATGTAGAGGAAAATTATGCCGACACTTGAGGTGACGAACCATTCAAAGTTTGTTGAACAAATACCTAAATGTAACATTCCTACAGCTGTCAGTACGAAAGCATGTGTTATTATATTTTACTCATTTGAAAAGAAACAAAAGACTCAATTGGTTGGGACATCATAGAACACTCTTATTCTTATGCCGACACTTACAGTGGCGAACCATCCAAAGTTTGTTGAATAAAGTGGACCTTTCGCAAGTCTACACTTGTAGTGTCGAACCATTCAAAGTTTTTTTAATTACAAAAATAAAGGTATATAAGGGGTGTTCTGAAAAAAAATGTTAAACATAAATAAATCATGAATCAGAGTTTGTGTCGACACTCACAGTGACGAACCATCCATAGTTTGTTGAAACATCATATTTACATCCCACCATTGTAACGATTAAATGTGCAGTCATACATATTTTATAGATTAGAAATAGTAGCATGAAACGAGCTCACCAATTGATCCGTTATCCTTGACTGAGCGGCCACAATCCACTTTCAGCTTCACTCGTTTGCTCGGCTAGCACCCAGAAAAAAAAAAAAAAAAAAAAAAAAAAAAAAAAAAAAGGCGCGCGACTCGAAAAAAAAACACGGACGACAGCTCGGGCTTTCTTGACGCACTGCCCAGGAGCAAGCGTCAAGGTCGTCGAAAGATCAAAAAGAACGAACCGATCGCGGCACTTTTTAACTTACTTCAACCGAACTCCCCGATCACGCCACTTTTTCACTTACGAGACCGACGCGCGACATGTTTGATCCTGCCCTCGTCGCTCGCTCCGGCAAAAGCAAGCGTCAAGGTCGAAAGATCAAACAGAACTAACTGATCGCGGCACTTTTTCACTTACTCCAACCGAACTCCCCGATCACGCCACTTTTTCACTTACGAGACCGACGCGCGACATGTTTGATCCTGCCCTCGTCGCTCGCTCCGGCAAAAGCAAGCATCAAGGTCGAAAGATCATACAGAACTAACCGATCGCGGCACTTTTTCACTCACTCCAACAGAACTTCCCGATCACGCCACTTTTTCACTTACGAGACCGACGCGCGACATGTTTGATCCTGCCCTCGTCGCTCGCTCCGGCAAAAGCAAGCGTCAAGGTCGAAAGATCAAACAGAACTCTATATGTAATGTTTAGCTTTTCGGTAGAAAAGGTATTATTCAATCTTATGTTAAAAATTCAGAAATTTCTAAATTTTAAGTTTTTTCCGTTAAGAAGTTGGGACCAATAAGATTAATCCAGTAGTAAAACTATTGATAAACAATCAATTTACTAATGCAAATCAACTTTTTTAACTGATTTCGAAAAGTTCATTCTATTTGCAACATTGTTTGCTCAAACGCTTTTTTTTTCGTAGAGAAATTGTCGATCAAAGTCGTGGGAAGAAAGGCTTAAATCTCTAGTTAAAACACAATTACTGTGGGTGAACTTCAACTCATTTCACTTTTTGAGCCACATCATCTGATTATGTAAAAAACGTTATCTTGCCAAATAAATTAACCTTATTAGATTTTAGTGGTGTACATTACACATAATTATCAAACAATTTGAGACACTTTCGAAATTATGGCCTACCTTTGTGTGATCGATCGACTGTTATCGATTTACAAATATTGTCTAAACAAGCATCGGAATTTTTTTAAATCCTTAACAATCCAACACCTTCAATGCTAAGGGTCCGAGGCCCCCCCGAAGTCTGAAGGCTATTTACGCCCATGGTTGTTTCGTCACTCCGTTCGCTACTCGCACGCGATTGGTTATTGCTTTCGCGCTATTTTCGTTGATGGTTCTTCGCTGAGAAAAAAAACTGCAACCCTTTTGATTTTTCATGCAAAATGACCTACTTTGATAAACCATATCTCAGTTATTTATGAACCGATTTGAATGAAATTTTCACAGAGTATCAGACATAACTTAAATTTTAACATATTTTTTTGAGTGATTTTTCCAATCACACGTTGAAAAGCAGTAACGGTTTGACAAAAAGTGAATTTTTTGACAAGTTTTTATAATTGACATAACTAAACATATTGATGGAATAGCTTCATGGTATCTTCAGCAAAGTTCTAGATTTTGACGAGATGAATAAGTTTGCTGAAGACAGTTTTTGTGTAAGGCTATCAGAATTTAAGATAAAAAGTTTTGAATTTTTCGTCGAAAATTACAGTTTAGTCAAACCGTTATCACTTATAAACTTGTAATTGGAAAAATTATTCAAAAATATATGTTAAAACTCAAGTTACATCTGATGTTCTGTAAATGTTTCATTCGACAATATTTCCATAAATAACTGAGATCTAACTTACTAAAGTTGGTCATTTTGTATGGAAAATCGAAAAAGTTGCAAATGCATGTGAATAAGTTGGGGCCTTCCTTAGCCGAGTGGTTTGGTTAGAGTCCGCGGCTACAAAGCAAAGCCATGCTGAAGGTGTCTGGGTTCGATTCCCTGTCGGTCCAGGATCTTTTCGTAATGGAAATTTTCTTGACTTCCCTGGCCATAGAGTATAATCGTACCTGCCACACGATATACGAATGCAAAAATGGAAACTTTGGCAAAGAAAGCGCTCAGTTAATAACTGTGGAAGTGTAATAAGAACACTAAGCTGAGAAGCAGGCTCTGTCCCAGTGAGGACGTTAATGCCAAGAAGAAAAAGAAGAAGAATAATAAGAAGATGTGAATAAGTTCTCAGTTTATTCGACAAACCAGCTAAATATTTCATGGGTGCACAACAGCAACAGGGTAGCGGATCACAGGGATTTAGTTGAAATCTGGAAACGTAGCTCAATCTTGAGCGATTTCACAAACCAGATTCTGTATTAACAGCTCAGCAAGCTTCTAGCAGCGAGGTACTTCTGGCTAAGCAAGTTCGGAGGAGCTCTTACCAGCTCGAAAGCGGAAATAGAATGAAACTGAATCCAACGAAGGCAGCATGTTTTATAACCTTGGAATAGCAGATGATGCTCCTCCCTTTTATGCTCTTGGCTTTCTGATCGACCAGTCTGGGAATCGCCATCGCCAAAAGCCTGCAACATCAACCAGCTGTCAAGCTCCTCCAACTTTTTCCGCCAACCGATGGCTGCCACCAAGCCCTCCGGGATTTCAACAGCAACAAGAGTCTGTGCGTCCTGAGGAAGCCGCACCGCTCTACACAGCTGCACAACTGGTGCCAATCTACGACAAGCTATTCGCTCGACTGCGTGAGTGCAAGACCAGAACTGACCAGATCTACGCTCTGGGACTTTTCGCCATAGAAAATGCCTTTTAGAGTGGATCTGGCCAATTCAAACGCTAGCTTTCCATAGTTGGCCTTCTTAGGTTAAGTAAGGTAGGTTATAAAATTAGGTAATTAAAAACCCAAACCAAATGCCTTAAAAGGCAATAATGTTAAATTAAATTAAAATTTCTATACTTTTTTCTGTTCAAACACTAAACCAACTTTTACCAGAGCTGAAATGCCCAACAGAGGCAGAAACAATCGAAATGTTAAAATATTGTAAATTCACATTAAGATATGAATAAAGAGATATTTTACTACTCGAACATGAATTGTTGGAATGATTGGCATTCCCTAAATATTCAATACGAGCTATTGATAATCAATAGTTTTCTTTATTATGACGGTAAATTTCTGATCCATGGGTGCCAAAATTATTACAATTGTTCAATGAGAATGTCTTTCCAAAAGCATTCATAATATGTCGCAATTTTGTTACATGGGATAATTTTCCTAATCAAAGTGTTCCCATAAAATATGGAACATAAAAGGCGCTGTTGGAAAAGCCACTCTATTTAACAATCGTTGTGAAGTGTTGAGCACTCACCCTGACGGCACTGCAGCAGCGTCCGCGAGTACAATCTCAAATGGTTGAGTCATTAATTATTCATGACAAATGAAATTTTGTATGAAGCCGTGAAATTGATTTAGAAATATTAGAAGTTATAAATAAAGTCGGAAATATTTCTCTTTTAACTCTTTTCCACAAATTTGATGGCTCTGAAAAGAACCGATGGCTTTGTTAGCTTCGATGTTGTTACGGATAAATAGCACTGCTCGGACCAGCAAAACTCAAGGGGGCTTCTGGTATTTGCTCCTAACGGATTGTTTCTTGATCACCAATGATGATTTCATCACGAGTCAAAATTTTTAAGCGCGGGTCAACAGCTCCTCGGCCGATGAAATTTGCGGCGGCGATGACAATGGCTGGGTGAACGCAAACAAGCGGTGAACCACAAAGCGAGAATGACTCGCCCGACCGTGTTCACAGTTCGACCGCAAATTCACCTGTGGACTGCTTCCTCTTCTTCTTCTAGGCGACGGCAGCGGTGATGGCTTTAGCTTCGGACGGCATCTTCTCTCGCTCGCTAGACAGTTTGATTTGAGCGAATCAAGACAAACGGGGGCGTCCTTCTCTATCGATGTCTGTGCTTGAGAAGCACGCCCGGTCAGAGCAAGCCAATCTGTCGCCTGCTGAGATGCGAGCCAATCGGAGAGTGGAAAGCAAATGACGTCAAATTTTCTCTAGCACCCCTATTTATAGATTTGCTTGAAATCAACGTTCTATTTTAAAACAGTTATCAAACTATTTGGACAGGTATGTGGGATTCAGTAAGTAAACGACATGAAGCTTTGATGTCTTATCTTTCGATTGAGGTGCCATTCAAGAAATTTCGTTAAGCCAACGAAAAGTTATAAACGTTTAAAATATTTCATGCCAGCGTAACGCTCTTGGTTTTGAAATTCCAATTTCACTCCTGTATAGAGAAGAAAGACGTACTTCTACGTCAAAAATACAACTCGCTGGAAAATTTTACACCACATAATGGATTCACTTTTCCAATTAAAATATGTCATTGTTGGAAACCGCTCAGCAACTCTTCCTCCCGGCCTGTTTTCGTAGAGGCTGTTCCATTCAACCCTTCTTCAAAAAAGCAGACCAACTGATGGGATTTTTTCAATCCACCAATCTGTGCACCACGCGTGGGCGGCCAGACCATGGTGCATCCCAATGCACAGTGAGCTAAAACCATGTAAAAAATCAGTCTCGTTCCTGGAGCTGCCCCATTTAGAATTTTTTGCTGATTTTTATACATTATTAAAATGAGTATAATAAAGCCAGTGACAGTTAGCTTGTTTTCGCCCACTTTGATTTATTTCTTCCATGCTCGTGATATGCACAAAGGTTTTAACATAATCGAAGTCAAAATCATTTCCTCGTCTCCTTCACTATAATAAAGGACATTAATATAAAAGGTTCCAACCATGGTACACCTGAAAGTTTCCACTACATTAATTTTAGTTTTGGCCGAAATTTCACACTTTCCCTTTCCAATTTATGGTTTTCAGTGAAAGCTGGTGACAGGTTCACCATGGCTTTGGGGAGCTCGTCATCTAAGCCATCTGTCTCCTCTCTTTCAGATTTAGACTAGTGTCGCTAATCTAAGGTGAAAATAACATTCTATTTATACTCTAAGCTCAATATTGAGCAGTTATCTTCTATCATATTTTTCCTTTTTATAATAGGGTGATGCCTCACTTTACGCCGTATGAATATTTTTTTTCTGGATACCGTAGTTTTAGTTTTTGTAAAAGACGTTTGCACTTTTTTTAAATCGGATCCTTCTGTCCCATATGGCCAAATTCACGGAGAACAACTTTTTTCTCTATCCTCTTACATTATGTTATTTCCACACAAATAATTGTTATTCAAATTTGTACCACAATAAGCAGTAAAATTCCAATTGTTTTTACACATATTAAAATTATCAAAACATTACTGCTTCTCAGACAGACGAGTATTATGAAATCATATCTTGAAACGAAAAAAACTTGGGTTCCATATCTCAATCAGATATGAGTTAACGTTGTCCCATCAGACCGTTATCATAAAAAAATTTTCATCAAAACTGAGAACTGGATTCGATTTTTGAGGTCATTCAGGCTCATTCTGTTCCAATTTAACACCAAAATCCCTAGAAGGAATCTCATTACACATTTATTATTTATTCAAAAATTTCAAACCAAGATTTCGGTCTGTCGATGCACCAAGGGCCCAGATAACGCGCAGCTATTCAGCAAGGCCATGCTGAGGGTCGTGAGTTCAAATCTCACCGGTCAAAGATCTTATCGCAAAAGAATTTTTTTAGCATATTTTTTTCGACTTCCTTGGGCATAACAGTTTAACATCGGGACAACCTCTATGAGCAACAAGAAGTCTCGAACAGTGAATATGGAGCTCATTCACTCCTCCACAATAGGGTCCTAAAGCCCTGTCCCAATTTTAGTGTCAAACGCTTAAGTTTAGGCCAATAACACATGTTTACTCAATTTTCTAATGTTTTCCGTTGGTTTGAGTCCAAAAAAATTTTTTTTTGATTTTGTCACACTCTTGGCTTAAACTCAAATTTTGGGTGTATTTTGTTTTCCGTGTCCTTTCCGATATGTCAGATAGGAACAACCCTAGAGGTAAAACTAAAACCCCTGTGGTGTTTTTGTCGACTAAGCGAACGTCAAACATGATCTTAAGTGTCAAGGTTCATTTATGGACCCAATTTTTAAATTAAAGTTTAAACATGATATAGCCGTTATTTGAGCGGGAAATATTGCTAAAGTAGTTGCAGTAAGATGCTCTTTAGTGTTATTGAATAAAAACAAGATTTCATTAAAAATTTTGGGACCCAATTGCGATCGAGTGGGCTGCAGTCAATTCCACTTCTTCGATCGATTCACCGTAGACCTCCAGCGTAATATCGTCGGCAAAACCAACGATGACCACACCCGCCGGGAATTTTAATCTCAACACCTCGTCGTACATGACATTCTATAACACCGGACCCAGGATGGACCTTGCGGGACTGCTGAGGTTATGTGAAAGCACTTCCGACCCACCTCTGTGTCATAGACGAATACCCGAATCTGGAAGTAACTCCCGAGAATCTTGTACATGTACTCAGCTATCCCCAGATGCAGGAGCGCATCAGCAATAGCCGCCCAACTAGCACTATTGAATGCGTTCCTTACATCCAGAGTCACTACTGCGCAGTAACGAATCCCCGTCCTCTTACGCTGGAGTCAGCGGTTTTCTTAACCGTCAGAATGGAGTCTACGGTGGACCTTCCTTTCCGGAAGTCGAACTGGTTGCCTGAGAGATCATTTACACCCTCGGTGTACCTCAAAAGTCTGTTGAGGATGATCTTCTCGAGCACCTTCCCCGCCGTGTCGATCAAGCATATTGGTCTATACGCCGACGGGTCACCGGGTGATTTTCCCGTCTTTGGCAATAGTATCAGGCTCTGCCTCTTCCACACATTTGGAAATACTCCCTCGTCCAGGCATATCCGCGTAGCAGATCTGAACATCCCGGGAGCCTCCAAGATTGCGACTTTGAGGGCCAGGTTTGGAACTCCGTCCGGACCTGGTGCCTTACCTATACTGAGGGATTTTGCAATCCCTTCAAGTTCCTCATCGGTTACCCTCTCCTCATCGCCAGTCCCAATCCCTGGCAGTCCTACGAAAGGAGGCCAAGGGCTAGGGTTATGGCGCGGAAAGAGCCCCTCGATGATCCCCTCCAGCATCTCTGGAGATGGCTCTGTAGGAGCCATTGCACCTCTTGTCTTTGCCATAACTATCCTGGCACTCTGACAGAGTCCCTCATAGCAGGCCTTTTTGCTTGCCCTTATCTCGGACTTCAGCGGTGAACACCACCCGTCGTTCTTCACGCTCCTCCTCGGTACGTGCTCGCTGCATCCGCCTCCTGGCCCGTAGGCAGGCACGGCGCAGGTTCGCAATCGCTTGAGTCCAGTACGTCGGTGGTCTCCCATTCTTAGGGTGGACTTGCCTAGGCATGGTCGCATCAGAGGCACGCGCGAGCACCGCTACCAGTTCGTCCCCGCTATGGTCGAGTAGGTTACGCTCACGACGGAGCGCCTCCCTAAGAACTTCGTCATTGAAGTACGATGTCTTCCACCTACGAGGGCTTTTCCTTGACCTAGCCGCTTCCTCAACCCGCTGCCTGCTGTTGTTGTAGTCGATACTGTAGCGAACCGCCAGGTGGTCGCTGTGAGTGTAGGCATTGTCTACCCTCCAGTTCGAACTACTCGTTAGGCCAGGACTACAAAAAGTAACGTCGATAATCGACTCGGCTCCGTTTCGGCTAAAGGTACTTTTGGTACCAACATCAGCCAGATCGACATCTAGCACGGCCAGTGCCTCTAGCAGGATTTAACCTAGCTGGTTCGTGATACGGCTTCCCCATTCCACGGCCCAGGCATTGAAGTCACCCGCTATTACTACTGGCCTTCGCCCTGTCAGCACGGTCGTCATACAGTCCAGCATCTGCGTGAACCGCTCGGTCGACCAACTCGGAGGCGCATAGCAGCTACAAAAGAGGACCCCGTTTACCTTGGCGACCACGAAGCCTTCGTAGGTAGTAGACACCAACTCCTGGACGGGGTTCGCCGGGACGCCATTTTTCCGGATCCATCCACGACCCAGTTGCCGTTGCCGGCGGGTACTCGGTATGGGTCCGATATGATGGCGATATCCGTCCCCCACTCAGCAACTGCCTGATACAGCAATTGCTGAGCTGCGTCACAGTGGTTCAGGTTCAGCTGCGTTACCTGCACTGTGACTTTTTATTTATGACTTTTTTGAAGGTCGGGTACCTTGAGCCTCCGGTTGGATGCTTGTTGTTCACGGACTTCCCGGAACAAATCAAGCACTTGGGAGAGTTCTTGCAGCCTAGTGCCTTATGACCTTCCTCACCACATCGCCTACACAACTTGGTCCTATCTGGGCCTTTACAGCCCCAGGACTTGTGTCCTGGTTCCCTACACCTGAAGCAGATCACCGGTTGCTCGTGTATGGCCAATGAGCATACTGACCAACCCACCTCGATCTTTCCTACCTTAGCGGACTTATTAGCGTCCGCCACAGGTAGCTGTGCATTATTAACGCCCGCTTGTGCCCACTGTGCAATGGATACTCGCATCCACATGATTGGATGGTCAGTCACTCATCAACTGCTCCAGTTGAGGCAGGAAATTGGTTTACCCACTCGGAAATGTGTCCCGTGCATTGTTGCTACAGTCCACTAGAAAAAAAGGCGTGCAGTTAAATCGAAAGCAAATTAAATTTCGCTATGATTTCCAATTTTTGAGAGAGCATTGTGATTATTTCAGGAAATAATTGTTCGCGTTCGCTGGACCCGTTGTGATTGGAACAATAAGAATCTATTTTTAAATTAAAGCCTGTCCACGATAAATTTCGGACACGGATGGCGGGTGTACCACAGAAAGTTCGAGAATTTTACAGAAAGAAGGATTAACATCCTTGTCAACTGTTTATTTTGTAGATATAACTCTTTTATTCTGAAATAAACAATTGTTTTTGTTGAATTATGAGTAACTTTTTTTTGCTGCCATTATTTGGGTGTCCGAAATTTAACGTGGACAGGCTTTACCAAAAGAGTATTCGCTTTGTTTATTCAATCAGAAGAAACTTATAGAATGGAAGGCGTCTAAATAAGTAGCGATACATTTAGACAAAAAGAAATGCAATTTTTCGAATGTAAGTTCAATAGCGAATATTATAGTACGCAACAGGCAATCAATTATTTTTGGCTTCACTGCACCTCTTATATACTGTATCGATATATCGACTGTCTTGTAAACTACCTTATTAGGACAGTTCCATGAGTTCCAATATCAGTTTCACATAGTTGGTTGAACATTGTTGAGATAAAATAAAACTTTAATGATGAAGTGTGTGGTTAACTGTTTTGCTACTCATTCTCATTTAAGGTTCTCCCTTCTTTAAGTCAAAAGTTGTTTATTTTCGTTATATCATTGATAGAAATATTGATGTTAAACTTGCCTATTATTGAATAAAAGTCAGTTTTTAAAGTTACATGGGCGCTAACAGTCATAAATCCTGCCCCATCCATTTCAACTTGCCTCGGTTTACCTTACGCCGAAATTTTCGATGGCGCATACGTCACTTCTACATCCATGGCTCCATACGTCACTAGATGGATTATAGCAGGACAGCACTGTCCAACAAAGCTTGGCTAATTACAAAAGTGAAGCTAAGCATTGACAATGTTCTTCTTCTTCTTCTTTCTGGCGTTACGTCTCAACTGGGACCTTTTCAGATTAGTGTTCTTATGAGCACTTCCACAATTATTAACTGAGAGCTTTCTTTGACGACTGACCATTTTTGCATGTGTATATCGTGTGGCAGGTACGAAGATACTCTATGCCCTGGGAATCGAGAAAATTTCCTTTATGAAAAGATCCTCGACCAGCGGGATTCGAACCCATGGCCCTCAGCATGGTCATGCTGAATAACTGCGCGTTTACCGCTACGGCTGTCTGGGCCCCCGCATTGACAATGTGTCACACTTGAAAAATAACTTACTACATACTTCCACGTAGACTAAAGAGTAAGAGTCTTCGGAGGAATTTGAATAAAAAAATCTGCCTGCTATTCCCAACCTTTTATCCTAAAATCCTCTCACGTCCAAAGCGCCACATTTGCCCAATAAACGACCGGAAGTTTGATCAATGTTTATCGCCTACACAAAAGTCGACAGCTTGACATCGACCAACTGACACTATCCGACCGACCGACAGACACAACAAAAAACACCTTACCTACTATCTATACCACGCAATTGCCGGTGCATGGGAAAATTGTAACCTAACCCGTGTCGTGGGCCAAACCAAAGTCCCTCATAATTATGGGCTTCAGTCACGAAAGAGCTCCTTCCGATCGTCCGGATGTCTTTCTACACCAGTGTTGCTCAGGCTGGAGCATACCGCGGGCCATATCGTGGTTTTCAGCAGAGAAAATTTGATTTTTTTTTTCTGAAAGTATCTCACTGTGCAAAAATATTTCTCTTTGACTGACATGTCGGGATTTAGTTGTTACGTCTTCATTCCTCCTAGAAACAAATGTAGTAATTTGTTAAAAGATGATTGAGAAGGAGAAATTTTCTCCTTTCTTAAATGTTAAATGTTTCATGTTGATGGTGCTATTTTAAAATCTTGACCGTCCAGTCAGTGATTGAAAATATTTCTTTATCATCCCATTTTTTGTCACAAAAGAAATAGAAAAAAAACAGACTTATTCAAGGTGTTCTTGAAACACTTTATAATTTTTCGTACCCAATGAATAAAGCTGACATCACGATAACAATGCGATACTAGTCAATATTTAGTTGGTTCCGAAATATACTTTTCAATTGTCATTTATCGGTTTTACGGTTAACCAGCTAAGTGGAAGTTTGAACAACGACTGTATAACTAAACATTACATATACTTTGCAATTGGATGAAATGGATAAATTGATGTGAAATTTGCGAAAAAGTTACACGTCTTCTCTTTGAGAATCGAACTCATGATTCCTTGTTCAATACATAGGGCGCGTTGCCTTTACATCATGAGAGGACACTTGAACGCATAACTTAACTTGAATAATTCAAATTAATTAATAAATAATTAATAAATTAAAAACAAATTATTTGTTTTCACCTGAGTTCTCTCGTGGTTTAGGGGTATCCGAGTAAAGCTTGAGATCATATTGAAAACTTATTTTGATGTTGTGAGAGCGGTTCCACGCCAAATCGGTAAACGATGAAAATCGACTACCTTGGATTCAAATGGAATTTTGCACATAGTTTCGATATAATAGAATAAGTTTTTTCCACTGGTGGAGAGACCATTTAAAATCAAGAGTAACTTCTGATAAGGGCGTAAGTATTTTTAGCATCACCATTTAAAAAAAATGTACCTCGGAAACCGTTTGTTATAGAGAAAAAGTGTCTGAGGAGGACTTTTATTTATATTCTCGCACTTATGAAAACTGACTGCGCAGTCCAGTGGTGAACGAAATACCCAATAATGTGGGAAGAGATTAATGTAACATTGTTGATGGAGCATCTGGAATAATGTAAGAAACGGGCGTATTTTCTTAAGTTTTATGATATTAATGTAATTCAATCCCAAATATCTTGAAGCGGTAACTTATAGGAAGATCATTGATATTAGAATTTTGAATTGTTTTTGGATAAAAAATCATATTGCAGTATCAAAACGCCTTTTCTATAACCAGAAATTGAATTTTCAGAAATACACCAAAAGTTGCCCTTAGAAAAACTTTTTTATTTTAAATTGCACCATGTTGAAACTGCACTTAAAACACGGGATATTAATGTGGAAAGAGATAAACGTAACATTGTTGGTGGAGCATCTGGAGTAACTTATGAAACGGGCGTATTTTCTTAAGTTTTATGATATTAATATAATTGAATCCTACATATCTAGAAAACGGCTAGTTTTAGGAAGATCATTGTTATGAGCATTTTGAATTGTTTTTCGATGAAGAATCATATTACAGCATCAAAACGTCTTTTCTACGGCCAGAAATTGAATTTTCAGAAATGCACCAAAAGTTGCTCTTAGAAAAACTTTTTTATTTTAGATTGCACCATGTTGAAACTGAGCTTAAAACATCTGGTTTTACATTGAAATTTTACAGAAAAAATTTGAAAAAATCGAAGATACCTATTTTTTGCAATTTGTGTTTTAAGGTTTAATTTCGATTTTTTCATGAAAATAAAAGTATTTTTTTTCAGTGTACATTTTTTTTACAAAGCCTATTTGATTGTCTACCATCCCTCCTCAGACACTATTTCTCTATAACAAACGGTTTCCGAGGAACAATTTTGTTTAAATGGTGGTGCCAAAAATACATACGCCCTTATCAGAAGTTACTCTCGATCCTAAACGATCCCCAATTATATGAGATAATTTTCGTCTCATATACTTAATACATCTGCGCAGTTTCATTCAAATCGGAATGGTACATGTCAGATTTCAGCATTTTATGGACGATTTCGCGTGGAACCGCTCTGTGATGTCGTTTATTTTGATAACTCAATTTGTCGTAATTTTGTTCGTTTTAACGGTCGAAATATCAAAACTGAGAGCAGAAAAATATTCACATGAAATCAAATTGAAAATTTTTGCTTTCAGGTACAGCAAATTGAAAACTGTTTCTGTAAACATTAAGTAAACACTTTTCTTAGTGTTTTTTTAATTTTTTTTCAAAAATGTTTTGTGGGTCGCATTTTTGGTCCTCGAGGACCTCAGGATAAGCACCACTGTCCTACGCCGTCAGTCAAGTTAGCTATGTATACGCGCCAAGTGGTCGGGGCAACCGTTTGGAATTTGTGCCGCAAGTAAATAGGTGATCAACAATAGAAACGGCTATAGGACAGCTACGTTGCCGGAAAAGATTGTAGGCAGTGGGAAATAGGGTCGACATTCTCATTTTCGGCTTATATTCTAATAAAACGTAGAATTTATTAATTTGTATATTCAAATGGTGGAACAAAAATCGCAATACAATTCCACATTAGTGAACTTTTTCACAATTAAGTAATACTTTTTCTACTGGACTACACTTCACCATACGGCAATTTAGAATTTTCGTTGATTGTGCATAGAATTTGAAGGATAAGATGTCCATGAGCTGCTTCTGACGTTTTTCAATTACACTTCTGATTATTTTATTGTGGACATCTGCGTATTGAGACGAAGTTTGGCACCCTTACCCTACGGACGGAAGCACCGAAAAAGTGTCTCATCATTTAGCCTTGGATCACCTTCTGGAGGTGGTTGCTATTCATTTACCATCGCTACCGGGCATTGCCAGAATTGTTTTGTTTTTCACAATCCGGAAATGAGCAGCATAGCAGCAGCTGGTAGCGAGGGAACCATTTGTAGCAGAGCCCATTTACCTACAATCCGAAGCTTCTGGATTATTCCCATGGCTGGAAAGAGGCCAGCACGACATGCTGACATGCTTGACGACGGATTCCAAACGTAAGATGGGTCAAAGAAGGGAGAGGAATGCCGAACGAATTTCTTGGGAATGGTATCTTATATAAAGCTTTGCATCAGACGGTATCACAGTCGTCGTTTTCGCCAGCAGTTGGGAGCAGAACACGAAAACGGTTTGTTGACTCGAACATGTTTCCCGTTGGAGCCACGGGAACAATTTATTCTACGGAAAATTGGCGGAAAATCTGTAGATGATATGGAACAACGGATAAGTTCAATGCGATAAAACATGCACCGCTCACGGGGGAATCAATCCATTCCAGTTGAATAGATAAGGATTTTTGAACCTTTGCATACCCAACGTTTGCATTATAGGATTTCCAAATCCTCAATCAGCTGCAGAAATAGTAGTTTACGGAACAAGTTGCAGAATGATCACGAGTCGTACATTTATCCTACGAGGCTTGCCGAGTAGGGTAATTACGACGAGTGCTGTAAAAATCGAGTTCTGCAACGAGTAACGTGCAACATTTTTTGCTATTTCGTAGAAGACCACTTCAGGATATCAGAAATTATATAGGAATGCATTCACCATTATTTTACAATTTCTGAAAAATTGTTGTGTTATGATTTATTACGCAACTCAAAACAGTTGCGTTATGAGAAAGCGTTGCGTAATGAATCATTACAGTACTGGTTTCAGTTGCGTAATGACATTTCCCGTACTGCATACTTCAGTGCAGGAAAGTAGGCCGTTTCATGACAGATTGGCGTGATAAAAATCAGCCTGTTGCGTAATGAATCATAGCACAACAATTTTTCAGAAATTGCAAAATAATGCTGAATGCACTCCGATATAATTTTTGATACCCTCAAGTGGTGTTCTACGTAATTGCTAAAAATGTTGTACGTAACTCGTTGCAGAACTCGATTTTTACAGTACTCGTCGTAATTATCCTACTCGGCAAGCCTAAATTTACCACTCGTGCTGTAAAAATCTTCATTCTGCAACTTGTTCCGTGAACTACTATTTCATAAGTGGAAGACAAACTTTTAGTACTAAACACACGTGGTTCCTCTTCTCCTTGGCATGAAACTCCTCGTCAATGAAACAGAGCCTGCTTATCAGCTTTGTATTTTAAAAGCTCTTCCACAGTTATTAACTGAGAGCTTTCTATGCCGATTGACCATTCGTTCGTATATCGTGTGTCAGGTACGAAGATACTCTATTCAGTGTTACTTCAATTTACGATTCTAAAAAAACAGGCAGATTGATCCGTTGAATGCCTAGTTTTGTTACAAATGTTAAATAGTACCACAATACGAATTTCTCCGGTGGTCGTTTCTGGGTTATTTCGGTGGCTATACAAGATCAAAGTGCTAATTAATCTTTTATTAGCCAGGAGAGTAGCAGGTATTTGAAATCATCATAATTGAGTCGTCGTATGTAAACTGTATTCCATATATCAAACAAAACTTTCGAATGTTTACAATCTTTCACACGCACTGTCAGCAATATGTCACTTTATATTCCGCCCATGTTCCGCCCAAGCGAAGCGAAGCACCATTCGTATTTCATTAGCTTCCTATTCACGCGGAAAACTGCCTGCCGTCTGTCAATTTGATTTCAACGCTTGTCAAACACGCCCGACCGGCAACGGAAACGGCGACAATGACATTAGGACGTATCCCTACCCAAAAACGACAAAGAGGCACAAGACGGTCCTAATTTCCTTCTTGTAGATTTGAAGCGTGTACTTGCACATAGGGTAGATGCTCTAGTTATAGTAATAGTACCAACTATGGCTAGAAGAGCAAGACCAGTAGAATAGTTTTCAGATTTGATAGAACGCATCAAATTTGTTACACGTTAAAGTTGATGAGTGGTCGAATGTCCATGTCGGAATCCGAACTGTTCATTAGCAAACATTGAATTTTCGTCGATGTGGACCATCATCTTTCAGGCTTGCATGCAAGTTGTATGAAATCGTTATAACATGATTTGTTAACATCCAATATCTCAAAAATTAGACGTGATATGAAATTTTTGAAAACGGTAAAGGACTCAGCCATCCTTAATTGGGTAAATAGCAGTATCTCGGTGTTTGTGATGAAACATGTTTCGCAGTGTAATTGTGACACCTACCCTACTACTCACACGCTTTTGAAGGATCCGCTGCTTGATGATTCGAATAAAAGTATCTAGAAATAGCACATCGTCGTGCGTGAATTGGACGGCAACATACACACGCATATCACTTTGGACATGTCCATGTTGAGTGGGGGTGGGTGAAATGTGTTCAAGCGCCGATTTCCACAATCCCGGGACAAAAAAAAACTGCAGGAATGGATGACAGACTGAACATTTATAGTGATGGACGTGCTTAAAAGTGAGGATCCACGATGATAATGTTTGCACGTCCTGGCTTGACGCAAAACAAGATGGCACAACTTTAACAGATAAATAAATCGTAGGGTGGCCTCTCTGAGAGCTTTGAGTATGGTGCTGAACATATGAACTCATAATGTTCGCAGTTTTAATGTTGTGTGATTTTATGGCTCCATATATTGTTTAATTAGCAAGAGCACGGGTCGTATTTACTACTCCATGCGGTTGACTAACTTATTGACAAAACATGATTTCTCTGAAAACACTGTGTTTTGCAACCCAAGAAAAATTGGAAATTAACCACACTATTAAGAAATAGCGAGTTATTTTCTGGATCACCAAGTAACCAGTAAGCTCGATAATGCTGCATTATAATAGCATAATATGGGAAAATAGAGTAGACACTTCCAGAAACGTGAAAATATTTTTAATACAAATTTTAGGACAATTCAGCCAAGAAAAAAAAACCTTTGCCTGCATTGAATGAAAGTATGAAATTTATTTTCAGGTGGTTACTCTTTTCTTATTCACGATTGAACAAACATATTTTCGTAAGCTCGATAATGCTGCATTATAATAGCATAATATGGGAAAATAGAGTAGACACTTCCAGAAACGTGAAAATATTTTTAATACAAATTTTAAGACAATTCAGCCAAGAAAAAAAAACCTTTGCCTGCATTGAATGAAAGTCTTCTTCTTTCTGGCATTACGTCCCCACTGGGACAGAGCCTGCTTCTCAGCTTAGTGTTCTTATGAGCACTTCCACAGTTATTAACTGAGAGCTTACTGTGCCAATGACCATTTTTGCATGCGTTTATCGTGTGGCAGGTACGAAGATACTCTATGCCCTGGGAAGTCGAGAAAATTTCCAACCCGAAAAGATCCTCGACCGGTGGGATTCGAACCCACGACCCTCAGCTTGGTCTTGCTGAATAGCTGCACGTTTACCGCTACGGCTATCTGGGCCGTAGAAATGAAAGTGAATGAAAGTATGAAATGAAATGAATGAAAGTATGAAATTTATTTTCAGGTGGTTACTCTTTTCTTATTCACGATTGAACAAACATATTTTCCACCGTTGTAGTAAAATACTAATTGAGTACATCTATGATTTACTGCCATCAGGCAGATTTATGGATTGAATTATCTGAAACTCGGCAACGAGTTTAAACAGAATCACATTTTTTATATATAATTGTACACAATTTTCATGACAATTTCACTGTTGACGTTTAAGAATTTTCTTTTACCCTGTTACTTGAATGATTATTGTTCTATCGACAATTTTTATTATTCCATGATCCGACTTCCTTCAAAAAAAATAAACGCTTCTATATGAAAAAAAAAAAATATATATATATGAACCGGTGTTCCTCAAATCGATATAAACTCATGTAACTATACTAATATCGAATATTCTGGATTACTGTTATAGTCAACGTACACGAATTTTTGAATTATATTTGGATTAGGTATAGCATGATGAGTCATTCCCTTCAAAATCGCCTTATGAAGGTTTGAATAAAAGGAATCCGTTACACCTAGTTTAAATTAGTATATTGAGCAAAACTTCTAGTAGTTCATCTTTTGACCACTACTTCCAGTATGCAAACTTCGTGATGCATATGAGGGACTTCAAAGGTCTCTGCAAGCCTATTAGGAGCCGATCATCTCATTCCTCAACTGTCACAAACAAGTGTCAAAGCTGCTCTCGACTACATATGTACGCATAAATCTTGTCAAAGATTTGTATAGTTTCAAATCACTATCGTTAGGTAGAGAAACGGGAAGAATTCAGCCAAAACTAAAATCAATCAAGATTGTATTACCTAAAGTTTTGTGCACGCAATTAATGCTTAAATTGATATTTCGGAAATTCCCGGAGTTTTCGAAAAATATTCCGGAATATTCCGGCCAAGACCCTTTTGGTTTATGCGGTGGAAGTGCTGCAATGAGGTGCGTCAGCATTTGTAATGCTATTATAATGCCTGAATGCATATGCGTTGCTAATTTAGGGCTTATTTTTAGTGCTTATGATTACTTGGATAGATTTCGACTGTATCTACTGGTACGTGCTGGAATATCGGTTGCACACAAGGAGTCATCAATTCGTTCATTGAAAACCCAAGTGACTTGGATGACACCGTGCTGATACTGCAACACTTTACATCAGTGCCCATGCGGGTCACATGATCACTTTTGGGTTCATAAAAAATAATAATTTAATTTATGAAAATAACTTCCTCATTTTAAGCATAACAATCCAGAAAGGGGACGAAAAGGCTAACACTGGATCATTTGAAAATAATAACGCATAACCTTTGAAGGACACACATAATTGATAATTGTCAAATACAAAATGTTTGTGTTATGCATCCATGTTTTTTAATATCATGAGAATTTTCAGAATGGTCAGTATTTGAGATTTTCATAAGGTCGGATGATAAGTCACAGATAACAGTTAAAACACAGCAAATTTTAGATGTACAAATGCTTACCTGAGAATTTTTAGAACTTTTTTGCAAATGCCCAATATTTTATACATGGATTTTTCTTGTGTGAGAACTTTCAGGTTAGGAAGCTAATATTTCTTTTAATGGCATCCAGCTTTTTACGAAAAAAAAAACTACAGTATCCATTTTGAAAAATTTAGCAGACTAAAATTGGGTTCCAACAACAAAACTGTTTGATGCCGAAGGCGAATAACACTCTATTTAAAAACAAATTTTAAGAAATATCAGAGATGCGTCGGATTTGAACCTTCAGTATGTAAAAAAAAAAACTGAGTTTTTCATGGTGTTACAACAAATACCATCATTGCATCATTAAAAAATGAGTTGAAAAACATTCAGTATTTTTCGATTACCCGAGAATGCGTTCGCAGAAATATCAAACATTATTGCAGTAATTTTAGAAATAGCGGAAAAATCAGTATGAAATCACAATTAACGAACTACGCCACGCGCGTATATTGGCGGATTTCACGCCAACTCGACAAAGGAACTGGCAGCACCCCTTCAGATTTCAATGAAACTTTCTGGGTGTGAAGACTATGTGAAACTAAGATACTTTACATACTCTGTTTTTCAAAATCGATGTAGACTAACATTTGGAAAAGAGTCAAAGTTTTTTACTTTTTTTTATAAACCCGTATAACTCTAAAACGGTAAGACCTACAAAAAAGTGTTGTTTGGGGGACTGTCGTGAAATTTCCTAAAGTTTTAGAAAAAAAATTGAAAAAATAAAAAACATTTTCTACACTGAAAAAAAAAATGATTCAAAACTTTAAAGTCGATTTAAAAAAAAGGCCATTTCAGATTTTGATCGTTCTTATGCTAAAAGTTTTGGAATTAAGTTTACTAAAAGTCGTCCATACATTGCAAATTGGGCATATTGTAGGGAAAAAAGTTTTTCTAACAACGAATTTTTCAAGTCCAAAACTGATTTTTTTTTCAAAGATTTTGTTCTAAACCGTCAAATATGATCGTGATAAAGTGATCAAGTGATAAATGAGTTTTAATCAGAAAATAGATTGTATTTTTTATTGAGAATAGTCAAAACACGGAATTATGCAGTGATTATGTTTTTTAAATGAAGGCAATCAATGGACTTCGCCTCTGCCTATGAGAAAATCAACTCCGTCTAACAATCCGACAGATTTTTATGGTTTGAAAGATATCACAACAGTACTGCAAACATTGAAAAGTAACCCAGTCAACATTTTGGTTGGTATATTTTTTGATATACATCATTATATCTGAATCAAATCACTCGTATAAAATGCATGAAAACGCTATATACACACCTAAGTGGAGGCCATATACGCGCTCCCCACGATTTTTTCAAACTTTTCATGGTCAGCAATACGATGCAACAAAATTCCGATAAAAATAAAAAAGTTTCCAGCGATATTCGAACACCGAACCTTTGGATTCCCTAACCCGGTGCCATACCACTACACCACAGACTGCTTCATGAATGAGATGTGATCATTTGCCAATATGAAAGGAAGCTTGCTATACAGCACACACGCTTTGTTGTTCTTTGAAAACCACCGCCAGATGATATCAACCTCGGGTGGCAAATTTTGCTAAGTTATTGCGATTTCATTTGATGCTATTCTGCATTGATATATGATCTGTCAGTTTATACAACTTGGTGCGATTCTAGATTAAACTATTTACGGCATGGTTTGTGTCAACAATGTTTGTCGACAATGAATCGTAGTGGAGAATTATATACAATTTGTGTTAACAATTATTCGTTTTGATTTGGCATATTGTGCGATTCTGATTTTTGACGTATGAATATGAGATTTTTGGCGCACATTATTATACGATACGTGGTTCACTGGGAACAACCTTAGGGGTTGTCCATAAATGACGTAGCTTTTTAGGGGGGAGGGGGTCTTCACATATTTGTGACGAAGTGTGACGAGGGGGAGGGAGGGGTCCTAGCTAGTGGACGTAGCATTTTGAATCAAGTCTGTTAAAAGAAAGGCGCTGAAAAAATTGCATAGAATTATTTTTTATCAAACTTCTTTTATTTTTTACTTATAAACTTGGGTTATAAAATTATGATTAAGCTTCAAAACATTCATATGACAAGATTGAAAAAATATCTATGAAACTTTAGATTTTCTTGATAAATGCAATCAAACAGATGTTTTGAAGCTTTGAATAATTATGTGAATATTATATTTTATTCGTGTCTAAATTAATAAATAAAAGTTTGATAAATTGATTTAAAATCAATGCTCTTACTCAGGGATTGAATCCTGAGAAAATTGAGAGAATCTCTCACGTATCGCTCTCTGTAACTATCATAACATGCTGCACATTATGAGAGACTGTTTATCGTATACTGCTACAAGTTTGATCAGATTGGGGGGATAGTAGTGCATGATAAAACCCCTCTAAACATGCTCCAAGCCTGGGGGACACTGTTGTTATTGGAAGTTCGTGGATTGTTTATCGTGTCAGTTAAGAAAAACACCTATCCCCAACGGTAAACAAGCGAGAAAAATGGATTTTATCATCGCTCTCTCGTTGGGGCTCTCGCTCGCTGCTTCCATTTATCAGACTTGTTACACCTTGCGATACAATGACGATCGTGGACCGCAACAGATGGGATGTTTTTCTTTGCTTGCTTTGATCGTGCTTCATTCTCAAATGAGAGCGAATTCTGCAACGCCTGCTCTTACTACTTGGAGAACATTTTTTTGCCATTTGTTAACATAACAGAAAGTCAGGCGTTTTAGTTTTATCCATATTTTCTGTTGGGGCTTTATTTCTTCAACAAAATATAATATGCTCTTCTTGGCAAATATTACATTCAAAACAAAATATCTATTCCGTGAATTATGCCTTCAATGTTGCAGGCGATCTCCACCAAATCAACTCATCATTTGTTTTGATATATCAATGCTCTTGATGGAATACCCTGAATATTAATGAGGATAATAGATTCGAATGTTATCAAAATTGCCCTATCATTCAATTTTCTTAATAACTCGGTAATTTGAAGAATTGTTATTATTTAACAACTATTATTTAACTTTTTCATTATAGGTTGTATAAGATTATCTTAGTATGAAAACTATACTGAAATTCAACTGAAATATTAATTGAGATCATTGTATTTGTATAATAATCGCTACAATTTTCTAAATATTCCAAATATTTCAAGTGTAATCTTTTATGTATCTGGCCACTGTTTGCTAAAATGATTTGAAATTGGATAATATTAACGATGATTTATTTCGAATTAATATATTTTCTTTATCATCTTCATTGAAATCTATTTCCTAACAACGAATAATTGAATAAACAATCCTCTAATATAACGAAATGTTTGTTAAATATATTATAAAATATATTGGACCCTAACTCGACAGTAACGAGCTTCATCAATCGAATCGAAAAATGTTTTTCAATTTTTTTATAGTAAACTTGTTTTTTATGGTAAGAACAGCAAAAGAAATATAATTTAGCCTATATGAACCTGGAAACCAAAATCAACGAAAATGTTTATTAAAAACTTTTCCAAACTACTTTATATCAAATTGTTAGATAAGATTATTCTTATATTTCAGTCAGTAATTAAACTTTGTATTGAATTTCTTAATTCCAATTTTTTGTTTCAACCCAGTCACTAAGGAAAACAAATTTAAAAAATAAAGGGGGGGGGGGGGTGCTTGATATGCTACGTATTTTCCAGGGGGGGGGTGGTACCAGCATTTGTGACGAAATGCTACGAGGGGGGAGGGGGGTGTAAAAAATCAGTGAAAAAATGCTACGTCATTTATGGACGGCCCCTTATCCATACCCCATTAAATTCTCTTCTAGGAAAAAAATTGTGAATAAAAAACCTACTTAACGTACCTGTGTTACACTCCAGATGAATAAGAAATAATGAATATGTTTGTATTGTTATCTACCTAAAATGTCCATTAACGACCTGAGTTACTCAACAACCACCGCGTGAGTGTATAGAGAGATAGGTATTTATCTTACAATTGTGGTTCTACCAATGCAAATAACTATTTAAGCTTGATGTCAATAAAACTCTTTTCAATTTATCTAAGTCATTTGAGAAAAGAAGTTAAAGATGGATCAACAAGATTTATCGCGCATTAAAATATCGTCTATTGATGATGTCTCTTAAAAAGGCGTACATTATTTTTGAAGAAAGATGCCAAAATGTAGAAATTGGTTTTTCTTCGTTTACTATCTTGAGGCCTCGATATCACAGGAATTCACAATGTATGTGTGTGCACATACCACTATTGGTACATTTACCCTAGGGCTTATCGATATTTGAGAAACTATTCTAAAATGTACATATTTAATTTAATTAACTATTCGTCTCAAGGGGGCGAAAGTTGAAAAGTTTGAGAAGCACTGGTTTAGAATGTACTGGATGTGGCCACTCTGACTCATCATCATATCAAACATAATAGTTTAGTTAAATGCGTTTGGGTAGGTTTAACACATATGTTTAAATACAAATTGGCCACTTTATCGTAAATTTGAGCGCCTGGGTACCCGAAAATGATATGATACTTCAAACGCATCTTATGTGCATAAATTACCTGATATTTGCGAAAATTGTAGTTTCTTTGCAAAGTCTAACTGTCAGTTGTTGGGTGTGCTGATAAAAATGTTCGTTTTAACTTGTTTAGTATCGTTTTTACGTAAAAGTAGAGAACAACATTTTGATTCAAATGCCGAACACTGTGTTCATTCTGTCTCATATTCCGAACACCTTGATTCAAATTCCGAACAGCACGAATAAATCGCATTCAAACGAAAAATTTCGTAAACAAATTAATCTGAGCTAGTTTTATTAACCTCGAACTAGAGAATCGTCACTACTCCTGAGGTTTAAAATAGATTGGAATATGTCTATATTGAATTGCAATTTACTGCAATTTCCTGTCGATTTGATGACATATTTCAGCGAAACATTTCAATCAAATCGCCATACAAAAATCGAGTGTTCGGAATTTGAGACAAAACGGTACCTCGCTCAACTTTGCGTCGACGTTTTGTGTCGCATTTTGCAGAATAATATATTTAAGTTTTAAAATGTTTTTAATATTCATTTTAATTTCAGTTCATTCTATCATTTAGGGCAGTGATTCCCAAAGTGGGCGAATTCGCCCCCCTGGGGGCGATTTTTTAGCTCAAGGGGGCGAACATTTGTAAAAAAGAATTTGGGGGTCGAAAAATTCAGGAAGGGGGCGAAAAATCTAACACGGGAGCATTTGAAAATAATTACATATAATTAGTTTCAAACTGAACTATTTTCAAAACTAGTTTACCTTAAATCGTTATATCTGTAATCACGGTCATTTTAAAATTATGATAGACAACACTTGATGATTATCAAACTCAAAATGTTTGTGTTATGTATTCAGGTATTTTAATATCATGTGAGTTTTAGGATTGGTCAGTATATGAGATTTTCATATGGTCGAAAGGGGCCTTCCTTAGCCGAGCGGTTAGAGTCCGCGGCTACAAAGCAAAGCCATGCTGAAGGTGTCCGGGTTCAATTCCCGGTCGGTCCAGGATCTTTTCGTAAAGGAAATTTCCTTGACTTCCCTGGGCATAGAGTATAATCGTACCTGCCACACGATATACGAATGCGAAAATGGCAACTTTGGCAAAGAAAGCTCTCAGTTAATAACTGTGGAAGTGCTCATAAAGAACACTACGCTGAGAAGCAGGCTTTGTCCCAGTGAGGACGTTAATTCCAAGAAGAAGAAGATATGGTCGAAAGGATAAGTCACAGTTAACATTTAATACACACAACATATTTTGTATGTACAAAATATGTATCTGTGAATTTTTAGATTTTATTCTGCAATGTCCAATTTTTATAGAAGGATCTGGTTTGTATAGAAACTTTGAGGTTAAGAAGCTAATATTTCTTTATTTAGCATCCAGCCTTTAACGGAAAAATATCTACAGTACCAGTTTTGATATTCCGGTTGCACGCACCGCTTGATGTCGATGACGAAAAACACTCTGTTTAAAAATAGATTTAAAGAAACATCAGAGATGCGTTGGATTTTAACGTTGGTGTTATAAAAAATACCCTCTTGATATTGCATTGAAGATGAGTTGAAACACATTCTGGATTTTTCAGGGTATTGAATGTAATAAAAGAATCATTCCCAGAAACTTAAGAAATATATAATTCACAATCTTTGAAAATAATTGCAGTAATTTTAGAAATAGCAGCGTATTTGGGGTGAGGCGAGACCTTAAAAAAATGCACAATTGCAAATAAAATCAATGCAGTTGATAAAAATAAGACATATCCTGTGAAAAAAAGTGCGTTGGCTTGGAAAACATTGCGTTTAGTTTGAAGAGCTTCTCCCCTAACTACATCAAGCTGTTACCTATGCATACATTACATTTTAAAAGTTGAAACTGAGCCAAATTTGTATCGAAAACTGATTCAGTAGTCTGTAATGCACGCAATATATTGTTGAAAATTGCTATTATAAATTACAGTGCAGTAAATCATTCCTAGTAATTATGGATTATCGATATATAAGTAAATATTTTTTAATGCATATAATAGTTATTGTATTAAAAATCTATGGATATGCAGGTCGATGACATTTTTTGGCATACAGCGCTTAATTAAAATATTTTAATCACATATCAGGGGGGCGATTTCAGATAATGGCTTTAGGGGGGCGAAAGTTGAAAACGTTTGGGAAGCACTGGTTTAGGGCATCATCATCCTATCATTGGTTTTTGTTTATTTTTTTTAAAGTAAATATTATCAGCCTTCAATGACATTGATTTAAAAAAAAAAACAACAGATACCGCAACTATAGGAACACAAATTGAAAATATACCGCAACTAAAGGAACAGTGTACTAATAGTGGAGGTAATATTTTTCACTGACATACCGTGGGTCAATGGTCGTTACTTCCCGATACAACATAAGCATGTCCATTTATTGCGCTTTCTTGAATTTAATTTTGAATTTTGTTAACTTTGAAATGCTGTAACTTGGTCAAATATTTACCGATTTTCATTCTTTAAGAAGTCTGAACGCGAAAACTATTTTGGTAGTTCACCCATGAACTATGGTCATCAAAATCCGGCGAAAATCCGACTTTCCGGAAACATGTCATAAGCCATAATATTACTCGATGTCAGCGAGGATGTCAGTTGAAAATACACAATATTACTGCACATGGAGAAAGTATAAGGATTACTGAAGCCAATGGTGCACGAAGTATTAAAATCGGTCCAGGAATAACAAGGATATGACCATTTCCTCCGAATCGGTACCAGTAATGGGTAACGGAGCCTGTAGACTAACAGGGTACCTTCTACAGTATTGTGCCCTTCCTGTGCTACCTAGAGCAATGGTGCAGGTGACCTTGTGTTTCTCCGAGATAATCAGATGCCCTTCTTCGGCGTCTAGCCTGAGGCCAAATAAGGGAGGGATTATGTATGTGTTGCAATTAAATTTAAATTATCATCTAAATGCATTATGCATTTTACACAGTGTATTCTGTGCTTTTCAGCCTTCGATGATACCGATCTGGTTTTCTCGTGCTCAGATTGCAAAAAAAAAAATATCCTAGTTTGGGTATTGGCTCAGATCAATCTTCAGCATAAAAGAACAACAAGAACCTTACGTTCGTAAGGGGAACTTATATCAAGGTAAACTTGTAGACCCAGTTATTGCTACTTTCAGCAAGCTTAAATGGCAAATCGCGTGCCATGCTCCGTGCATGCATGCTCGTTAACAACGCAATCGTTGCTACACTCATTTCTGAGCCAACTATCAGAGATGTGTGTGCTGCCACAATCGATGTTTCTGTTGGTGACCTCAATAGAAAATACGTTTATTGTTCGATATATTTACCACATGATGAACCATCCCACGAATGATTTCAAACGAGTTGTCGTACACTGCGTAACAAAAGGCCTTCCGCTGATTATGCGCAGTGATGCCAATGCTCATCACATCATCTGGGGCAGCTCAGATATCAATTTGGGAGGCTCCAGTCTGTTGGAATACTTAAGTAGTACAGATCTTGAATTACTCAACATAGGCAATCACCCAACCTTCATGGTATCTACTAGAGAAGAAGTGTTAGACATAACGCTCTGTTCGAACCGAATCAGTCACGAGTTGACGAATTGGCATGTATCAGAGGGGGAATAATTATTTGATCATCACTATATCTTCTTTGACATTCAAAAGTAAATGCGCAGATTATGTGTTTTAAGAATCCCCGGACCACAAACTGGGTCTTCTATATTGATTTTTTTGCGAACAAATTTCATGGATATTCGCCGTGCATTGAAAATCCAAGTGATGATGCCGTTGATGCTACAACATCCTACATTATGGAAGCTTTTGAAGAAGCATTTCCTTTGCGGTCTGTGAAGGGTACAAGCGGGCCCCATGGTGAAATTCCGATCTGACTAGACTCATGAAACAATGTAGAAATAGTTAGAACAGACGCCGTTCTTTTGAATCAGAGTCATTTAAATCGTAAGGCATACAAAAATGATCTTCGGTTTGCTGTACGAACTGGCTGAAAGAAAAAGAATCCTTTGTATGATTCCAATTTTAGTAAACTAAACCGGTTGAATAAAATCCTGGCAAAATATGAGGATTTCCAAGTGAACGAAATGTGCTTGCCTAATAGTGATTTTAACGGTGATTCTGATGAAAAGGCTATAAAATGTTTAGTCGATATACATCTCCTCGGAACCATGGGCTACCTACAATAATACTCAATTGAATTTATCCAACGCTGGTGAAAAGCTCTGACTTGCACAAGATAATTTTCTGAACACATCAAATCTCTAGAACGTATCCCCAGAGAGCTAGAGGTTTTAGTCAACAAAAGTAGGGGTCTGTTCCATAGTGTAACAAAATACGCTTGTTTCGCTTTAAGGTTAGTCCATCGAAACTACAATAATGGGAGTTTTGCACTATCAGCACAACGGTATCAAGCTGGAAAATTTGTTTAGCAATCAGCATTCACGTGAGTCCTTGAATTACCTGTGTTTATCAGTCCTTGTTGATTTAGTACCAAGGATGGAAATCTAGTGATCATGACAAAATCCACGATGCATCGCGGTTATTCTTTATCGTGCGATCATAGCAACAACGATTAACCTTTTGTCGTTAAGATATCACAACAAACTACGCTCCGCGAATCGTTCTGCATGTGTGCTAGCGATTAATTGTTCGCGAGTCATAGTTTTATTATTCCGAGGATTGTTCCAGTTTTATCTCTTGATTTCCATTCGGATATATTCTTAGTCATTATAAAATCATTCAGGCATGGATTTAGCGAAAAGTTATAGCGCGAATGTGCCATGATTCAAGTTGATCGCTACTTGTAACAATATCACAGCGTAACAAAAACGACATTTTTGCGTGTCTCAAGGATCAAATTATGTGTCTTTAGTAGATTTGGGGTTGCTGAATCTGGTCCCATTCTCAGAAATGTTCCAGCACGTCACAATTTTTAGCTATAGGTCGCCAAAGTTGTATAAAACACTGGTTTTATTAATGTTTACATGAAATTTAAAGTACAATTTATCATTTTTTTTTGTAATCTTATCCTCCAAACATGCAAAACAGAACTTGAACTTTCATTTCAGACATAATTTGATTGAAATTGCGCGATTAAATTTCGATTAAACCGAATTTTTTAACATGCTTGCAGTCTCCATACAAAATTCTTCGTTTCTTCTATATGGCGAAATACAACAATTCTCTAAATCATCAAAAAATAACTTTTCCGCGTCGAAAGTATTACAAACTTTGATGATAAGCATTGTTATACACATAAAGTTTGAATTCTGTGGCAAATTCAGTCAATATATTACCTTACAAGCTGGCAAACTTGCATGCAAGTTGGCTGAAATAGTCGTTTTTTGCATGTTCAACAGCCAATATCTCAAAAACTAGACGTGCTATGATATTTCTGAAAACGGCAATGGATTCAGCAACCCTTAATAAGGTGAATAGCGGTATTTTGGTGCTGGAGACAAAAACGTGTTCCGCAGTGTATCCGATAAACTATTTGTCCCACGACAAACAATGCATCGGATGCTCCATATGTCGGTACAATGCGCGCGTGGTGAGGTGTTGAAATCATGCTGCTTCAAGAGCGACGACCCTCTTAGACCGTTCAAATACCGTGTTGTTTGTCGCTAGAAACGATTTTTTTCCATCCTTGTTTAGTACTCATGATTGTTGCCCTGGCTTCAAACGTAATCTCGGGCCTGGAAAACTCCGGGTCTTTAACCATCTTCTAGGTAAAATAGATTTGATTTCATATACTGATTCCAGTAACAATGACTTCATACCGTGAATTCTTAAATTACCAGAACATATAACCCTAGCTCCGACTCCGACAAAAGCATTAGATGCTATTCTTCATCTGCTACCGTTGTACGAATTTGTACAATTAGAAGCGGAGAAGAGTTTTCTAAGGCTTAATAGATTAAATAAGTTCAAATCAGGTGATCTTGTTGGGCACTTGAATATTCCACAACATATCCATTGTGGGCCAGTGATGACTATGCATGAAGACTGGATGAAAACTGTGGACAATTCTGATATCCTTTACAATGTATGCGATACGACGCGTACGGATTGGGATGTCGGAGGTCCCAATGTTCGTCAAGGCATAAAATTCTTCACGGATGGCTCAAAAATTGGGACACAAACTGGAGCAGGAATCTACGGCCACTGGGACAAACGTCTCTGTGGCGATGGGAAGCTATCCAACAGTATTCCAAGCTAAGATTTTTGTCACACTAGAATGCGCTAATATTTTTCTTAAGAGAAAATACAGAAGTGCAAATATCTGTATTTTTTCTGATAGCCAATCTGCGTTGAAAGCGTTGGGCGCATATGAATGCTCCTCAAGACTTGTCTGGGAATGCAATCTCATTGCGAAAGGTGTGCCAAGAGAATTCTGTATGTTTGTATTGGGTTCCGGGACACAATGGCATTGCAGGAAATGAAAAGGCAGACGAACTTGCTAAACAGGGTTCAAATACACAGTTCATTGGACCGGAGCCATTCTGTGGCATATCGTCATGTGTACTAAACATGGAACTAAAAAGCTGGGAACGCCAAAGAGTGATGATCAATTGGATGGTCACCACAAGGTGTAGCCAGTCTAAAAGATTTTTTAGTTCGAAATGAAACTATCACGAAAAGACTCTTGGAGCTCAACAAGAGAGTTCTTTGTATATACACTGGCCTATTAACTGGACACTGTCCGAGTAGATACCATTTAATGAATATTGGTCAGGTTCAGAATGATATATGTCGTTTATGTAATATGGAACGCGAAACCTCGGAACATCTGCTCTGCAGGTGTAGTGCATTATACAAGCGCAGATCCAAATTTCTAAAAGGGGGTTATTTACAACCAAGTGAAATTTGGACTGTAAATCCCAGTAAGGTTGTGGGTTTTATTAACTCTATTTTGCCTGACTGGGAAAAGACGCGTCAAAGTGCTTAAGCTGCTCACATGATTCATGGTGGACAGTTTTAGTTCCTTCAATGATGCGAATAGCAAAAGGAACATGCCACAAAAGTTCAATTCAATAGACGCAGTGGCTTAACCTTCCAACAAAAAAAAAAACTCAACAAAAAAATAGACAAAGGATACGGGTTTACTGGGCAAAACACATGAAACAGAGCAGAAAGTCCATTTTAAGCCGAATAAAACTAAATTCCAATCCAATTTCCCAAAACTGCCTGTTTTCAGTTTTCACTGCTCTGCACATTGGCGAAAATGGGAACTCTCACGAAAGCATCTGAACGCCGTAATCAAGTATAAGTTTAACGTCCAGCGCTCAGCGCTTCGCACGGCTAGCCAATGTTCAACAAGTGATACCAATGCTGGAGCAATAACGCAGACTGGATATTTGAAACGAGATCATTCTCAATTCTGAACGACCCCACTTCAAAGCAACGCGGCCGTGGACCAAATTGAATTCAGGCACCGCCATCCGCATGTATCGCTGCGAAATTGAACAATAGTGGCGACACAAAAGTCCACCGCATTGAATTGCAAATCTTCTTCTTCTTTCTGGCGTTACGTCCCTACTAGGACAGAGCCTGCTTCTCAGTGTTCTTATGAGCACTTCCACAGTTATTAACTGAGAGCTTACTATGCCAATGACCATTTTTGCATGCGTATATCGTGTGGCAGGTACGAAGATACTCTATGCCCTGGGAAGTCGAGAAAATTTCCAAACCGAAAAGATCCTCGACCGGTGGGATTCGAACCCACGACCCTCAGCTTGGTCTTGCTGAATAGCTGCGCGTTTACCGCTGAATTGCAAATACTTTGGGTGAATCTCGTCAACCCGTCGCATCGAAGACGCACAATAAACACAGCTGACCAAAATTGGAAAAATTAAGTTAGAAGATTCTTTCTGTGATATTTTTTCTTGCTTTCTTTAGTTTTGAACAGTAACTTGTCAAACTTATCAGGTCAATATACAAATGCACGTGCTGCATGGGTATCTCAAATAACGTTAGATTTGTAGTTTTGGCCAATTGTTTACCGAGAGCTGCCACTGTGCGACAGCGAGAACAAACAGCCAGTTGCAAGTCCCGGTTCCATTTCAGCAAAAACAATCCCCGAGTTGTTTCTTGCGACAATTGGGTCGCTCGTTCCGTTGAGTAGACCCAAAGGAAAACCATCGTCCGTGCCAATTTTCATCGAATCCTCAGATTAGCATAAATTGCGTTCCGGATGTGGCAGGCTTCCGGCCACAAAAATAGCATTCTGCTCTTGTTTGCCAAACTCGTGCCAAATTTGAGGAATTCTCATTAAATTAGTCGATTATTTACCGCACCGAATGCCTCATGGTATCATCGTCGGAAAGTAGTCTCCCACTGCTTATTACCCGTTTCATGGGAATCAACGCGCGAATCCTGTCGGTTGCTCTCTCGACTGTCCTGTTGCAAACACTAATCAAGTTTTCTCATTTTCTCACGGATGTTGTTTTTGAATCAACACTGGCTTATTAGGTTGGTGTTGCTGAGCAAAAGGACGCACTTTTATATTCTGTCTGGCCAGTCAGTGTTGCTTACTTGGTTACTAACCACGCCAAGGCAAGGATACGACGATGGTTTCTACTGCAATGGTCGTCAGCCATCCTTGTTCAGTCCATGAACTGGAAGACGGTATAAATTGAATTAACCGCTTCAAGCGCAGAAACACAATGTAGCACGTTGTTTGCAGATGATGCTTGCAAAGGTCGTTTCCGGGACTGGGTGGACTGTTTGTTGGTAAATCACTGGAAAGGGCCACTAATGAAGCAGATTGGTATCTGCTTGAAGGAGTATCAGATGATACTGGGTTAGGAAATAGACAATTAGGTAGAATTTATCGGGTTTGATTCTGATCGGCCGTCTACGCAAAACGTACACTCGCCCAATAGTTGGTATGCGAAATGCAGTTAATTTTAAGTTGGTATGAAATGAAACGATGTACGGTACTTACAGTATTTCGAAAGACGAAAATAAGTAAAACTTCTCCGTAGATTCGAAAAACGATTAACAATTCAACTGCAATCCGAACACTTGATGCCGAACCATTCGAGTACGTATCAACCTTAAGTTTTGCCAGAAATCCATGCTCAGACATTATCTGTCACAGCTCATTTCGTTTCACTGAATCGTACGGTGCCTTGAAATCCGTTATCGAGCCTGACGTTCGCCGACGAAGCACACCTAAGCTGTCTCAGAGCGGTTCCACAGAAAATGACGACTTTTTTTTCCAAATTTCATCTGTATATTTTTTGATTTTAATGAAATTTTGCACATGCTTTCTTTATAAGCATAAGCATAAGCATAGATGACCGTACAATTCGTAGTTGCTACTCCGTGATTGACCAGAAGTTGCACAGGGAATTGATGAATGGGGCTTGGGATTAGCTAACCATTCTTCAATGTGCACAAATCGAGAGCTCAAATTTAAAAGTCAATAGCGGCGCCGGCCACGTCCTTACGGTCATCGGGGAAGGGAAGGAATGTTAGTGTGACTACCGTTGTTACTAGAGACCGAGATCACCTCTGCATCTCCACGGTTGTCATGGAAAGGATATTGGGTTAGTGGGATAAGGTAGAGATCTGGGAGTCACCAATGTTTGGTGATGCGATCCATGATATAATCACGCCTAACCGGATTCGCGAAATAATTCGATAATCGCATTGTACGCCGAAAAAGTGTTCGTCACTCGCCCACACAAAAGCAAGCGACACGATCAATAGATCAAACACTATTAACGATCCGCGGCTCTTTTACATTTCTCTGAGCGAACGACGCGCGACAAGTTTGATCCTGCCCTCATTACCCGCCCCCGCAGGAGCAAGCGACAAGGTCGAAGGATCAAACACTACTAACGAACCGACCACTTTTTCACACTTCGCTACCGACGCGCGACATGTTCGATCCTGCCCTCATCACTCGCCCCCGCAGGAGCAAGCGTCAAGGTCGAAGGATCAAACACTACTCAATTTTGCACATGCTTACTTTATGCCCAAAAATGTCTTTTTGCTTCATCGGTTCACCATTTTGACTCTAGCCTTACTTTTGAGAAGGGCCTAAGAAAAAAAATCCTTAGTAATTTTCAATAAATATAACTTAGAAACGGTTTGTCCGATCAGTTTGGTGTCTTCGGCAAAGTTTTAGGTTATTATTGGGACTATCTGAAAAAAAATATACACTGTAAAAAACAAAGTTGTAATTTTTCATATTTCGAAAATAAAGCATAAAAATCAATTTACTCTAAAATCGTATTTTTGATTTTTTTTATTATATGTTAAAGTAGACAAAAAATGAAGTCGTTTGCACAGTGGATCAAGATGGAGAAATCATGGATAAAAAAGTTATGGTTTAAAAAATAGGTGAATATTTGAAAATGGTCATAATAAACTTTTTAAATGTTTTTCAACTCGATTTTATGAAAGTACGCAAAATAAACAACAAAAAAGGTTTACGGGAAAATCAGGCTAACTTTTACCGTTTTAAAGATACAGCGATTTAAAGATACAAAATTATGATATAATTTTCAATTTTCGGTCGTTTTCGAATGTTTTTCGAGGCTCATAAGCCTAGAAATTTGTTCATTGTCTGAAAGAGCAGATAATTTTTGACTAAAATGTTTGAAAAATTATTGTTTTGGTAATTTTTCATGGTATGAGGTGAAATAAAAAATGTGCCCTGTAAAAATGATTTATTTATTTTTTTAACGAAACACAACATAAACATTCAACATTCAATATTGTGATATGTAATTATCAAGAAAATATGAAACAAAGTGTTAAAAGTTAAAATATAACAAAATAACGAATATAAAGCAATCAATTCGTGAAATGCATTTATATCGATTTAAGATAATGAAATATTTCCATTCGAAATCAAAGCTTTATGAGTAGAGGAGTAACGTACCCAGTTGTCTCACACAAATATACCTGATGTTTTCTTAAAGTACAGCTCGTTGATATATTTTTGTGGTCGGACAGAAACATACCTAATAGTTGATTCAAGTACCCATGTTGGTATAAAAACGATGCTGATGCAAACACAAGCAAGTGATAATCAAGTGAAAAGTGTATGATTGCTTAGAACAATGAAGTATAAAATAAACAACATCAACAAAGGTTGTGTAAATGTGTTTTCAAAAAAGTGTTCAAAAAGTTACCGAAATCTCACGGAATCATATATTGCCAAATTAGTTGAACTAGGATTTGCAGATGAAAATCAGCTTAATAAACAATTTAAAATTTGCGATTCGTGTCGTTTACAATTGGCCAAAAGAACAGCATTATCAAGCAGTGATGACTTATCAAGTAGTGAAGAGGAAGAGGAAACAATAGAAGCATCAGTATCAGCAACTTCAATACAGTCAACGGATTCCAATATAATTATTCCTAGTCAGGAGTCATTGGAAGCAACGTCAGCAACTTCAATAGAATCAACAAACTCCAACTTGAATGTTTCTAGTAAGGAGACATTAGATAAAATATAAGTTAGGCAATGTTCAAACTATAATGATAGTAAAAAAAATTGTTAACATTATGAAAAAATAAGAAATCTGTATCAAAATAGGACGCTCCATTATTGTATAAGAACATAAAATAAAATGCTTTCAGAAAAAATATTCTTTATTTTATCAACTCGAAAAACATACGAAAACAACCAAAAGTTGTGAATTTTCAGTAAATTTAATTTTAAAATCGCTGTATCTCGGAAACGGATTAGCAAAATTTTCTCATAAACCTTTTTTGTTGCAAATTTTGCGTACTTTCATAAAATCGGGTCGAAAAGCATTATTTAGACCATATTGAAAAATCAACCTTTTTTTAAAAAATCATAACTTTTGTATCCATTATTTCTCCATCTTGACTCATTGTGCAAAAGATTCCATTTTTTGTCTACTTTAAAATATAAAAAAATATAAAAAAAATCAAATAAAGATTTTTGAGAAAATTGATTTTTAGGCTTTATTTTCGAAATAAAAAAGAAATTACAACATTTTTTTAACTGTATATATTTTCTCCAGATAGTTCCAATAATAACCTAAAACTTTGCGGAAGACTCCAAACCGATCAGACAAATAGTTTCTGAGTTTAATTTTTTTGAAAATTGTTAAGGCTTTTTTTTCTTAGGCCCTTCTCAAAAGTAACGCTAGGGTAAAAATGGCGAACCGATGATGCAAATAGGCATTTTTGGGAAAGAAAGATAAAGAAATCCGGGTTGTCGGTTCTGAGGAGGCGAACAATATATCGCCCTACTTCATGTCTGGTCGTAGTTGCAGCGTAGAATTTTTCGAGAGTTTTTTCGGAAGTGGATTGCACTGGTTGTTTAGCAATCGGCTCGATCTCCCAAAACCTCTGAAGGGTGGAGTCTAGCAGAGCAACTGTAGTAGACAACTGGCAGGTTACCGTATCGCTGGAATCTTGGAATGTTGAACCACACAAAGTCCAACCAAAGTGCGTTTCGATGAGATAAGGGTAGACCTGGACCTAGAGAACGTTTTTTAACGATGTGTAGATCCCAGTATACTTCCCTGCCGATGACAAGGTCGATCTTGTTTGGAAAATGAAACTGCGGATCGGCTAAATCGACCTTCGAAAGGTTCCACGACGATAGCTTGACGTGGATGGTGGGCAGATTGGCGGTGGGATACATATGAATTCCTTTACGAATCATCTGAAGTAATATAAAGAACTAGAGTCAGAGTATGTAGAAAAAAAAATCCTTGAAGAGTCCTGCATAACAGCCTAAGAAGTTCTGAAGAATTTCTATTTTATATCATTAGGTATATGAGAAATTGCTGGAGTAGTTGTTGGGAGACATGCCTGAGATTTTTTCAAGGAAATCCTGAAACACTCGAGGAGAAATTTCTGGTGAAACTTCTGTTGGAGCTTTTCATGACCTTAAAGTTTACAACAGTGTTGTAAATGCTGAACAAAATACTGTCGGATATCCTGTTTAATATACTGGGACCGCACAAGAACTTCTCTGTCGGCGAATACAACACTGTTGTAAACTTTAAGGTCATGAAAAGCTCCAACAGAAGTTTCACCAGAAATTTCTCCTCGAGTGTTTCAGTATATTAATTGTTAATTTGCCACAGAATTCAAGCTTCATGTGTATAACAATACTTATTAACAAAGTTCATAATACTTTCGATGCTCTAAACTTATTTTTTGACGGTTTAGAAAAGTTTTGTATTTTGCCATATAAGAGAAACTAAGATTTTCGTATGAAGACTGCAAGCATGTTTAATAAATCGATTTAAACTAAATTAAATCGTGCAATTTCAACCAAATTATATCTGAAATGAAAATTTAAGTACTAGTTTTCATGCTTAGTGGATTAGATCATGTAAAAGTTTGATAAATCATACCTTAAATTTTATGTAAACATCAATGAAATCAGTGTTTTATACATTGGCGACCTGTAGCTAAACATTCTGACGTGCTGGAACATTTCTAAAAACGGTCACAGATTCAGCAACCCTAAATTACTGGAGACACATAATTTGATTTTTGAGACACGCAAAAATGTCATTTGTCGCTGTGTAATTGTTCAATACTTTCTTTCAATACTTATTAAAAGTAGGCGTATTTAGCTCTAAACGAACAAAATTAAATTGGAAAATTTAAATTTAATTTCAAGGATTCCATAAAATTCCGTGGAATTTCCAGCATTATTGACAGAACCGTCATAAATGCCCCATACCTTTCTGCTGGTACACTTTCTTGAAGCTCGTCTGAACTCAAAGAACCTTAGTTATTTTGGGGAAGACTAAATGCCTACTCTAAGCATTATAATATTCTCCGTTAAAAATCTCAACCTTTCATAAAATCCCGTTACAAAATTGAACTATTATTCATTGAATAGACCTTCATCAATTCACTGAAGTGTTCACTTCAAATGGCCTACAATGATGCAAATTTACCCCAACGAGTTCCGGGGAAGTGTGCTCCATTCAATCATAAAAGAGAGCACACTCTCAATCACTAGGGATACGTATAGGTACGTGCCAGGAAATCACCCATCGACAGATGGGGTTCACTCTACATGTTGAAAAGTTATTTTCTCCGCACAATATGTATGCACAGAGTGGCTCCGGCAGTTCACTCCATGGGAAAAAAAATATCTGACCATGCACGAGCGAACACGATCCTTTGGTAGCACCATATGCAGCAATTCGTCCATTAACGATATTAAAATGAATTGGCTGGCAGAACACCCATCCTCCCCGGGCTGGTCTGTTGGTTCCATTCCGGTGAAAGAAGCTTCCAATGGTGTGCTGGCTCAAAAACCCCATCCATATTCCGAAGGTCGTAAACACAAAAACTTTCCCGTCGGTCTTTTACCTTGTTTAAAAAGTATTAAAGAACTGGCTGGTTTGCGGAGATCTAAGACAGGCAATCTGTTTAAAAAGGTTTCACAAACGGACACGTTTTGATGTTTTGGTAGTTATGCAAAATATATCCAGCATGGATTTTAGAGACGTCATGTTGGGAAACAAAACTGGCCCATTTGGAGTTTTATGCTTGGGAGTTGTTTGCTCTCTGCAACCAACTCAAAACACACATTAAAAACAATATTTCGATGAAGTTCTTGGAAAAAATGTGGCTATACTGTCACGAAATCGTCGTAATCCAGAGAGGAACATTCTAAGTTTGATACGACGGTAACTAGCGCTGCGACGAAGTTGATTGAAACCCTATGGCACATGAATTCTTATTATTTATATTCATTAAATTATTATTTTTCTTCTATCTTTAATAATGAGATTTTCAACCCTGGGCTAGTTCATCTCGGGACAAACGGATTTACTTCCTTCCGAAAGAAGTCGTCACTATAACGTTTACGCCATAAGTGTTTAACTATCTCAAGGATGGGATTTGATCCCAAGTCCTCGGCGTTAGAGGGGTGTGTACTAACCACTACACCAGGTCCGTCCCTTTCATTATATTAAATTTTTTTAATGCTCTATGTATGTAAAAATATATATAATAACGTTTATATGTTCGAAAAAAAAAATATTATGATTCTCTAATGGCAGTCAGCAAATTTAAATAAAAAAAGAATACAGCCGTTTTATTTTTTTAAATAAATCAGCTGTGTCGAATATAACCCACAAACTGCTTTTTCATTTTAGCCATTCCTCCAACTCTACTAGGGCTTGAGCTCGTTTAGTCGGACCAAACATTCAAAGTACCTTCTGAGGTACCAAAATAAAAATTTTGGGAGTTACTGAAAATTTTTAGGAATTGTTTTCCCATCAAACTTGAGGGTCCCTTAAATTAAATATTATTTTGTTTCGTTTTTTTCATGTAAAACTTTTTTTCATCATTAAATCTTCACAAACTGCTAAAAATATGATATGGGAGTTAGAATTTTCAAAATTGTTTGTGCTCCATGGAACCGTCATAGAATAGTCCGAATATAAATGCATGAAATTGCGATACGTAGGTGGTGGTCATCACAAGAGTTTTATATTCAAATTACATTTTCCCTTGTCCCAAATCCTGGGTTGAGGAAAGCATTATTCTTCTACCCCAATAAAACGAATGAAAACCTTCCCATTCGCCTTACATTCTAGAGTAATGTTCCGAAATATTTCCAGATGAAAGGGATCCTCTCGCCGATTTTGCATATCTATTTCGAACAACAATGGGCGGCTGTGTCTGAGAAGGATGCTATTCATAGGAAACCTTTCAATGCCTGATTTCCAATTATTTCGATTGATCGGCGCACTCACGCACCATTTGAGCCTTGTCATAATGGCTCGTCGTATATATATATATTGCATTTGTTTAATATTAGCATTAAGATATATATAAAAGTATTGTAAAAATTCTGCTGCGTGGGGGGATGCTGCGTGCCACGACCGTCTCTCGGGCATTTGGCCGCAGTTTCCTCTCTGGTATCATGCTCCTAACTGAACGAACAGCAACGAAGTTTTTGGTTCTCCAACCCATTCTGTAAAAACAACAGCGTTTCTTGAAATGAAATGAATAATGTTTTTCGATTTTGGACTAACCTGCAAATCTAGACACTCCTCCATTATCAGCGACCCAGATGCGACTCCAGTTACAATTAAGTATAACGGACTGAAGAACAGCATCCGCCAAAATATTTTAAGAACTTTTTCACTCATTAAAGGGTAAACCACTGGAACTTACAAATGGGCAAAATTTACCCACTATGCAAAATTTTGAACTACCCTTTATTTTGACAGCTTCATATATCAGAAAATAGTGGGTACTTTTTACACCTTAAAGGGTAATGCCAGGTTTACAGTGTAAGGAACGACACACCACAAGCAACAAATACCGACAACCAACCAGGCAACCGAAATTCAATACACCCTCTCCCCCAACCCTAAAAAGCCCCATGTTGAGTCCATGAACAAACAACACCGAGATTGCGAGATCTAAAACTCGCTTATCTCTTTCATTTTTCCGGCAACAACACCTGGCAGTGTTTGGAACTTTACAACCATGCACTATGGGCCAGATATTGAGACGAAATTAGCCTTAATAATAATGCAGTAAAGTAATACAATCTCAGATATACGTGGAAAAGCCTTATTTGAAGTGGTTTAAATACATTTTGAATTAAATTATAAAATACATTGATATTATAAATTTTAGAAAAACAATTTTACTGTGAATTCTTTCAATATTATAATAAACAAACACGTCGGAGCAATTGAAGAAAACAATAGTGAAAGAATTGTTCAATGCAAATTTCGTTCTCAAACGAAATCGTGACACGCAAATAGCATTTAACCCTCTAATACCCAAGTTTTTATTTTCGATCTGAACATCATTTTTAGTTATCTACAATCATTCTAAACACGTTTTGGGTAATGATTTATTTTTATTCGCAAATCTATGAATTTTTGTTTTTGATTTTTATAATTTCTATTTTCGAAACATCCGTATTCTTTTTCATATTTTCTTAATGCCTCTTCTAGTTACTGATTTTCGGCAACAATAAAAATTAAAGTTTTTACGGTACTTTTGAATGCATTAAATTTTTAATATTTTTCTGGAAATATTATTATTTTCCGTGTAATAAACGGAAAACAGGTTTGAAATTATGTTAATACCACCAAGCTCTTCTTCTGTGATAGATTGATTGTAGAAAAATATAAAAAGTGCGATTTTTTATAATACACGTTAAATGAACTCCAGGCATTTGTAGGTTATATAAGAATACAATTTTTCAAACAATGTTCAAAAAAACAATAAAGTTTGAAAAGTCATAAAAAAACATTTCTTATATGCGTGTTATAAGTCAAGGTTTAAGCCAAAACTAAAATAATTTTGTTTATTGAGCTACACTCTTAAAAATAATGAAAATCATTCCAAACGTAATTCACATTATGACTGAATGACACATGATGTAAGTGATGACATGACGTAAAAATAGGTCCTGAAAGATGTATTGGAAGAAAAACGTAATTTTACATGATGAAAGACATAAAGACTATGACGCTATGATTGACATTTCCCGAATCAGACACCATCGTATTTGAAATGTGATACAAATTCACGTCATTTGGCTCGCTTCTTTTATGTGCATCCAAAAGACGTAAAATTGCATGATTTTTTCTTAGTGTGTACGAAAAAATACACAAAATTCCTTAGTGTACCCCGTCTAAAGGCGGGGTTGGGTATGAGAAGGTTAATTTTATTTATACGGATAAATTATTTTATTAAAACTGTTTTTTGGCATTTCGTCGCAAAATTTTGACTTCTGTTCCATGATGCCGTGTTGTGTAAGTGGGAGCACTCTTCCGGGTACAAGCTACTTGGGGAACAATATGAACCCCCACGCACGTGTGGAGTGTTTAACAGATGACTATGACGACGGCGACGACGACTACCTCTACTAGAGTCTATGCGGTGAATAGCTATTGTTATGGTCGGGAGGGCGGTTTGTAACGAAAGCTTGGTTTCCGGAACATAAAAGCCGTGTGAAATCGTTTTTGTATGAGGTGTGTCTAATGTTAAACCAAGGAACGTGAGAGTGGCTTCAAGTCAAGATTCCTGGAAGGGCCAACTGTTTGCACTGAGGAATGAGCTTGGTTGGTAGGGAAACAAAGGCTTTTTGCTAGGTTGTACGCAGTTCTGTAGTGGTAGAGTTGTATACAAGTAGGAATAGGCCAATCGGTTGAATTCATATTTCACTTCGATATTTGATTGATCCGCACTATTTTTTTTTCTTAGTGTCGTTTCATTTTCACTGGAGCAAAAAATATTTCTTAGCATTATTTGCTACGGGCATTTCTTCAATTGTTAAGTGGAAGTAGGGACGTTCCGATACTTCCGATATATCGGAATATCGATATTTTGCTTTCGATATTCGATATTTTGGTATCGATATTTTCTATTCAATATATCGGTGATATCGATATTTACTTCCGATATATCGTAAACTTATATAAAGGAGATAATTTTAGGGTTTTAGCATTAGCACTAGCATAAGCATTAAGCATTTGTAGGTGGTACAGCCCTAGACCGCTGTATGAGGATTGCTTCCTTTTCGTCAGTTACCATAGATAAATATTTGAGACAAATTTGTATCTTAGAAAAAAAAATAATGCATTCTTCAGCAGTTAGAAATTGTCTTGGCCATGTATTTGCAAAAGCTGAGGGATAGGAAATGATAATTGACCGGATACACGGATAAAAATCTGATCCCCACACCATGATTTACAAATCATGAAATTTATAAATTTATTAGGTCATAATATCAGGATCACAAATCATGGTTCCTCATAAGCGTAAGATCCAGTGTGAAAACACTAAGCGACGCACTTTGCTTCATCTCATTCATATTGATCACTCCTAATTCAAGATGATGAAGCGGTTGAGTGGTAGAGTATGTGGCTTTCAATCGGAAGGTTCTTGGCTAGAATCTCAATGTGTGCTATTTTTAACTTTTTTTATTTTGTCGATCATAAACGGATGCGCGACTCAGCATTTTTGGCATTCGAATCATGATTCCGAGCAATCAGCAACAAAAACCTAACGCGTGTGTTGCGTTACGGTTTTTTAACGACCTGAAATTCTCTGAAAATGTGGACGAAGCTGCAGAAACCTCTAATTAGGCCGTCCCTTATTTTTCAAAAATGTGAAATATTAAAAGTTCGTCATTGTAAAGTGATCGTTTTGGTAAAAAAAAATCAAGTAAAAATGCGGACTTCAACGTACGTCGACGCTAAATGGTCCCTCAACGGCCCGGAAAGTTTCAGGTGTGGATGAAACTTGCTGCTGCTCTAGTGCACGCAACACGAGTACGGAGAGCCACTAGTCACTTCGAAAAATAAGGGACGGCCTGCTACATGCTCTAAGTTAAAAACAATAGGGTAACGACTGTTTATTTTGTTCTCAAACGCTAACAGTTGGCGCCAGCGGCAAAAATTACAGACAACAACCTTTCGAACATTCAGTTTCTCTTACCGGCCGCCGAGCGGCGACATTGATGTTTGTATTCCACTCAATGATCGCGCTACGCTGGATTCTCAAATTTCTCAAACTTTCAACACAAGCTCATGGAAGAATGGTAGTCGGAGAACTGTCAAAACGTATGGAAAATAATTAAAATCGTAAATTGCTTGCAATTAGGAAACTGAATCAAAAAAGTAGTGATTAGAAATCAAGTGTAAAGTGAATACATAACTTTTTCTGTATAGTACATCTTCCGTGGTGCTTTCTTTGCTTTAGGATTTCGTTTTTACTACCATTGAAAAAGAGCCATCCATTGCCTTTTCAGTTTTGAATATCGCCCTATTGTAGGGTTTTCTCTAAATATTTAAATTTATTTTTGTTTAAATACAATAAATAAATTTGATTTGGAGAAAACCCAAAGCAGTTTCCGTTCGAATTATACTAGAATGTATGTTAGCAGAATATATTTATTTAAATGCCGATAAGAACAGCAATAATCTAGAGTATTCAAAGTTTTTTTTGTCGAATTTAAGGAAACTAAACGGCACGTCACTAAGTGATATAGGAATTTTGTTCCATTGAAATATATCATACGATATTCCGATATATCGATATTTTGAATCAATATATCGGTGGTATCGATACTTTGTTTCGATAATCGTATCGAATCAAATATCGATACTTCGCAGTATCGGAACGTCCCTAAGTGGAAGCAGGCATTACCAAAGTTTCGTTTTAACATTCGTGCATTGTATGTATACGAGGATCCCTTACACCTTCATCATACTTTTAATTTGTCAAAAACTCATCAAAATGTGTATAAGTTTTTGTTTTTTGACGGATTTTGTTGAAAACTTTCCGTAAAATTCTTCTATAGAATTTGGAAACGTGATTCAAATGGTTTCGAGATTGTTCTTGTTGTGCTCATATTGACCATATCATCCATTCAACGGATATCTTATGACCCTGATGAGCACGTTTGTGTCTTCTGCAAAGTTGTTTAGCAGATTAAGGGCCATCAAGTAGTGACAAATTTATTGTGTTCATTTGTCCAGATGGCCAAATTTTGAAGTATGGGAGGACGGAGAAATGCCCACCGGCTAGTATGTTTTTTTTACTTATATCGTTTATTTGGCAGGCTCAGTTGCCGTAGGGAACAACAGAGCCGAAATCTTTTCTTTTTTACATTATTTACATTCTGTACTTTTTTTTAAACTATGTTAGGTTGGGGAAATTTTAAGGGTAGAGAATACATTTGTAACAGGAAAGGAAAGGATTTTTCGGAATTTCTTAAGCTACTTAGACTACAAAGCTGATGAAGCTGGACAAGATGTCCAGATCTGTAATGAAACTGAACAGAAACGGTTTGTGAGAGACACGACGAGAAGAGGACAATTTGAAAAGGAAAACGAAAGACAGGGAACGAACGACAATCAAACACGGATATTGATACGCTTCAAAAACGCCTACATTAGCCAGAGAGTCCGCTTTCTCATTGCCCGGAATGGAGCAATGGGAAGGGAGCCAAGCTAGGGTAATAGTGTAAGAGCGATTTGACAAAGCACTCAATGCTTGGCGTATTCCATTCAGGAAGTACACTGAGTGCTTCATCGGCTTCATTGGCCAAACAACCTCCAGAGAGCTTAGACTGTCGGAAAAAATGAAGAAGTGCTTGGGAGGGAGAGAACTGATGTACTCTAAGGCGTAATGTATAGCTGCTAGCTCAGCAACATATGCACGCTAGTCTAAACCAGCAGATTATGGAATTCAATTTTTTTCCGCTAGAGTTCAATAATATATAATTTCATAATCGAAATTTTTTTTAAATATTCCATCGGTGAAATTTTGATTTTTTTTTTTTTCACTTTTAAGCTATTTTTCCATATTAAGCCTATGAAAATCACGTTTTCCTACACATTTCAGCCCATAAAAAAAACGTATGGGAAAAGAATATTTTGAAACCTTCCAATTATGAAATTATAGATCAAATACTGATATCTAGTGGGAAAAAATCTGAGGTACATTCGATCTATATAATCTACTGGTTTAGAAAAAGCGTGATAAGTCATGTTCAGAATTTGAGGCAAAACGGTCCATAAGATCATAGTTAAGGTGAAAAGGTGTAATACGCTCCCTTTAAGGAAAAACTGCACTCTCGCAGTAGCAAATGCATCACTTCTAAAGTGTTTTATGTCAAGATGTTGCTTATTTAGTTGGTCATGCTCTGCACGCAGCTTTCCCTTTCGAGGTTGTTCATAAAAGTGTACAAAATGTTTTTTGTGAACGGTCCAAATGTTTACGTTTCAAAACAACCCGGGCAGTATGCCTCTCTCATATAAAAAAGAACCGTAGCGATGTAGAAATGTTTCCAAAGAGAATTTAATTACCTGTCTTCTGTCTTCTTGGCATTAACGTCCTCACTGGGAAAGAGCCTGCCTCTCAACTTAGTGTTCTTATGAGCACTTCCACAGTTATTAACTGAGAGCTTTCTTTGCCAAAGTTGCCATTTTTGCATTCGTATATCGTTTGGCAGGTAAGATTATACTCTATACCCAGGGAAGTCAAGGAAATTTCCATTACGAAAAGATCCTGGACCGACCGGGAATCGAACCCAAACACCTTCAGCATGGCTTTGCTTTGTAACCGCGGACTCTAACCACTCGGTTAAGAAAGGCCCCCCTGCTTAAGCGTAAAAGGGTCGTTTAGCATTCGTATCCCGGTAAAAGTTTTTGTAATAAGTAAAATAGTAAAAAATGAGCTATATGCACCCTGGGGCTTGCTTATCAGAACGAAAATTTTAAACCAAAAACCTGATTTTCGATCTTTTTAGAATTTCTTTTCATTGTTCATACCTTTCAAAGAACATATATGCGCAACATCATTTTTTCGCAAATATTTAAGATATGTAATTATATTTACGTGTAAAAGAAGCCTCAATCCCCACTATGGGCGGTTTCCATACAGACTGGGGGCCAAAAATATTTTTTCCATCTCATGTCGTATTTATGAGTTTTATGATACAAATTTGATGTTTTATTTTCAAAAACAAGTTTTCGAGACTAACTTTTGAATAGGGTCTAAAACGAAATATTAAACTTTGTTACTAATAATGCGTATAAGCCATTTATGCGATTAACGTTGTGCAAACCATTATAAATATTAAAACTTACATAGAAAAGATGATTTGAATTATTTAGCGAAATTCAGTTATTTTCTGAATTAGTTTTTAACTGTTTTCAATAGAAAATGGTTATGAATGTTGGAAAAATTCAAAAAGCCTTAAATTAAAAAAGTGCAAATTTGTGCAGCAAATTCTTCACGATCCTGTAGTTTACATCTCAAAGTACCCTTGGAACTGAATTTAAGCCTGGGATAACTTGGGACAACAAAGTACCGCTTTAAAAAAAAAAAAACATCATAAAAGCCACTATTTTGATGTTTTTCTATATTTTTAATTGTTTCTAGGAAGCCTTTTTTGTAAGCTTTCAAATGGTATAAAAACATTTAACGTAAGTATTAAAGAAAAAAAAGTTATATTCATTTGAGTAAACCATAGTTTTTGTTAATATTCTCCATAGGCTCAACTTTGGTACCTCATATCTGAGTGTGCAATGCAAATAATGCCCTAATATTTTGGGGATTTCTTAGCAGACATGTTTACAATGAAATGGCGAACAAGAATTGAAATTTGGGGCACATCATTTTTTTGATTATTGGCCACCTGATAAGCCGTAGTGATCCCGTGAAAATGAAGAGGGGCGTATTTTAAAAGACATTGTTTTAAAAGACATTTTACACCGTCTTGAGCCAAAGGCTGCACAGATTGAACATAACTAACATTAGACAACGGACACATGAAACGACCAGTGGACCAGTGAAGAATTTTTTGTTTGACAAAAAGTTATTTCCGACTGGGGCGGGAATCGAACCCATACTCCGTAGCATAATACGCCTAAACGACTGACGCCGCAAACCGCACGGCTACGAAGCCTACCATATTGGCCGGTTAGGACGTATTACATCGAGTTACCCTAAATCATTGACATGACACAAAACACAGTCATCATCAATGTGGTCGGACAGTGTGATGTCGGGACAATCTTTAAGAGCAATAAGTTGTCTCGCTTATTTCTTTCGTTTTTCAATTATGAAGTATAGCCGAATGGTCAGCTTCTCCACGGTGCTCCCCTGACCGTTATTATCAGAAAAAATCTCGCTTTCTATAGCTAAGTTGCATATCTGGGAAATTTAAAAAAAAAATCATAGGACACGTTTTGAAGTTACGCTCTTTTGAATGTATAAGTACACACAAAGGGTTTTTATTAGCCGTGGTTATCAGAAGAAAAATTTGGTTATCATTTGATCTGTTTAGTTATTTGTAATCTTTTTTGTGGAGTTTTGAATTAGAAAATAGACGAAATTTGGAGTTACGCCAATTTTGAGGTGTACTCATTGAAAACACTAATTTTAAAGATATGAGTTAGGCATTATAATACATTCAAGGCCACACAGGACGGTGTTTTAATCACCCTCACCATTTGAAGAAGTAAATCTAAAGTACAACTTAATATATCGATGCGAAAATGTATCACTATAATTATATATATTGCGCTTGAAGGTGTTTGGTACACAATTGATTTTTCTGATTGTCGAGGATTGTGATACTCGTTTTTAAATACGTTGGACAGCGTGTCCACACTCCAAGGGTTCAGGTCACTAGACTGTGTCTTCGTTTATTTACCTAAGGTCTTAAATACTAGATTACATTTGTTCAGGTAACTGTTTATTGTGTATTGTTTGTGTTTATAAATAACGGTGCTCAAGAGCGGGTAGCTCTTGGCATTGGATGGATGGTTTGGGTTTTTTTTCTTGAGGCTGTCATAAACAAGCGGTTTATGGCGGTCGGGGTTTTTGGTAGTTTGCAAAAAATGGTTTGTTGCTGATGGCTTGGAAATTTCTGACCTAAACGAGGTAATTAGTGCTTGCTAAAACTAATCGGTATTTATTGATGCTAAACAGTATTTATTACTCTACTTGGTATACTACAGGTGTTATGCGGAGAGCCGGACTTAACAGTCGAGGCACGATTTTCACGAGATCCGGACAATTTGTTTGCTTCGCGGACGACATGGATATTATTGGGAGAAAATTTGAAACGGTGGCAGATTTGTTCACCCGCCTGAAACGCGAAGCAACAAGAGTCGGGCTAATGGTGGATGCGTCGAAAACAAAGTAGATGCTGGTTGGCGGAACTGAGCGCGACAGGGCCCGCCTAGGAAGCAGTGTTACGATAGACGGAGATACCTTCGAGGTGGTGGACGAGTTCGTCTATCTCGGATCCTTGTTGACGGCTGACAACAATGTTAGTCGGGAAATACGAAGGCGCATCATCAGCGGAAGTCGTGCCTACTATGGGCTCCAAAAGAAACTGCGGACAACAAAGGTTCACCCCCGCACCAAATGTACGATGTACAAAACGCTCATAAGACCGGTAGTCCTCTATGGGCATGAGGCGTGGACTATGCTCGAGGAGGACTTGCAAGCTGCGACAAACGACTAGCTCATAGGAAGGCCTTCTCAGGGTCGGCACTGCCTGCTTAGGGAACACACGGAACAATACGAAGTGGAAAGGAACGGTACAGAGTCAACAGACGTGCATGCAACCCAAGGATTTGTGTATAGTGTTGAAACAAAAGCAACCTGATACATTTTACTTAACTTTTATTTTCATCTTAGCGGGTTAGGGTTAAAGGGGTTAGTAACGTTGCGGCCGATTGATGTAGGTGGGGCCCATAGTAGGCAGAACAGAGGGAAGAGGGTGCTTACACCACATACCTTGGGCTGTAGGGCGGCTCGGTGACTATTGGCTTCGGGAACTGGAAGGCCTTGCTGGACTGCTAACAGGGTGGGCCACGTGGCAGGCGTACGTTTCTGGGTTTCGGCCGGATGGGGACGGTTCGCTTGACCCGTGCCGAAGCCTTGCGTAATCCTCGGTTAGAACCTGGCAGTGGGCGCACGTGGTGGAGCGATTATCCGGAGGACTCTGCCGGCAATCGCCTACGCTGACGGATACTTCTGCTATTCGGACGATGACCCGCTCAAAATGGTTTTAGGCGACAGTCTTAGTTGGCTGGATATCCCCGGTTGGCCAGCGGAATTTTTGGTTAGGATGTTCGTGGGCCTGCCAAAGAGGCACGTGGTGGCACAATTTACCGGAGACCGCTATCGCCTACGCTGAGAGCCAGTTGCCAGAGCCAGCTCTAGTTGCGAAGGCTGGCCGGTCGAATAATGGTTGAATCCTCCGGTTCCACCTTCACTGGATGTTCCTGGGCGTTCTAGCTTCCCCCGAATGTCACCGACAACTTCTACTTGACTTTTTTGTTTTCCTTAGGTGTGTTCTATTTCGCAGTTCAAGACCAACTCACTCTTCTCTTCGGCTCCTTCGGAATTCCACTCCTCTGCAAGTCCTCCTCTTCGCCCCTTCGCCTCTTCCACTTTCCTTTTTCGCCTCGGATGTTGAGTTGCCCTCAACAAATTCGCCCGTAGAGATGTGCGGCATCCGGAGTAGCGTTAGTTGATTGACAAATTTTGAGATGAAATAAACCCGCTAATAGGTAAATTTTGGGGTTTATTTCACCTAACAGCTACTGCATGCGAAGTCTCACAAATGTTTGTGGTATTAATTCAAAAATTAGTAATCTACCAGGGATAGCACAACAGGTCTGTTGACTGCATTGTTAACGTTAGCGGTAACAATTATCCCTCAGCGGGAGACAAATTAAGCTTCATTGTAAGTTTTATTTTATTTCCACATTTCGTACGTGATTATTTCCATTGGTAATCTAAAAAGGCTTCCTATTAACGGCACCGTTTGGACTTTCCTGATAATGGGGCCGGTTTGGATCTGAGGTAAATTAAAGCTCGTACTAGTTTGCCTTCACTTTCTTTGAACAATGAACTCTCCTGAAATAGCTTTCTCAATATAAACTCTCGTTTTATTTTTCTTAAGTAAATGAACTATTTTTCGCTATTGACCTCCTTTTCTTTTTTTTTATGGAAAGGAATTGAACTTCACTTTTGAAATTTGGGGAAGAATTTAGGCCTCTTCTTTGGCAGATTTTAATCTCTGTTTCTAATCCTATACTACCTAATATCCATTCATACTTATCTTGCATCTTCATTCAGTGGGCCCTTACGCATTCATTCACTCTCACGCATTCCAAAACTTAACATATTTTTTACTGTTCTGTATTACCGTAACTCCTATAAGCTCCGCAAGGCGCATATCGACTTGGCGGATTTTGATTCGAGGCACCTACTGCCTTGAATTCGGATTGCTGCTTCTCAATTCAGCAATTTAATATTCCTTGCCAAAGGTTTAACTGGTTGTTTGGGTACGTTTTATACCCCACACTCCTTTTGGGTTCTTTAGGACGATACCCGTCCCTGAAATTCTACGGTGGGGAGTAGAAAAATACTGTGAACGCACTCCTTTCGTGCAGTTCGCCGTTTCCATCGCAGCCAACTTCAGTCAATAATTTGACAGATGAATAAAAAAAAGCATAACATTATTTACGTGGGCGTTCATCGTTCGTTGAAAGCAAAGGAATGCAACAAGCAGATTCATCTAATTTCTAACGTATTCGACCTGAGGTGCGATTTACTACTGATCCTGGATAGCCTATACTTACTTGTGCTAAAGGAACCAATCAGCCGGACTTAAGGTGCGCGGCGGGCCAAACTCCGAGAGATTTTCCATCAAGATCCTCGAGTTCATACGAAGAGGAACCCTTTTTCTTGACCACTCGAGCTGGCAAATACTGTGGCCCATATTTGGCGTTGTAATGTTCAATTGCACTGGAAAGTTTCATGTTCCGGTAAAATATTAATTGTCCTTCTTGGAACTCTTTCCCGAATCTTTGGTGCCTTAAGTTATACCGTTTTCTACATTCATTATGTGCCTTAGTGAGATTTTCCTTGACCAAATCGCAAACTTTTCCATATATTTCCGTTTGTTGTTTGGCTCTTTCCTCAGGCGACAAAACGGTCGCGGACTCATTGAGCCGGTGATCGGAACCTTTGACCATCATTTCGTATCCGTGCGTGCTAAAATACGGGGTCATTTCTGTTGTGGAGTGCAAGGACGTGTTAAGGACAGTTTCAATTTCGGATATTTTGCAATCCCAAAGCCTCTGATCTTCTCGCACGTATGTGCGAATCGCGGCATTGATTGTTCGGTGTGCCCGTTCCACCGGGTTGGCCTGGGAATGATATTTTGAATTCAACCAGTGCCTCACATCGAACCGCTGCAAGAGATTCCGGAACTCTCACGAAAGAAAATATGACGCATTGTCGGTGATGACCACCTCCGGTACAGAGTTCCGAAAGAACCACTGCTCCCTTAGAGTGGTACAAAGGGCAACACTATCTATTCGTCGAAAAGGTACCAACATGATCCATTTACTAAATAGATCAATTACCGACAATATATATTGGTTCTGCTTTTTACTTCTAGGTAGTGGCCCTATAAAGTCAAGCTATGATTTGCCAGGGGTGACTGGTAATCCGCTGTTCACCCAGGGGTGGGGCTAAGCACACATTGGCAGCTTTGGTTTCCTTGCAGACAACGCAATCCTGAATGTGTTCCCTGACTTCCATAACCATTCGAGGCCAGAAATAACGTTGTCGTATACGAGCTAAGGTCTTGTCAGTGCCTAAATGCATACACCCTTCGTGATTTTCCTGTAGAATCACCAATCGCTCTGGAGGTGTCGGAATTTCTTTCCAGTCAAACCGTTGGTCCTGGATCGAACCGGGGGTGGATATGTATTTGTATAACTTTCCCTCCCGTATTTGATAATCTATATGTTTCTCAGGATCTTGTATTACGTCATTGATCAGCTGCTCATACCAGGGTGTATATGAGTCCAAGCGATCAGACTTATCCGTATTTGGACATCGTGTAACTTTATGCTCGGTACCAATGGCCAGAGCTGAAGCGGTCTTTGACACACTACGTGAGAGTGCGTCAGGGATCGTGTTTTCTTTACCCTTCCGGTGAATGATGGTCATGTTGTGGTGTTGTAATTCTAAACACCAACGACTACATCTCGAGGCGGTTTTCCACTTGGCCGTCATTATGTGAGTCAATGCCGCAGAATCAGTTACTAAGGTAAAGGGCGATCCTTCTACGTAACCCCTAAATGCCTCGATGGACAAAAGAGCAGCTAAAGCTTCCTTCTCACAGGCATGATAGTTCCGCTGGGGAGTGGTCATCTTATGCGAGAAGTAAGCTATAACTCTCTCTTGCTCATCCTGAAGTTGGGTAAGAACCCCGGCCACCGCCACATCACTGGCATCGGTCTGAATCGTGAACTCCAGGTCGAAATCCGGTGGGGCTAGAATCGGCGCGGAAATTAATTTTTCCTTGATTCTACTGAAGGCTTCTTCTGCGGCTTCGTTCCAAATCAACATTTTAGACTTAGTCTTCAAGAGGTCAGAAAGGGGTGAAGTGACCCCACTGAAGTCCTCGATAAATCGACGGTAGTAGTTGGCCATTCCTAGGAAACGTCGAAGTTTTGTTATAGTGGTCGGCCTTTCATACTCTACTATGGCCCGCACTTTCTCAGGGTTTGCCCTGAGGCCTTCCGTCGAAAGTAAGTATCCTAGGAATGGCAACTCCTTCACGCCAAATTTAGATTTTTCTATATTGATAGAAAGGTTAGCTTCTTTGAGACGTTGAGCTACCTCACGCAGCAACCGAATATGCTCCTCGAACGTCTCCGTCACTATGACGATATCGTCAAGGTAGACGAAGACGTTCGGTTCTAATTCGCCGTGCCCTAGAACTCGATCCATAAGCCTTGCTAGAGAGGCTGGACTGTTCATTAGCCCAAAAGGGAGTCTAGTGAATTGAAACATGCCTTTTCCTTGTACGCTGAAGGCCGTATAACGCCGTGAATTTTTCTCCAAGGGTATTTGAAGGAATGCCTCCGACAAGTCGATAGTACTCAAGTACCGAGCTCGAGGCAACTGCCCCAGTATGCGGCCAGGGTGGGGCAGGGGATAGGCGTCTCTAACGGTGCGCTCATTAATTTTTCGCGCATCCAGACAAAGGCGGACCTTTCCAGACGGCTTTATGACTGGAACTATGTTGGACGACCAGTCGGAGTGAGCCCGCTCAATAATGCCAATGCGTAACATTCGTTCAAGCTCTGAAATTACTTTTTGACGAACCTTCGGAGACAGCGTGTACGGGTACTGGCGTACCGGTGGCTTCCCTTTCCAGTCATCAGCAATTTCGATGCGATGTTCCGCTAAAGGTGTCTTCGATAGATCCTCTGGATCTGCTGCTCGAAAGAGGTTTTTTACTGCGTCAATATGGCATATCTCTTGGCCGGTAAGAAGATTACTCGAGTGAGCCTCAGCTGGAGCGTCTTCGGCAATGCCTAAAGCACAGCTCTGTACGGTTGGCCAAATTCGAAATTTGCGCCAAAAGTCCATACCTAAAATACAAGGTACTGCTAGTTGTTGGACGACCAGAGTAGGGATAATTTTGAGTTTCCCCCGAAAATTGAACGGGATGTACAGTTGGCCCATTACCCTAAGTTCGGATCCATTTGCTGACAGAACCCTGGGAGATCTAGTCATAGACTGTATCTTAACACCGTATAGTTTATGGTAGGTATTTTCACTAATTAAAGTGAGTTGGCTACCCGAATCTAAGAGTCCTTTGGAGGATAGGCCATAAATTTTAACAGAAGCGTAGGGTCTATTATCGTATTGTTGGGATAAAGCAATGGTAAGCGATTCGATCGAATCACCTTCATAGGCCTCTTCTGAAACTGGTTCCCACCATTCAGAAGGGGTAATTCCAATAGGGTAGGTATTTACGCGTGGGGATGAGGACTCGACGATCGGCGATTTTCGATCGTCTGGAGACCTTTTTTTTTACAGTATGGACAATGCTGTGTCTCAAATCCTTTGAAGCCACAAACAAAACACATTAAGCCTTTATAGTTGCGACATTGCTCTAATGTATGATTGGGCTGCCTACAATATAAGCATTCATAGCTTCGCGGGGGCCTATAGCCATTAACCAAGTACTCCAGAGTCCTGGAAGGCTTTGATCCACCTTCTTGTGGAGGCTCTTGTCCTACAGGTTTGGTAGTTGTAGTATGGGCTTTGGGTTCACCTTTGCTATTTTCTTTTTTAGGATTATCAGTCTTCATCTCCTTGTTTTTAGAATAAAACTTTTCTTGAGATTTTTGATTCGAAGGAGGCCGATTAGGATTTTTGTAGTCCTCTCTATTAGGCTTTCCCATCGAAACGAAATTAGCAGATTTCTCTGGACCGAACGCCTTAGCAAACAGCGAAAAATTGGAGGCATCAATCATATGTCCTGCCTTTCCCATCGAAACGAAATTAGCAGATTTCTCTGGACCGAACGCCTTAGCAAACAGCGAAAAATTAGAGGCATCAATCATATGTCCTGCCTCCAAAAGTTCAGTGAGGTTTGCGATTGGCTTCCAAAGCAGAGCCTTTTTATAGTCAGTCCGCATGTTCCTGCGTAGAACGTCGACCCTTTCCCATTCATTCATAGGGTTGATCATAGACCGGAACATGCTTTCCATTTCATAGTAGAATTCTTGGAAAGTTTCCCCTCGCTGTTGTCGTCTTTGATATATTTTAGCTCGAACTAAAGAGTCTAGTTCGGGGTGTGCAAAAGTCTTTCTAAGTTCCGTCACTAAGTGAGACCAATTCGCTAGTCGGCTCGCAGACCTCATGGACATATACCAGTTAAGGGCTGGTCCGGTAAAGAGATGAAAGGCGGAGTCGAATAATTCAGGTTCTGATACGTTTTCAGATAGAGCCAATTGAAAGACTAAATGCAAAAACTCATTGAGCTTAAGCCCTTGGTCTGTCCCAGCATATTTATCCAGCTTCCACTTAGAGACCGGTAAAGATTTACGGCCATACGGTTTCTGGAACGGATCAATAACAGGCTGAGATGAATACGGTTCACTACTCACTCCTCTAGAGGTGACCATTGAGGGGATAGGGAAAGGTGCCTGACCGAGGGTACTAATCGATACAGGCTGGTTTGAAGTTTCTTTGACCCCTGGGGTAGCGTATTGCGGAACCCCTGGTCTGCGTTCTGTCACAGGATCCAATGCGGAGTAAGGAAATCGTGCTCCAACCGGATTGTGAGCTGTAACATAAGGGTATGGATTGAAAGTATGCTCCCTTGAAACGAACGGAGTTACTTTCCAATTGTCGTCGGGAAGGTCCGATAAGAATGGTATCTGTCCGACGGAGGTGGTGGCTGATGTACAAGATGATATTGGATAACTGGCCACTGTGACCGATGGGAAATCATATCTTGCACTAAGGCGGATTGACGAGGCCATTCTCGGCACCGCGTTCGATAAAGTTGGGTTCGTTAACGTATTCATCGCCGGGTAGCCTCCAGAACTTAGTCCGGAAAACTCTGAAAAGCCCACGTTTGATATTCTACTTGAACCAGGCCACTGAGAACTTCCCCAAGTGCTAGTGCACGTCGGGGTTGTCCAACTACCTTGTTGCGTCATGGCTGTATGTGGATCACTCTCGGTAAACCGCACCTGCCTGGCGAATCCCGGAATTTCTGACCCTGATTGTTTCGGAATGGTTCCTGTATAGGTTGTTTGAGGAGAAATACTAAGATTAGTTGCATCCATGATGTTTTCCGATTGACGGTTTGAATGAACATCTCTGAACTTTCTTAAGCTGTATAGTTCTTGTTCTAACTTTAACAAACCTGCTCTAACTTCATCATCGGATGAAATATTCCCTGCTCCCAACAATCCCAATCTTTTAAGCGAACCGAAAACATCTTCATCAATTCCTGGCTGATAGTTGTTCACCTGACTAGCTGCTGTCATTTCCGACTCTTTGAACAAATTGTCCAACCGAAAATCTTCATCTTGACGCTTGCTGTAGAACAAATTGGCCAGATATGCCAAAACCTTTTCGAGAAATTGGTCGAGTTGTAACTGCTCTGAGGGTTCTACGACTTTCTTTAATAGTCTCAGCCTATTTCCCAGATGTAGTAGTATAGACTGACATCTGGGTGGTAAATCTCTTCCTGAACTTCCAATAGTACTTTCAATTGTTTGTAATTTGTTCTCACACTCTATGATTTCATTTTTCGGATCCCTTTTTAACGAATAGTCTACCATTGACTTCTCCGTCTTTTCCTGCTTTAATCTTTCTCTCAAAGCCCGTCGTTTTCTGTACATGGATTCTTCTTTCCCGAAAACAATATCTCGGATTTCCAATTCAAAATCGAGCTCATCTTCATTTAAATGGTCTACGCGAATATCGTAAAAAAGAATCCTTAGATCCTCCTCTTTGACTTCTAAATTCTTCCCACCTTCTGCCATTTCTAGTTCAAATCAATTCAAAAAAAAATATAAAAATTCAACAATAAATCTTAAACCTAGCTTATATACAACCTTAAAGTTCAATTCAATTCATAGCAATTCAATATTCATATATAGTACAAATGATAGCGAAAAATAGTAAGAAATCAGCAATAATGTTTACAATACTAATACTAACCAACAAATCACGGAGCAATTCAAAAGAGTTTCATTTATCGCAGGGTGTGACTCGGACCAGTAAGAGAAGCAAGAGATTCAAACAAACCTTAGCCAAAATCCACCCAGTCCTCCCTGATGACGTCACTAAGTAGTTCTCCCGATAAACCAACGAAAAAGTTTTCGTGTGTCTCTCCAAGCAGGTAAAAAAAATATTTGTAATTATATTACGAATATTTTTTTATTTTACTTTACGCGGATCGCCAATTGCGACAAACGACTAGCTCATAGGAAGGCCTTCTCAGGGTCGGCACTGCCTGCTTAGGGAACACACGGAACAATACGAAGTGGAAAGGAACGGTACAGAGTCAACAGACGTGCATGCAACCCAAGGATTTGTGTATAGTGTTGAAACAAAAGCAACCTGATACATTTTACTTAACTTTTATTTTCATCTTAGCGGGTTAGGGTTAAAGGGGTTAGTAACGTTGCGGCCGATTGATGTAGGTGGGGCCCATAGTAGGCAGAACAGAGGGAAGAGGGTGCTTACACCACATACCTTGGGCTGTAGGGCGGCTCGGTGACTATTGGCTTCGGGAACTGGAAGGCCTTGCTGGACTGCTAACAGGGTGGGCCACGTGGCAGGCGTACGTTTCTGGGTTTCGGCCGGATGGGGACGGTTCGCTTGACCCGTGCCGAAGCCTTGCGTAATCCTCGGTTAGAACCTGGCAGTGGGCGCACGTGGTGGAGCGATTATCCGGAGGACTCTGCCGGCAATCGCCTACGCTGACGGATACTTCTGCTATTCGGACGATGACCCGCTCAAAATGGTTTTAGGCGACAGTCTTAGTTGGCTGGATATCACCGGTTGGCCAGCGGAATTTTTGGTTAGGATGTTCGTGGGCCTGCCAAAGAGGCACGTGGTGGCACAATTTACCGGAGACCGCTATCGCCTACGCTGAGAGCCAGTTGCCAGAGCCAGCTCTAGTTGCGAAGGCTGGCCGGTCGAATAATGGTTGAATCCTCCGGTTCCACCTTCACTGGATGTTCCTGGGCGTTCTAGCTTCCCCCGAATGTCACCGACAACTTCTACTTGACTTTTTTGTTTTCCTTAGGTGTGTTCTATTTCGCAGTTCAAGACCAACTCACTCTTCTCTTCGGCTCCTTCGGAATTCCACTCCTCTGCAAGTCCTCCTCTTCGCCCCTTCGCCTCTTCCACTTTCCTTTTTCGCCTCGGATGTTTAGTTGCCCTCAACAAATTCGCCCGTAGAGATGTGCGGCATCCGGAGTAGCGTTAGTTGATTGACTAATTTTGAGAGGAAATAAACCCGCTAATGGGTAAATTTTGGGGTTTATTTCACCTAACAGCTACTGCATGCGAAGTCTCACAAATGTTTGTGGTATTAATTCAAAAATTAGTAATCTACCAGGGATAGCACAACAGGTCTGTTGACTGCATTGTTAACGTTAGCGGTAACAAAGCTCTTGGGGTTTTCGAACGCCGAGTACTAAGGACGATCTTCGGCGGCGTACAGGAGAACGGCATGTGGGGCGAAGGATGAACCACGAGCTCGCTCAACTCTACGGCGAACCCAGTATCGTGAAGGTAGCTAAAGCTGGAAGGATACGCTGGCCAGGGCATGTTGCAAAAATGCCGGACAACAACCCTGTAAAGATGGTGTTCGCTACGAATCCGGTCGGAACAAGAAGGCGTGGGGCTCAGCGAGCTAGGTGGATTGACCAGGTGCACCAGGACCTGGAGAGCGTGGGTCACAGTCGAGGATGGAGAGAAGCTGCCATGAACTGAGTGAATTGGTGAATTATTGTTGGCGAGGCTTTATCAGGATAATTGATGTAAAGCCAAATAACGCAAGTACTCATACTAATTAATGTTATTATTTTAAATCTTCTATTTCCTATCTCCAACAAATCAATAGCTGATTACACAGCGTAACAAAAATGCCATTTTTGCGTGTCTCAAGGATCAAATTATGTGTCTGTTGTGTAGAGTTGGGGCTGCTGAATCTGATACCGTTCCCAAGAATGTTCCAGCACGTCACAATTTTTAGCTACAGGTCGCCAAAGTTGCATAAAACACTGTTTTTATTGATGTTTACATAAAAATTAAACAATGCTTTATAAAAAAAATGGGATCTACTCCACCAAGTATGCAAAATAATACTTTAACTTTCATTTCAGATATAATTTGGTTCAAATTGCACGGTTAAATTTAGATTAAATCGAATTTTTCAACATAATTACAGTCCCCATACAAAATTTTTCGTTTCTCTTATATGGCAAAATACAATACTTTTCTAAACCAACAAAAAATAACTTTTGAGCATCAGAAGTATTATGAACTTTGTTTATAAGTATTGTTATACACATAAAGTTTGAGTTCTGATGCAAATTAAGCAAATAAATTAGCATACAAGCTGGTAAACTTGCATGCAAGTTGGCTGAAATAGTCAAATTTAGCATTTTCAACAGCTAATAGCTCAAAAACTAAACGTGCCATGATATTTCTGAAAATGGCAATGGATTCAGCAATCCTTAATTGAGTAAATAGCGGTATTTTGGTGCTTGAGACAAAACCGTGTTCCGCAGTGTTATGATAGTCAGTAATTACTTCAGAACAACAAATACTGATATTGTTCAGCTCTTTCAAATTGCTTGGGAATAGTATTAAATTTCAGAAGCTCACAATCCTCTCTCGTGCCACGCCGTCCTACTAAACAGTTTTCTTTTAATGCTTATTATAAATAAACTAAATTCATCTTCCAAAATAGTTGTGGAATCAAAGAACTTTTCAGACATTGCGAAGTTATCGCGATATGAATTTGGCGTCAAAATGACGTACTATTTTCAAAAACAATTCTAGAAAGCTTTTTTTCAAAAAAAAAAAAAAATAAAAATATCCAATGGATAAAACATAAAACTCACGGAAACGCACCAACTTATGAATAAAATTAACAAAGCACGTATCACTAACAAAATAGTTTCAGCTATTCAAAGTGTCATATTGACCCCAGAACACACGCAAAAGGTTAATGATTTCTGTAAATTGTAAAATAATATTTGATATATAGCCAATAGCTTACCTGCATTGCTGCTGGAACCAGATCCTCCCTTAACCGCATAGTTATTGTTGATGGAGTTGAAAAAATTGACTGCACCGGTTCTTCTCAGAATCCAAAACATGGTGCCGCTGGAGCTATTGTACGATATGTAGTGATATGTCAATCTAATCCGATATTCAGTCACACGTTCACAGCTTGATCCACTTTTTTCACTCGCTTACGCGCTGATAGAGTTCAAAACGAACAACCTAATGAAAGGAAACCACAATCCGCCCACCCAGATTTCACACGAATTAATCAATTCGAATCCCTGTGGGGAGTACCTTTTCTCTATCTACGGGGCAAATTACTTTTTCTTTGCACTTTTGCCCCCTCCCAGGCCGGGCACGTAGCTATCTGACTCGCTTTGTTCACCAAACGGCACCTGAGGTGCGATGATTGTTTTCCCCATAAAATAAATCACCGAGAAATGCCAACGGATATGACTGTGCCGTAGTCTTCAGTTTTTCGCGTACACCTTCTCTATTCAGCAGGATTCAAACGGTGAACTCCCGACGGGAGCTAAACAATTGGAAGCCTGATTGATACAATTTCTGTGCGATAAGCTCAGTCGTCTTCAAGTGACGACATTCGAGAAGCGGTGGCGCGAAAAAAAAACTGCTACCATAATCCTCCGAGCTAGCATTTATCCATGAACCCTATCCGAGAATCGTTTTCAGCCCCAAGGGAACGCTCAAACTTTCACCCCTTCCCAAAAGGCGGCTGGCTGAAACGCGAATCACAACAGAGACAGATCATCAGATAGGCAAACCCAGCAGCTATAGCGGATATAACTCCCGCGGCCTGAACTCTCTGTCGTTGAGGGCTGCTGCAGCAATATCAATTTCCATCCACCGCGCGCAATCACTTGACACTTCCGTTTCTCTTCCGGGATTCAAATGAGTGGAAAACTGTGGATATGAAGGGAAAATCACCCCCGAGACTCACACACACACCCACCCTTCTTCACTCTGTCTGAGCTTTCCACGCCGTCGGCTGTGAAGGTAGATGATGTGGAACTAAAAGCTTCTTACTTCCGAAAGGCGCACCCGAACGTTTGGTCCGAAGGACTATCGCGTCCGACTGTATCGGCACGTCGCAACAGACTACTGGTGCTGAACAGCTGGTACCGAATGCGAGAATGGTTGCCTACTTGCAGGCGCTGTACGGTGCCGACGGATACCATTTCGTGGCTTTCGTTCGGATGAGATACCGACTGATGATGGCGCTGGCGTGCGCAGTAACAGATGAATGGAGGGATAGTAGCTCATCATTCTTGGTTGATATGTTTGAAAAATGTTTTCAGTTGGGATATTTTCCTGATAAAAATCAACTTTCAAAAATCACATTGAGGTCATTCAAGACAAATGTTACAGATATTCAAATGTCTACATCCACTTATTAATCAAAAATCAAAACTTTTTCATAAAGACAAGACAAATGTCCAGGCCAGCCATGTTTTATGCTGTACAAATACGGAATACCTGTTGTAATACCAGGAAGAAAGCTCTGCAAAGGTTCCAGAATACAAGTTTTAAAATGATTCTGAAGCTTACTTCCTGATATAGTACTAATGAGTTTCATAGATTATCCAATGTTGAAACATTGGAAAAAGTGTCTAATAAAATAATTAATAATTTTAGACAAAAATCGTTACAATCTTCTATTGCCACGAATTATGCGTTAAGATAGGTTAAGTAAATTGAAAGCGTTTCTTTTTTTTTCTTATAAGCAGGTGAAATCATCTCAACTGTAAAAATTCGGAACTGCTGCGGCAAATGAAATGTAAAATGTTGTTAACAAAATGTTAATAAATGCTTCATTTAGTTTTACCAAATTAGGATGATAGTGTTTTCTAACACAGAACACCTTGATATAAGAAATGAATGATAGAAATGATACACATAAATAAAACACCAATTAAACTTAAAAAAACTGACGAAGGAGTTTTTAGCCCTAATCTCAGCACGCCAGTGCCCGAAATGGAGCATTCATCCCGAGTTGGCACATGGCTTGTTCTAATGGTTTGGTTCAGTTCGGGTCAACCATTCGGAGGAATGATGCTGAGTGCTGAGCTTCCTTGGTTCATCCTGTACTGAGTTGTACCTTTCGGAATACAGTGACGAGAAACTATCAGAAAGAAACACCTAGCCATCCTCATTTCGGGGGGCGTCTGGTCAAGTCATTTAAAGATCGCAGCTTGATTGGAAGTATGCTGAATAATACGGTTGATTATGTCATTTTTTATTGCGCTCTATGTAAATGAGAGGAGATGAACTGAGCAACAGGCCACCGTCTTTATACAGTTGAAATATAATTAATATCAATTGGGACATATTGGATCTGGATTTTTGCGGCATGCTAAATGGTCTTTACAGTCTAGTGGTAAAATTCACGACTATCGAAGCCATGCTGGAGGTGTTTGGTTCGATTTGCATGGCCCTGGATCTTTTTGCAATGGAAATTTCCTTAACTTCTTAAGGGATTGTGTCTGGCAATGCGCATACAAGCAAAAATGGCAACTTAAGCAAAGAAAGCTCTTTGTTAATAACTGTGGATTTTTGTAGCACACAATGCTAAGTACCGTAATTCGGGGTAACATTGATCACTTTTCTGAATGTTTCTTTAATATTTCGTTTGAAAATGCAAATGTTGCAAATTTTATATTTTTAAAACAAGTACTGCCACCCATAGCTCGAGACTATATACTGTATTTTGTTAATTGAAAGATTTAAGCATGTTAAAAAAAATGTTTTAGGCGATTTTTTTAATTATCTGATTTGGGGTAACATTGATCACATATATAAACAAAGTTCGGTAATACTGAAAATGTCGTTACTTACTTAAACCATGGCCCCTGAAGCCGAATATGAAGGCCAAACGCTTACAAGTCATTTACTTTTTGAGTTATTTTAAAATGAAAAACACCTCGAATCACGGAATACGCCTAAAGGTAGGCAATTTCCTAAGGGAATTCTACATTCTTAACAGTAATTCGGTAATGTTGCCTAATTGAGCATACTTATAAAAACTTTGACAACGGAATCGTTTTCGGCGATGCCATTTTTAGTAAGAATCACATTTTCCTTGCTTATATCTTTTACAGAACTTGTGTGAGACTTGAATCTTCGGTAGTGTCATCCTTAACAATTAAAATCATTATTTCAAAAAGTTGATAAATTTACGTATAAGGTGAACTCAATTTTCTCAAAAACATTAACTTTCATTAGCTCATGAATATAAGAAAGAGAAGCACCATTCATAATTTGGAAATGTTTCATCAATAAATGATAATACGTATTTTTGATGAGATGAGTCATGCCGATCAATGTTACCCCGCTGATCAAAGATACCCCGGATTACGGTACACTGAAGCCTTCATTTATTTAATGGGTCAATAGATTTCACCCTCAAAATTCAATTTTACGGGGGTTAGATCAGGGGTTCGTAAATTGAAATGTTTCGTAAATTTAATCAGTTAGTAAAACGAGGTTTTACCTTTTGAAATATACTTGTAAGAAATCAATTTAAACTTTTTCGATAAACTATGCTTAATAAATAAATTATGTTCTTAATCAACCCGAAAAGTATGCAAATTAAGATCTTCTAAGAATTCCTTGGAGTTTGTGTAAATGATTCTACATGAGTAAATTGAGGTCAATTAATCTTTTTCTCAGTAGAAGAATATATAGAGCTTACAATTTTATCCAATGTCGAAATTCGTCTTGGATGATTTGAACAAAGAAGTGGACAGGATGCTGCAACTGGGAGTAATAGAAGAAGCAGTTTGCTGTCCATGGAATAATGCCACGGTCGCTGTAAAGAAAAAGGACGGGTCAATGCGGTTATGTTTGGATGCCAGAAAGTTGAACTCGGTGCTAGTCCAAGAAGCTTATCCTATTCCACAAATCGCCTCAATTGTCAACAATCTAAGTGGTTCGAAATACTTATCCTCGATCGATTTGGAATCAACCTTTTGGCAGATACCTCTAGAAGAGGAATCCAAACAAAAAACAGCCTTCACCGTCCCTCAACGCGGTCATTATCAGTCACAGTGGTGCCATTTGGGCTATCAACAGCCAGTCAGGCACTGTCACGCATCATGAACCACCTGTTCATAGACCTCGAACCAAAAGTATTTGTCTATCTGGACGATCTAATACTAGCGACCGAATCCTTCGAGGAGCATATTGAGCTCCTACAAGAGATAGCTAGCAGGTTAAAGGCAGCGGGTTTGACCATCAATTCGCAAAAATCTGTTTTTGAAAACTTCGAAAACCGGGGTTTATCATTCGAAGGATATCAAATCAGATTAATACTAAGCCAGCTATGAACATGACTAAAGTCTGACCAAGAGCGACTACGCCAAAAAACTCGTGTTGCTGACTGACTCGTAGGCCCAACAACTTTACAGAAACCTCGTCGTCAGCAACTACTCCACCACAACAAGACCTTGCCTTGCAGTTAAGGCACCTAAAGGTTCAGCTATGTCCGCAGCAGCTGGTTGGCTGTCAACAAGGAGCACAATCGCCAAAACAAACGTCGTGTCCGGATTACTTTAGACCAGCATCACTGGTCTAATCCTCTGGAGATCTGGAGATGATCAACCACTGTAACCAACTTGGGCAAGCATCCGCAGATCGGCTAATGCACCATCGACGCCCAACAGATGTCCAGCTATGTACGCAGAGTTTCTGTCCGACCATGAGCATACAGCCAACAAAACATGCTTGCTGTTGATTTGAAGGACCAACAACTCAAAAGGAAACCTCGTCACAGCAAGTCATTCTTCGTGTCTCTCAACCTCGATTTGTTAAGTTCAACGCCAAAAACCGCTCAACATGACTTCAACAAATCAACGCAATAGAGAAGCAGAAGCAGGTCGACACTACGCCATCCAGTATACGTCGACCACTGTCCCAATAAAAACAACAACATGATAACAATCCATGATCACTCACTAGTCCGAAAAAATAAACAAAATAAAATAAACAAATAGTCTGGTAGAACAAAATCGCCAAAATGAACGCTAATATCATGAGCTAATCAGACCCAAATCACCAATTCAAATTTATTCATGCTGCTTAGTTAAGACCCTCAAGAAGAATTTCTCTAATGTATTTTCTCGGCAAAATTTCTGGCGCCCAACTAAAAATGTAACTCAGACGTTGAAGACAAGATTGAACCTAGCATTAAGATAGAGTAAGGGAAGATGTGCTTAGATTTTCCGCAATACTGCGGTGCATATTAGGTTCTTGAAAAGATCTGTCACAAGGAGTGTACCAAGAACGATACTATCGATAACGGTATCGATAATAAGAATTGTAGTGAAGTACCGTTACAAACAAGTAGGGCGAAATCGATGTCCAATAAGGAGAAGATCTGATCGATATCGTTTAGTTTAAAAAGCAATCATACTCTTCAAGGTCTTATCATCAGATAAAGAACGAAATTTTTGCGAACTAGGCCATTCGCAAAAATTTCGTTGGCGTTTGAATGATGTAGTGTTACCAAAAATTTTAAAGTAATGCCGACAAAATGTAGCAATCATTTCCCGCAGTGCGTTTCCTACCAATAAATGCTATAAATCTTACGAAACAACAGCCGTAGCTCCTCTCTCGCACACTTCGGATACTAATCCGACAACTCCAAAGCCATCCTGCTTACGCGAACAGCAGCCCGAAAGCAATCAAGACAATAGCACTATATCACAGTCATAGTGGCTGAACAGAAGTTGGTGGTCGGTCGACGAGTCAAAGTCTCATGCAAGATAGTGAATAAAAAATGCATGCTAGTTTGCAAATATATTCGTTGTGCATATTGGCGAATCTCCAGAAGGTAAAAGGGAAAAGACACTTCAGCATGTTCAGTTCAGAACTAATTCCTTCTCATATTAAAGTGACGAATGCGTCACGTGCAAGACAACTCTCGGTGCCAGTTGTACCCCACGGATTCTACACTGCACGATACTTTGCATGATTGAGCAGGTAACATTAGGCGTATTTAGACCTTAGAACCCAAATGTACCAACAGCTTCTTTACCCGACTCCCCCAGACTGACCAGACCAGACCGAAAATACCGACCGGGACATTACCAGGCATCGCAACCACCCGCCACATGTTCGAACAATAGGTAACCATGTTCAATTAATGGTCCCACTTTGGCTAGGGTTCATAGAATGTGCTTTCAGTTCCACTCGCCCTTGAACGATCAGGATTTACGGGAGCTCAATAATCTGAAGCTGGGAAAAGGCCCTTCTCCAGGTAAATGCTTTATAATCTGACCTGAAGAACGATGATGGAACTTATTTCCCCTCATCTCTCCTAAAGAGAGGGCCTTTTGTCCATTGCCTGTGCCGCCGTCCATTGCCTTGTAAAGACTGTGCCGCCGATCACAACCGGCTAGCACACAGCGACACCGTCTCGGATAGTCCAATCCAGCCCATCACCTCATTGAGCCTTCGTCATTGGACGATTATTCCAACAAAAGCACTCGTGATCTGTGTGGCAAGCAGAAGTGCAATATCGTCTCGCCGAAGAGAGACGTCGCGCTGGGACTTGTCACGCAACATCTTCGGTGCGAGAGAGTGAGGGCGTGTCGCAGTGCAGCTCGCGACGCAACCGGTCGATCGCTTGTGACATCGAAGATGCAGTCAGCGCAACATCACGGGGCCCCCAACGGGTATCAACAGCGATGGATTATGTAGGGCAACTTCGAGCGTAGCAGATAACTGTATGTATACGGTAGATTAAGCATGATTAAAATATGATGATTCAAAGCAGCAAAACATTCTCGTTAGATGCTGTAAATCCTTATGGGATCATTATTGTGCCTGATAGTTTAGACAATACTTTATTGATGGTGCGTACTATTTAGTTTGTCATCACGTATTGGTTCAATCGTAGATTAGAACATAGCCATTGTTAGCGTTCAGAATTTCCATTTAGACAGTTTCCTTAGCCCAATAGGAAAACTGTCACAAGCTCGCACTGCTTAGCTTAGCTTAGCTTAGCTTAGACTGACTACACATATCAATGGTTGCTATTCCGTGATTGACCGAAGTCAGCGAAAATGCACAAAGAATCAACTAGAAGTTCGGCTGGGATTGGCTAGAATCTTCTTCAGTGTGCATAATTCAGTGCCTCTATTTATATATGGTCAATAACGGCACCGGCCACGTCCTTGCAGTCAGGTTGGATTGGGGGAAGGAATGTTAGTGTGTAACCTTTGCTATTTGGAGACCGTGTTTGCCTCTGCACCTCCACAAAGGTTACTGGGATGGATGTTTGTCAATAGGGAGGATCGTTGGGTCACAGGATTCACTTTGATAAGCGATTAGACCATGATAAATAATTATTCGTGAGATATAAACATGCTTATATGTATGTAAATATAATATTTTCATTTGATATGAACAATTTCTATTCAGAGGAAAATTATGCCGACACTTGAGGTGACGAACCATTCAAAGTTTGTTGAATAAAGTGAACTTTTCGCAAGTCTACACTTGTAGTGTAGAACCCCTCAAAGTTTTTTTTTAATTACAAAAATAAAGGTAAAAGAAAGAGGTGTTTTGAAAATCTTAAATAATTCATGAATCAGAGTTTATGTCAACACTCACAGTGACGAACCATTCAAAGTTTGTTGAAAAATCATGTTTACGTCCCACCGTTGTAACGATTAAATGTGCAGTCATACATATTTTATAGATTAAAAAATAGTAGCATGAAACGAGCTCACCAATTGATCCGTCATCCTTGACTGAGCAGCAACAATCCACTTTCAGCTTCACTCGTTTGCTCGGCTATATAAAAGCACTCAGAGATAATAGGCGAACGACCTGAGAGGGAAAACAACTGACGACTGCTCGGGCTTTCTTGACGCCCTGCCCAGGAGCAAGCGTCAATAAGTTTTACAAGTGAATTATGAACCAATTCGAAGCTCATAAAGCATCATGCAAATTTTATGCTACTGTATATGGATTTCTTTCTGGACTTATCAGAATTACCATACAAAAATTGAGTAACATTGAGAAATGGAAGGTGGATTTGACATGGCGGAACTTTATGTGCTGTTCCATTATGGATCCGGGGTAATGGCGTTCGAGTTAGTGCCGCTGGTTGCGCCTATAGATTAGAAAATCTGTACTCAAAGGAGTTTTCGGATAATTGTAAGCAATAGTTGAGCTCGAAACTTAAAACAACATATTTTATTGAGCCTGTTTGGATGTAAACCTTAACAATCAACACCAGATAGGTCACTGATAACACTTTTAGATCTGAATGCCTATATTAAAATGAATACTTAAATAACCTTAGATGAACGTTGATTAAGCCATGCTGGTATTCGCCGACGAAGGACTCCTTGAGCGGTTTTAGTCTGTAAACCGGATGCGTGACAGTATTTTGTACGCCGAATTTACCAGGGTAAAGGGAACAACTGTGCCAATTGCAAAGGGATTACCCGACTGAATTCGGCATACAAAATATTTTTACGCATCCTATTTAAAAAACTGAGATCACTCAAATAGTCCCTCGTCGGCGAGTACCAGGCTGGTTTTCGTGAGGGTCACTTGACAACGGAACAGATGCTTACGTTGGGAATGATCTTAGTTGAGTTTCGGAAGTATAACTTGCAGACCCACCAGTTGTTTATTAATTTCAAGGCAGAGCACGATTCAGAGCTGTAGCAGATAATATCTGAACATTGTGTTCAGGCGAAACTAATTAGACTGATACGTGCAACGAAATCAAGTACTCTGATTGCATATGAGATGTCAAACTCGTTTGTGATGTTAGGCCAGGTGACCCACTTTCGAATTTACTGGCTCTTCATTATGCTATTAGGAGCACTATCATTACACGATTGCATATGCTTTTTAGCAATGCGGACGATATCGACCTTTTCGGAATCGATCCCATCTCAGTGGAGAAAGCCTATGTGTCTCTGAAAAGAAATAGAGACAACGAGAAAAAGTGTCACCAATAATTCTACCAAAACGAAGCACATGGCTGCAGGTAGAGATAGAGTTGGACCTAGTGGTGTTAATACTGAGGTAGTGATTAATGGAGATGTGTTTGAAGTTGTTGAAGAGTTTGTTTACTATGGAACACTTGTGACATGTGACAATAACGCCCTGTATAAAACATTGATTCTTCCAGTGGCTCTCTACGGGCACGAAGCATGGACGTTGAACGAAGCAGACAGGAAAGCCTTCGATGTTTTAGATTGTAAAGCGCTACGGACAATACTTGGTGGGAAACTAGAAAATGGTGCGTTGCTCAGACGCATAAATCGTGAATCATATCAAGTGTATGAAGATGTGAATATTATTGAGCGTGTCAATTACGGCAGACTACAGTGGACTCGTCATTTTATGCGAATGTGGAGAGATAGAACTGTGAAAATAATATTCAGCAGGAAACCAGATTGAGGTCGGCAACTTCTGGGATGACAACGAATACACTGGCTGTACGCAGTTGAAAAGAATCTGGCGGAAACCCTTAACGTTCGGGGCAACAAGAAAAGTACCACCCAAGATCGACGAAGGTGGAACTCTACAATATGCTCAGTAATGGCGAGGCATTACGCTGTAGCCATCAAGAACCTACAACCAACAGGAGCATTGAACTAAGACCATCGAAGATCACAGTGAATGCTGCAAAGCCCTTAATGGGTGCAAAATCCATTTATGTTACAATCGGTAATTGGAATGACGTTAATGAAGGTTTCAGTGAAGAAGGCTCTGTCCCAGTCAATGAGAACGTAATGCCTAGTAGAGAAAAAAGAACATATCATAGCGAACCACGACGTGACACAAAATCCAAGATAGTAACCCCTACATCTTCAAACGTATCATACCTCTCATGCGAAAAATGAATTTCCCTCTATTTGCCCCGTCGCTGGAACGAAACTTCTGTCTGAAAAGTATTTTCCCCACGAGACAAGCAATTAGGTTGCTCAATTTGCTTTATATATCTACGTTTTGAGTGTTCAGTAGAAAACGTACCCTGCATGAAGAAATGAAGTATTTAATGAAAATTGATGGCGTGATGGCACCTATAGCGAGACACTACCTGGCGTGAGAGGACAAAAAATGCTGATCGTTAAACGAAATACCACAATAATTAGGGGAACATGGTCCAAGACAATGGCCCACGTCATCAAATCATTCCTAGATCGTTTCAATTTGTATTCTTTGCCAAACGAAGTTAAAATATGTTTAGCTTAGAGTTGCTGCCACAACCCTTGGACATAAACTTATAGATTTTTCCTCAATTTTCCGGTGAAATTCAACATTTTTCCCTTTTTTGCCTAAACATTAAGGTTTTCCGATGATTTCATAAAGGAATAAGCGTTTCCATACCACAGAGCAAACTCATGGAGAAACATGGTTGCTAACTAGTAGTTCTCCATACTAAATGGCATTCTACCCCATCCATTTGGTCATTTTGAACCACCCCCATTTTTCAACCAACTTTTCTACACGATTTAAAACCGTTAAAAAAACTCAAATTTGGGAAATGTTTTCATGGTGGTAGCTAGCAAATAATGTAAAGTTACTGTTAGGACTTCGAATGGCTTTAAAATGTGGATCTCATTAGGAGAAAACGACACAAATCCTTAAAGTGGCATTTTGGACCATTTTGCCCTACTGCGAAGTCTGATGACGGTAGTTTTGGAATGAAAAGCATATTACACCTAGTGGTATTTACTTGTGGGGCTCAGACAGCAGTAGTGGTAAACGCGCAGCTATTTAGCAAGACCAAGCTGATGGTTGTGGGTTCATATCCCATCCCATTACCACACAATACATAAGTGCAAAAATGGTCAATTGGCAATAAAACTGCTCACAAGATTAATAAGCAGAGAAGCGGGCTCTGGCGAAACGCCAGACAGAAGAAGAGGTATTTGTATCGTGGTTGAAAAAACGGACAACAAGAACACCCTGGATCCAAATGCAATTTGTGAACCTTGTTTGCATTTGGAAATGCTACGGGCTCGTGCTACGCTGGGTAGCAAGTGAAGCTTTGGCTTGCCATATAACAGACGACAAACGAGAAATGGTTACCCGAGCAGAAGAAAATAACTACTGAATACCAAATTGAGGTATTCCATACCAGATAATTTCCAATACTAACAACCTGAATGAGGTATGAATGAGCCCTGCATAAGAGGTAAAATACCTCAAATAATACCTTCTGAATATTCTATAAATACCAAGCTGACTTAGATCAGGTATTGTAATACCTAAATAATACTTGATGGAATTTCATATAAAAGTGAAATTTTTCAATACTAGCTCAATACCTCCAGCAGTCCTCAATAGCTGCCGAATACCAAAATGAAGTATTTTTAATTGTTTTAAACATTTTTATCAAATACCATTATAATACTAAAATGAGGTATTGATAACTGAACAATACCTAATTCTGGTATGATACCAAAATATGGTATGCATAAGTTATTGACGAGTTATTCTTTCCTCCTCGGGTACCCAGAGAGTGCTTCCAAAGGTGATAGCATACTGATGCGACCACAATTTTACAAAGAGGATTCCAAAACAGGAGTCAGTGAATGATGATTAATGCATCAATGTGACACGAAAGAAGTTTTCCTAGGTAGAGTAATGATGATTACGATGCGGTAAGACGGTTCGAAATTGACTATAAAATATTAAATTGTATTGGTCTTATGCCTCAGTGGCTACGAGTAACTGATACTGAAGAAGGCTACATGTGGTAGTCGAAATATGCGTATCTGTCAAAATATAATGCAATTAGGATGGAATTCAAAAGTACAATCTCAATCTACTTTTGGATTCCCCCTTATCTAGCAGATAAATTATCTTGAAAATCTCCAAGCACCATGGTCTAATGGACCAAAAGATTGGCAGACTGGCATAAAATTTGGGCTTTTTGCATGAATGAAGGTGTGGGCCAAATTCGATTATAATCCGGGATGAAAGTGTTACACGTTTATACTAGTTTGTGGTTACTTCGTATGAAATGACTCATATGCAGGTTCTTTCGGTTAACATCTTTCACCATTATCTTCCTATACTTATAACGTGTCCAAGTCATCAACTCCCTCGCTTCATGTGGAAGAAGCCTTCCCACAAAATTCATCTAGCCATGTGTCGAAGTAAATTGAATTTCCTGGGAGACTGCCTCTCTAATTAAAAGGAAGCGACGCGTTACAAGTAAAAGTTTCGTCCCTTTCCGTTGATGCCTCTATCGATAACAAGGGCGTAAAACTCGAAACAGCAGCTCACCAGAGCGCCCCGTCATCAGGATGTATAAAACTGTGTTTCGAAGCAGACAATATTTCACAAATCCTGCTCCGAAGCTTCGTCGGTGGCTTTCCGTTTGCAGCTGAGGCTTTCCACTCAGTCAAAACTAAACCAATCAAGCAGCCAACTACAACAAGCTGCTTACGCGCCGGAAAATGGAAACGAGGTGGTTTGTGGTTGTTCTGTTGTTTGTACATTAGGGTGAGGCCTATTTTTCGGAAGTTCTCAAAACAAGATTTCCTTCTACTTACATACTGTTGATGACGCTGAATCCTTTAAAACATGACCCTCGTCAAAATGTTACGCCAATAAACTCAGTCCATGAATGCTAGCCTCCATCAACTCGATTTTTCCACACTTTTAAGATCCTGCTCCACTTGGTCAAAACACCTAGCTCGTTGCGCCCTTCTTCGTCTTGAACCGGTCGGATTCGAGGTGAACACCATTTTTGTGCGATTATTGTCCGGCATTCACACAACGTGGGGCACGAGGCGGGGCGTTCTCTTCCAGCTTTGGCGACTTTCAGGATACTGGGTTCACCGTAGAGTTGCGCAAGCTCGTGGATCGCGCCGTTCTTATATACCCTGCCAAAGATCGTCCTATGCACACGTCGTTCAAAAACTCCTAGCGCTTGCAGGTCCTCTTCGAACATTGTCCATGTCTCATGCCGTAGAGGACTATCGTTCTTATTGGCGTTTTGTACATGGTACACTTAGTACGGAGATGAAGTTTATCAGATTTCAAGGTCTTGTGAAGCCCGTAGTAAGCACGACTTCCGGCAATGATACGTCTCTGAATTTGTCTGCTGCAGTTGTTTCCATTTAAATAAGGTGCGCTTCAATTCTGTAGCGAATAATAGAGGGACGTCTTTCAGGTTTGAGCGTTTATTGCATAATGAGCCAGTCTAATATCACTCTTTTTCTTAGGCCTAAGTCAAGGCCTACTACATCTCGGGCATCCTGACACTATCGATGTCCTCATCGATCTCACTCTCGTAAGATATATGATCATTCATCCATTTCTTCATATTTTGAGGTGAGCACACCGAGTTGAATGGTATATTTGCAATTTGGAACCCATCTATGTTAGTCACAACGTACCTGTCATTTGGCAAAACTTTATGAATTTCATACGGACCTTTATATTTTGGAGCTAATTTATGTTTTTCACCTTCACCTTTCGCCTTCTTTATAAATCATGCTCTTATTTCTCTTACGATCAACATTCTTTTTATTATAGAGTTGATGTTTTAGATTTTGTCTACGAGCATTTTCACGAGAATCCAAAATATTAGTTGGTTCAGTTAATTCTTGTCTGTTTGCAACAAAATTAGATATATTATAACTTTCAATATTTAAATTATTTTGTGGAACTCCAAGCAACAAAACGCTAGGTAAATTACCGATTGACCTATTAAAAGAATTGTTAAATACAAACTCAACTTTTGGCAATAATTCATTCCAATTTTTAGATGTTTTATGACACAACTTTGCAAGCATAGGAGTTAGTGTTTTATTCATCCGCTCAACTTGACCATTTGCTTCCGGAGTGTAAGCTGCTGTAGTAGGCGATAGTAGGCCTTGAACTGACATACCTTGATTCAAATTAAGGTCATTACAGACGTAGTCTCCACCTCCATTTCCAATGCGATTCAACATCAAAGTTGGTTGGGCAGCGGTAGCAGCAGCATTCATTGCGTTCGTGACGTCGATACCTGCAGCACATGATCCGCCTTCTTGAAGTGAACTCCTTACATTTCTCGTCTCATCCGACAAAACATCAGCAGCAATGGTTGCACCGGAAATGATTGGATTGGCATTTTCAGCTAAGTTATCATTCCGTGTCTCTTCATTCTCCAATGTTCAGGACCTCGTTACGATAATATTCTCCAGTTCGGCCGAAGTTTTCTGGCTTCGAAGTAACATGGTGTATCCCACTTCTGACTTGTAGTGAATAATAGAGGAACGTCTCTCAGGTTTGAGCGTTTATTACATAATGAGCCAGTCTAATGTCACTCTTTTTCTTAGTACCGTCGATGGGGGTGACAATGGGTCTAGGGGGTGAGATCGGGTCAAAACGGAAAAATATGTTTTGTGAAATAATTCAGCTAATAACGCTGATATTACTAAAATTAATAATTCATATGTTAAGGAACATATTATTACACTTAATTCATAACAATATACATTTTTAGAAATAGTAGTTTCTGTGTACTACATCAATGAACTTGCATGTTGAAACTAGATAAAATTTACAACATTAAATTTCTCCTGTACAAAGTATCACGCATGTACTCTAGCCTCTATCGTTGTATTAGTAGAATGTTGAAAGCCTTTTCATTACACATCACAGGTATTTTCCGGAATCTATTTGATTTTCCCACAAAAAAATCATTTTTCTCGGTACGATGTCTAAAACATTGAAAATGGGGGTGAGATTGGGTCAAGCAAGAACGATAGTAAATTAAATTCCAAGTCCACTTTTTTGACATTTTACGGTGCCGGGTGTTCTCTTTTTTCATTAAGATGTGTTTATTCTTTCTAAATACAGCATCTCTGAAACATCAAACAAGTCTACTTGAGTATTCCGTGCATTGAATAACAATACAACGCATTTTGACAATTTCTCAAACCAGCAACTGTGTTTCGTGCTCAGCAACATCGTAAATTTTTATCAAAAGGGTGTTTTTTTCTAAATTTAATTATTTATCAGTGTTTTCATATTATATAAACATCTCACCGAAGTACAAATGAGTTGGATCGCTGAAATACTGGGATTATGACGTCAACTTTTGCCTGAAATTTATTGATCGTGGAATGTCGCACCGAAATTTAACTATTTGCGAAGGTTTAAAATAATCACTGTTTCAGTACACCTTTGGGGAAACTGAATGGGCTTTATAGCAATGGGGATGAAACTTTGAAGACAATTTGAGGGAAAAACCAAGAAAATTTATGTAAACTTGACGATGAATGTTGGGTTTACATATTTTTTCTCATAGCTCTTGAATTTTCAGTATGATCTTTCATTTAAGTGGGTTTATCATACTTGTGAAACATCTTAGATATCTTTTTGTCTTTGGGCCCCAGATAGCCGTAGCGGTAAACGCGCAGCTATTCAGTATGACCATGCTGAGGGTCGTGGGTTCGAATCCCACTGGTCGAGGATCTTTTCGTAAAGGAAATTTTCTCGATTCCCAGGGCATAGAGTATCTTCGTACCTGCCACACGATATACACATGCAAAAATGGTCAATTGGCAAAGAAAGCTCTCAGTTAATAACTGTGGAAGTGCTCATAAGAACACTAATCTGAGAAGCAGGCTCTGTCCCAGTTGGGACGTAACGCCAGAAAGAAGAAGAAGATCTTTTTGTCTTGTTTGCATCGTTTTTTATCAATATTTTTCAGTTGTGAATGGTTTTGAAATCATATTCTCAAAAACAAGTTATTTCAATTACAGTGACCCAATGTCACCCCCTCTATGGGGTGAGATTGGGTCATTTTTCATTCACTTGTGGTGCCGCTGTGAATAAATATTTGTCTTTAATTTTTTGAACTTTTGTTAATGTACCATCAAAGTACATACACACCAAATTTGAAGTTTATTGGAGTTAAATTGCGATAGTTATTCAAAAAATAAATCGCACATATCCGTTTTTGACCCATTGTCACCCCCAACGACGGTACTAAGTCAAGGCCTACTATCGCCTACTACAAATACCATTCTTCCCAGTTGCTATATTGTTCTTGAGCTATTTGTAAGCATCCTTAACTGCACTTATTATGGGAGTTGGCACGTCTCTATCATCCGCCGTACCGATAAAGCCTTTCCTCCTGCTACCTAGATCTTCTTTTACTGCGCAATTCAGGTGTTCCATAACATAACTTTTTTCTCCCGCAACAAATATGTTTGGCCCAATACCAACCTTTTCTGGTTTTATTTAGATCTTTCAAATGATGTATGGGTCATCTGTGTACATTCCGGGACCAAACTCCATACATTTTAGCCCAATCTCCTTTGCAATATCTTCACTTTTATGAGAATTGCCGGGGAACAATGACAATTCTATTTCCAAAAAGTCGAATTATGGGAAAATTGGAAACTCTATTCGGAATGTTTTGTAGCCAAGATCGGAAAAGTGTTAAAATTAGTGACATATAATAGATAGAGTCAAATATTTGCTCACCTGAAATGCTTAAATGAAATTTATATTATAAATACATATTTTTACTTAAACATTTGAAAATACCTTTCTTAATATACATATTTTTGGGTTTCATTAATTTTTTGTCAACATTATGAGATATAATTTTGATGCAATTCCTTTACGGAAAGTCCTTAGGAGATTGTAGATTCTTTGTATATTAAGTATTTAATTTTTTAAGATAAATTATGGGAATTAGGCAGTCTGAGAGGTGAGTCTTTCTCAGTAACGCAGCAAGAAACAGCTCCAAGATTTCTACAAAAAAAAAATCTGGCAAATTTTCGTTATTTTATTATTGTGAATAATTTGACAATCGTTGAGGGATTCCATCAAAATACTTTGAAAATGTCGAATACTTTTTCAGGTTCTCCACGAAACTCTTTCTGAACAAATACTAAAATACTCTGCTCAGGTAGTTCAATAGGATATCATTGGAAATGCTTTAAGATTATTTTTAGTGTGTCCAATTGTCAATAGGGGTGGTATTCGAACTCAGGTTCCTGGCGTTTTAAAACAATGTTTATGTTGAATAATTAAATCAAAGGGATTGTATGAGTGCGCTTTGGAAACCCAAGCAAGTGAGTTCGTTTTGTGCGTCACCATCCGTAGTAGATTGTTCCTCTCGGTTTTCGTGTTTGCTGAGCAGTGCGCATCGTAAATTCCAAAGCGAATTCGTTCTTCACATCGCTTTAGTGAAAATTTTGTTTCATTTCGTGCTTTTTCTAATCTGTGAGTAGTGTGTGGACTTCTGACTCTGTTGCATGCTCCGGTGGAGCGAGCGACGGAGTCAAGATCAATCATGTCCGGTTCACGTTGTGTGAGTGGGATAAGATATTCGTAGATTATCAAATGGTGAGCTCGTTTCATGTTCATGATATTTTTTATCGTGACAACGTTACTTTTATGGAATATTCATACAAACTACGGATGGTTCGTCACTACAAGTGTCGGCATGAACCATTATTCCCGTTTTACTTAATTTTAATAGGGGGACAGCACCGAATACAAAGAATAGAGGGAAAATTGACAAGTCATGATCCAATTAGTATGATGTATTAGCATTAGCATCTGGGGGCCCAGATAGCCGTAGCGGTAAACGCGCAGCTATTCAGCAAGACCAAGCTGAGGGTCGTGGGTTCGAATCCCACCGGTCGAGGATCTTTTCGGGTTGGAAATTTTCTCAACTTCCCAGGGCATAGAGTATCTTCGTACCTGCCACACGATATACGCATGCAAAAATGGTCATCGGCATAGTAAGCTCTTAGTTAACAACTGTGGAAGTGCTCATAATAAGCTGAGAAGCAGGCTCTGTCCCAGTGGGGACGTAACGCCAGAAAGAAGAAAGAAGAAGATTAGCATTAGCATTAAGCATTTCGCACAGTTTCATAGGTGGTACAGTCCTAGACCATTGTATGAGGGTTGCCTCCTTCCCGTTTGTTACCAAAGTCAGAAACTTTTAGACAAGATTGACGCATCCTCCAATAGTCGATATCTGTCCTAGCCACGTCCTTGCGAAAGCTGGGAATGAGAAAGGATGATTGATTGAACACCTACTTAAGAAAGGTGCAGAGAACTCTACGTTCGGTAGGCGTTCTGGCCCACAAATGTTTAATATTTACGCATTATGATCATGCGCTGCTGATCTGTTCTCGTCAGAACATGCATAAGTCAGAAAGTTTGTCAGTGTTCATTGCTAGAGGAGCGACAGATTACAGAAGAATTTCGAAAAAGAAATTTGGTGAGTTTGTTCTAACTCACCAAATTTCTTTTTCGAAACTCTTCTGTAATCTGTCGCTCCTCTAGCAATGAACACTGACAAACTTTCTGACTTATGCAAGTTCTGACGAGTATTCTTCACTTTTCATTTTTTCGAAGCATTCGAATTGTTCCACCAGATATACCTTTGATTCCTTCGCCAAAATGACCCTTTTAGCGCAGAGAACTGGCTGGTGTCATAATCAGCTCCCATCTTGACTACTTCACTAAATCATTTATACAATATAGGGGGATTAGGGGCATAATGAACATACGGGGCGAAATGGACACCCTCTCAATATCTGATAATACACATATTTCATCAAAAGTTCATTCACTGCATGAAATCTGTAATGCATTTGGAATGCTTGACGGTAAAACATTTTATTTTTTGCTTCAATTGTTCTTTAAAATTTGACTTAAATTTTTTTCTCAGTTTCAAATTGGCATATAAGCAAGACCGTGGAAGAATCTAATTTTTGAGCAAAGTAACGAACCCAGAAAGGTTCTTTTTAGCTATTATGATTGAGGGAGAGTCCTTTTGCATATCGGAATGATTGACAGTCATTGAATATGTTGGAATAACTAAATTTCATACAGGTGTTCATTTCGCCCCGATACCTTTTTACCAGCCTTGTTTTCGACCCAATTTTCTATCTCGCTTTTCTGACATATGATATGATTTTTATCACTATGAATGAATGTGGCACGTCGTACTAACATCAAACTTGAAAACTAGCCGGGGGTAAATTAAAAACAATGCAATTTAAGGGTCTTAAAACGAACATTTGCTTAACGTGTCCATTATGCCCCTAATTCCCCTACGTTACACGATAAAGCATGTTTCGAAGTATTATTTTTCCTAAAAATTTCGTTTTTGGAATTTTTTTTTGAAATTGTTTATCGGCATATCGGTCTATTTTGCTCGAAGTAAGAGGGAGCATGGAGAAGAAAGCAATGAATACTGGATGGATAGGTACCGTAAGGGAACGGCGAGAGAAATTGGATTAGATGTTGAAGAGGGCATACCATATGAAACAGTATTACTTGAAACGTCACTTCCTTGTGGCTAACGTCCCCTATGGGAACGGCTTGGGTGTGTTTTGAGAATGACACTACCAAGACAGCCTGGTGAGCCGTTCCCTTACGGTACCTATCCATCCAGTATTCATTGCTTTCTTCTCCATGCTCCCTCTTACTTCGAGCAAAATAGACCGATATGCCGATAAACAATTTCAAAATAAAATCATCACGGTCGATACCTTTGTACTTGGAATTTTTGGCCATTAAAATACTTTTCTCTTCCAAACAGAATTGCATTGCACGAAGACCTTGAAATAACACTGATCACAAGCAAACAAAAAATCCGTGTGACGTAATGTCGGCCAAACTACTGTGAATCATGTGAAAATCAAGCCCGCAAAATACCACAAAATTATCATTTGTAAAACTAAAACAAGTGGCGTTGCACCGTCAGCCGACTCTATTTTTCGCCAGCCGAATAAACAACGCGAAACCTAAGCAAACGTGACAGAAAATTCTAAACTCAACCGCCAGCACGCTCGGCTTGCTACGATCTTTGCTCGACCAGAGTTTTCTTGACTTACTCATGATACAATCAGGATGGAGTATTAAAGAAAGAGAAAGCTATTATGGAGAGTAATGTTTGCGTAGAATAACACATCCTTGAACTATACATGCCTTTTTTAAGAAAAAGATGTTTGAAAAGCGTTAAAAAGTTGACGTTTCGCCTTAAGTTTGAGCCTTAACAATAATTATTTTGAAAATGGCAAAATAGTTTGCATCACCCAAGCATGATCGAACATAGTATTAATTTTAACGTATGAATGTATTGTGTACCATATTCAAACTAAATGTGGACAAACCTTAGTTTTGGCCAAGCATCAATCCTAACCCACAGTTTTGGACAGCTTGATTTGTTATGATATCTTTGTAATTTTGCACTAGTGTCTCAAAATAGATTAATTTTCTGTCGTAGATTCTGTCGATCATGGTTCCAAAAATGCAATAGAAATAAGAAGAATGAACATTCAGAACAAAATCGTAAAATGTGTTATTTTTCATCATATATGAAATAGGTTTTTAATGGACATCTTGCAAGCTGAGTAGAATTCAAATTGTTTTTGTAAATGTTGCAAATGAAATACTATTCCTGGAGTAAAAACATTCGATGATGAACAAATTCACAGAAATTGAGTCGTTTCCAGATTGTCTCGGGTGTTGGGAGCCGCATTTTATGATAGGCCAGTTACCGAGATGAGCCAGCCTCGGGCTGCAAATCTCGTTAATAAGAATAATAATAATAATAATAATAATGATAGGCCAATTTGGTGCTAAAATACATCATAAAAAGATGATGTTAAGATTCATATTAATTTTTTTTTTCAAATTTATTTTTGTTCTACACAAAACTGTTAATTTTTACTATAAATGGATAACAGGATCACATAAAAGCAATATTTTTTAATTATGAATTTAGTGGCTTAACTTTCCGATACTGGGGGCAGTGTTGAAAGACTCACACTCAAATTTCAATCAATACGCTCTCCCGTAAGAGCAAACTCATTATAGATCTGCTTTGCAAATTTCACGCTTGAGATTTTGATGCAAAATCACTCAATCAACTCAAACCGTAAAAAATGATTAAGTCGCAAAGTTGGTTAAAAACGCCTGAAACCCGAATGTTGTTGTTTACGTTAGAAAGGATTGCTACAATTTAATCAGACCAACAAGAAATTATTGCCGTGTGTGAGTAAACTGTGGAAATGCGAGACAATGAGTCAAAAACGTGAGCCAACTCATCCATGAATTTTTGACTGCTGAATTGCATGATTGACAACTCAAAATCTTACAACACTTACTGGGGGATCTCCCCCCTATAAACAAACCTTTTTCCTTTCATCATAACCTAAACAATTCTTTGAATAGTTTGATATTTTGAAAGTCAACTTTTTTTTATGATTTCCCAAATTTTCACCGCGAGATAGAAAATAAATTTTAAGTAAGAGTCATACTTTTTTCCTTATCCATGGATCGCATCACAGACCAAAGGTGACTCCCAGTTTATTTTTCTCAGGGGGGGTATACGCAACGAGGTGCGCCTACCGTTCATGTTTTGTGGGTGTATTCGTTTGGCTCACATCGCTGCTAGACATCCCGCTGTTTGAGTGTTGAAATGCATCAGCATCTGCTGGCTGGCATGGCCCGCGCTTTGACCTGTGCTGTTTGGGTCGGCCCGCGTGAGAGATGATGCTGTTTGGGCCGGCCCGCGCGAGAGATGATTGTTAGGCGAGCTTTGTTTGTAGTTGACAGCCGTACACCCACCCTGATTTTCCTCCCTCACTAAGGGATGATTCAAATATTACGTAACGCAAAATATGTAGGCTTAAGACCCCCTCCCTCCCCCACGTAACAGGTTTTGTATGGAATATTTAAAACTTTTGTATGGACCGTAACACTACGGAAGACCCTCTCCTACCCCCTGTTGCGTTATGTAATATTTGAACGATCCCTAATCAACACCTTTTCCGCGATGCAGAGGTATTCTAGTGACCGAGAACTAGAATCCATAATTATTACACACTAACATTCCTTCCCCATCCCAACTGATTGTGAAGACTTGACTGACGCCGTTATCGTTCAATAATTGAGAGCTGCAAAAATATGTACTTCGAAAGTAAGCGGAAAGTCCCATTCCTTATTCATTTGAATCAAATTGCAATTCTTACTAGTTCCGATCAATTACGGAGTTTATCTTCAAAAAACATGTGAAACTATTTAATATCTGTTAGGTATTATAGAAATAATGATAAAAAAAAAAATATTTTGTAGTGGAGTGAAGATAAATTTTGAGAAAATTACATTTAATTTACACTCTCAAAAATAATGGAAGTTACTGTGGACATAATTCATAGTATGACTGAATGGCACATGATGTAAATGATAAAACGACACAAAAATGTGTCCTTGAAGATGTATTGAACAAAAAATGTAATTTTACACGTTAAAGGACACGAAAAAGAAGCCGATTATAGGGCATTTCCCGGATCAGACGCTATGGTATTTGAAATGTGACATAAATTCACGTCATTCGGCTCGCTTCTTTTATGTGCATCCAAAAGACGTAAAATCACGTGATTTTTTTCGGAGTTTGTATATTTGTTATAGGTTCACACAAATGTTATGCTCCACAAACTTTATATTAAATAAATTTCAATAGGAATAGTAATGAAATATTCAACATTATTAGTTAAGAAAAAGTTTTGTGAACTTTACTGAAAGTCATGCCACCATGAAAAGTGCTTGCGCCACAATCTCAACAGTTTCATCTGAAGCTGTAGAATTTCTCATTTTATGTGAGTTTAGTTCATAAAAGCCCATGAACTTTTGGTTTCAAGAGCTTTGGACAAATTAACCGCACCCTAACGTACATTCTTCCTTATTGTGAACGACGAATCAGAACTTTTGCCCTTTAATTAAACCGAACAATTGCCGGATGAGTCGCGTTAGGCACGTTTTACGTCATTACTCCGGATCGTTATCCAATAGCTGGATGGTCACAACAAGAAAGACTAATTAGGAGATTTGTGTTGTTATACTGGATGATATTTCTCAGAAACACGATCAATAGCAGACAAATATGCATCCTCATTAAACCCCAATAAATAATTGAGAGCCTGAATAGAAACGGAAATTTCCCTTTCATTTACATTAACTCCAGTCGTGTGGATTAATTTTATGTGTTTTTGCAACGGGGTCGTTTGAATTACAATGAAGTAGAAAACGGGTTATTGCTTAGATGGGCCAGGGAGATGAGCAATGTTCGAGGATAATGAGTCGGTTGGCGTCCGTTTGACGGTCGTGGCCCAAGGTTACTCTAGCGAGATAAAGATTTAAAATTAATGATAAAAAGGTGAATCATTCGGGAAACCTTTGCTTTTTACTTCACGTTTTGAATGAATGTAAATTATCGGCATGACACCTTTCCACGATATCAAGTAATTCTAAATTCAATTTTACTTCAGCTTTCTAATGTCATTAGCAAAAGTTGATGTTGGCAGAGTTTATGATGTAATTTTTAATTAATATTGAATTTAAATTTGATTAGATCATCCAAGCTCTCCCACATAGAGCTTCAAAACCAACACAATCTCCAACCCGAGCGCTCCGTTTCTCCATCCAGCCAACATATGTCCGTCCCAGTTGCACCCCAGCATTGAACACTGGAAATTGTCCCAGTAGTGGTCCCAACAGCTCCATTTCCAAAACCGCAATAATTAAATTACACACCACAGGGAGCTTTGACGACGTCGCATCCTTCACACATGTTGTATGCCCTAGGCCACCAGACGTTGCGCTGGCTGCTGCTATCGCAATAGCTAAGCCTAGTTGGCATGTTGGATGTTACTGCTCGATATGATCCTGTAGATATGGGGCACCGTGGTGATGAATGCATTCGTCGGAGTAAAATGATCCTTTATGGACTGTTTGTAAAATAAGTTATTCTTCTGTAGCTTTGAAATCTTATTTGCTGAGTTCGTAAAATTCACAGCCTTCGATGTTGTTATTGTTTTATCTTTAGTGCCTTTACCTAAAAATGTTACACATCATGCTTTAAGTGGCAAAAATCTACGGAACGGCTAATACTCAGTATTTTAGCTCAACAATCAAGAAAAATGTTTTCTAAATATGAAATCAGCGAACGAGCGAACGAGCAATTTTTATGCTATAACATTTGAATTCTATCACCTGTGGGGGCTTATGAATGGTATTAGGAATCAGGTATCAGAAGGCCGGCTCTAGAGCCACATTCCTCCTTACCATATAATAAAAATAGTGTTCTGTGAAATTTTCAGTATTTTGGTGGTGATTTAACCCGTAGGCTACGGGGCTGACAACCAAAATTCAAATTGCTCGTATTTGAGCATAACTCCATGTTTTTCAGTGAAATTTTGAGGATTGCTTCACTAATAGTTGTAGTTTCATGAGTGAGGAAAAAGTATAGATTCAGAGTATTGTGGACAAAGTTATTCCAGAACATCTCTGGGTCAGGTAGGGTAAAAATCACATAAACTTCCTTTTAGAACTCATTTATCATTAGGAAACGAAATGTTTTCATACAAAAAGTGAATAGACCCGTTATTTGTAATAAGTTACGATGCAGCAGGATATTAAGAAAAAATAAAATTAACCTAGAACAATGCTAAGGCCTCCAAAACATTCTGAAATTTTGACCATAATCTACACAGGTTCATAAATTATTTTAAGCGAGTGATGTCCACGTTTAGTGGTTTACAGCACTCATTTAGCCTTAACAGACGTGTTCACAAATTTTGACAAGATATTGGATATTAGAAGTCATCCAAATCAACCTGGAATTCAGGTCATTTTGATCTATTAAATCTACTACAGTTCATACTCACCCAATTCCCGTAAAACTTTCTCGTTCCTATCCATAAAGCTTTATATGACTCGGAAAGTGTACTGCTATGAATATTGATAATCTGAAGGCCTTCAGAACATACTGAAGTTATGGGCATCAATTTCTATATGCAGCTTGACTTATTATTCAAACAAAATGTTTTCAATATATCGATACTTGATCGCAAATCTCCGTTAGAGTTAAAAAAAATGTTTCAGACGTTTTCACAAATTTTGACAAGATATTGGATATTTGAGGTCATCCAAATCAACCTGGAGTTCAAGTCTTTTTGATCTATCAAATCTACTACAGTTTATACTCACCCAATTCCCGTGAAACCTTCTCGTTCCTATCCATAAAGCTTTATATGACTCGGAAAGTGTACTGCTATGAATATTGATAATCTGAAGGCCTTCAGAACATACTGAAGTTATGGGCATCAATTTCTTTATGCAGCTTGACTTATTATTCAAACAAAATGTTTTCAATATATCCATACTTGATCGCAAATCTCCGTTAGAGTTAAAAAAAAAATGTTTCAGACGTGTTCACAAATTTTGACAAGATTAGCACAGTTAATGATGTATACGAACGATACATAAAGCGTTCGTATTGCAATAATCGTTCCACCTTTCGTAAGGCAAAATGTGTGATTTTCGATGGTTTACTTCATAGCGTGTAGTTCATCATCATCATCATCATCATGACCATCATCATCTACATAATTGATTTGATTCCTGTAAACGCGTCTTAACACTCGTAAAAATTTCCAACTAACTACATGCTCAGTGATTCCAAAAACTCATGAAAATAATTTAATACACTTTGCAAGAGACATTGTTGAAATTAGTGGAGGTGCTCAGTACCCTTGAATGTCCATATGTCATTTCAAAAGCTTTGCAGATGTCTCTAGAGCACTGTTTCTCAACCTTGTTAACGGCGAAAAAACGGCTCGCTGTGAGGGGTTTGTTTCAGCGTGCTTTTTACTTAGTCGGTGGTCCGCGGACCCCGTCTTGAGAAGTTATAATAAATGTTTTTAACAAGTGTAAAACAATACCAGAAACTTTTTTTTAACTTTAACGGAGATTTGTGATCTAATATGGATATATTATAAACATTTTGTTCGAATAATAAGTTAAGCTGTATATAGAAATCAATGTCCACAACTTCAGTATGTTCTGAAGACCTTGAAATGTTCAATATTCATAGCAGTACACTTTGCGAGTCATATAAAGCTTTATGGATAGGAACGAGAAAGTTTCACGGGAATTGGGTGAGTATAAACTGTAGTAGATTGGATAGATCAAAAAGACTTGAACTCCAGGTTGATTTGGATAACTTCCAATATCCAATATCTTGTTAAAATTTGTGAACACGTCTTAAACAATTTTGTTTAACTCTAACGGAGATTTGCGATCAAGTATGGATATATTGAAAACATTTTGTTTGAATAATAAGTCAAGCTGCATATAGCAATTGATGCCCATAACTTCAGTATGTTCTGAAGACCTTCAGATTATCAATACCGTTTTGACTCATATTCTGAACACTTAAGGCGTGACTTCAAATGCATCTCATGGTCATGAATAAGATGATATCTGTGAAAATTTCGATTCATTCGTAAAGTCTCATTGTTAGCTGTTGGATGTGCCGGTAAAAATGTTTATTTTAACGTGTTTAGTATTGTTTTTATGTAAAAGTATGGAACAACATTTTGATTCAAATGCCAAACACTGTGTTCAGTCTGTCTCATATTCCGAACACTTTGATTCAAATTCCGAACAGCACGATTAAATCGTATTCAAATTAATATTTACGCAAATAAATTTATCTCAGCTGGTTTTACTAGCCTAGAACTAGAGAATCATCACTATTCCCGAGGTCTAAAACAGATTGGTATATGTTTAAAATGAATTGCAATTGACTGCCATTTCCTAGTGGTTTGATGACATATTTCAGTGAAACATTTCAACCAAATCGTCATACAAAAAGTGGGTGTTCGGAATATGAGTCTGTTCGGAATTTGAGACAAAACGGTATTCATAGCAGTACACTTTCCGAGTCATATGAAGCTTTATGGATAGGAACGAGAAAGATTCACGGGAATTGGGTGAGTATAAACTGTAGTAGATTTGATAGATCAAAAAGACTTGAACTCCAGGTTGATTTGGATGACTTCTAATATTCAATATCTTGTCAAAATTTGTGAACACGTCTGAAACATTTTTTTTTAACTCTAACGGAGATTTGCGACCAAGTATGGATACATTGAAAACATTTGGTTTGAATAATAAGTCAAGCTGTATATAGAAATTGATGCCCATAACTACAGTATGTTCTGAAGACCTTCAAATTATCAAAATTCATAGCAGTACACTTTCCGGGTCATATGAAGCTTTATGGATAGGAACGAGAAAGTTTTACGGGAATTGGGTGAGTATAAACTGTTGTAGATTTTGGGGCCTTCCTTAGCCGAGTGGTTAGAGTCCGCGGCTACAAAGCAAAGCCATGCTGAAGGTGTCTGGGTTCGAATCCCGGTCGGTCCAGGATCTTTTCGTAATGGAAATTTCCTTGACTTCCCTGGGCATAGAGTATCATCGTACCTGCCACACGAGATACGAATGCGAAAATGGCAACTTTGGCAAAGAAAGCTCTCAGTTAACAACTGTGGAAGTGCTCATAAGAACACTACGCTGAGAAGCAGGCTCTGTCCCAGTGAGGACGTAATACCAAGAAGAAGAAGAAACTGTTGTAGATTTGATAGATCAAAATGACCTGAACTCCAAGTTGATTTGGATGACTTCCAATATCCAATATCTTGTCAAAATTTGTGAACACTTCTGTTAAGGCTAAATGAGTGCTGTAAACCACTAAACGAGGACATCACTCGCTCAAAATAATTTATGAACCTGTGTAGATTATGGTTAAAACTTCAGAATGTTTTGGAGGCCTTAGCATTGTTCTAGGTTAATTTTATTTTTTCTTAATATCCTGCTATATCGTAACTTATTACAAATAACGGGTCTATTCACTTTTTGTATGAAAACATTTCGTTTCCTAATGATAAATGAGTTCTAAAAGGAAGTTTATGTGATTTTTACCCTACCTGACCCAGAGATGTTCTGGAATAACTTTGTCCACAATACTTTGAATCTATACTTTCCCTTCACTCATGAAACTACAACTATTAGTGAAGCAATCCTCAAAATTTCATTGAAAAATATGGAGTTATGCTTGAATACGAGCAATTTGAATTTTGGTTGTCAGCCCCGTAACCTACGGGTTAAACGTGGCCCAAAGACAATGTAGGTTTATATGGAAATTACTATGGAGAAAAAAATGTTCCAAAAACGTTAATACTGTATTGTAATTACAAACGTATCATCCCATAAAGAAAACTTATTCTTAAAACCTTAATGAAGTATGTTTGCCAAAGAAACAAATCCCTTTTAAACTAATTTTGTTTAATATTTTTGTAGATGTTTGTTTTTAATTCCATATGAAGCAAAATAATTGCAAACAAACTCATGAATAACTCTTCTCCTATCCGTCAGATTGAATAACTCTTCTTATCAAATTTGAGTTTTTACTACACTGATAGGCAAAATAAAGTGCCCACCTTACCAGTTTTCGAATTTCTCTCATTGATTTGGTTCAAATTAAAGTTAACACACTTAAATCTTTTTTGATATTTTCTTTTTTATATTCTTTTAAAGTTGCACTTACGGAAATTTGATAAAAAAAAGAATTTTACTCAAAGAAAAAGAAAATCAATTTTATTGAAAAAAGAATAGTGACAAAATAAAGTGCCCACTTCCTTCTTGGCCCCAGAAAAGATGATTTAAGAAAAATAAAAAGCAATTTAATAGTTAATGTGTCCTCTTTTGGCCTTAAGGACTTGTTGGAGGCGCTTCGGCATGCTTTTCACCAGGTTTTGTAGATGTTATGGTTCTAGTTCTTGCCAGGCACGATCCAAGGCCTCAAAATAATTTTTTTTTGTTGGTAACACCAGTTTTGTCAACCCTGGCATCGAGATTCGCCCACAAATTCTCGATGGGGTTGAGGTCTGGGCTTTGTGGAGGTCATTCCAGCGGTTTAATCCGACAAGACCGGAAGAAAGACTTGGTCTTCTTGGTCGTTGTTCTAAGGAAATATGAATTTCTCTTCAAGGCCCGTCTGGATCAGCGAAACCTCCAGATTTTCCCGCAAGATGTTGATGTAGGAATCTGCCTTCATTATTCCGTCGATTTTCACGAGGCTTTCTACTCCGCTCCATGAAAAACACCCCCAGACCATCACATTTCATCACATCACACCTCCATGCGTCACCGTTCCTTGGATGTAGCGCTCTTGAAGCTCGAGCTGTTTAACCGAAAGCGGCGGGCTCGTGTGTGGTGCAGAGCGCCACATCCAAGGAACGGAATTTTGCGATAAGTGCCCTGTAAGGAAAGTGTCAAGCAATTGTGAGATCACTTGGAGCAAGGACAGTTTTGTCCCAATTCACCAAAAGTGGAACAACGAAGTGTGTGTAGATCTTCGATTCACTGATTTTTTTTTCAGTAGATCCTGTACCTATAAACGGTAAGCAACAAAGTGCTGCTTAGTTAAGATGTATGTGTAGTGGCGCAACGACGAGAAAAGCCTCGAGCGCTGCTGTGGGAGTCGTAGAGAATGCACCAGACATCGTCATCAAGCACATCCTTTGGAGATGGCCCAAATGACCAAAAGTGAAATTCAAAAAAAAAATAGTGGCCTATTTTCCCGGAAAACTCTAGATGAATTTTCACGATTTTTCTATATACCTCAAACTTTGAAAATTCATATCTCCTGAACTATGCATCGTAGAACAAAAGTTTTTTAGTGAAATCGAAAGGAAATTTTTGAGCAATCTATTAAAAATATAAAAAGATAAACATTTCTCGGAAAATTTTTCACCATGGAGAAAATTGTCGGAAAAATAGCGAAAAAACTATTGTCTGTATCATGAACAATTTTCAAAAAAAAAATGTTTTTGTTTAATCAATTCATACTCTAACTTTCGTCCATAGACGCCAAAGTGGTATCTTTTACCGTTTAGGCGACAGAACGGAAAAACCGATGACCACCCGCACGCTTCCCATAGAAAAATGTGTTCTATTGTGAGTCTCATAACCGTGAACTAACGGCGGCAGTAATTTACACGCATGGTAAGTGTAACGCAGTAAACCATCCTTTCCTTTCCTTTCCAGTCAGAAGAAGCTTTTCGTCAAAAGGAGAACTCTCATTTGGTCTGTTGGGTGTTTTGTGTGCCCTTCATCAGCAACGTTATTTAGTATTGAAGCTAACAGCCTCTATGAAAGCCGCACGGGAAGTTCTTGTTACAATCAATCATTATGGCAACATTTGAAGGATCAAATCTCACGATCCACTTTCTTTAAAAACTTATGAATATATTGTTAATATGTTGTTTCGGCCAGAACGTCTTTCCTACGTTGTGTCTTTTACGATACAACGGACGGCAAATCAAGCAAACGGCTTCACTTCAACAGATTTATTACCACTGAGAGGCAGCATGCATGGAGAAACGAAAGAAACTACATTCTTACAAATTCAATGGGTGCGCCTTATAAAGGCGGACGATACGGCCAGACAGAACATACAATAACTATTCATTTTCCGAGAAATGTTTATCTTTTTATATTTTTAATAGATGCCCATCCAATTCTTCCGAAAGAGGTGAACTTTGCGAAAAAGGACCACGTGATTATTGAGCTGAAATCGAATTCAGGTTAACTTCTGCGTTCATGAGTCCTCTCATGGCGTAGTAGTAACGCGCCCCAACTAGAGATCGGGGAGCCGTGAGTTCGATTCTCATTGAGAAAACGTGTAACTTTTTCGCAAATCTTCACATCAATTTGTCCATCTGATCCAATTGCAAATTATATGTAATGTTTAGCTTTTCGGTAGTTGTTAAACTTCCACTCGGCTGGTTAGCCGTAAACCACGATTCATAATTAAAAACAAGTACCGTTTTGAATCATATTACGGACAGCTTCATATTCCGGACACTCTACTTTGTATGGGAAACGTTTCACACGAAATGTTTCAATTTTTGCCATTCAAAAGTTCTCACTTTCGAGGCTCATTTTAATAAGCTTTGTCCATGAAAAAATCTATGCAAACTTATTATGTCCAACAGCCCTAGACGTCTCTTTAGTGGCTTGATGACTTTAACTGATGATTTGACTTTTCTATTAATGATTTCCATGAGCAGTCTGGAATTCGAAACAAAGTGTCCGGAATATGAGGCAAAAGTGAGGAAGCGTCCGGAATAAGAATCATGAAAAGCTCGCACATTTATATTTATTTAAAAAAATCAAGTTGCGAAAGCGTGTTCTTTACCCACCATTCGAAAGTTAAGGGTTTCTGACGCTCGATAACGCTGATAAATCGTACAGAATGATTTATTTAGTATGCTCTACGCTGAGTTATACTTCGCTAAGGCCTTAAGTGTCCGTAATATGAATCAAAACGGTATGATTAAAGCTGTACAGTATCAACCGTAATTAAATGAGACAAGAAATGGAAGTTTGGTGGAAAATGAGTGGATATTGAACACGTTTGTTTAATCGAAATTGTGGTATGTAGTCCAAATACTCCCACCTAGGAATCAGCATTTAGCTAAGATCAATAGTCTATGTGAAAACTTTCTTTGGCGTGGATGTGTGTTACGGGTCGCCGGAAAGGTGGGCTGATGCTTATTGATCCAGATTCAAGAAGCAAGGCACTTTTCATAAGGAACTTGTTTCTGGACGAGGAAGACTATTTGGTGCAATACATTCACAAAACGCAATTGACAAGAAATGGACGAGACTGGACTGAAGTCGGATTAAAAGTTAAAAACAGGAGGTATTTTGAATCGGTCAACCAGTTCATAGATGAGAAGAACAAACTTCTTAAAGCTGCATTCGACTATCCCGATGTAAGCTGAATACAACTGTGGGCAAATTGGAGTACGAAGTTTATATGTTCTGAAGACAAGTCTAATATTTTCATGCTACTCAACGATGTTATTCCAACAAAGCAAAACTAGTCGGTTATGGTGCTGATATGATCTGTGAGACATGTGGAGTTCCGGAAAATAATTTCCATCGTATTGTGGAATGCAGAAAAACAAATGAAGTACGTCTATGGGTTTCTGATACTCTTCAAAACAGGCTTCATCTGGAGTTCGTAAACCTCGTTGACACTTTATTATGGTTTGTTCCAGGAAATAATCCTAGAATTTAAGCACCATTGTTGCTGATGGAGCAAAGTATTAGTTTTATGATTAAGGTAAAAAGTGTGACAAGTTTGTATTGATTCAAGACAAACATTGGATATATAAAATGGAATAGCAAAAATTATTGCAAAGAAAAACAGTTTGATATGTACCTGAGCATATGTCAAAACATGTATCCCAAATTTGTAAAACAAATAGCTAAAATAAAATAAATAAAAAAAAACCCTCGGCTACCTGAAAAGCATCAGGTTGAAAAGGGTGCTTATGCACATACCAAATATCAAAGCTAGTTAGTTGCCTCATCTGCTACGAGATTTCACAAAAGTGGTGATAAGTGACATCCGCAAACACTCAATCTCTGAATCGTAGCTTGACGCAATGACGAAAAGAGATGTCGGTTATTGTGCATTTGATGGGTCCAATTGGTAATCATTGGAGTAAGCAAATAATTTGGTACGGCTTCCTTTGTAGTATCAAAGACACGTTATAAAAAGCACCTTCTATATCCAAAGAAAACACTCAAGCAGGATTGTTTCTTAGCGAATACTTTCTCGGTTTCGTGTACAACTTTGTGTAAAAGAGTCACAATGGACTTCGCAGATTGGTAAACATGTTAGTTCCCAGGAAAAAATGTTTACCAGGTAAACATCACGGATGTGATGATTGACAATGCGTTCGAGACATTGCAGACCAAATCTTGTGTGTTGATGTTTAATATAAAACATTAGACTTACACTTTTGGCGTCGAACCATCCATAGCTTGTTAAAAAAAGATAAAATTAGTACCACTATTATGATAAAAACATGTTTTATCATGAATATAAATGAGGGATCGACTGTAACTTGATTATTGAATGAATTTCTGGCTTGCAGTCTTTAATCCTCAATTAAAACCGTGTTTTTTTGTCTGCTTATTCATGATTAACTCAATTAAAAAAAACGGCAACAACGAGCTCACCAGTTAATAGTCCACCCTTGAATGAGCAGCCACTTTCAAATTTTACATTAACACAAACTCAATTGCTTGGACTTCTTCAAATTTTCAGGTTTTGCATTTTTATTCTATGGAACTGAAATATTCGGATTTGTAACGCAAGAAAGGGATAATATTCTGACTAGCGTGTCGAAGTTGTTCTGAAGGAACATATGAATAGGAAAGAACAATCTTTGCAAACTGAGGTTTGTTGTGTCAACTCAGTTGTTTTTCGGCTTATTATTGTAAACTTGTCCCATTTATAGGAACGAACATGGGAGCTCTACCTAATGATGACGAAAATTATTTGAAATACGCCTAGGTAAACAGGATACATTTGCGTTCAGAAAAGTTGCACAAACTACGTGAGACGTTTAGTTATTTCGTAGTCTTGCATGCCTAAAAAGATATACAAAGTGCATTAAATAATTCGATTTACGAATATCGTAAAAAGGTAACGCTAATTGGATTAGCGTTAAAAGGACTCCATAAGAGAGGTTTAATCCATAAATTGTGTATAACACCACTTTCCCTTCGCTAACAGTACTCAGTAACCCCTGTTTGCTAACTGAATTGTCGGGTGGTATATTTTGTGACTATACAGACCTATACAGCCGTCGTCACACCCGGGACCAAGCTGACTAACGGTCTTGGGGCTTGTAGTTGGTGCAAACCAATCTCTCTCTCTCCATGCGAAGCCATGCGAAGACATTCCCCAGAATCGTTTTTATACGTTTTTAAAGAGTGGAAAAAAAATGGTTGTTCAGTTTTTTTGTCGTTAAAATGCACCTACTGAATTGAATCGAATTCTCAGAAGCTTCGAATTCCGGACACAGACGTCAAATCAGCCAATAAAATATTATTTTGCCAAAATCATTATAATGGATCTCAAGCGAATGAAATCGGAATTGCGCTCAAAAAAACCTTTTAAATGGCGAGTGTTTGCTTCCCTTGTCTCAGGCAAACCATCTAAGGGGTCGTCCATAAACCAATTGGTCATCTATGTGGGGGGGTGCATGGATTGGCCAAAGGCACGGCCCTTACAAATTTCAAAACGTACGGACAAAAGAACACGAAGGGAGCAGGAGGTGCTTTGAAAATCCAAAATAAATGAATACGTGGTACATCGGCAGACCTAACCAAAATCTTAAGGGAAAAATGCTGTTTAATAATTTTACATCTACTTAACATGATCGTACTACTGTTATTTCCCTGAATATCATTTCCCGGAATGCCACCTCTCCGAATGACTCGTTTCCCCAAAAGACATTTCCCCGAATGATTCGTTTCCCCGAAAAGTGATGCAGTTCATACAGGCACAAGAATAATCTTGAAGGACTGGGTGCTGAACTAGAATGAATGATAAGCAATTGAAAGAAGAAGACAATATGGATTATAACGTCATCCTCGACTGAATACATCTTGTCAAAATTCAGTGCCGATGATGGTGAAACTCGAAAGAATTGCCAATGAAGTGAAGAAGGGTGCATATCAGATGCCCGGTTCGTTCATCACACAAAAACACAAAAAGTTATGACAATTACAGGAGCTAAAAACTTTTCGGGAACTAGGCTATTCGGGGAAACGGGTTGTTCAGGGCACTGGCATTCTGGGAACTGGCATTTGGGGAAACGACATTTGGGGATCCGACATTCGAGGAAAAGTAGCACAACCGTTTAAGATAAGCTGCTCTTACATATGTCATACTATGTTTATGATCAAACTTGATCCAAGCTATTGGATTTCTTTGTTTTCATAGTAATTCTTCCTTCTTTTAAAATTGGTTGTTCTAATTGTATTTTCAAAGGGTAATTTGTATACAAAATAAATTGATCGAACATGTTTTCTGGTTTCATAGAATATTCTCCCTTCTTTTGAACATATGCTGTTCTTCCTAGGTTTATTGTCTTCATAATTATGTAGATTAATGGAATACAATTACACTAGAAAATTTCTCTTGTCTTTGGAAACTTCCTTTCATAGCAAAATTAAAGCTACAAAAGATCGTAGTCTTTGTGCACTAGGGTGGCCCATATTAATCAGACTACAATCAATTACTGTAAACATTTGAACAGGGTTCATCAACTCTAAGGAGGGACTAAACGTGCTTGAAGTTTGTAAGGAGAAAATCGGCAAAAAAAATTAAAAATGTCCAAAAGGTTCGAATTACATTTCTGACCATAGGTGGCGCTGTATTTGATGAATTTCTAGAATTTTGGATTTAAAGATTCTCCAGTCAAAAAATGAAAGACTGCAAAAAAAAATGTCGGTAAAAAATACGAAAATGTTTTACCTATGAAAACTATAATTTGGATTTCCTCGAATTTTGCAGTTAAATACGTTCACTCCTTACTATTAACCATTTAACTAGATTTTAAAACCCTAAAAATCTCTTGTTATTTTTTTTTCTGGGGAATGTCCCATTCTGGGGAATGGTTTTCTGGGGAATGTCCCATTCTGGGGAATGTCCCATTCTGAGGAATGGCGTTCTGGGGAATGTCGTTCTGGGGAACGTCATTCTGGGAAATGTCGTACAATCGTTTTCTATATTGGGGTGCACTTTAAAAGTACGGATAATGAGACATGTAACGAAATTAGGGGAGATTTTGAACGTTAATAATTCAGTTGTTTATGAACCAATTATTAGATTTTAGTATCATTCGATCAGAAATGTATCTACGCATCTTTAGTAATATATCCGATAAGTGAATTTTGTTGTTTAACTATTGAAAATTTGATAAATGTTGACCCCTTTCTTATCCAACCAATCACGTTCGAGCATTTTTCGACGGTATCGCTTCCCACTATAAAAGCAAACGGGTGCCTGCTTCTTCCCTCAGTCTTGTTTTTGCGGTCGGACGTTGAACACGATTGGGCGAGTCATTCTCGCTTTGCTTTTGCACCCGCGTCACAGTCCAATTTGTGTCATCGGAAGAGGAAGACGCAAGATTGATTTGCGGCGGCGATGACGATGGCTTGGGCGCTTCTCCGAGCGGCGGACTACTGCCAATAATGCGACTCGTGAGCAAGCCCGTAAGGAGCCAAATACCAGAAGCCCCCAGAGTTGCTGATCCGAGGAGCTGCTGCTAATCGAGCGTCGGATTAGTGAAATCGCTCAAGATTTCAAGAGTGAGCATCGTTTCCAGATTTTGACTTGTGCCCGGGGATTCAATACCCGTTGCTGTTGTGCGCCATCCACGTCACGAACCATTCAGCTGGTTCGTCGTATAAGCAAATTCCCCGTTTGACCATGGCAATCAACTGATAACATCCCGTAGTGCTGTTTATCTGTGACCGTATCGATGCTAAGAAAGCCATCGGCCCTTGTCAGGGTCATCAAATTTGTGGAAAAGAGTTGAAGGAATAATATTTCCGACCTTATTACATCTTATATTCCTCAATTAATCTCGCAGCTTCGTACAAATTTTAACTTGTTATGAATAATCGATGGCACGACAATTTGAGACTATTCGTGGACGCTGCTGCTGTGCCGTGGGGTGAGTGCTCAACATTTCACAAAGATTGTGAACTAGAGTGGAATTTTCAACAGTGTCTTTGATTTGCTATATTTTAAGGAAGCACTTCGATTATGAAAATAATCATCAGTTCGGGTTGATACCCGGTTGAGAGAAAACGTGCTTGTGTGTGCTTCGGTTGTTTTTCTTTTAATTTTTGATTTGTTGACTGATAATTAACGTGAAGTGTTTTTTTTTTTGAATGTGTGGATGAATTGTTCGTAGTTGAATTATCATAATTAATCAGAAATGTTTTGGGATACAGGAAAACTTCAATTCTTTGGTTTTATGATGCATTAGGAAGACAACAGACCAGCTGTTCGTGTGAAACATGGTGGCAAAGAATTGCAAAATTGAACAAAGTAATGGGTTTTGTGTTCAATACAGAAATCAGAAGTAAATAAGGATAAGAAAATGTGTTGGGATCAGCAAAAGTGAAAATATGAATTCCGTCATTAAGAAAAGTCATTATGTTTGATTAGCGTTGATTCAGTGAATGTGGGTGCATGTAGGGTTACCATATTTGCTCTCACCGGAAAGAGTACATTTTTTTAATACTGTAAAAGAGTACTAAAGAGTACACTTAGCCAATCTTGAAAAATCAAAAATGCACTTTCTACACGTTATTGTTTAAATTTTCTTATTTGAATCATATTTTTCCTAATTTTTAAGCCGTTGGACTTCTTTTTCGTTTAAACAATATTTGCATTGTCAGATTCATAATCACCAATTTTAATCACAGTTAAGTTTGTCAGGGAGACATTATTCTCAACATCTTATTACAATTTTCACAAAATTTAACCTTAGAATTTCACAAATTCTGTGATATGCTTGATTTTTTTTTTTTTGCTGTATATAGACAATAGAGAATCTCAAGTCAGATCAGACACTAATACAGACAACAAAACGCGGCCTCTAAATCCTTGAAAAAGGTGAAATGTATGCCGAAACGTTATTTACAAAATGTAGAACAATGTTTGTTGGTAAGGAACAAGAAGAACTGAGAAAAGTGAATTTTTAAACCAGAAAACTGAAGAAAAACCTCAAGTATTACCTTTAAATTTTTGAAACGCTATGAAAAATTGATACTTAACTGATTAAACTATTACTTTTTTGTTTTGAAACTATGTTTCAGACTGGAAGCCGTTAATTCCCACTGCTTTGTTCAACAATTGCATTGCTAAACGATTAGTTAGTTGATTGATTATCCATTATTTTATCTTTAGATCACATTTACAGAGAGGCAACTATATTGAGTGAGATAAATGAGCGTATAAGTTATTTATTATCTTATCATTCCTGAGCTAATCGCATCAACTCGATTCAGCCAGTATTTGGTAAAAATGGGAATTAAGTTTTTCTGATTTCTTAAGATGTTTTTAATTCTTTGTTAGTATCGTTAGTATCATTCCAAACATTACATTCATTTTGGTTTATCTAGCTGGTTATTCGTTTTTTTAGCAATCGTCAGTATTATCTGGAAAAGAGTACAGTTGAGCCCATTTAGCAAAAAAGAATAGTACAGCAATTTTTAAGGCAAAAAAGAGTACATGTACTCTAAAAAGAGTACGTCTGGTATCCCTAGGTGCATGAGTATACGGCACAGAAGAGGTGGCATGAGTTTTGACAGGAATGTGTTGGTGAATGATGCTCATGCGTTACGCTTGTTACGCTCTTGCATGTGTCAGAAATGAAAGGGAACACCCGAAGAAAAAAAAACATGTTGGCTAGTTAACGAAATAGTTTGTGATGAATTGACCGCTTTTTACCTTATTAGTAACACTCAGTAGTGCTGTGTAGCAAAAAAAAGCAAATGTTTTAAATAGTGTTTTATTGGAACTCGCGTTGAATTGCGTTGTGGTGAACAAATCTGGTCTTGGAAATATTTAATCGTCTTGGAGCAGCGTTAAGGAAACGGTGGATATGCTGTAGAACGATTCGAGACTGTAGCAGGATTCCGGTGAGATAATTCCATGTTTTCACTTTGTATTATTGTTTCAAAAATTTTTTTTATTCATATCTATACTATATACTAAAGCTTTGCGAGCGCCACGAATGAGCAATCAGCCAAATATCAAATAGTAGAATTGAGCATTTTATCGAGTGTTACGTCTGTTTGTCTGTGATTTTATGTTAAATTTATAGTTTTATATACTACGCTATATTATTCCATATCATGGTACATATATTATACGATTAAGTATTTGTAAATGAATTAGGTGGTATGGATCGGAAGCTTGAAACTACACCCTTTGCGAGAGAGGTTTTTGACATATTGGTTTATTGGTCTTTTGGTTTTATTCTGTAAATTGGTAGCCCTGTTGTTTTGTAAGCAAATTTCACTTTCAGAAATCGATTCTTCTACAAAACCTCGAGTTACTGTGTACTGCTGCACGTGCACCGCGAATCCAACGTTCGCTTTTTATATAGGAGGCTGATTTGCAATATTGATCATTGCTTTTTTCAGATACAGCCAATGCTGTAGACAGGTGTCTTACTTGAATATGCAGCATCATAACAGCTAAAACTATTTTTAATATTTTACAGTGTGCTTCTGGTGATGAAGTTTAAAACATGACGTCTATCGTTTTTTAAGATTACCATACTCCCATCTCCCTGTCACTCCTAGGACATGTACTGTCACATTTTCATAGAAATCCCCTTCCCCTTCCTTGAATGATAGACGAAAGTTTCAAATTTAAATGATCCCTGGGCAGGGATGGGAAATGTACCGTAGCAAACATTTACCACCTCGACATTCACATTTTTCTACACGACCATCAAAATCCAAAGCAAACCATGACCGTTCAAAACAAAAAAAAATGTGTCACGGCTCTTCAAAACTGTAATCTTCTTCTTCACAACATTTTTTCAAACCCGAATGCGAAATGACTCAAGCACAGTGGTGACCCGATTTTTCCGGTTTTCGGGGTTTTGCATTTTTGCTCGATAAAGGCAGCATGAAATTGAATTTGTTTATATGTATTGCAACGGAATGATTGTACTCTTGCTATTAGCGTCAATAGAATTCAATTAGTTGAAAACACAAGCAGTGTGTGAATCGTTGGCAGCGCAACGCCTGATGGTATTGATGCTGCTGCTGCTGCTTTGTGTTTTGGTTGGCTGGCAAAATCGATGAACTGTGGTGAATAGTGGTCACAGATCCCAAGCCTGACCCTGGGGAAAATTATCAGACAAATAAAAATAATTAAGTTTGTGCTACTAATTCAACGTACAAATGCAGGACAACATGCAACAAGGCAACAAGTAGAATTGATTTATGTATCTGCATTAATAACTTTTACTATTTCATGATCTGTAAATTTATAATGAAGCTAAAATAAACAAATAATCATTATATTTTATAGTTCATTTTAAATTCTATAGGTAAGATTGTATTCAACAGCTACCCCCGTAAAAATATCTAGTTGGTATTTGATTGTAGATCTGTACTTGTTTGCCAAATTTATATAGACAAATTGTGCTGAAACTCTTGTTTACTTGGAACATAACATAAATGCCCTAACAAGCATTTATCTATATGTACCTATTTTCCCAATGCAGATCTGGAATAAGCCAAGGTACATGGAGCTGTTATTATACATGTACATAATTAAACTTCTCATCAACACAACTGGATGCATAATAATTTTTTACTTTATATCCTTGTATCATTGATTTCAACCATCGCAAACAGGAGCTTGAGCGAGTACTGGTACATTGGGGATACTTTTGTGTTATAATTTTCAACAATCTCATGGTAACAATTTTCACACATCGTTGTTTTCTAATTTTCAAACAATGATTTTTATATGAGACCTTGAAAGGCCGCATAGGTACTCTACAGGAATCGTTTGGAACCTCTTTATCATTTCATTAAATCATTAAAACCTTTTACAATTCATTCTTAGACACGACGTCAGAAGGAATCCTCATAATTTATATTATATTATATTATATCATATCATATCATATCATATTATATTATATTATATTATATTATATTATATTATATTATATTATATTATATTATATTATATTATATTATATTATATTATATTATATTATATTATATTATATTATATTATATTATATTATATTATATTATATTATATTATATTATATTATATTATATTATATTATATTATATTATATTATATTATATTATATTATAGTATTTTACATTACATTATACCTACATACATATTATGTAACCGGTTCAATCATTCTTAGGTTCACACCAGTAATTTCCAATAACTACATACAAATCGTAGCCTCAATGTTCATTACATTCATTTTTATATTCTAGGCTCGCAAATTACTTTCATTTGGTTCATTATACTAATTATTAGTTTAACTTCAAGGAGCATCATGGAGTCTACATATCAGAGATATCAACTTAACCACTGCTCTTCATTTTTCAGCATGTCGTTCTTTCCTATGTATATGTATATCGTTTTTACTTTGAAGGGCACTTAAGGAGGTTAAATTCATCACGTCTGTTGAAACAATTTTAAACATCTATATCAACTATCTATTAACATGATTTACATTTCATATATCTTATTATATTCATTTCGATTGATTATATGTTGGGATTAGGGAGGGTGCATCAGGGCATCATCGAAGTTGCAGCTGGACTATGGAGTGGAGTGCCACCCGGATTTTAGGAGAATATGCCGTAAAATCCAAGACTCAAGCTAGGATGGTGGCTAACTACATACATACATACATTGACTTTGTTTTTTTTTTCAGGCTTGTTGGAACAATCTGTTATTAGGTTTTTAATATTAATCATCTTTCATTCATCGATTCTAGGTGCCAATCGGAGTCAGGAGGAAAAGTGTTAGTCGTTCGCGTCTAGTACTTTTCTCTCCAACAGTTGTAAAAGATTTGACGCGCCCTTTTTCTAACAAACCTTTCCGTGAAAAGCTCGACAAGTATTGCAAATTTTAATGCTCAATCGGTTGGATCATACGGCTGGAAGGAGATTCTCTATTTCCCGCGGGTTTCGCGTGAGTGTTTCTGCTTACGGGTCCGCCACCCCCCTTTTGGCCCTTCATACAGCGGTATGTTGAATGCAGATTGGTAATAAAATTTGACCTTACTGTTGAGTGGAGCCGCATGCAGAGCAAGACTCAAGCAAGGATTGGTGGCTACCTACATACATACATACATACATACTTCGATTATGAAAATAATCACATGTAACAAAATTGCGACATATTTAGAATGGTTTTGAAGAGAAATTCTGATTGAACAATTTTCATCATTTTGGCACCCATTAATCAGAAATTTACCTTCATACTAAAGAAAACTATTGATTATCAATAGCAAACTAGAAAATATTTAGTAAATGTCAAGCATTCCTACTATTCATGTTTGATCAATTTCTCACGCATTATCATTTTTCGCAATTTTAAAGTAATTCTAAGTCCAACACATTATTGGCACATACCCATTTTCCAGATTGGTCGACTAGAAGAGAAGAGCACGAATGGGAGGAGCATCATCTGCTAATCTAAGGGTTCAAAGCATGCTTCCTTCGCCGGATTCGTTTTCATTCCATTTTCGCTTTCGAGCTGGTAAGAGCTCCTCCGAACCTACTTAGCGAGGAGCACCTCGTAGCCAGAAGCCTGCTGAGCTGTTGATCAGCATCTGGTTTATGAGATTTTGGATCGTGATAAACTCATCTGTGGTGCAGTCAAGAATCAAGCCCGTTAGGCATCATTACTACTATTGTTAGACAAATCGAGCGTCCGGCTTGTGGTATCGCTCAAGATTTCAAACTTAAGCTACGTTTTCAGATTTCGACTTCAGCCGTGTGATCTAATACCTGTTGCTGATGTGTGCCATCCACACTACGAAACATTCAACTGGTTCGTCTTAAAGGCAGAGAACTTATATAAATTTCTACACTTGCGTTGGGGATTCTTCGTTTAACCATGGCAATCAACTGGTAACATCCTGTAGTGCGATTCATCTATGACAGCAAGAAGCCTTTGGCTCTTTTCAGGGCCACCAAATGTTTGTAAGAGAGGTAACAGATTAATATTTCCGACTTTATTTATCACATTGCCAAGCAATGAATAATATTTCTCTCAAACCATAAGATCAACAAAGCAATGACTGAAGCTTTCATTATAATCCTCGAATAACTTCCTATAGACACATTGCTGTTAAATATTCTTTTATTAGAATTACTTAGATTTTGCTTCAGCATGCTGAACAAGCCTCAATCACTACTGTTCTTTCCAATGCTATCATATATTTCATAGGAGGTTACTAATATAATTCCAAAATGATCATACAACCTGAAGTGAAATTTCACATTTTCATAGATAAATATGACGAATTCATCGGATAAAGATAATGTATATTTGGGACATGATTTAACGTACACTTGGCTGCAAATCGTTATATGCATAAATATTTACGAAAGTTTCGAGCACTGAAAACAGTATGAAGTCAAAACTAGCAACAAGAACGACATCAAATTCAGTTAAATTAACCATCGTGGTCCTATGTCACCAGTTCGTACAACCCCATAGGGATGTTCCCTTATAGTTTTATCTTCATCGAAACTCTTGCTAAATTTATTTTCGCTTAAATTTTTCGGTCGATAATTCATTTTTGACTAAATTTAGCATTCCAAGGGGGAAATTTGTTTTCATCTGGCGTTTACACTATCCAACTATTACCACTGTGCATCGAGCCTTGCTGTACGACCATGGCCGGAGTTGATAGTGTTGGGCCAGTGGGTGCGAATTGTATGCAAATTTAATTTGGGACATTTATCGGATGCATAACTTTTGAAATGCGATGTTGATTCCGGCGATACGGGATACGTTGAAAATGATTGTTGGAATTTTGCATTGTGCGAAAGTTGAGCCGTTGGTTGCAGAATGTTTTGAAATATATATATTTTTAGAATGAATTTAGCATAAATACATACCACGTGTGGGTGGTCCACGCAGCCTTATCAACTGCGATGAGTCGAAATTTTTGAAGCGGAAATTCAATTCAACTGCATCTTTTTATGGCTTCATGTAACGAATGCTGATTGCATGGGTTCCGTGGTTTGAAATAGGTTCATCATTCATACTTCGATTGTTCCGGTTAAGCTCATACAAAAATTTATTGCATGTTAAACGTTGACTCCAAGTTTTTTTTTATGAATAACTAGTGGTCCCGACAAACTTCGTCTTGCCATCAAGTAGGCTGTTGTAAACGTCATAATCCCCTAATGACACTTCTCCCGTTTTCCGATCATTCCGGGGATTTTTACCGAATATCAACTGTTGGGCTCTTGGCGAATCCGTTAACCGAGGTTGATTTGCGAAAGTGGGCAGATCCTGTTACTAAGCATAGTGCTCTTATGAGCACTTTCAAAGTTATGAAATAATGAGCTTTCTATACCAATTGGCTATTTTTGTGTTAATCTATCGTGTGTTAACCGCAAATATACTCTAAGCCCTGGGAAGTCGAGAAAATTTCAAACCCGCAAAGATCTTCCAGCTGAATACGAACCGATGTCTTCCAGCTTGGTATTGCTGCGCGTTAACCGCTGCGACTATTTGAGCCTTACACGCATGTTTCTTCTAAATTGCTTAAAAGAATTTTACTTGTACTCTGCTTTTTGACAATCCTCTAAAACGCTCTCTTCAGATTAAACCAAAACCTTCTCTAGGAGATTTCAACGAAAGATTTCTTTAGATTCTTCCAAAGATTGATCCAACTATAATCTTTTTTTTATTTTTTATTTATTTTTTTTTTTTTATTTATTTGACGTCAAGCATTTTGTAGACCATTCTAAATTACATTGTGTTCTTAATATCTATATGTTTATATATTATAAATTTGTTGAGTATACTCGATTCATAATTCATTCCTCAGTTACTATAGTTTTGTATATCAAAAAAGTATTTTTTCAGTTTTGCTCGAGACATGTTAACATCAATCATTTCACAATGCTGATTATATATAGCCATCATCTGATTCATCGGACTAAATTTAGCGTAATTCGTGCGATGATGACCTACTGTGAACAAGTAACGATTGCGCAAGTGACGAGTTGGAGTATAAAAATTCAGTTTTGAAAGTATATCAGCACAATCAATGCGCTGTGAAACAATATCGTTAACAAAAGAAACCATAGCATAATCACGACGCACTTTCAGTGATTTCATATTGATAAGCATGCATCGTGATTCATATGATGGTAGAGGAAGTACTGACCAGCTTAAATTACGTAGTGCGTATAATAAAAACTGCTTTTGTATCGATTCTATACGTTCTTCATGTTTTTTTGTGTAAGGTGACCAAACAATACTACAATATTCTAATATTGATCTTACATATGCAACATATAGTATTTTTAATGTGTAAGGATCACGAAAGTGTTGGCCAAATCGTTTTATGAAATTGAGCATATTTCCTGCTCTATGAATTATTGCATTATAGTGATCTACAAATGATAGTTTTGAGTCTAAGATAACTCCTAAGTCTCTTATTTTATCACATTTTTTTACATGTTCGTTTCCTAAAACAATAGACATATTTGGTGTGGTTCGTTTTCTGCTATAACTTATGAGGTTACATTTTTTTATATTCAATTCCAATAAACTTTTGCAGCACCACGTGTAGAAAATTTGTATCTCATTCTTAAAAACATTATGATCGTCATCATTCTTTATTTCTAAAAATAGCTTCATATCGTCAGCATATATAAGGACCCTCAGTTTGTTTAGAATATAAGAAACGTCATTAACATATAAAATAAAAAGAAGAGGGCCTAAGTGTGAGCCTTGAGGTACTCCAGATGTAACATGTATTGGATTTGATCTTTTCCCATTGAATTTTACTATTTGCTGACGGTCGTTTAAATAGGACTTGATCCACTTAAGGAGACTCATTTCGATTCCCATTTTTTCAAGCTTGAAAGTCAACATTGGAATGTCCAGTTTATCAAATGCTTTACTAAAGTCAGTGTAAAGAGCTTCTACGAAGTAACCTTTATCCATTGCACTCAGTGAGTAACTTACAAATTCCAGAAGGTTCGTAGTGGTCGAACGACCTTTGAAAAAGCCGTGTTGAGCGTTTGTTATACGATTTTTTATTTGGGCAAACATATTTTTTTTTACAATTGACTCGAAAAGTTTTGGAATACATGACATAATAGCAATACCGCGATAATTTCGAATTTCCGATTTCTTACCTGATTTATATATTGGTATGAGGAATGATTTTTTCCATACCTTTGGAAATTGGCCAGTTTGAAGAGACATATTGAATAACCAAAATAATGGAGTTGTGAGTTCAGTTGCTAAGTTTTTTATGAAACCGGGTGGAATTTCATCTGGCCCTGATCCTTTAGTGGCGTCCAAATTTTTAAGACCAAACAAAATGTCTTGAACATTTATAGAATTAACGCCAACATCACTCGGAAAGTCAGCAAAATGTGAAAAATAAGAATAATCTCGATCGTTTTCCGAAAATGTTGAATAATTTTCTTGAAAAAAATTTGCGAAAAGATTGCAAATATCTTCAGAATTATTTCCTACTTTTTCATCCAAAGTCATCGTTGATGGAAAGTTGCACGATTTGAGTTTTGTTTTAACGTAATTGAAAAAATTCTTCGGACATGACTTTATTTCATTTTCAGTTTTTATGTTGTACTCGGTAAGTGCTGTAGGAATGGCTAAATTGAGTTGGTCGCAAATAACCAAATATTTTTCTATCTATATTCAATATCCTTAACAATAAAATACTACAATACAAATGGTGTTCTACAATTTATTCACTCCTTCGTCTACATTGAGCAGTAAATCGAATCAATCATCTTAGCAGTTTAAACCATAAGCTTACAAACGGTCATGAATAGAAAGTGAAATCAAACAAAAAACAAAACTCAACCATTAGAAGGAGCGACCATCCGGAAGTCATACATTGCATATGGGTCTGCTAGCCACACTGCACCGAACACATGACGACCAGACTTCTGTGAGAAAATCAACTCCACAGAACAAAAATAAAACATTCTCCCTCCATAAGGTAAGCTCCAGTTTCCAGTTCAGTTCATCTGTTTGCCGTTGTTAGTAGCTAGCGAGCATGCTGCTTGTTTCTCGTGTCATGAGTTTACTCCTGTTTTTCTTCGACGTTGAAAGCTTTTTCCTTTCCAACGTGGAACCCCAACCGCTTTATCCCAATCCAACCAGGTTGAACTTTTGCAATGAAACCGACTAGGAACGAAAACGAATTGCAGTCAGCTTTTTACTAACTTTTACTTTTTCTGCTTGAGTCCACTTGATGGTGTCCAGTAGTCGGATGGGTGAATATGGAAAAATCTAAGCGAAACAACAACGGGAATGTGAAAGAAAAGCAAATCCTTGTGAAGGAAAAGTTTGAAATATCGTGCCTTTAAGTGTACAAACTCAACCAGAATGAAAAATGGTTTTCTTATAAAGGGTAAGTGTTCCCTTAGTTGTGGGTGTTCCTATAGTTGCGGTGATGCCGTTTTCACTGATTTTATTACATTTGCCACAGAACCGACACTGCCAATCGACGTATTGGCTTGTTGATACACGGAATAGTTAAAAAGAGCGTTCAAATTAGCATAAGCATAAGCATAAGCATTGATGACCGTACAATTCGTAGTTGCTACTCCGTGATTGACCAGAATAATCGAAGTTGCACAAGGAACCAAGAGATGTAGCTTGGGAGTAGCTTTCCATCTTCAATGTACACTTTCAAGAACTCTAGACATTGAAAAGTCAATAACGGCGCCGGCCACGTCCTGTTACTAGAGACCGAGATCACCTCTGCATCTCCATGGTTGTCATGGGAAGGAGTTTTGTTAGTGGGGAGGGATGATAGCTGCATGATCAGGATTCACCTTGGTAAGTGATGCGATTCATGCAACTTCAGTTCAAAAAATCACCTAAAAGTACTCTAAAGAAAACGTGAACATACGATAAGTCGACTCTTTTAGCGTCGAACCATTCAAAGGTTATGTTTCAAAATGATAAAAATCAGTTAAAAGAAAAGGTATGGGGTTTTTTAATGTTAATGTACAAGAGCCTAGGTCGACACTTACAGTGACGAACTCTTCATATTTTGTTAGGTCAATTCATTTAGGTAACATTCCTACCGTTGTCATAATAAATATATGTTCCATAATATATTTTACATTTGAAATTAAAGCATGAAACGAGCTCACCAAATTGATCATCATCCATCCTTGATTGAGGGGCTGAAACTACTTTAATCAGCATGCTCATTTCACAAAACGAAAATATCACTCCGTCGACGCGAGAAACTAAACTCGATTGCACTCAGAACGCGTGCAAACTAAAACGAGAAGAAAAAAAAAACCGGTGGCGCGACGATGCAAAAAAAAAAGATTTTTCTAGTGAAGAGGAAACGAAGCCAAACCCCAAACCTCCCAGACACGAATCTAGAGATCCAGACAGCCGCCGAAGCAGAAAACCTTATCGATTGGTCCCGCCAGCGAGCGAGCATTCGATCAAGCCCTCAGCCCGATCCGCTGTCCCGCTCTCTAGACCCGTGCACCCGAAAATTTGAGGTTCAGCCACGATACATCTTCACCTTTTGCTTGGGCTTTAACGAAACACTGCTCAGCAGAACGCGTGCAGAATAACCGTTTCATTTTCGCTATATACACTTTTTTCACAAATTGCACCAGCCATTTTACTGGTTTCACCAGCCAAATCTAGTAATTTGCAAAGACGATAAAAACGTGACAGATAAATTTTCAACACATCCGTTCGCGCGTGCTGCCTACTGCGATCTCTCAGTTAAAAAGAGCGTTCAAATTGCTTTAAAACTGATCATATATCACTAAAATTGTTAAAACTTTTCTTGCTTGTACCAATACTTGCGGTAAAGTGTCCTATAGTGGAGGATCCCGTAAGAAAACAACAGATACCGCAACTATAGGAACACAAATTAAAAATTTACTGCAACTAAAAGAACAGCGTACCAATGGTGGAGGTATTATTTTTCACTGACATGCCGTGGATTACTGCGATGAAATCATTTTTCTCATTAAGTCAATGGTCGTTACTTCCCGTTACAACATTAACATGTACATTACTTGCGCTTCTTGAATTTAGGTGGTTAAATGAAGTTCAATCGTGCTTATTACCTCCACTATTGGTACATCTACCATATTGAAAATGTATGTTTTGAGTTATATTGTGTATTCCGTTCCGGTTTACCTACACAATTTGCAACAAAATATTACATAGGTCTACCTCAAAAAATTTTACAATATATTTTGTAAAAATGCACCAAGAAATATAAACAGTCGACTCTCCATAACTCGATATTCAAGGGACCATCGACTTATAGAATTATCGAGTTATGGAATATACCGACACAAAAAATCACAAAAAACGAAGGAACAAATTTTTGTATTTCCAATACGCAAAGGACCACTTCTGTAAGAAAGCAATATTATTTTGTTGAAAATTTTACAAACTATCATTTGAAAACTTTTTTTAGAAATGTTCGAAAAATCACGTTATTTTTAATAACAATGTTTGTTATTGTTTTCATATTTATCAACTTTCATTACAACTTGCAAGTATTTATTCATCTCCAAACAAGAATTAGCCCAAGTTTCTCCAAATAAGAGAGATTTTTAAATAGATATCGAGTTATGGAGAGAAATTTACCTCTCACGTGACATCGACTAGTGGAGATATCGAGTTATAGAAATATTGACTTATGGAGAGCACGATGTATGGAAATTTGAAGGGACCGAAAAATCCATAAAGTTATATAGTATATCGAGTTATGGAATATCGAGTTGTGGAGAGTCGAGGTATTATTTTAGGAATTTCTACAGGGATTTTTGTGCAAGTTCGTTATTGGATGCTTCCAAGTATTTCTCTAAAGGAGAATCCAGGATCCTCTAAGTCTACAAATTCCATCGAGAATCCTTTCCGATGTTGATCTTGGGATGCCTCCAGGAATTTTACGGGGGTTCAGTGTCAGGAATTTATTTTTGAATTTCTGAAAAAGGAGTGGAGGAATATGAACATATCCAGTGGAACTAACAGCCTTCATAGATTCTTTATAAAATAATTCATCAATTCCTACATTGTTTGCCTCAGGGATTCTTCCACGCATATTTTGAAGAACTTGGTTTGGTTCAGTCAAAATAATAACGCTATGATTTCTGCAAAAATTCTTCAGCTAAAAATTCCTTCAGAAAGTTTTTCCATTAGTTCACCTTGGAAATTATCCACTGTCTTCTTCAAGAATTCGAACAGTTTTTTCTACACAACATCTTCTATGAATTCCCTATGAGATTACTTTAGGAATTCAATAACAATTTTTTTCCAGAAGGTTTTTTAGGATTTGCTGAAGGTATTCTCCTACAATTTCCAAAGTGTTTTCTTCACGAGCTGCTTTCCATAAATATCGATGATATTCTCTGATTGTTTATTCAAGAGTCGTCTCCACTCATCGGTTCCTCCCCTTGGAACGCCGCCTCATCGCCGATCCTCAGTTGAAGCAGACATACACAGCATTCATCTACGAGTATGCGAAGCTCGGCAATATGCTTCAACTTATTCTCTGAAGAAATTCGCCGTCCGAACCAACCTGAACGTATTAGACTCCCAACCGTGACATATGGTATATCTTCCGCTCCGTACCTCGCAATGAAATGCCTCTAAACCCTCACTAACATTGGAAAGGAAAGCCATCCTGTTTGGTCAAGGATTTTTATGTGGACGACCTGCTCACTGGTGCCGACAGTGTAAAAGAAGGACAGGAACTTGTTCTACAGCTATTCAGCTGATGAATTCTACTAGATTACAACTTCGAAACTGGGCATCCAATAGCCCACAGATCCTTCAAGTCGTACCTGAACACTTGAGGGATGAACGTACTCTTCTCAATCTCGAAGCTACCTCGCCGGTCGAAACTCTCGGTCTACAATGAAACACTCACAATGACTAATTCTCTTTCGAGGTACCGAAACACAGCGATGTTCATCCTGTCACACAGCGAATTGTCCTTTCGAATATCGCATGGCTTTTCGACCATCTGGGACTATTCGGCTCAGTGGTAGTACAAGTTAAGCTGTTCATGCAAGTATTGTGAAGAGAAGGTAAAGCGTGGGACGGTGAACTCAGTAAATCTGCTCAACAATGCTGAGTAGATTTCCGTGAAAATCCTTAAGACATTGCAATCTTAAGTGTACTGCGTTGGGTCTTCGCTACAGTATTGTTGCGGTTGAAATTCATGGTTTTTACAATGCGTCAATCTTGGCCTATGGCACCTGCATCTACATCGGATGACGATATCTTTGTTAATCTTCTCACCGCAAAATCCAAGGTTGCTCGTTTTGGAAATTCGAAAACAAACCCAACGATAAGTCTGTCGTGCCTGGAGCTACCCGGCGCGCCGCTTCCAAGCCACCTCTTCGAAAAGAAGTACCCATAGTCTAGCATTGGCTACCTTCTTATCCTTCTCGTTGAAAAACGTTTGTGACCAACCGGGTTTCCGAGATCTAGCGAATGATTGTCAAAAGAATCTGGGCAGATGTGTCTGAAACACCCCCAAGCGAGTTGAAGGAATTCACTCCTTGGTGCAGTGGTTCCGATTGGCTTCGACAACCTTCCCGCTTTTGGCCATCGTTGTCTGCTCCCGTTCAAGACGAGTATCCGCCGTGTATTCACGAAGTTGGTTGCTCTAGTCCGTAGATTCCACTACATCTCCAACCCGCGATATCGGAATGCGAAACGCACGGGTTACTTGTCGACTGCTGAACTGTTGAGCAAGTCCAAAAAAACTCCCGACTGAAGTTACTTCTTCCTCGATTGGTCATCGACGTATTGCATGTCGGTGGCTGGCGGAGGAACGCTCCAGTTACGTACAACCAACGCCATCCAATGATGCTTTCGAATAGACATCCGCTAACAGAAATGAATTTGAGGTTCTACCACCTCAACAACCTCCACGCTGCACCACAGTTAATAACAGCCGCAGTTCGGGAACGATTCTGGACGCTTCGTATTTGCGACCAAGTGGTGCATTCGTGCCTAAGATGTTTCCGCTGCAAAGCTGAAGATAGGGAACATCTGATGGGTGAATTGCCATAAGAAAGGATTACTCCTACGCTACCATATCTCCGCTTCAGAGTTGACTAATGTGGGCTCTTTTTCTACCGTACCAGCAGAAAAAGGAGCTCCAATAAGGTGATACGTCGCCAGCTTTAAATAATGGCGAACTCACCCGTATTTTTGGATCTCAACAAGATCAACATCTGGTTACCAGCAGCTGCGCTGATGACGGTATCACGTCCAAGTTCATATCCCCGAGATCTCCGAATTTCGGTGTCCTTTGGGAGGTTGCCGTCAAGTCTCGATCCTATTTTTGAATGAATTCCTAACTCTCCTCACTCAAATAAAAGCCTGTCTCGATGACCTGGAGGTACTCACACCAGGGCACTTTCTGGTCCATCAACAAATAATCGCGATGCCTGAGCCAAGCATGGCTGATGTTCCGATGAATAGGCTCGACAAGTATTAGCAAATCTAAGAGTACATACGTCGGATTGCTGATTGATTGATATTTTTGACAGTACTATGGATGAATTGGAACTATTTGTTGGTCACCGAAAAACAATAATAGCTTGGATAATTACCACGTGATCACTCATTCTGCAGTGATTATGATCTAGACGGTGGTGTCGGTTCACTGCTGTTGGTTGTCAGATCAATATGATATAAATAGCTCGAGAGTGATACTGATAGTTTTAGTCCATCAGCCATCAGTTGAACTGACTGATATTGTGCAACTCTGCTTCTGACGTAATTTTATCCAGATCATTGTAGACAAGTAATTGTGGAGTTCCTCCGCAAGGCACTTCGCCACTATTACCTTCGGCTTTTGTGGAACTGCGTTCAATCGACTGCACCCTGGACTCTGTGGTACTGTGTCTTCTGTCGTTGCTGCTACAGCTGTTACTGTACTTACTCCTGTTGCGACTGGTTCTTCTACAGCTTTCATCGATGGTTACTGAATTCACCCAGTGACATACACTCCTGTCCTGCTATAGGGTTACCCCTCCAAACCGCTATCTCTACCGTTGATAAGTAGTCGCCCTCGTGATCCCATGGTTAAGGTGAAGCAATATGGTCATGCTAGGGATGACAAGGTGTCTTTTTTTTTTCTGTTCGGAACATAAACCACTGCGACCAATATTTGATCTATTGTAGTATATCCCGTGTCCTTTGTGTAGTGCATGTCGTTTTACTTTGTCACTATCGAGAAGTGATAAAGCATTCGGTTTTCTTACAGTTGTAATTCCTAACTTGATCACAGGAAAGGATTCTAACTGAAAGGTTCCTACCCTTCGAAGAGTGTGGTGCATGCACTCTCCACAGGCGCGCCCCTTTATCAGGCAAAATCGGATCCCTCGATAAAGCCAAGAAATTACACCGATATTGTCCATGCATCAGAATCCTAGTCCTTACTTCTTCAAACTAGAGAACAAAATAAATAAAAGATTAGAAAACAAATTGTTGAATTCGACTCATTTTTTTTCCTTGTCTCAAAATCATTCTCGGCAACTGGGAAAACCGAGACTTGTCACTTTCAACAAGGTTTAAAATGTAACAAGGACTAAAAGTGTTCCTTTGATTACTATAACATCCTGTTCTCTTCGTTTGAAGCAGTCAGGACTAGGGTTCACTGGTAGATCTTTACCCCATAACGCACCACGAAAAGGTGATCTACCCGCGTTATGGGTCCACACACAGTCCTGGATATGAACCAGGTAAAATGTTCATCACATAGAGAAAATCTTGAATCATCACATCACATAGAGAAAATCTTGAAAACCTCCTGGATTTGTTTTTTTTTTTAGAAATCCCTTATGGACCTTAAATAATCTATAGAGAATTTACTGCAGAAAACCTTGTTCAAATACTCGAAGAAAGTAGTGTAGAATTTCCTAGAGGAACTTACGGACTAACTTTTTAAAAATTCCTGGAACCGTTTCTGAAGCAATTCTTAGCAGCAAATTCATTGCGGAGAAATTCATTGCGGAATTACTTGTTGAGTACCTGACCAAATTCTTCAAAATTTTCATGGAGGAATCCCTGATGCAATTAATGTAGGAATTGGTATATTGTTTTTAAGGATCATCATGGCTTCTAGAAAATAAGAATCATTTATGGAGGAGTCGTATTAGAAATTTAAGGAAAAATTTCTAGGAAAAATTTTGTTTTGATCCCTGGTACAATTCCATGAGGCATCCTTAGGAGGTTGGAGTTCGGGACTTGTTCCCGAGCGCCAATGAAAAACTACTAGTTGGCGGTTCTTTCGGAGAGCAACCGGGGGCCCTGGAACCAGGTTTCTGGCCTCTAGTCAGCCCAAGCAGAATCTGCTTGGGAGATGTGCCCTCCGGGACACATTAGGACCAATACTAGTGAGGTCTTAATTCTGGTAGACTGGCTGCATACGTACCTGGACTGAATCTCGGAATACTATGTTGTATAACTTGGCGCAACAGAGCTGACAGCCGTGCTAATTCATTACCCTAGTAAGAATGGATGCCGCTCCGAAACGGCGAGTAGGGTAATGGTTTGATTGCCCCCGCCCCGGTAAAACCTTGGCAGGCCTCCAAATACGTTCAAAACTCGCCTTTTTAGTCGGTAGAAGTAGGCTCAGATGCAAATTCTTGACTAGCGCCTGACTAAGACACCTTGGATTTCTAAAAAAAAACAAATCCAGGAAGTTTTCAAGATTTTCTCTATGTGATGTGATGATTCAAGATTTTCTCTATGTGATGAACATTTAACCTGGTTCATATCCAGGACTTTTATCCAAAGACTTCTTTAGTGATTTCTACACAAGTTGCTTGCTCCAAGAAATTGTCAAAAACGTGAAGGAATTCCATCAGGCATTTCTTGTTGAATTTAACTTTTGGCCCAGCAACAACGTTCTAGATTTTTTTATTGATTTCTCATGAATTCCCTGACAGATACTTCAGAAGAGTGTACTGGGATTTCTAAATTATTTCCTGGATTTCTGCAGCAACTTTTTAACAAATGCCTTTACCTTTCAAATGGATTTGAAAAATAATGAAATAATGTAATCAATGAAAAATTGACTCAAAATGCCCAAAATGCACTAGAGAAGCTCATAAATAACTCCTCATGCATTCTTCCAAAGATGATTGTAAGAATTCCTCTCTATATGTCTTCAAAAGTTTCTACAAGTATTTATTACAAACATAATTACATTACTTATCAAATGATTTCTCAAATTATGCAAAGTCAAGTTCAAGAATGACTTCAGGGATGTATTGAATAAATTCTACAAGGATTTCTTCTTTGGAGATTTCGCGAGGATTTTTTACAGAAATTGTTGTATGCGTTTCTCCAAGAATTCTTTCAAACTTTCTACCTCCATTCCGCAAAAAAAAATATGTTTGCTCTGAAAAATATCCAAGAACTTTTTTAGTAGCTGAAGCTTATTGTTTTTCCAAAAATTAATTTGCTGTACAAATTCAGATTTGTGTCAGCCCAACATGTTTCTCACTCTCAAAAAAATATTTTACCGTAAATGTGATGGGTACGGTTTGCATCAATCATTATCGATGCACCGAGACAAATATAGCCCAAAACATCAACGGCAAACTAACTTCTATGAACTGTTTTCGGGAAGTGAGGCTACTTTGTTTCGCTAATTAATATCAGATGGTTGGTTTCTCGTTGCCCATGGACATTCTGATATTCATTTAATTACAGATTTGTTTATGGATAACAAACTTATCCGGCAGGTATGCCTGGGGGTTGACATGAGAGTAGCAAAAACAAATTTTAATGATCTTTCACTGCTTCTAGGGACTGCTGGCAGAATTCATTAGCATCGTTGAAACATGTTATTTTTGAGTATATCGCGACATTTCTTTAAAAAAAACTGAAGCAAATTTCCCCGAATCTTTGTTTATATAAATTTAGAAGAAACGCAAAATTATTAAGTAAGAACTTGCTAAGGGTAAGCTTGAATTCCACCTATCGATTTTTTTTCGGATTGGAAGTACTTTTTGCATTTTGTTTCAACACCATAAGCTATAGTATAGGGGAAGGACCTGGTGTAGTGGTTAGAACACACGCCTCTCACGCCGAGGATCTGGGATCGAATCCCATCCCCGAGATAGTCACTAAAAATTTCAGTGACGACTTCCTTCGAAAGGGAAGTAAAGCCGTTGGTCCCGAGATGAACAAGCCCAGGGCTAAAAATCTCGTTAATAAAGATAGAGAAAAAAAAAAAAGAAAAGCTATAGTATACACCCGACAAATGGGGCTACTAGCATAAAGTTAAATTGAAAATTAACAACCTTCGGGACAAAAACCGACGAAAAACCAAGCAACGAAATTTGACCCTTATCATTCCTCATCAAGACTCGTCTCAAACTTTCCCAGGACCCGACCCGGAGGAGAAGAAACATTCTTATACTTACATAGATACAGCCAGTTGTCCGGATGGAGCTAACTAGCCAACAAAGTATGATCAGCACGGTCAGCTGCCATCACCCCTCTGCAAAATTGCCATTCTTGCGGTATCCGGTTTCGGTCTCGCAATATATTCTCAATAGATATATAGTTTGATAAGCATCGACGCGAAACTCACTTCGAAGATATCGTCCGGCTATTACGTAACGATTTGAAATCGCACTTCTTGATTTGATATTTCACATGAGACATTCAAACATCTTGTATGGACCATAGAGCATTGTTAAAATCCCCAACTCTTAAAGTGTTTCGTAATCTGTGGACGGCGCCCGAGACAATACAAGGTGGTCATCGCTGGCCATGCTGTTACCAAAGAAGAGCCAACCCGTTGGTAATGGAGTCATTTCCCTCACGTCAGCAGCAGAAAGCTGAACTTTACAATATGCTTGGCTGATTAGGGTACACTTTGTCCCTCTTTTTTATCGTTTCCAGCAAAAGAGAATTCGTGTACACACACGATGTTCACTGAAGTTCTCTAAGTTGAATACACTAACGAGCTTAAATAGATCATTTGAATAGTTTTAGAATCAAAAACCAAAGCTTGTAAAGTGAATTGGCCTAATATTTTCATCTTCAAAGTTCATACAGAAATTGGCGATAAAATCTGTCTACCTCTTGACCCAATATTGGTCAATTTATGTCCTCTGCCATTTGGCAACCCCTCGACGAGAGCGAAACAGAGTCCTTTCAGTAGCTAAGCACTATTGGAAAGAAGATTGGACCTCTTTATCGGTTTATCCTCTTATGCACACATATCGCAACGCTTTTAGATTCTGAAGTAGAGAGATAATGACGTCACTGAGTTCTGCAAATGTTTCTCAATCTGCAAATCATGGGCAATCAAAGTATGAGTAAGTGTATAAGGTCAATCTGGTGGATTTGTAAGGCTTCTCCCGGAAGTTTGGTAGGCTTCTCCCGGAAGCTTGGAAGGCTTCTCCCAGAAGCTTGGAAGGTTTCTCCCGGAAGCTTGAAAGGCTTCTCCCAGAAGCTTGGAAGGTTTCTCCCAGAAACTTGGAAGGCTTCTCCCTCAAGCTTGGAAGGCGTCTCTCGGAAGCTTGGAAGACTGCTCCCGGAAGCTTGGAAGGCTTCTTTGAGAAGCATGGAAGACTTCTCCCAGAAGCTTGGAAGGCTTCTCCCAAAAGATTGGAAGGCTTCTCTCAGAAGATTGGAAGGCTTCTCCCAGAAGCTTGGAAGGCTTCTCCCAGAAAATTGGTAGGCTTCTCTCAGAAGATTGGAAGGCTTCTCTCAGAAGATTGGAAGGCTTCTCCCAGAAGATTGGAAGGCATCTCTCAGAAGGTTGGAAGGCTTCTCTCAGAAGATTGGAAGGCTTCTCCCAGAAGCTTGGAAGGCTTCTCCCAGAAGCTTGGAAGGCTTCTCCCAGAAGCTTGGAAGGCTTCTCCCAGAAGCTTGGAAGGCTTCTCCCAGAAGCTTGGAAGGCTTCTCCCAGAAGCTTGGAAGGCTTCTCCCAGAAGCTTGGAAGGCTTCTCCCAGAAGCTTGGAAGGCTTCTCCCAAAAGCTTGGAAGGGTTCTCTCAGAAGATTGGAAGGCTTCTCTCAGAAGATTGGAAGGCTTCTCTCAGGAGGTTGTAAGGCTTCTCCCAGAAGCTTGGAAGGCTTCTCCCAGAAGCTTGGAAGGCCTCTCTCAGAAGATTGGAAGGCTTCTCTCAGAAGATTGGAAGGCTTCTCTCAGAAGGTTGGAAGACTTCTCCCGGAAGCTTGGAAGGCTTTTTCCAGAAGCATGGAAGGCTTCTCCCAGAAGCTTGGAAGGCTTCTCCCAGAAAATTGGTAGGCTTCTCTCAGAAGATTGGAAGGCTTCTCTCAGAAGATTGGAAGGCTTCTCTCAGAAGATTGGAAGGCTTCTCTCAGAAGATTGGAAGGCTTCTCTCAGAAGGTTGGAAGGCTTCTCCCAGAAGCATGGAAGGCTTCTCCCAGAAGCTTGGAAGGCTTCTCCCAGAAGCTTGGAAGGCTTCTCCCAGAAGCTTGGAAGGATTCTCCCAGAAGCTTGGACGGCTTCTCCCGGAAGCTTGAAGGGTTCTTCCAGAAGCATGGAAAGCTTCTCCCAGAAGCTTGAACGGATTCTCCCACAAGCTTAGAAGGCTTCTCCCAGAATCTTGAAAGGCTTCTCCCAGAATCTTGAAAAGGTTCTCTCAGAAGATTGAAAGGCCTCTCTCAGAAGATTGGAAGGCTTCTCCCGGAAGCTTGGAGAGCTTCTCCTAGAATCTTGGAAGGCATCTCTCAGAAGATTGGAAGGCTTCTCTCAGAAGATTGGAAGGCTTCTCTCAGAAGATTGGAAGGCTTCTCTCAGAAGATTGGAAGGCTTCTCACAGAAGATTGGAAGGCTTCTTCCAGAAGCTTGAACGGCTTTTCCCAACTTCAATTCTCTCAGAAGCTTGGAAGGCTTCTCCCAGAAGATTGGAACGCTTCTCTCAGAAAATTGGAAGGCTTCTCTCAGAAGATTGGAAGGCTTCTCCCCGAAGCTTGGAAGGCTTCTTCCAGAAGCTTGGACATATTTTTGCAGAAGCATGGAAGGCTTCTCCCAGAAGCTTGAAGAGCTTCTACCAGACGCTTTGGGAGGCTTCATAAATGGCTTCTGCATCTGTTGAAGTATATTTACATCAAATATTTGATTAACTAAAATTGATATTGGATAGGATATAATGTTATTATATTTTGAAGTTTATATATATGTTTTCTTATTTTACCATATAATTTGGGAAACACTGCTTTTGCCGATGATTACGACCGTTATTTGCAACATGGACACCGTGTGTGTTATTGCACCACCACAACATCGGTGTGACCCCAGCTTCCAGTACCTATACCGTCAGGACGACAGAGATTGTTTCTGTTGTTCCCTAATGGTATCACACTAACGAAGAAGATATAGATCGAGAGAGAAATAGCGATAAAAACGGTTCCTAAAGATGTGGCGATAAAATTAAATTATCTGCGCTACTGGATCCGACGGCCGTTAAAGACACTCTCAGGTTGGCTGGGAAAAGTGTTTGTGGTGCTACAGCATCCACTGCAGGAAATATAAATAGGACTGCCGTTGAGTTGATTTCAACCTAGTGGACTCCGCTAAATAGGATTTCTGACTGAAATGTTTGCAAAGATGGGCTGAAGATTCGAGATTATATTTGGACATTACTTGGATTGTCGCCAGTAGGTCGCTTTTTCAGTCGGATAATGTTATTAATAATGCTGGTTGAATCCAAGCATGGAGCGATGTTCATCGAAATTGAAAATAATCCGATCATTAAGCTTGGATACACTTGAAAGTGTTGTCAAAAGAATGATGTCACATGTATAGTGAAAATGTAGCAATTTTCGCCATAGTAGCAGTATTCCCCACCCGGATCATATACCGTTTAAATACACAATTACTTAAAAATTACGTAATATTCATTGACTCCCTCTAAAATGGTAAAGTAACCATCCAATTTATTTGAGAAAATAATAGAAAAAAAACTTGTTTCTTATTTTTGTGTCTCTGCTACACCTCACTTCGCCATGGTGTTCATCAACTCACCACTTCCCATAAGATTTAAATGTAGGTGGCGAATGAATGCCTGTTCAGGTGATCCATGATAAAATTTAAAATTCAATCCCAAAAAAATCTGTCACTCAGCATGACGGTGTCAGAGAACCAAAATTAACATTAAACATGCCCTTACGAAACCCAAATTCCGGATAATCAAATCGCAAATTGTTTGCCCACCAAAAACAATGAAGCTCAATTTCGTTTTGCTTACCCATCATCAACACCCGCAAATTTGATATCCCTCCCGCGAAGAGACCAACATTCCCGGTCAAAAGTTTAATATTAAATTTAAAGCTCAATCAAATAAAGCTTATGCTAATTACAGCTGTTCTACAGCTTGGCTGGCCATCCCTCCAAAAGTGGGGTACCGTCTTAAAACTTTTCCTTTCCAGTTCCTTCTTCGTCGATTCTGTGTGAGGCGAAGCACGTTCTCACGGTGTCCGTTTCCCACAGATGCAAACTTCTTTCGGCAAACCAGAACGTCGAACAATTTAAAATTTTCCTCCGTCGCAGTTCACGCCAATCATGGATATCGTCGTGGACGTTGAGGACCAGACATTTGAAATTCCAACAAGCAGACACCTCCGGAAAACATTTTCCAATTTCCCCCGTGTGTGATAATTTTACGCTTCACGACTGCTCTTTGCACATGGCAAAGGTACCGGGTGGGTACCGTAAGACGGGGTATCTTTGAAAATGCGGGTTACTTAGAGCGATACCCACAACATGTTAAAGGTTGTAACATAGCTTTTTAATCAGTTAAGCAAAATAAACGGACCAGTAAAGATCATCAGTCAAGTTTTTCTACGATCACTTTTTGATGATACCTATTTTTCAGAGCTTGCCCTGGACGGCCTGATTTTGAATTCAGTCTCAAATCTCTTAACTAAAAGCGTCTTTACAAACAAGCGCTAATTACATATGTATGAACTATCAAAGTTTCCCCATTTTAAGGTACCTACTTGACATTCCAACCCGCGTCTACTCAACGTGGGAACAAATTGAAACGAGGATAACGCTGGAACACTCTTGCACCACGGTGGTAACAAGTGCTTCCAGCCTGTTGAATGGGCAGTCGATGCTTATTCGCATGAGTCCAACCGTTAGTAATAATGCTACAACTGGCATGGTGACACAAACAGACGCCGTGAACCTCGAGGATCTGCCGACGAAGCGATATGAGTTTACGTCCCACGGAGTAACTCATCATCTGCAACGCAGTCAACGGTGATGTTCAGTATGTGACGAATACGTATCTATCTCTACATGCATGTTTTACAGCAATACCCTCGAGGGTGCTTTGAGCTGTGTGGTTTCCATTATCGTTGGTTGGGAAAATTCGCCAGATAGGATAAAATGGCATTAATATGGAGAATATTCGTAAATTGTGCGATTTGTGATGATTCTGAGGTCAGCAACGTGACCACACATTTAAGTTGAACTGATTTCATTACATACGGTCAGGCGAAAATTCCTGTTCGCGCCCAAATCGATCGCTCCGGTGGCAAAATCGCCCCACTATCCCCTACAGCAACGGGCATGAGGAGAAACGTCAAATACGGGAGCAACATCATCATAAGCCATTTTATGAGACGTTTCGAATCATATGGTTTCCGTTTGTTTACCAGCTTTGAAAGTTTCTGGCGGGCCGATTTATTTACGTTTCTTCTAGCGCTACATTTGGAAGGAGCTTATTCAACAATGGTGCTGGTGGCAGTGTAACAAAGTTTTTATTTTTCGCATGTAAAATTGAAATTAGCAGGCAGAGAAGATATTTTTCATTTACAGGTAATATAATACATGTAAACCGAGTAGAACCATGCGCTGAAAGAGACGGGGAGGTCATCGCCAACAAAAATGTGACCAGCGCCATTCAGATATCAGGCTAGTTTTTTGAACAACAACAATGAGCGGCCCGCCAGAAAACGTCATTCGAACGTCTCCTAAAATGGCTTATTAACAAACATATCAGCCCCATTAAACATTTGATAGTTCAATGAACACCGTGCGTTTTACCGAGAATAAAAAAAAATATTGAATTTTTATCACGCACGGACGATTTAGAGTATAAATCGAAGTGTTCCTGTTGATACGCTGCCGTTATACGCATAATTGTCCCATGTTACTTTTTGTGCATTTTGACTTTTTGCCATCAAACAGTTTATTTTTACGTATAGTTTTAGAAAACACTTACCAAAAATTAGCTTTGTTCGGAAACTCTATGAAAAGCAAGCCAAGTCAATTTGTCCCATTGATGAATTTCCACGCATAACTGTCACACTATAAAATTCGCTGCGCTGATCTCGAACAAAATATTCAGTAGGCAGTATTTAGCTAGAGTTCGGGGAAATTGTTTTGAATATCTTCTTACGTTGGCTTTACATCCCATGTGGAACACAATCTGTTTTATGTGTTTGTATTATCGGGATGCATTCATCATTCATGCGAGCCCAACGTCAAATTTGATTGAAATTTTCAATATCAAAATATTATTTCCCATCCGTTTTTACATGAATTTCAGTTGAATTTTCATGGTCAATCACAAAATTCTTCTAGATATTGGAACCGTGGTCATCGATTAGAAATTTATCGTAATTTTGAATTCATCGCGGGGAGTACTGAGGTGATCCTGCTTGAAGAATCAGTAACTACTTTAATTTCGAGTCCATGGGTTGCGACAAATCAACTTCATGATTTAGACAACCAAGTGGAATGTAACCGAGTGTTACAGGATTTTTAGAATTTTAATGTGTGCTTTATTTGTTTTGATACTGTTACGTTTCTTTGGTTAGTAGGTGTTGGGTTAGTAAGGTTATTTAAATGTAAATTGATAAAAATTGTATGTTGATTAGTAGGGTTAGTTGTTTCAAATTCAAAAATTGTTAAAGCATTACAAAGTAGAGCGGGTACAAGTGGGAGACATATTGCATAACTGAGTGGGTCCAACAACATACATATTCGGCGGGCGTAGAACATCATACAAAAGGGGTGGTAACAATGCACGTCTCATAATAGGAGAGATTGTAAGGATTGAGGCGCAAAATTAATTCGCCATCTCTGACTTAAGTTCTGGCGTTCGTGTGCTTCGGATCGTAAAATTGAAAATTAAAAGTGTCCTTACGTTGTAAGTCAAGTGAGTGGTGAAGTGAAACGGGTGACATTAAGTGTTCAATCAGGACCTTTTGTGGTACCTTAAGGTACATCGCCATTTTTGAACTCCAACGAAAGTTGGGGAAGCACACGATTCGGTATAGTGGTTTTTAGTTGGCCATTACGCCTAACCGTAAAAGATTACCACCGCTCTGGTCTTACGAGGCCATAATCATCAAGGAGCGATTCCTCGGGCCCAAAGGTGCTCTAACCGTAAAGGAGGACCTCTCTCGGCAGAGTCAATCTGGCCTTGTCCTGGGCTCTGTCGATGCTTGCCAAAGAGAGAAGACGCCAGGGAGACAAGTAGATCGCACCATTTCATCAAGTCGATCTACTTACCGATCCACCAGTCAATTTTCCGACCACCATCAACATGCTGGGAAATCCGCCGGAGGCCCAGCCAGCCGGCCCGCAGAAACATCGTCGGGGAGCGCTCGTTCATTGGCATCGCGACATCAGCATCCCCAATAGTACCGGTACGTGTCCCAAACCCTTCTACACCCACTCTACACCCACAGTTGTAATAAATTCTTAATAAATCCAACCCACACCCCATTTACAATAGATGTTTAATAAACGCCATAAGTTTCCACTTAAAATAACATTTTTTTTAAATCCCCAGTAAGGTGACAGTATCTGCACGTTGGTCGTGAAGCCCCGATTGCCCGGTAGAAAGCCGACCTTGAGACCCAGCTCGAGGGGTCCCTTGCTACTGTAAGTTTACCGCGTCGGCCAAAAATAAATCATCATGTTTCATGTATACCTCCACCAACAAAATTATGTAGGTAGTGTTACTTGCACACGTTTCATACAAAGGTATTATTGTCGATATGAATTCATCAACAACTTCATAAAAACTCAAAATCACAACTTATTTCATTTGGTAGTGAAAACATGTTTTTTGACCAAAATTATAAGCATTTTTCACACCATGCGTGTGTTGTTTACTATTTTTGGCAGTTTTCTCCTCTCTTCTCTCGCTTCTCACGGACGGAGAAAAATGCCATTAGTATGCATTTGAATTCTACAATCAATTGTACTGTATAATATCTTATATTCATTTTTGCTGTTAAACTGCGTCGTACATTGTTTTTTCTCACGCATAAAAATGTTTTACAACACTTGTGACATTGTACACCTTTTGAGTATTATGAAATTGTAAAATACGTGGTTGTAGCAAGTGTATGAATATCCAAACCATTCTAATTCCAAACATAAAAATTGGCATCACTTCCAATCAGTGAGAGCGGCGCATCCGAATCATAAACAATGTTGGCTCAGTGAATTCGCGTTCCGGTGCTGTTTTCGAGCACAAATTGACTAAAACAAGTGATTTATTGCTCCCAGGAGCATCGTTCGTGAATAATCAAAGTGTTTCAAGTATCGCATTAGATTTTTGAATTGCTACGGTGAGTAGAAATACGATTAAAAATGAATTTTAGAACGGGCACCGAAAAGCCAGCAAACAATATATCGGTGCGTGAAGAAGAAGTGATTCGGAAGTGTGTGGTATTTTACAGCACAAATCACAGCAATAACTACGTATTTGCATTCAAAAACTGGTGATTTGTGAAAAACATATTATGGAATGCTTTCAGTTAAGAAACCACCGCTCTACAATAAGGTTAGTAACTTCAAATAATCATTTTTTGTGATCGCTCTCCAAAACACTGTGCGAAGTGTGGGAGGAGGGAGCGAAAAGCAAAGGGGGAAGTAAGGTGCCATATTAGAGGCCATTTTGGTACTCATGGGGATATGTCCTTAAAATCAAGTCAAAAGAAGAATAGTTCAGTGGTTTTGGATGACCTGGCCACATACTGGGTTAGTCAGGATAACTGGTTCTTCGGTGCAAGCGGGTTGTCAAGCCTGCAGCTGGAAGAGTCGATACAGGAATTTATTACATGTAATAAACTCTCTAACTTACTCATTCACCCTTTCTTTCACTAACTCATACATTTTCTCATTATCACACAAACAGAAAACTTTGCTTTCCATCCCAAACTATAAAATCGTATTTCTTCACTTCCCCACACGTGACTCCGTTTGGCACATGTCACTTGAGCCTTCATTAGGTGCCTCAACATAGTCTTGAGGATAAACGTCCTCTACATTCGGTACAATAAATACATAAGAACGGTCATCTACAGCAGTATGCTTAGCACATAATTGGTCACTACTATCAGCGGGACTGTTATGCGTAGAAATACAAAAACCCCGTATTTCTAGGCATAACAGTCCCACTAAGAATTTCGTAGCTAAATTTACATTTTTCCCATAGCACAAACCCTTGCCTCTAATAAACACGCTATTCTTTATACTATTGTAAAGATTTTGATTTAATTTACCACACACCTGGTCAAAACGAGGCCTAAATGTGTTAAAATCTTTAAACGCGTTTTTCTCGATTGCATATTTCGGAACATGGGACAATTATGCGTATAACGGCAGTACGGAGGTCAATTGAAGTGAAAATATCAACGATAACTAAGATTATAGAAAACCACGTTTGAAAATTAGAACTGACGTAACTTTTAGCTCGGGTGTCTTGAGGTTTTTCAGAGAAGTGAATATCCTTATGATATGATCTCAAATCTGATACCTTTAGATTTATTTTTGAATGGGTTACAATCATCAATAGATATATTTTCAGTAATGCAATGAAAATTTTCAAAAATATTAGTTTTGCTCACGTTTGCAAAAGCATGATGTTCATTTTACCACAAACAGGTGTTCATTTTACCCACATAGTGCAGGTAAAATGAACATGAACATCGTTTCTTGCTAGCGATAAAAATATGTGAAAATTTAGCTGCCGATTGCCCAGTAACGTTCGATGGGTCGAAGATTAGGGCAATTTGGTGGATTGATGTTTTTCTCAACAAAACTATACCGTTTTCCGCAAGCCAATTGAAAGTAGTTTTGGCATAGTGAGCCGACGCTAAATCCGGCCAAAACAGTGGAGGGGTACTATGCTTCTTATATATAGGCAGCAATCTCTTGTGAAGACACTCAGATCGATAGATTTCCGCATTTATAGTTCCGGTAGTGTAAAAAATTGTCGACTTCAAACCACAGGTACATATTGCTTGCCATACCAGCACTTTTCGACTAAATTTCTCCACTTGAATCGACCTGTCCGTATCGTTTACATCCTCCCCTACGATGGCAGTAAAGTATTGTGGACACGGAAGGGTTTTTGAGTCCTCCTTTACATAGGTCTAATCGTCCTTCAAAACGCATGCATTCGGGCGCTGCAAAAGACGCGAGTATAACTTCGAGGCCCTTGTTGCTGCTCGCTTCTTCTGTTCTGCACTTTGTTTCGAGATTTTCTGCTTCTTGTAGGTCTTCAGATGGTTCCGCTGCTTGATTCGCTGGATCATTCCGACACTTGTTCCTGCTTTTTTGGCCAAATCACGTATTGACATCGATTTGTTCTTCATGATCAGATATACCACTTTCCGGTCCAGTTTCGGGTTGGAAGAACCGGGTTTTCTGCCTCTTCCTGGTAGCTCATCCAAAGTATAGTGCTCCCCAAACTTGTTAATGATGGTTTTAACACTTGCATGATGAATTCCAAAGCGCTTCGCCAATTTTCGCATAGTACCGTAATCTGGGGTAACATTGATCATTTTTTTGAATATTTCTTAAACATTTGATTTGAAAATGCATGTGTTGCAAATTTTATATTTTTGAAACAAGTACTGCCACCCATTGTTCGTGTTTATGTACTGTATTTTGTTTTCTGAAAGTTTAAAGCATGTTTAAAAAAATGTTTTAAGTGAGTTTTTGATTTAGCTGATATAGGGTAACATTGATCACACCATGAAAACATCGTTCGGTAATATTGAAAATATCATTACTTACTAAAATCATGGTCCCTGAAGGCGAATATGAAGGTCAAACTCTTATAAGTTATTTACTTTTTGAGTTATTTTAAAATTAAAAACACTTTGAATTGTGGAATGCGCCTAAATGTATGCAATTTCCTAAGGAAATTCTTCACGCTTCATAATAATTTGTGAATTATGTTTTATTGAACATATTTATGAAAATTTCGACAACGGAGTCGTTTTCGGCTATGTCATTTTTAGTAACAACCGCATTTCTCTTGCTCATATCGTTTACAGAACTCATGTTAGACATGATTCTTTTATGGTGTCATCCATAATCATGAAAATCATTGTTTACAAAAGTTGAAAAATTTACGCATGAACACAACTTTATTTTCGCAAAAACCTTATTGTCTATTAGCTCATGATTAGAAGAAAGAGAATCGCCATTCATGCATTGAAAATATTTCATCAACAAATGTTGATTCGAGCTTTTTACGAAGAGGGTCATTGCGATCAATTTTACCCCGCTGATCAATGTTACCCCGGATTACGGTAATAACTTTCTCACTTAGCCATGTGTCCAGAACCTTTTTTTTTCACTTCCTTTTCAATACGCGACATTTTGGAAACCAAGAATTTGAACCGCGCAAACAAGTAAACAAACAACTGATTTAACCACTCTGTTTAATCATGATTCTGCAGGTGATATTCGATAGATCCCTGTGTTATCTTCCATAAGCGCCGGTGAAACAATCGACAGATTTTTCAACCTATTTAGTCGTAGATGAAAAAAACCGAATTTAGTACTATAGGTATTCCACTAAACAGCTCGTAGATTTTTTATCACTATTTAGTCGGTTGTTGAACTGTCAAATGTTTAACCCTTAAAAGCCCGACACAAACCTTGATATCTAAAATGGCCACGACTCGGAGACAAGTAGATCAATTAATTTGAAATGAATTTTGAAGTAAATGCAGTTAGTTGGTTTTAAAGTCCTTGGGTAAAACATCCCCCTTGACCCGTCCTCCTTTTCTAGGTAACGGAAAAAGCATGTACACGGAGTCCAAAATAAACCTGAAACGAAAATCTCAATAATAAATTGAGCTAGAAGGTTGATGTCTTCGGCTGACTTATGCAGCAGCTATCTGGCGTTGAAAATTTGATTAAGAATTCCTCCGCTTGGTGGCACTAGTGACAATTTTTCATCTAATGTCTGTATCTCAAGATCCTTAATAGCTGGAAGGTTGGTGTCTTCGGCGAAGCTGTTCAGCAGATCAAGAGCTATCTGGCAGTGCAGAGTCCGATTTGGGAATTCATCCGATAGGTGGCGCTAGTGGAAATAAATCTTCAATCTGCTCTACCTCAAGAGTGACGTCACTATTTGCGCTGCATAAGAACAGCGGGAGAATGAAAGAGAGAACTAGTGGCACGCATCAATGATCTGCGCCACCTTAGTAAAATCCATCACATTGGATTCGACCAGCTGACAGTGAGTGAACGTCATCCGGACGGCACTCGGCAGGGGTGTACATCGACCGACAGTGTGAGTGACTAGTGCGTTACTCTGCCTGGCAGATCTGGAATGTTCAAGCTAAAAGATAATCGAATGTTCTAGCAACCTTCGGAAATGGTATAAAAGGCCCGGCTAATGGCGAAGTAGTGAATTCACGTTCAATTCAATTCAAATTAAGAAACAGTCCCCAGTTCGCTATCGTAGGCTTCTGCTGGTGAACGAGGCGATCAGTAGCGATCAGCCCATTCTCCCTGGTCAACAAGGTGACCAGACGAGGAGACCCCAGCCGATCAGCGAGTCGATCGGTGCCAACGGTGACATCCTTGCCACCGGCGAGGATACCAAACAGTGTTGAAACTCTATCTCAATCGAGCGAGTGAGATTCTTGCTGATCTTCGAGAAGATCGGTACCGTCGAAGTCTTCTACTGGTCAACGAGGCGCATAGTAGAAGCATACGTTCTCCCTGGTCAACGAGGTGACCAGTCGAAACAATCCTGTCAAATAGCGAGGGGTTTAACACCATCGAAGCCCTCTACTGGTCAAAAAGGCGTACAGTAGAAGCAGGACCGGTTTACCTAGATCATGGAGGTGACTAGTCGAGAATTTCCCTCCGTTCAACGAGCCGATTGGTAGTATTGGATCTCAAAGAGGCGACTAGTCGATGAAATTCCACCGATCAACGAGAGAATCGGTTCGAAGAGCGACATTCTTGCCACCGGCAAGAACACCAAAAGAGGGAGAAGCATTTATCGGTCTGCGAAATGATTGGGAACAGCGAAGCCTTCTGCTGATCAACGAAGTAGAAGCAAAGCTCGTTTTCCATAATCAACGAGGCGTGCATTAGATACGGTATCTGTGTCCCGTAGTCAACGAGGTGATCATTCGAGAAAGTCCGACTAGTCAGCGAGCCGACTAGTTTGAGGTATCCCTGTCGATCTACCCCATGAGCTACTACTCGCCGAGAGCTGTGATACCCCGCATGGATGAGATACAAAAACTTATCCATATACGTGACCAAGACACCCGAAAGATCACGTGTATCATTCATAACCTGGAGAAGGCGGAAGATGACCTGTCCAAGACGAGATCTTCACTGCTGCAAGCCTACGAGAAGATGCTGGATATGTCGTATCTGTCGGATCTAGCCTGATTCCGGCTCTATATATGAACGGACTACGAAAAATATCGAAAGCCATGGGCCAGAAAGATTGTTTCGGTACTTGGTGTGGAATATTGTACGGAAATATTAACGCGTGTGATTAGTGTATCCGAATCCTACACTATCGAGAGTACACGAGTCTTCATCGGGAGATCCTGAAACGGGTTCCGGCGACGGAGTTCAAGGAGCATGATGAGTTGCAAATAGGGTTTGACCAGCTTCATACAGAAGCGCTGCTGAAGATCGAGCAGCTATCCGCGTGTTAGGCTGGCAAATTGGCAATAGATGAGAGTGAATGCCTACACGGAAAAAAATTCTGCTCCTGGAATCATGAATAAATCATGAATATATATATTCATGGTCCTATTTTGTTTAGAAAAGAGTGCCATGAATATGGATATTTATGATTTCATGAAAAATTTTCGTGGTTTCAGGAACACATTTTTACCCGTGTAGTTTTGGAAAGCTTCCAAAATAGGCAGCGGGCAGAGTATGGCCATGAGAAGCGCTCTGACACGTCCAGCGTTGAAAAGCCACATTACGTTGTGACGATAAAAAAATTGGAGTCCATGCACACTAGTGTGGGACAAAATTTAAATTCTCGCTCCAGTCCACTTTTTGGGTTCCATTTAGGTCCCATACCAACTGTGCAAAATTTCAGTTCGATCGTAGAAACTATATTTTAGCGCCAGCCGTTCAAAGTTTGTATAGGATTTATTATGAGAAAACTTACTTTTTCAAAGAAAAATCGCCAGAGGTCGCTCATTGACCTCAATAAAAATTATGAACTCAGAACTCGATAGGTATTTCTACGATGAAGAATATTGCCGAAGACCGCGAAACAATCCGACACTTGTGAAAAAAGTTATTCAATGAAAACCTATTGGCAAGGCAACGTGATTAACACGTAAAGGAATAACAATAATAACAAAATCGGGCAAAATTTCCAAATAGTCTATGCCTTATAACTTTTTTTACAAGCATCGGATTGCTTTGCAGTCTTCGGCAATGTTCTTCATCGTAGAAATATCTATCGAAATTTGTGTTCAGAATTTTTAAAGAGGACAATGAGCGACCTCTGGCGATTTTTCTTTGAAAAAGTAAGTTTTCCCATAGTAAATCCCATACAAACTTTGAACGGCTGGCGCTAAAATATAGTTTCTCCGATTGAGCTGAAATTTTGCACAGTTGGTATGGGACCCAAATGCAAACCAAAAAGTGGACTGGAGCGAGAATCTAAATTTTTCATATAACCGTGTCCCAGGCTAATGCACACTCATCCATCCATCAAAAAGCAAACCAACCGCACTGGAATCCCTTGCAATCCACCAGCTGATCTGCGAGTTAGACTGCTGTCAGAGTCCGCTCAGAGAGGGCTCTTTGACACACCAAGAGAAAAAACGCCGTATATGCCTAAAAAACCCGAGATCCTGTCGCAATATAATCCACAGAAACTCGTCAAGCCGTCCAGCGTGAGCACGTTCGTCGTGTCTTCGGCAAGCGAAGATCGATTTTCAGGATCCGGAGTCGTTACCGGTCGAAGTTTGCTCAGATCTTGCGCGGATGAGCCGAGTGATACAGTGGCACCTGCTCGAGTAGCCAAGTCCCATGCTAGTGAAGTTTCCCTATTCCTAAGGCATTCCGGATTCATCGTCTGCCAGTGCCCACCAATGGCCTCCGAGTCATGCAGAGCCGAGTTACTCGAACGTAGCACGTGCTGTAGCCTTAGGTGCAGGAGCCTCATTGCTTGTAAGCGCACGGGAGCGCTGTACATCGTGAGACCTTTTTTGGTGCGCCTTATTTTTCTTGAGATGTGTCTCACTGCGGTCTCATGCGCTCCGTCACATGTGCTGTTTAAAATTCAGCCAATAATTGAAGTGATTTCAAAAGTTTTCAACGAGGATCGAAATTGTAACTTTTGAATCGCGAGTCTTCGATCATATCATGTAGGCCATCTAGATACCTGCATAATGAGGCGAAAATATCTGTAGAGGCTCTTCGTTATTAAGCAGTTGTTTCACAACTTGGATACCGATGGCGAGCCATAGCGCCGAGCAGCGCATGTGACGAGTCTCCCCGAGAGCACATCACCTAGCGCGCGCTTTCAGAATTTTAGTGAGCCTCCATCTAGCGCAGCACACTAGGATTCCGATGAGCTGAGAGACGGTTTGGTTGGAGGCTCGTCAGTACATTTATGTGCTCCTGAGAAATATGTAACTCTACTCGAACGCATCCCGACTGACAACGAACCGTAGAAAGTTCAAGAGGAGCAAGTATTCTCCGATTCGCCCAGAGTAGGGTCACCTAAACGTACTGCGATGTCCAACATGCCAGCAATCAAGGAACATCAGCGAAATGATTGTCTTGAACACCATCAGGAGACGACTCAAGAGGAAGCGTTCGAAGAGCCAGTTGTGGATTCATCGATCGGTGGAGTGATGTGCCGATGAAGTGGGAACCGCTACCAAGAAGCAGTCCGCGTATTCATACGTTGGGACTGTGATTGTGAGGGTGATAAAGCAATGCTACCAAATTGCCTCATTAAATGTTGAAGGTTGTCACCGTTACTGTTCCATGGTGTATTTGTTTGTAGATGATAATTATTTGGCTTACATGGTGGCTGAGGGAATAAAACTTCTCTTGAAGGAACTGCATGCGGTGCTGAGAGATTGGACGGTGGCACGAGTGATCTCGCAGACGTTGACGAATACGATCGCCGACGTTGACGAACAAGATCGCCGGCTCCAACCATGGTGAATGAAAAGCCCACTTTGATTGAGCTCTCTGGCCCGTCCAGTGTGATCCGATATGGTTACCAACGAGTCTCCGGCTGCCAAAGAGGTATCAGAGTCTGTTCGAAACTTTCTGATCATCCTGTGCGACCCAACTTCTTCACGAGGTGACATCTGCTGTACAACCGGAGTTCGGCCATGAAGAGCATTACCTGGCATCCAGTGGAAATCTAAAAGATGGCACTGTGGTCAACCAAGTGCAACCCATTCAAGAAGAGCACGGCAGGCTGTCGTTGCACGGCAGCCATTGTGTGTAACAACAGTTACCAACAAAATGAAGCTCGATCAGGAGGAGCATTCCCAGCAACCATCGAACGTGAAGACATCACAAAGTCGGCTGATGCTCTTCACTGACCCAGAATTCGACCTGCGTCGGAATATGTGGAATTGTTAGAAAGAACTTACAACATGTCGGATGGCGCTCCAGGTCTGTATAATCAAAGGACAACGAAGAAATGGCGCATGAAACCAGCCAAGCCGCTACCTGCAACATTTGCAAGCCATCCGAGCTCTGTGCAAGTCGAATGTCCACCCGGCTTGGGAAAATCACACGTCGAAATAGGTTCATCTATCTACGCCTTCCTCGCAAGCAGCAAAGGATCGGTTTTTTTCCTGGCAAGACTGCATTATAACCCATGTAACCAATGAGCACTTAAGCTAGCATTCATATAGCATTATATGCGTCTACAAAACAAGGCATCAAATGCTCATAGAACGTATAGCTGCCATAAGTGCTTCATCAAAGCAGGTTTTGGCGAAATAACGGGCTGCTTTAATGCATCACCTTCAGAAACGTTGCATCTGAGTGTCAAAATAGTGTAACGCCTCCGTGAAGATCAAAACAAAACAAAAATATTTCTCACTATCTTTCTCTTTCTCCTCATCGTAGCTGTCTAGGATGTTTCTATTTTTGTTGTGAGGTTGTTTTGTATTACTCTAAATCTTCGATTGGGACTTGATACCATGATCCGACGATTTATAGAGGTGGAATGAGGATGAAGCGCGCTGCAGGATAGGCTACAAACGGTTTGATGGTGCGTAATGATTATCTACCTACTTAAACAACATCTGCACAGCTACTCCATCGTCGAGTACATCAGTCTACCGTGCAGAATATGTTTGATTGGGATAATTTTGGATACGCGCTGACAACACCTTAATGATTCATGGGAATTGAAAATCTCTTTCCATAGTAAGCTCAGCTGGTAAGATATTATTTTCCTATGGAATAAGTGCTATTATAATCCCCTGTTAAAAGTAGAACAGGATCTTTTTCCACAAGAATAATTTTCCTTCATATTAAAGTTTCCCTATTCGATCCGAAACTTCGAAGTCGCCAACATATTGAATTGAAAGAATCCAGCTTTTCTTCCTCGCACTCGTTGACAGATGCTTACGAGATGTATCGAAAGTGCGAATGCGATTAATTATCTTCGTAGCCGCAAACAGCCATAAAATGTCAAAAGAAGTTTCTAAAGTCGAAGCAAAAGTGCAAGAGAGACGGAAGATGTTATTAAATTGGTAACATATTTCCTGTACTCTTTCTACACAGCATTCGTATAGCAATGAAGAAGCATTTTGATTGCTCGGAAACGAAAATCGTTCGTGCAATTGAACTGCTTTTCAAAAACCACCAGATTTTTAACAGCATTGCTTCTGTCGATGTAATGCATCCAAGCAATCAATCTGCTCTGTAAGGGCAGCAAGCAGTTCCAGGGCTAAACATATTCCGTTGCACTGCTTATTCAAGTGCTTATTGGTTACCTGGGAACGATATGTCTTCTTCCAAGCAGTTGAGTCCAAAGCTGTGATGTTAAAGTCACCAAAACAGCTTTTGTGAGCGAATTTGACGGATAGCGCCGACAATTTTTGTCGCATAGGATTCATCGAATGTAGCGCGGTTGTTGCACCATGGCCAGATTCATTTCCCGAACGCGTGCACGGAAAGAAATAACAATTGTGATTAAAAAAAAAAAACAGTAGCGGAAAATCAATTGATGATCATTGTCAGCAATGGTAAATCGGTCTGATGTATTCTGCGCAGTTCATATGTATTTTCCACACGTTCTCCTATAATTGTTTTTAATCCACTTCGATACCGTCAATCCGCCCCCAAACTGGATGGCGTACACTCAGCTTAACGCAATTTATAATTAAGTATTGAGTTGTATATATTAGTATATATTAGTTGTGGTGCTAGAGGACATCTTGAAAATTCACTGAGATTCTTTCAGAAACCCTTCTGAAATTATTATATGTAGTTATTTCTTTGATCGCTCTGATTTTTCCAATAACCTCCTTGGGACTTCCTATTGGACTATCCCAGAAACCCATCTTGGGTTATTATGGAAATCCTTTCAGGATTCTGCTGTAAAATTCTGGAATTCTGCCGAAAATGATTTAATGATTGCTTTCCAGTGTAATGGAATCTATTTTAAAAATCTGGGTTCGGGGATTCTCACAAAATTTCTCGGGATTTCTTCTGGAAATCCAATCGAAATTATTATTTAAATTCTGATATTTTCCTCGTAATTCTTCAGTATTTCTTCCGTGAAACTCTTTGAAAGTTCTTCAAAATCCCTTTGAGATTCTTTCCGAAAAATGTCTTAGATTATACCTATTACTCTAGAATACTCTCGGAAAGACGCCTGAGACTATAATCAAAAAAATCTATTATTTCACTTCACTTTCTTCCGTGCAAATTCTTGGGATTCTTTCGGAAATTCCTCTGGAATTCTTTTGTAAATCCCAATGGAATTCTCCCAGAAATCCCTGTGGTATACTTCCAAAAATCCTGCTAAGAATCTTCCAGATGACGGGGATTTTTTTAAATCTTTATTTATGGAAATCATCCGAAAATTCCTCTGTAATTGTTTGTAAATCCTCCTTATATTCTTACAGAAATCCTTCTTATATTCTTACAGATTTATTGCTATTGATTTTATTGTTTCTGCCTGAGATAATTTTGTATATCCAGAATTTTTCCGAAAATTCCTTCGTGATTCTTTAGAATTTTTTTCTAAGATTTTTTGAGAAAAAAAAACTCTGAGATTCTTCTGGAAATTCATAAGGAAGTGTTTTTGATTTTTTTCGTGATTTATCATTGATTTTCCTTGAAAATTTTCTTAAATCCTTGGCAGAATTTTCTGAAAATCCCTCTTGACTTCAAATGGAAATCCTCCAAGAAAACTACCGGACAGCCACTGGGACTTTAAAAAAATACCTATGAGATTCTTTGATTACTGATTTCTTTTTCTGAGCATCTTTTGAAAGTGACTTTTAAATGGTTCTGGAAATTCCATTTGAAATTATTCCGTAAATCTTTCTGGAGCTCTTCTGGACATCGTAATTATTCTGGAAAATATTCATGAAATCGTCTGGATGTCTGTGACTTTTCATTGAATCTTCAGGGGTTCTTGCGAAATAACTTCTGGGATTCTTTTGGATATCACTGTAAAAAAACATTCAAAATCCATTCGAAATTCTCCTGAGATTGTTTCAGGAATTTACGAGAATCCTTAAAAAAAATTCCTTTAGAAATCTCCCTGATAATATTTTAGTGATTTCTCTGTGGTTCTTCTGTAAATCGACCTGGGATTCTTCCGGAAACCCTCCTTTAATTCCAAAGCAATTTCCAGAAAAAATTTCAGAAGGATATTTTTAAGAATCCTGTATATTTTTCCCTAAGAATCTCAATGTAATTAAACAAAATACCAGGACAATTTACCGTTCAATCCCACAAAAACTTCCGGTGGAATTCTTGAATGCTTATCATTCAAGCAGAATTCCAGTCGTATTTCCGGATGAATTTCGGCAGGTTTTACGGAAGAATCCCAGCAGAATTTCTTGAAAAATTCCAGTAAAATTTCTGGAAGAATCTTTGAAAGTTGTTTTGAAGTCCTCCAGCAGGATATCAGAAAGAAATCTGGGGGTATTGTAGAAGAATTTCCGAAAGAATCCTAGAGAGATAGTCGAAATAGTAACAGTTTTCTTGAAAAATTCAGGAAACTCCCAGAGTCTAGAGGTAATTCGGGAAGAATTTCTGCAAGAATACTTAACAGAAGGATTTGAAGGATCCTCAGAAAGATTTTCGAAAGTATCACAGAAGGCTTCCCGAAAGAATGCTAGAAAGATATCTGGAAGATTTCCTACAGAATTTTTGGAAGAGTCCCACACAAATTTCAAGAATATGGACGTAAAAATCTCAGTGGCATTTCTAGAATAATTTCAGAAAGATTTTCGGAAGCATCCTCGAAAGTATTCTAAAGGGATTCCGAAAGCATCTCAGGTGATTTCCGGAAGAATACCAGAGATATTCTCATAATAATCCCAGAAGTATTTCCGGAAAAAGGCCAGAGTTATTTTCGGAGTAATTCTCGACGAATTTGTAGTAGAGTCGTAGTACATTTTTTGGCAAAATCCTCTAAAAATATCCAGAATAATTGCATCAGGATTTTTGTTAGAATCTTCCATTGAATTTCCGAAAGAATCTTCGAGAATTTCGATTCGAATTTGATTTCCAGGATTTCAAAAGTAATCCTTAAGGAGATAAACGCAAACTCACATACAGATTTATGCAAATATTCCAATAAGATGTCCAGAAGACTCACAAAGGATATCCGAAAGAATCTCAGATATAGTACCGGAATGCTAACGATGTTTTTTAGATGAGTTCAAAAGCGATATCTGTAAGTATTCTGTGATTTCCAGAAGAACTTAGAGAAAAATCAGAAATAATCTTTAGATTTCCAGAACAATCCCAGAGAGGTTTTGAAGGATTCATAAGTGATTTAAGGAAGAATCCCAGGAGGGAAATTCCATAGAATTCTGGAGTAATTTCTGGACCAATGTCTTTTTATATGCTGTATCAATATTTACAAGTAATTATAATAAACAAGTATTTATGGAACAATAACAATTTTAATTTATCGCCATAATTGAACGACAATTTTAATTAGAATGTGCATCCACCACATCATCCCTCTCAGAAGGATTATGATTCTAAATATTTTTTTTGCGGTGATTCAGAATTGTAATCACATACTAGTTTAATTGTATGTGGTGTCATTCAATATTTAAAATAAGATTCGTTAAGCCGAACATGTTGATCCTTCGACATGAACCAACGAGCATTGCTTGAAATAATGAGATTTTTTCGATTACTTTGATTACTGATTTCTTTTTCTGAGGATCTTCTAAAAGTTACTTTCAAATGATTCCGAAAATCCCGTTTGAAATTATTCCATGAATCTTTCTGCAGTTCATCTGGACATCGGAATTATTCTGGAAAATATTCATGAAATCTTCTGGATGTCTGTGAATATCCTTTAAATCTTTCAGGGATTCTGGCGAAATAACTTCTGGGATTCTTTTGAATATCACTGTAATTTGGATTTAGAATTCTCATGGGATTATTTCAGATATTAACGATAATCCTTCAAACAGAAGTGATGTTTCTGTGAATCGCCTTGGAATTCTTCTGGAAATCCTTCTATAATCCCAAAACAATTCCCAGAAAATTTTTCAGAAGGATATTTTTAAGAATCTCAATAGAATTTCTGAAAAATACCAGAACGATTTACGGTTGAATCTCACGAAAACTTCCGGTGGAATTCTTGAATGATATCCGGAAGAATAACAGTCGTATTTTTGGATGAATCTTAGCAGGTTTTACAGCACAATCCCAGCAAAATTTATTGAAAAAATTAGAATAGAAAGATATCCGAAAAAAAAACTCCAACAGGATTTTTGTAAGAGTCCCAGGAGTATTTCAAAGATATTGGCGTAAAAATCTCAGTGGAATTTCTTGAAGAATTTCAGAAAGATTTCCGAAAGCATCTCAAGTCATTTTTGTAAGAATACCAGAGGCATTCTCATAGGAATACCAGAAGTATTTCCGGATAAAAATCTAGAGTTATTTTCGGAGGAATTCTCGAAGAATTTCTAGTAGAGTCGTACATTTTTTGATAAACTACTTTTACTTATTTGGCTTTACATCAATTATCTTGATAAAGCCTCGCCAACAATATTTCGCCAATTTCCTCGGTTCATGGCCGCTTCTCTCCATCCTCGACTGTGACCCACGCTCTCCAGGTCCTGGTGTACCTGATCAATCCACCTAGCTCGCTGCGCCCCACGCCTTCTTGTTCCGACCGGATTCGTGGCGAACACCATCTTTACAGGGTTGTTGTCCGGCATTCTTGCAACATGCCCTGCCCAGCGTATCCTTCCAGCTTTAGCTACCTTCACGATACTGGGTTCGCCGTAGAGTTGAGCGAGCTCGTGGTTCATCCTTCGCCGCCACACGCCGTTCTCCTGCACGCCGCCGAAGATCGTCCTTAGCACTCGGCGTTCGAAAACCCCAAGAGCTTGCAAGTCCTCCTCGAGCATAGTCCACGCCTCATGCCCATAGAGGACTACCGGTCTTATGAGCGTTTTGTACATCGTGCATTTGGTGCGGGTGTGAATCTTTCTTGACCGCAGTTTCTTCTGGAGCCCATAGTAGGCACGACTTCCGCTGATGATGCGCCTTCGTATTTCCCGACTAACATTGTTGTCAGCCGTCAACAAGGATCCGAGGTAGACGAACTCGTCCACCACCTCGAAGGTATCCCCGTCTATCGTAACACTGCTTCCTCGGCGGGCCCTGTCGCGCTCAGTTCCGCCAACCAGCATGTACTTTGTTTTCGACGCATTCACCATTAGCCCGACTCTTGTTGCTTCGCGTTTCAGGCGGGTGAACAAATCTGCCACCGTTTCAAATTTTCTCCCAATAATATCCATGTCGTCCGCGAAGCAAACAAATTGTCCGGATCTCGTGAAAATCGTGCCTCGACTGCTAAGTCCGGCTCTCCGCATGACACCTTCAAGCGCGATATTGAACAACAGGCACGAAAGTCCGTCGCCCTGTCGTAGTCCCCGCCGAGACTCGAACGAACTGGAGTGTTCGCCCGAGATCTTCACGCAGTTTTGCACACCGTCCATCGTTGCTCTGATCAATCTTGTGAGCTTCCCGGGAAAGCTGTTCTCGTCCATGATTTTCCATAGCTCTATGCGGTCGATACTATCGTATGCCGCCTTGAAATCGATGAACAAATGGTGCGTAGGGACCTGGTATTCACGGCATTTCTGGAGGATTTGCCGCACGGAAAAGATCTGGTCCGTTGTCGAGCGGCCGTCGATGAAACCTGCTTGATAACTTCCCACGAACTCGTTTGCTATAGGTGATAGACGACGGAAGAGAATCTGGGATAGGACTTTATAGGCGGCGTTTAGGACGGTGATTGCACGATAATTTTCACACTCCAGTTTGTCGCCCTTTTTGTAGATAGGGCATATAACGCCTTGCTTCCACTCCTCCGGTAGCTGTTCCGTTTCCCAGATTCTGACTATCAGCCGATGCAGACAAGCGGCCAACCTGTCCGGGCCCATCTTGATGAGTTCGGCTCCGATACCATCCTTGCCAGCGGCTTTGTTGTTCTTGAGCTGTTGAATGGCATCCTTAACTTCCCCCATCGTGGGAGCTGGTTGATTTCCGCTATCCGCTGTGCTGACGTAGCCATCGCCTTCGCTGTCCTGACCTTCTGTGCCTGTGTTCTCTGCGCCATTCAGGTGTTCATCGTAGTGCTGCTTCCACCTTTCGATCACCTCGCGTCCGTCCGTCAAGATGCTCCCATCCTTATCCCGGCACATCTCAGCTCGCGGCACGAAGCCTTTGCGGGATGTGTTGAGCTTCTGATAGAACTTCCGCGTTTCTTGAGAACGGTACAGCAACTCCATCTCTTGGCATTCCACCTCTTCCAGGCGGCGCTTTTTGTCCCGGAATAGGCGGGTTTGCTGTTTCCGCTTCAGTCTGTATCGTTCCACGTTTTGCCGCGTACCATGCTGCAGCATTGCAGCCCGCGCTGCATTCTTCTCCTCTAAAACCTCTTGGCACTCCTCGTCGAACCAATCGTTTCTTGAGCTCCGTTCCACATATCTGACAACGCTTTCGGCAGCGTCGTTAATGGCTGCTTTGACTGTCCTCCAGCAGTCCTCAAGAGGGGCCCTATCGAGCTCGCCCTCATCCGGCAACGCTGCCTCAAGATGCTGCGCGTACGCATTGGCGACATCCGGTTGTTTCAGCCGCTCGAGATTGTACCGGGGCGGGCGTCGGTACCGTACATTGTTGATGACGGATAGTTTTGGGCGCAGTTTCACCATTACCAGGTAGTGGTCGGAGTCAATGTTGGCGCCACGATAGGTTCTGACGTCGGTTATGTCGGAGAAGTGCCGTCCATCGATCAAAACGTGGTCGATTTGCGATTCTGTCTGCTGAGGTGATCTCCAGGTGTACCGATACGGGAGGCTGTGCTGGAAATAGGTGCTACGAATGGCCATGTTCTTGGAGGCGGCAAAATCTATCAGTCGTAGGCCGTTCTCGTTCGTCAGCCGGTGAGCGCTGAACTTTCCAATCGTCGGTCTGAACTCCTCCTCCTGGCCAACCTGAGCATTCAAATCTCCTATGATGATCTTGACGTCGTGGCTTGGGCAGCGGTCGTACTCGCGTTCGAGCTGCGCGTAAAATGCGTCCTTGTCATCATCAGTGCTTCCGGAGTGTGGGCTATGCACGTTGATTATGCTGAAGTTAAAGAATCGGCCTTTGATTCTTAACTTGCACATTCGTTCATTGATCGGCCACCACCCGATCACGCGCCTTTGCATATCACCCATCACTATAAAAGCTGTTCCCAGCTCGCGTGTGTTGCCGCAGCTCTGGTAGATGGTATGATTACCTCTAAACGTTCGCACCAATGCTCCTGTCCAGCACACCTCCTGCAGCGCTACGATGTCGAAACCGCGGGTCTTCAGTACATCGGAGAGTATGCGAGTACTTCCAATGAAGTTGAGAGATTTGCAGTTCCACGTACCGAGTTTCCAATCGCTAGTCCATTTTCGTCGCTGTGGTCTTTGCCGATTGTTCCGGTCCGTATTCTCTCGTTGACGTTCCTGTGCTGATGTGTTTTTACGGCTGGCTCGCAGGGCCTGACACCAACCCCCTAGATTTCCGGAGGACCATTCCCCCTAAATGTTCGGAGGGCCATAGTGCGCAGTTTAGCTTAGAGTCCTTCTCTGGCACTCGGACGATGATCAGCCGCCCCTGACATGGGGAACAGACGCTGTTGTGAGCCGCTCCTAACGTGGAGTACAGACGCTCCAGGTTTGCAAAAGCAAACCCCCCCTTCCCTGTCAGCATACGACCAAAGTTCCCACCGGGGGTTGGTTACCCGATCTTCCCCAAGGTTACTCGTACCCCGGCCAGTACCACGAGGAGGTAGGGATAGGAGTTGCTGGGCAAGAGGCTAAGGACCGCACAAAGGGGTCTATTTTATTCCTGCAGGTACGCGAGGTACCAATGGTACGCCATGCCCAGCCATTTACCGCGCCATTTTTTGATAAAATCCTCTTTAAATATCCAAATGGATTGCACCAGGATTTATGGTAAAATCTTCCATAGTATTTCGAAAACAATTTTCAAGAATTTCAAAGAATTTAATTTCTTGGATTTCCAAAGTAATCCTTAAGGAGATACACGCAAAATCACATACAGAGTTCTGCAAAAAAAAAAAAAATCCAAAAAGATGTCCAGAATAATCGCAATGGGATATCCGAAAGAATCTCAGAAGTAATATCGGAATGGTAACGTTTTTTTTGGATGAATCCCAAAGCGATATCTGGAAGAAAATTCAGAAATAATCTCAAGATTTTCAGCAGAACAATCCCAGAGAGGATTTGAAGGATTCATGAATGATTTAATGAAGAATCCCGGGAGACGCTCCCAAAGAATTTTAGAGTACTTTCTGGAACATTTTTTTTTTTCATATGATTTTTATATAAAAATACTTTGATTCAAATATATTTCTTGTGTAGCATTAAGTTTAACTACAGACATAGCTCGTAACATCAATAATAAATTAAATTTATAAATCTTTTAAACACATCCAAATTAAATAACAGTTCAAAGAGTAAAATACCATTCTCATGAGTTTTTGAGAATCATATGGTCGGTGTTTAGACAGACCAGACTAGATGAATTTTGGAGCTCTAAGGATACGTAAAGAACTCCATGAATTTTAAATCTTCCATGTTATTTTGATACAAATGTATCATCAAATAGATAAGTTCCATTATTACAGTAAATATCTATAATATTTTGATGTTTCCCATGTTTGGGGTTGTTAAAACAACAAGTAGCTACACTTCTTTCAGCAGTTGAAACAATCAGTTCCAGATCAGCTCAAGCTAAAATATATTTCTTATTAGCATCTTTAATAGTTCACATGATGGCGGTACTTACAATTTAGTGTAGGCTTATGATGTTTACGGTAGATGAAATGTTAACTATAGGAACGTATTATATACTGTAATAAACAGATTTGGGGTAACAAACGCGTCTAACAGATCGAGCCAGTCAACTTACATATTGTTCACTATAGCTTAAGGTTATTGTAGTTCTTAAATTCGCAGCACATATCAATTATATAATTCACCTACGGGATATAAATTTGAGGTTACTTGGTATTCAGTATCAAATTAGATGTAATTCATGATCTTACTGTCGCTCAATTTCAATCTGCGGTAGAGATGGTATAACTAATAATATTTAGGTGTAGGTAACTTGAAAATAGTATTTAAGTAACTAGAAATATAATTATATATTTGAGGCACTCTTCGATCAACACGCTTTTAGGAGTAGCTATCGTTCTAGATCTTGTTGTTATCGTCTATCCATGTCGTTTTTGCAGTTGTAGGCTTACCGCTTCGATTAGTGTGAGTGGTTGGCACAGGGCCGGATCGTATAAGAGTAAGACATTCAGCGTTGCCAGTTTGTGTCCTAACATTCCCGCCCCCGTAAGACTGCGTGTCTACAGCTGTTTTACCTGACTCATTCACATCAAGCAGCGCTAATTTACAAACTGGTCGCTTCATGAACCCCGAACTTGTTTGCACTATTGCTTGTCGTACTCGTCCATCTGGGCCTGGTTGCAACTCCGTCACACGCCCCCTTATCCAGCTGTTCCGCTTGGTGCTCTCTGCTATGAGGACTAGATCACCCGATTTGATTGGTTTTGTGTCGCTGAACCATTTAGTCCTTCGGCAGATTGTCGGCAAGTACTCCTTCAACCAACGGTGCCAGAAGAGGTCTGATTGATGTCGTACCTGTTTCCAATTGTTGAGGATTGCTTCACGATGATTGGTAGGAGTAGCAGGTGGTTGTTTAACTCCTGCCGAGCAGGAAGTGGTTTGGCGTTAGGGCTTCCTGTTCTTCTGAATCCAACGGCAGATAAGTTAACGGTCGGGAGTTAACCATACTCTCAGCTTCGGCTAGGAGCGTTAGAAGTCCTTCATCGTGCAGCTTTCGTCCACTGTCTATGTTCTCGATAGCGACTTTTACAGAGCGCACCATCCTCTCCCAAGCGCCACCCATGTGTGGTGCAGACGGAGGATTGAAAAACCATTTGGTATTGGCGTTAGTAAAGGTGTCCGCCAATCCGTTACTAATTTGCTCCCTAAGCTGCTTCTCTGCACCTTGAAAATTGGTGCCATTGTCACTGTAGACTTCTAAAGGCGCTCCTCGACGCGCAACAAAACGACGAAAGCAAGTGATGCAGCTCTCTGTACTTAAACTGTACGCAACTTCTAAATGAACCGCCCTTATGGTTAGGCACGTAAAAAGAGCGACCCAGCGTTTTGCGTGGCTGCGTCCGACCTTCACTAATATCGGCCCAAAGAAATCCACTCCCACATAAGAGCGTTCGAAGGACGCTAACCTGGCGGCTGGTAATGGTGCCATCTTCGGGGTTGACGGTTGAGATTTATAAGTCTTGCACCATTGGCAAGTCCTAGCCGTTTTACGCACTGCAGCACGAAGTCGCCCAATGTAGAAGTTTTGCCTCATTTCGTTCACGATAGTTTCGAAGTTTACATGGTGGTTTCGACGGTGATAGTGGTCAAGAAGCAGAACTGTAATTGGATGTGAGTTCGGAAGAATGATCGGATACTTGATGTTGAATCCGACATTGGAGGCTGAACCAATACGTCCGTTTTGGCGCAGTATTCCAAATTCATCGAGGTAGGGTGACAGATTGAAGATTGGTGAGGATTTTTCTACTTCAGCTTTTCCCATTCTTAGTAGAGATATTTCATTCGGAAATGCTTCTGCTTGACAGAATTTCCAGAGAACGTTTTCAGCGTTCCGCAATTCGTCGGAATCCAATAGTCCTATGTTTCGCTGTTCTCTAGTTCTCCGACAATTGCTGATGAATCGCATCATGTAGGCTGTTGCTCTTAAAAGCCGGCTCCAGCAGGAAAAACGTGTAACTTGAATTGTCGATTCGCCTCGCGAGATTCCATGTACGAAACAGGATCGAAGTTCTTCTTCAGTGCAAACGTTCTTCGGGCGCTCCTGTAGTGGCCATTGTTGTTCGGAAGAATTCAAAAACTCTGGTCCTTGGAACCAGCTTCCGTTCGAGGATAGATGGGGACCATTGCCCCACTTCGTAGCTTCGTCTGCAGGATTCATTTTGCTAGGTACCCATTTCCACTCGCTGCTTCCCGTTGTTGTGAGGATTTCACCAACCCGACATGCAACGTATTGCCGGTACCTACGCGCATCGGAACGAATCCATGCAAGAACAGTGCTGGAGTCTGACCAAAAAAACCTTTTTTCGATTGAAATGGTGTGGTTGTCGCCGATGAAGGAAGCTAGTCTAGTACCAAGGACTGCCGCTTGTAGCTCCAATCGCGGTATAGATAGCGGCTTAAGGGGAGCCACCTTTGTCTTCGCCGCAATCAGATTGCACATGACAGTTCCATCTACGAGCGTGAAGCGAAAGTAGGCGGCGGCAGCGTAAGCTTCTTCGCTTGCATCCACAAATAAGTGAAGCTGGACGGAGCTTATTGCAGAAGATACTGTTTGGCCTATGTAGCAGCGAGGAAGACGGATGCCGTCGATCTGGTTCAGGACACTTATCCACTTCATCCAACGACGAAATTCTTCGTCTCCAATTTTCTCATCCCAATCCTTTTCCGACCGCCATATGGATTGAATCAAGATCTTGCCATGCACTGTGTACATCGCCAGAAGTCCAAGGGGGTCGAACAAGGACATAACGCATCGCAAAACTTGTCGCTTAGTCGGCCGTTCGCCGTCCTCAATGATCGCAGCAATATCCTTCCTCATTTGTGTTGAAAACCCCAAAACGTCGTTGGTTGGTAGCCACAGCATTCCGAGAACTCTTTCCATATCGCCGTGGTTATCCAGTTGTAGATCTTTGGTCGTTCGAGCCGTTGTTTCTCCTAGGTGCATAAGAACTTCCGGAGAATTGGAGCGCCATCCTCGGATTTCAAACCCGCCTTTTGTATGGATCATCTTTACTTCAGCTGCTACCCGTTGAGCGTCTTCAAACGTATCAAAACTATCCAAGTAGTCGTCCACATAATGGCACTTGGTTATTCCTTCCACTGCCCTTGGATAGTCTTGTGCAAAATCTTCTGCGTTTCTGTTTTTAACGAACTGCGCACTACACGGTGAACAGCTTGAGCCAAACGTGGCGACATCCATGAGATAAATGTCTGGTTCTCGGCTTGGGTTTTCCCTCATTAAAAACCTTTGTGCGTGACGGTCCTCCGATCGAATGCGAAGCTGGTGAAACATCTCACGAATATCACCGCTTATCGCAATTGGCCTTTCTCGGAATCGGAACAGAACGCCAGGAAGAGGACACAGCAAATCGGGTCCTTTCAGTAGGACTGAATTGAGGGAGATCCCATCAACTTTTGCCGCCGCATCCCATATTAATCGAACCTTACCGGGCTTCTTAGGATTGGTCACCACACCAATCGGAAGGTACCAAATTCGACGAGGATCAGCTGTTAACAGTTCTTCTTCGGTGGCACGATGCGCATAGCCCTTTTCCTGGTATTCGCGGATTTGTTGAAACACGCTTGCTTTCAACAATGGTTCCCTAGACATTTTCCTCTCCAGGGACTCCAGACGTCGGAGAGCCATGGAATAACTTTCTGGGAATTCGAAATGGTTGAATCTCCAAAGAAGCCCTGTTTCAAACCTTTCAGGTAAGCGAACGGTAGTATCGCTCAAGATTTGTCTTGCTCGAGTGGTCTCTGTTGATTCCAGTTGTAATGCCGGTTTGGCACCAGCATCCTCCTGTGCAAAATAATACTTAACGACATCGTGAAGGTCCTTCTCAGGGTGCGACATGATATGGCAGCTTACTCCGACAGATTTTGTGCTGGTACTTCCACCGTAGACACACCAGCCGAGTCTAGTTTTGGTAGCAACCGGGTCACCTTTCCGACCTTCTCTGCATTTGAGCGGTAATGATAAATTCAGTTGGTCCAAACCGATCAGTATTCTTGGCACAGCGTCTTCGTATCCTGATATTGGAAGCCCTTTTAAATGCGGGTATTTTTGGGTCAATTGCTCCATATTCAGCGACTGTATGGGGAGCTTCAGCTCGGATACCGTTCTGGCAGACTGAATTTGAAAAGATTTGTCCCCATTTAGTCCCGATATTCCAAACGACACTTCTTCGGAATCGACTTCGCACCGTGTTACATTGCTGGTCCAGTTGAGATACAATCTTCCTTTTGGTCCGGATTCTCCAAGCTCCTGGGCTATCGATTTTTCCATCAATGTCAGATCCGAACCGTCGTCTAAAAAGGCGTACGTTTGTATTTTTCCAGATTTTCCTGACAGCGTCACGGGAACGACCCTGAACAACGTTTTAGAATCCTGATCTCGATGCGAATGATTTTCAGCAGTGATCGGTTTTATCTGGTTCACCAATGTAGAGTGGAGTAGTGGGTGGTGTTTGAATTCGCATCCATCGATTCCGCACTTGGTCGACAGTCGACAACGATTCCTTCCATGTGCGTTAAGACAAGTACGACACAACTTGAGCTTGTGGATGCAGCGCCAACGATTTTCCACATTCAGATCCAAAAACTGCTTACAGTCTTTGATACGATGATCTGGTCTATCACAAACTGCACAGTTGCGCCTATTCGCTTCTTTATTTGTGCTCAAATTGGTAACCGCGCTTGGCGGACTTTCAGTGCTCTGCGATGCGTGTGCATACAGTTGTGCCTTTTCCTTGCGGTTTCCCCCTTTCTTCTGGTCGGTTGAACGGCGATCCACAGAAGAATCCACCAATTTGGTTACTTGACTTGCCGCCGTGACCATGTGCGACATGTAAGTCGCGAAAGTTTGAAGCGTCACGTTCAATACGGTCTGCTTGTGCATTGCCCACTGAAGCTTCATTTGAGATGGCAATTTATCTTCCAATTCTTGAAGCAGAGAAGGATTGTTCAGATGAGCAGTTTCTCCTGACGCTTGAAGATGGTCGCAAAGACCTTGCAGTTCCATTCCGAACTCTATCACCGTTTCAAGGCGTTCTAATCTTGGAGCTGGCGCAACACGCACTCTATTCAATAGAGCTGTTATGAGTAGCCCCGGTCGGCCGTATAACATCCGAAGTGTTTCTATCACTTGAGGGACCGATGCCGGCAAAAGAAGACGACTGCGCACTGATTCCCTAGCGTGTCCTTTTAAGCATCGTTGGAGTCTAACCAGATTTTCTGCATTGCTAAACCCGCAACTCTCCGTGGTGATTTCGTACTGACTAATAAATATTGGCCAGTCTTCCGGGTTTCCATTGAAGTCTGGAAGATCACGAGACATCACCCGACGAGCTGCGATTTGCGTCGATGTAGGACCGAGTCCCGCTATTTCGGATGAATTTTCATTATGCGTTCTGGCACAGTCTCGTGGTTCGCAGTACCTTGCATATCTTGGTGGTTGAGCTGGAACTTGACCAAGGCGCTCTGTTGGAGACACATTTTGTTCTGGAGGTGCTACTCGTTTCACCCTGGCGCCACTCCTGCGAAGACGTTGTTCAACTTCCACCTCGGAGGAAGCGTATTCGAAAGGCAACGGTGGAACGTCGATGCTGGCGTCGTCCCCCAGAGCACTGACGGGTGGTGCCGGAGGCGCTGAATGCAAGGGTTGTTGTAGACGAGGAGATGGTTGAGGGAAAGGTGCTCGCGGTTGAGGAATTGGCTGCAGATACGGTACGATTTTTTGATCGACCGCTGAGGCGAATACTGATGAGTCTACCTTACTCTGTGCGTTTCTGCTAGTAGTGGGTTGAAGGGGAAGCATAGAGTCATTGACGGCGAAGTGGGATGAAACTAAATTTCTAACCCCACGAGATGGTTTGTTATGTAAAACGGATTCCGGATTTGTTGCCTGCTTGATCGCATCCTTTGGCGTACTGCCAGTGGGCTCATTATTTCCGTCATTCCGCATCCATTGCATAATGCTCTCATGGTTACTTCTACGGCTCTTGCTACTCGCGACGCTGCCTCTTTCGGTTCCCTCTTGCATCTCAAGTAAGTTGAACTTTTCTTGAAGAAACGTTTTCTCCAATTCCTCTTCTTCTAAAATCTGCTGCTGTTCCTGCGCTAATCGTTTCTTTTCCAAAGCCTTTTCCTGGAGAAACCGTCGGCGGCGAATTTGTTGCTCTTCTTGCAATCGTTGCAGCTCAAGCGCTTTACTAGCCGACGATGATCGGCTGCTAACACTGATAGGCGAACAGTCATCGCAAACCCAACGGCGTTTCGCAACGGCGGGGGATACACCCGCGCAACTGAAGTGGTACCAATCTTCACAATCCTCGCATTGGACCATATCGTCGGCCCAATCTGGACGATCACATGCTGGGCATGCACTTGCATTGACTGTCTGATCGTTGCTCTCGAGGTTGGACGGATTGGCGGTCTTGTGTGCCATCGTAGCAATAAATTCTTGAGTTTGTTAAAACAACAAGTAGCTACACTTCTTTCAGCAGTTGAAACAATCAGTTCCAGATCAGCTCAAGCTAAAATATATTTCTTATTAGCATCTTTAATAGTTCACATGATGGCGGTACTTACAATTTAGTGTAGGCTTATGATGTTTACGGTAGATGAAATGTTAACTATAGGAACGTATTATATACTGTAATAAACAGATTTGGGGTAACAAACGCGTCTAACAGATCGAGCCAGTCAACTTACATATTGTTCACTATAGCTTAAGGTTATTGTAGTTCTTAAATTCGCAGCACATATCAATTATATAATTCACCTACGGGATATAAATTTGAGGTTACTTGGTATTCAGTATCAAATTAGATGTAATTCATGATCTTACTGTCGCTCAATTTCAATCTGCGGTAGAGATGGTATAACTAATAATATTTAGGTGTAGGTAACTTGAAAATAGTATTTAAGTAACTAGAAATATAATTATATATTTGAGGCACTCTTCGATCAACACGCTTTTAGGAGTAGCTATCGTTCTAGATCTTGTTGTTATCGTCTATCCATGTCGTTTTTGCAGTTGTAGGCTTACCGCTTCGATTAGTGTGAGTGGTTGGCACAGGGCCGGATCGTATAAGAGTAAGACATTCAGCGTTGCCAGTTTGTGTCCTAACAGGGGTACATTTTTCTTACTCGATTGAAAAAAACACTTGGTTCAGTCTGTCTGAACACTGACCATATCTATGTTTGCTATTTGATATTTAAATACTTGAATTGTGCTGTATCAATATTTACAGGTAATTATAATAAATAAGTATGTATAGAACACTAACAATTTTAATTTATCCCCATAATTGAACGACAATATTAATTAGAATGAGCCTCCCCCACATCATCCCTCTCAGGAGAATTTTGATTCCCAATATTTTTTTTGCGGTGGTTCAGAATTGAAAATATCAAAAGTCTATAGTAATCACATCCTTTTTGTTCAATTGCATGTGGTGTTATTCGATATTTAAAATAAGATTCGTTAAGCCGAACATGTTGATCCTTCCACAAGAACCAACAACAAGCATTGCTTATGTTAAGAGATTTTATCGTAATGCACAACCAGCCTAAACGTTCTTCCCCTTTTGTACATGTACTAATTATAATTTCAAATTATTTTAATTAAACTAGTTGTGTTGTCTACTATTGTACACGGCAATATGTTTCAAAATAAGTGGAGCTGCTTTTAAAACAAACTTTAACATCGATCAACCAAACCATAGAATATCCAATAGCGAAAAAATAATAATAATAACCGATCATTGCAAATCGAGCCGAACTGGCGCTCTTTCCGTGCGCACGCGCTCTTTCCGTGCGCACGCGCTCTGTCCGTGCGCACGCGCTTTCTGCAGAGCTGTCAAACAGACTTTTGTGCCTTCCTTCTTTCGCTCTCCTTCAACTCAACAACTCAGCACGATCCACCTCGCGGTGGATTGGTGAGCTGTCTGGTTGTTGCAGATGAACACTTATCGTGTAGCGTGACATCATCATTGACAGTAAGCGTGCAACTCACCAGACAAACGATAGGTGTAATTAACAACTGGACTCAATTGATGAAAAGGACATTTACTCAGGAAGCGCAACATCGAGTAGCAATGGTCATCGTGGTATAATTCTCGATCAGCGTCAGTCTGTGTTTATCTAGCAAGTGACGATTGGAGACACCAAAGGAAATATCTCAACGTGTCATCCAGCAACGAATGTCAGGGTTTTTTTTAGTGAGAATCCTGATCCTACGCCTGCCACAATCCAGTGAAATGGAGAGACCCTACATCGTGCAATCAATGGACCAGCTGTATTCCGCTGTGCAGTTTTATAGTGAGCTATGGCAATTCTTAAGTTACCTTGAAAATTGAGAAACCTGGCATGCAAGATTCGTCCAATTGGCAACCGCTCTACGAATCCTAGAGAAGGAATGTCAGGAGATATTCGAGTGGTCACTTCCTGTAAAACTTGTTTCTTCTCTCATCGTTCTCTTTTCTTCTTTCTCCTTATTTCTTCTTTGTTTTTTTCATCGTTCTTCTTTTTTGCTTCTAATTTCATCTTTTTCTGATTTTTTTCTTCTTTCTTTTATTTCTCTTTTCTTCTTCTTTTTCTCTAATTTCTCTGTCCTTCTTTCTTTTTTCCACTGAAAAAAGATTCATAACTGAAATCCCATAAATTCCTACCGGAATTTCAAACACGGTCACCAGAAACATAAAATTTTTACCAAAATTGGCATAAGAGTTCCAAAATGGTTGTCAGAATTAAATAGTTGCCACGGAAAAATCAGAACGCCTATCGAAATTTTAAGGCTCCTATATAGACTCAAAACTTCGATTTATATAATTCAAAAAACGAAGGATAAAATTATTCAGAAAAATTTATAGCAAGAGTGGAGTTAAAACTAAAGAAATATCTGTTGAATATAAGAATACTGATCGTAAACTCAACATCAAGGTTTTCGGGCCAACATCGCATACTACGGAAAATTACTGTACGTGGTTCGACATCGGTCGACGTTCGTTCTATTGGGTCGTTATGGTAATGATAGGAATATTATTCCACTCCAGTTCTCGAAAACAGTGAAGTGGACAAACCTGCGACAGCAACTGCGTTACTTTGCAACCGCATTCATTTTTTAAATGCGCAAATTGGATGATTGTAGATGGGATCAATCTATTCGAAATCGACCGATGCATGAAGATTTTTTTCTTCAATTTCAAGTTTCAAAAATCCAATACCCAAGTTAATGTTTAGATATACATCATGTATACATCAAATGGAGATGAGCCGCAATGTTCATACTTCGAAGAAAACTTTGGTTAATCGATAATCGGTGTATTTGAAAATATTATTCTAGAGTATTATTTTTTTCTTCTTCTTCTTGGTATTAACATCCCCACTGGAACAGAGCCTGCTTCTCAGCTTAGTGTTCTTATGAGCACTTCCACAGTTATTAACTGAGAGCTTTCTTTGCCAAAGTCGCCATTTTGCATTCGTTTATCGTGTGACAGATACGATGATACTCTATGGCTAGGGAAATCATGGTAATTTCCATTATGAAAAGATCCTGGACCGACCGGGAATCGAACCCAGACACCTTCAGCATGGCTTTGCTTTGTAGCAGCGGACTCTAATCACTCGGCTAAGGAAGGCCCCCCTTGAGTATTATTATGCATAGCTATAAATTCTTTTGATATCCTGGAGAATAATCGAGTCAACTATTCAACAAGTTAGAGAGATTTGGTAAATTCTGAAAATTTTTGGTTTATCCACGGGTCGTTTTCTACTTTCACTTTGTATCAATATACTCCGTATATAAGTGCATCTTACTGACAAGATTTAAACAATTTGAAATGAAAAAACGATGCTAAAGTAATTCATCGATGTGGCCATGTAGTTAATTCTTTACACACCCACAATTTCTTTTTTTTTTTTAATATTCTCCAGCTAATTTAAAATAATAAACTTGTTAAAAATGCTCATCACTCGTTTGAAATTCTGCAAACATCAACCGGTTTCTTTATAAATACACACGATTTAAAAAAAATGTTTCGAAACTTTGAAAATTTTTCAAATATTATTGTTGTATCGATGAGTGTTTGAGATCTCTCGCAGAATATTTTAACTAACTAAAATTTACTAACTTGTTAGATTAGATGAATTATCTAATCAATAGTTTACTCGTCTTCAGAGAAGCTTCTGTATTACTCCCGAACCTTTTTCTTCTCATTTATGACGTTACGTCCCAACTGGGATAGAGCCTACATCTCGGCTGTGTTGTTATGAGTACATCCACATTTATTAATCGATAGCTTACTTAGCCAACTTTTCATTTTTTTAGCGTTAGCGTAGTTACGGTATACTTCGTAGATTGGATACTAGCAACATTCATGTTTCTTTTTAATAATCTCATCCTGACTATTTTCAAGAACAAGGCAGGGGAGTATACCTTGTTCAAATCATAAACAAGAAAACTAAAAGCATGAATATCGCTATTCCCGGCCACGCCCATCTTTACCGTAACTTGGGATAGGGGAAGGAAATGTTGATGTACCAACTTTTCATTTTTTTTTCAAAGAAAAATATTTATCTATTTACTTTACTAAAATAAAATGCATGGTTGCAGACAGAGGCAGAAATATGTCGTCTTTGGCGAAGAAGTGCAAATCTATGCATTGAGCATATAGACATTAAAGTTTGAGCGTCAAAAATATATTGTTATTGTTGTTATTGAGTTCATTATTTACGCATTTCGTCTTAATTGAACCTTCAGTCGCCTATTAACCCTCTTTCGGAAAAACATAGTTGCTAACTATTCAATTAAATTTCAATCGATATGAAATAGAGCTTGTTCTAAACAAACATTATGTCCATAAAGATACATGAACTGTATGAGAACTTTTCATCAACTGTAGTGAAGAAACGGACAGAAGCACTCAGGACTAACTTCCATTACCACCAAGGGAGATATTTTTGGAGGAGTTCAATACAAGCTTGATGGAACCAAGTTAACAAAGTCCCTTTACTCACCGATCCATACCGATTCAATCCCGAAGGCATGTTCGCTCACCCATGGGAACACTTTCCAATCGAAGTTTTCCTCTCACACAGTACTTACGATCTACTTACTCTAACAATGTACACAGAAGAGCTTGTTTCTGTGGAAATTACTTAGAGCTCCAACAAAGTTTGAACAGCCTGAAACCTAATACCGAACGAGTGCGGCACGTGGAAAAGGGAAAGTCGCATGCCAACGGGGTTGTCTGACAAATCACGAACCACTTTCCATCATACACACACACTCTGACTACACTGGCTGGAGTTTTCGCCCTGGCCGTGGTCCGTTGGTCCATCAGAGACCCAAATAGCCGAAGCGGTGAACGCGCAGCAAGATTAAAGTGAAGGTCGTGGGTTCGAATCCCACCGTTCGAGGATCGTTTCGTGAAGGAAATTGTCTCGACTTCCCAGGGCCTAGAGTATCTGCATACTTGCCACACTATATACACAAGAAAAATTCCAAATCGAGTGCTCGTAAGAACACTTAGCTGAGAAGCAAACTCTATCTTAGTTGGAACATAAGGCCAGAAAGAAGAAGATAAAAACGGTCCATTGTAGAAGAAGACAATCAGAGCAAGCAAAAATCTGTTCACCGAGAGTTTGTGCAATGCGTTTGATGGCTAGCTGACTGACTGGTGGCGAAAGAAAATCTGAAAACTTGTGTCAGTTGGCTTGAGGCAAAAAATTGATGATGGAAATTCTGTTAACGGTGGGACGGGTAATGATTTAGTATGTGATAAGACATGTAGCTATCTGAAAAGAGACCAATTTGCGATACTGAAGTCTTAAGTGTTCTGCAAAATAATCTTGCTATTTACACATTGTATGGGTGAAAAGCCAAACTTTTTGGAAAAGCCTTCCAAGCTTCTTGGAGAAGCCTTCCATGCTTCTTGGAGAACCATCCAAGCTTCTTAGAGAAGCCTGCCAAGCTTCTTGGAGAAGCCTTCCAAGCTACAAATCAAGAAACGTAACCAGTAATTTCATGAAGATAAATAAACAAAATTTGCACATATATGGGCTCAAATAAATATGTGCTCGTTTTGATGTCAACTACTTTACCAGGCTATCTATGAACTTGAACGAATATCTGCCTTCGGAGCTACAAGTATAATTAGTAATTTTTCAAAATTTTGACATTGAAGTGAAGCATATAACAGACCCTGATTCGAACAAGAAGCATTTTATTTTCTACAGTGCACCTTACAGAAGTTAAATTCATAATGCTAATATATTCTACCTGCTCAACATCAGCTGCTGAACGATAAACGGCACATATGTTAGAGGAAAATTGAAAAACTCCACTCGTATCCCCACGACGAGTACGTCGCCTACGTTTCCAAGTGGCTAAATTTTGTGCCAAGTAGGTGGATTCCAACCAAACTCTTCAATACAACGAATACAGCACAAACATCCACGCGGACGTAAGACGGTTGGGAGAAATCAAATATTTATTGAAAATCGAAAAATGACATTTATTGAAAGTGTGGCGACGAACCGCTTACCCACCGCACTAGAAGCAATAGCACCGCAAGCCACGCGCAAAAGGCCAGAGTTACCTCTGCTGTGGGTGGCAACGGAAAACCCAAATGCAAAGGTTTGACAAAGGAAATGCTCCAAGCATGGAAACGGTATTTGCGAATTGAACGAACGAACGAAAGATCCAGCAAGCAAGCAAGCAAGCAGCATCGACGACAACGACAAAGATGAAATATTGATCGTACTTCAAGTTTTGCATCAGTAGCAGAAGGGGAAGCCGAATTTCTGCATAAGCTTCGAACATCGGCACCTACGGTAGGGTAAAAGGTTTTTGTGGCTATAAAAAATTGGAATTCTTGTCTTTTCTTCTCTTCTCTTCTCTTCTCTTCTCTTCTCTTCTCTTCTCTTCTCTTCTCTTCTCTTCTTTTCTCTTCTCTTCTCTTCTCTTCTCTTCTTTTCTCTTCTCCGCTCTTAATTATAAGAAAAAGCATTACTTTTAAATCAACATTCTACTTAACATCGAAATCATTCTAGGATCCATAAACATTGAAATTGCATTGTTGTTGTTTAAAATTCTTTGACATTTCCAGAAGATTCTGCATTAGCTTTTATTGTATAACAATAAGGCCACAATATAGTATTGCATACAACAATATGGTATCACAATGTTCCATAAAAGCTCTTATACATCATTTTACATCTGATCCCGAGCAGAAGAAAATAACTACTGAATATCAAATTGAAGTATTCCATACCAGATAATTTCCAATACTTACAACCTGAATAAGGTATGAATGAGCCCTGCATAAGAGGTAAAATACCTCAGATAATACCTTCTGCATATTCTACAAATACCAAGCTGATAATTAGATCAGGTATTGTAATACATTATTTAGGATGGATGGATTTTCATATAAAAGTGATTTTTTTTAATAATAGTTCAATACCTCCAGCATTCCTCAATACCCATCGAATACCAAAATGAAGTATTTTTAATTGTTTCAAACATTTTTTTCAAATACCATTATAATACCAAAACGAGGTATTGACAACTGAACAATACCTAAGTATGGTATGATATCAAAATTTGGTATGCATAAGTTATTGCGAGTTATTCTTTCCTCCTCGGGTTACCGGCACTATTGAAGTTATTTTTGTAGCAATAACATGTATGTATAGAACATGTTACAAATTGTAATGCTCATTAACTAGCTCCATAATATAAGAGCTGTTTTTAATTTTCAATGGAGCAAGTGATATTTTTTATATTTTTTATTTATTATTTTCTTGGTGCATCAAATAGGCTGCCATTTCTGGTCAGTGAATAAGAGAGGCGTACGAAAAAAAATCCCTTTGGAAGAATTTTCTGCTACCTATGGTTTGGTTGGGAAGCCATCGGAAGTGGACACGAGAAAGCTCTTGCTATTATTCGATCCATTAGCTGAATGTGGTTTTGGCTGGAGATTCTGTCGGGTGCTATTTGCATCTAATCGAATGCGTTGTTTGTTGAGCTGAGGTCATTTAAATCTTCGTTTACGCAACAATTGCTGTATACAGCAAGCCTACGTAGGCTCGTTTGCGAACCGCACTTTTGAGGCAGAACCAATATCAACGTTAATTATTGATATTCTGTTGAAAAGGATTACTCATTAGAGAGCTCGATGCAACTGGTTGGATGTAACAGAGTTGGGCTTCAATCAGGATCCCAGTGAACACGAATCCATAATTCAACAAATGTCCATCATTTGTGGTTTGCTGATCACAGAATTGCGGTACAAATGATTTCCGTCCGTCCCCACCGGCGGTTACGAGTTCTGGATGGCCGGATCTCCCCATTTAGTAATGGTCCAGCGCACACTGGTCCAAATCGTTAAATTCGCAGGAAATTTTTCACTAATCTTGTTTATTTGATACGTATGATATCTTCCGAGAAGTTGTTCGTAATTGTTGCGGTGTAATGTGCCAAAACGTTTCGCGCGAGGTAGAATGAATTAACATAAATCTGGCAACACAGTTGCTGCTTGTCAAAGTCGCCGATAGGGCATGTAAGTATAGCTGCCGATAGGACAAAGAGAAGGAAAGAATCCAATCAAACAAAATTGTTATGTCATTCTGAGTGTCGAACTATTCTTATTAAATCTTATTAATTATCTAAATACTATTTAATTGTAAGTACACATATGAAATACACTAGAATAAAACCTAAAACATTGAAACTTTACATTGGAACACAAGATTGAATGTCATTACGACAGGACAGATCAGTTACAGAAATAACTAATAAATGTAGGTATAATCATTTGTTAAAGTTAACCTAAAAAATAAATTAAAACATTGAATTACAGCTCATGGCTAACTCCCAACCCAATAACAAATTTGCTGATAAGAGATCCGAACGTGTGACAACATTCTTTAAGATTTACTAAGGTTAGTAGGTCAACTATTAAGATGCCAATGTGCATCCGGAGTGCGAAAAGTGTCGCTAGAGATACGTCCCGCTGCCAGGCATGCGGGATCGGACGTTCGCATGCCCAAAGTGACAGCAACCAACGAAATGACGAATTCGCGTTACCCAGCTAGTGAGCCAAGCAGCGTAGTGTCGGGAAGAACTAGCTCCTGCGTTCGAGCAAGAAGAGCGCAGTTACACCTGGAGAAACTTGAGGCGCAGAAGGCTCTCGCTTTGAAACGTCTGGAGTTGGAGAGTGAGAAGTTGGAACTGGAGGCAGAGGTGCTAGAAGAGTCTTTCCGGCTGCGAGAAGAGATCGAGCAGGAAGTGCGGAGAGACACAAGCAGTGTATCCTCGCAGTACAGCTCACTCAGCAAGGTGGAGGAATGGCAGAAGAAGCAGGAAGAAAATCTTGAGTTCGACGATTATGACGACAGAGACGATTCCGCAGATAGGTACCGGTAACAACTTCGGTACCTCCTCTCTTTGTAACTCCTAGCGTGCGCGAAAGCAACAAACGCTGGTGAAGAACGTCGAGCATGTCTTGTGAACACCGAAGCGACGGTGATGTGTTTGGTGCATTGGCAGCGTTTTTCCAACTGAAACCGCCAATTGCGTTCGGTGGCCTATGTCCATCGGTTTTGTGAGAATCTGCAGTGGAAAGTGAAGAAGGAGCCGCAAGTGACCGGAGCGCCAGTGATGGAAAGTGACGAATATTTCTTCTGAACTGGAACAAAAACAAAACCAAACGCTCCCGAGCGTTAGAGCGCTGGTTTACTCGCATCTGTCGGCTCCCGAGTAACTGAAGCTAAAAGTGATTCGTGAACCTGTTCGGAGCTCTTCAGAGTCATATTGTGCTTTTGAGAAAAAAGCTGCTTCCCCTCCGAGATTTATGGTTTCCAAGGGCTTCTGACTACAAACTAGTAGTTTGTTGTCGATATGATGGTTATACAATTGATTTGTCTGTCAAAACCATAATAAATCACATCTTGCTCGGTTACTCGCGAGTAAACGCTCCTAATCTTGTTGCTATTTCTTTTGACATGTTCTCCTGAGCATGGGCGTAAATAGCCATCAGACTCGGGGGGGGCACGGTTCCATTGCATTGGAGGTGTTAAGGATTTCCAAAAAGTCCGATGCTTGTTTAGACAATGTAATGTACATAACTAAAATCTAATAATTTTGGTTTATTTGGCAAGATAACGTTTTTTACACAATCAGATGATGTGACGCAAATGAAATACAATGATTCAAAATAAAACTGAAATGAGTTGAAGTTCATCCACATTAATTTTAATTAAACTGGAGATCTAATCCTTTCTCCTCACGACATTGATCGACAATTTTTCTACGAAAAAAAGGGTTTTTTATGGAAAGCACTTGAGCAAACAATACAGTCGCCTCTCCACATCTCGATATCGAAGGGACCATCGAGATAGGGAGAGATCGAGACAAAGAACAATTTTTTGAAGAATACTAGATTGAAAAACACTCCGTTGCTAAGAAAGTAATACACAAACAGTCGTCATTTTGCGCTCCTAATTTGTTTTGAATCCCAAAAATTTGGTCTAGTAACCTTCGATATTGTTCATATCGACATACGGAGAGAAAATTGAGAACAAACAATCAACAGAAACACATCGAGATATGGAGATATCGAGATAAAGAGGATATCGATATATGGAAAGAGAAAATGTATGCAGACTGAAGGGACCTATGAAATCATCGACATATGGAGAGATATCGAGATGTAGAACATCGAGATGTGGAGAGTCGACTGTATTGCAAATAGAATAAACTTTTCGAAATCAGTTAAAAAAAAGTTGATTTTCAATAGTAAATAGATTGTTTATCAATAGTTTAACTAGTGGATTAATCTTATATACCGTGAAGGCCCCTAACTCTGCGCAGCTCTTAACTCTGCGCACTTTCACCAAAATCTGGTAAAATACTTCTTTCTTCTTCTTCTGTCGGGTGTGGGACCACTGCGTCCATTTTTTAGGACTATTGTGATATACCCTATTACTCTATGTACACAATGTTTTCCAGTAGCAAATGTGCCTCCGGAATACTTTGCGCATTTGACTGAACTTTGAACCATCTGCCATTGATGGGCAGAAGTCCTAGGTTGCAGTGTTGTAGTTCCCCCAATCTGGCGTGATCAGCCTAATAAAGCTAACCACCTCCCTGGGGGATGCGTTCCAAATATCAGCTGGCTGTAAGTAGTGCTTGCCAAATATTTTGAACCTACGATGGATGTGTGCACTGCAAGAGCAGAGAAGGTGTTGTGAGGTTTCGTCCGTCTCGTCACAGAAACGGCAATTTGTGTTCTGGACGACACCGATCTTGTATAAGTGGTATCTGCTTGGGCAGTGACCAGTTATTAGACCGATGTATGTTCTGAGATCCCTTTTGTTGAGACCTATAAGTTTTTGTGTTTGTGTCGTGTTTATTGTTACGAACCTTTTGGACTGATTCGCATTGGAAACTGTATTCCAATTTGATTGAATTTGACCGAACAACCAGTTGTTCAATTCCGTGTTTAGTGCAGAGTTTGAAATGCCAAGGAATGGCTCTGGACCAATGAACATATTGGTTGATCCATTCCTTGCTAGCTGATCGGCAATTTCGTTACCCTCTAGACCCGTATGTCCTGGGATCCAATATAGTTTAACTCGATTGCGTTCAGCTAGGGATTTCAGTGCAAGAATGCATTCCCACACAAGTTTTGAGTTGCAAGTGAAAGCCTTCAAAGATTGAAGCGCTGCTTGACTATCAGAGAAAATACATATGGTGGCATGTCTGTAATTTCTTTTCAGACACAGCTGCGCACATTCCTTGATTGCATAGACTTCTGCTTGAAATACTGTAGGCCACTGTCCAAGAGAGACAGAGATTTTGGTTTTCGGTCCGTATACTCCAGACCCTGTCAAATTATTCATTTTTGAACCATCTGTGTAGAATTTAATAGATCCCGGTGAAATGGTGGGTCCGCCTCCTTCCCATTCCTCACGAGAAGGAAAGACCACCGTGAATGGCGAGTCATAGTTTACCACTTTTGCCATCCAGTCACTACATTTTTCAACAATAGGATTTATCGAAAATTCGTTTAATATACTGAGGTGACCTGTTAAGTCCCCTGACAGTAGGACTGTTGATCGTTTTAGCCGAAGAGCACTTTTCTCAGCATCCAGCTTTATGAATTGATCCAGCCGGGGCAGATTGAGTATAGCATCTAGGGCAAACGAGGGGGTACTACGAACTGCACCGGTTATGGCAATACAGGCAGTACGTTGAATTTTGTTCAGCTTAGCTCTAGCCGTAGCTTCCTTTGTCTTAGGCCACCAAACAAGGGACGCATAGGTTATTCTAGGCCGAACGATTGTTTTATAGATCCACATGATCATACTGGGTTTTAGACCCCATGTTTTACCACAGGTCTTTGAGCAAACCCAGAGTGAATTGAGACCTTTATTTATGATTGTTTGAAGATGGGTGTTCCAATTTAGTTTTGCGTCAAGTGTGATGCCAAGATACTTGACCTCATTTGAGTAAACTAATTGTATTTGGTTCAAGAAAAGAGGGTGGAGTTGTACCTTTCGTCTTTTTGTGAACGGTACAATTGTTGTTTTTGAAGGGTTTATTCCTAGTTTCTCTTTTTGACACCAGGAGAGTGTGTGATTGAGAGCAATTTGCATCCTTGATGAAATAACGCTGTCAAATTTGCCTCGTACAATATTTATTTATTTATTTATTTATTTCGTCAAGCATAGGTAGACTACATACAATAATTACAATACTTTCTTACATGCTATGGATTACTTCTATTGTTCTTTAGTTGTGTTTTAAGCTGCTCTTTGGACATAGTAATGCCAATGAATTCGCAATGTACATTATACTGACGCATCATACGGTTTATTGGTCCGTTTTGAGCATAATGCGTTCTGCATGATTTTTCTGAAAATAATTTTCTTGTTCTTAAATGCCGAGAGGGTGTGTAGAAGTATAGTTGAGAAAGAAGTGCAGCGGAGTCTACACGGTTCGAAATAATGTTGTTTATAAAGAGAATCATTGCGAATTCCCGGCGTTGCTTAAGTGTTTCCAAGTTGATGAGCATGCAGCGTGCTTCATACGACGGAAGTGGCAGCACAGTCCAATTCAATTTCCGAAGGGCGTATAAAAGGAATTGCTTCTGTACTGATTCTATGCGTTTTTCGTGTACGACATGATACGGGTTCCATACTAGGTGACAGTATTCCAGAATTGGTCTTACATATGTAGTATACAATAGTTTAATAGTATATGGGTCTTGAAAATTGTTGCTGAACCTCTTAATGAAGCCAAGCATGCTGTTTGCTTTGTTTATTATGGAATTATAATGTTCTACAAAAGTGAGTTTAGAGTCTAGGATTACGCCCAAATCCCTTACAATTTTACACTTCTGCACTACTTGATTTCCTAAAAATACTTCAATTGGTGGTGTTACATATTTTCGGCTAAATGCTATTGAATTACATTTTTTGATATTGAGCTGAAGTAAACTTTTATGGCACCAAGTGAAGAATAAGTTAATGTCATTCTGGAATTCTTCTGCTTCGCTAGAATTACTTACTTCCATGAAGAGCTTCATGTCGTCTGCATATATAAGAAATTTTACTTTTCTAAGTAAAAAGGAAATGTCGTTTACATACAAAATAAAAAGAAGTGGGCCTAAATGAGAACCTTGAGGTACTCCAGAGGTTACAGAAATGGGTGCTGATAATTTATTTTGAAAGCGCACAATTTGTTTCCTATGTGATAGATATGACTGGATCCAACTCAAGAGTCCTGGCTCCATTCCTATTTTCTGCAATTTGAAGATTAATAATGGTATGTCGATTCGGTCAAATGCCTTACTGAAGTCAGTGTAGAGGGCTTCTACGTGCTTGCCATTGTCCATTGCGTTGAGAATAAAAGATACAAATTCTAGCAGATTGGAAGATGTTGAGCGGCCTTTAAAAAAGCCATGCTGCCTACAAGTAATTTGGTTTTTTACTTGCTGGAAAATTTTGTCGTTTACGAGAGATTCGAAGAGTTTGGGAATACATGAGATAATGGCAATTCCGCGATAGTTCCTTATGTCAGATTTTGTACCTGATTTGAAAACAGGCACCAAATATGAGGATTTCCAAGCTACTGGGAAATTTCCATTATTTAGAGACATGTTGAAAAGGCGTTCTAAGGGAAGGGTAAGTTCTTCTGAGAGATTTTTGAAGAACACGGGTGCAATGCCATCCGGTCCTGCTCCCTTAGTTGCGTCCAGGTTTTTTAGTGCCGATAAGATTTCTTGTTGTGATAGTTTTTCAATAGATATACTATTAGAAATTTCTGGGAAAAAAGAAAAGAAATTGCGGTCGCGGTCTTCTTCAGAGTAGGTGGTATACACTTCTTGAAAGAAATCTGCAAAGAGGTTGCAGATATCGGAAGAGTTTTCACCTAAGTTTCCGTCAAAATGCATTCGCGAAGGGAAATTGCTACTTTTTAATTGTGTGTTTACATAATTAAAAAAGTTTTTAGGACATGATTTGACTTCGGATTCGACCATACGATTATATTCTTCATGTGCGGAGTTAATGGCTGAGTTGAGTTGGTTACATGTGTCATGATAATTTTGTAAGTTGGTGGCAGTATTTTCTTTTTTGTATAATTTATGCGCTTTCTGTTTCTTGTTCTTTAGGTTTTTCAGATGTGGGCTAAACCACACCGGTAATTTGTTATTTTGTATTCGTCTTTTTCTTCTTGTTGGCACAGTTTCATTAATTATTTGTTGAATAATTGATTGGAACTTGTCTACTTCGGTGTCGACATTTCCTTCAATACTTATGATATGTTGCCAATTAATTGTACATAGTCTACGTTTGGCTTCGTTGTAATTTGCTTTATTGTATTCCGGCACTTCCTCGTACTCCCAGTCGCTGGGGAGAGAAGTTTTATGTATGAAGATTGAATATTCAATTGCTGTGTGAAATACTTCATTTTTCCATAGAGGTGATAATGATGTATACACACAGAAATCTTCAGTGCAATTTGTAAATAAGAGGTCCAAGTAAGAATTTTGCTGGTTTTTTACGTGATTAATTTGATTTAGGCCAAAATATGATGTTTTGTCGAATAAAAATTGTAAAGTACTGTCTTCGCCTACGACTGGGAGTAAAAGTGATTCATTTTCATTGTCTGTAATGAAGTCGGCATTGCGTTGGTTGAAGTCGCCATAAATATGCAGTTTTACTTCAGGTTCCATATTTGACATAATAGTTTCGACAATTTTGAAAAATAATTCAAAAGAATGTTTGTTAGCGTGTTCAGGTGGAAAATACACGGATGAAAAAATATGCGTTTCTCCATTAATTAGAGCTTTAGCCCAAACATTTTCGAATTCTTTGTGTTTGAAAGTTTCAATTTCTTCAGAAGTAAAGTCTGCATTAATGGCTATGAGAACTCCACCACCGGACTTCTTATTACAGTGTTGCAAATTTCGGTCGTGCCGAAATACATTAAAATTATTTCCAAAAATTTCTTCGCTTCTTACGCTTTTGTCCAGGCTAGTTTCGGTTCCAAGAATTATATTGAAAGAAGAAGATAAAAGTTTTTGATGAATTTCCTTCATTTTGGCTGAGCTTTTCATGCGATTGAAATTTTGGCAATATACCAGAATTTCAGTCGCATTCTGTTGAGAAGACAAAGAAATTTTTGGATTATTTATAATACTTACATTACTATGTGCGTCAGGTAGCGTGTGTAGGGTGGATGTTGTGGAGACGTCAGTGATGTCTGCTTCCAATAATGACTACGTCATCTGCGTATCCAACAACTTCAAAACCCCTTCTTTCTAAGCTATCTAGCAGTTCGTCCACCACTAATGACCACAATAAGGGAGATAGTACTCCCCCTTGAGGGCATCCCCTTGTAGCCATTACAGTAATGCGCGAATCACTCAGCTCAGATGAGATCTGTCGATTTGCTAGCATAGCATGTACCCAGGTTGCAATGCATGGGTCGAAGTTTCTCCTCAACATTGCCGAACCTATAGACGAATAAGAAGCATTATCGAACGCGCCCTCAATATCAAGAAATGCTATAAGAGCGATTTCTTTTGCATTAAAAGTTTTCTCGATCTTGTTCACTAGCGTGTGCAGTGCTGAGACCGTTGATTTTCCGCTTTGATAAGCAAATTGGGATTTAGAAAGAGGCATAGTTTTCATAAATTTAGAATCTATATACTCGCATAATACCTTCTCCATGATTTTAAGCATTACCGAGGATAGGCTTATCGGTCGGAATGCTTTAGGGTTGGTTTTGTCCTTTTTTCCTGCTTTTGGAATAAAGACAACTCGAACTTGACGCCAATCATTTGGAATGTGTCCCAGAACTAAACTTGCCTTAAAAATCTCTACCATGTGTGGAATCAGTGTCTCTTCCTCTTTTTGGATAAGCGCTGGGAAGATTCCATCCATGCCAGCAGATTTGAATGGCTCGAAAGATCTCACTGCCCTAACAACCCTATCGCGAGTAAAAGCTTCTTTGGCAACCTTTATTGCGTCCCTTTTTGCTCCTGAGTCCCCTGATAGGAACCCGTGTGGAACTGAGACGTCAAGTCTGGCACCTTCAGCATTTAGACTCGTTTGTGGGATTGAATCAGGAAAGTGAACTCTTAGCATTTCACTCAGTGTTTCACGAGGTTCCACAGTGAGTGAACCGTCAGTCCTTTGAAGACTTCCCAAACCATTGGAGTGATCCTTCGAAAGAGTTTTATGAAGTCGAGCAGCTACGGGAGTTTTCTCAATGCTTTCACACATGAGAACCCATGATTTCCGTTTTGCTCGTCTCATTTCTTTGTTATACTCTGTCAGAGCCTTTCGGTATAGACTCCAATCAGAAGTGCGTTTGGCTCGGTTGAATTCCTTCCGAGCAGTTTTCCTGAGTTTATCAAGGTTGAAGTTCCACCATGGAACATCTCTGTTCGAACTAACTGTTTTGATCGGACAGCTCTCTTGATAAGCATTTAGAATTTTGTTTTTAATAGAATCCGAAGCTGCTTCTAACTGTATAATAGTCTGAATATTCGGCTCTATTATATAGTCTTCAGAACGGAGAATAGCTGAGTAGGTTTCCCAATCAGTTTTCTTGGGATCTTTAAACGACTTTTGAATCATTAGACCCCCTTCCCACTCGAAGACTATATGTTTATGGTCTGACATAGATATTTCATTAGAAACATGCCAGTTTTTTATTTTATCCGAGATGGATTGACTGCATAAAGTCAGATCAAGGACTTTTTGTCGTAAGATGTTTTCAAATGTAGGCTTATCACCGACATTGCATATGTCAATATTTTTGGAGGAAAGAAACTGCAAAAGATGCTCACCTCTGATATTTGTGTTTGTACTTCCCCATACAAGGTGATGAGCATTGGCGTCACAACCGATGACGAAGGGGATGTTGTGTTTTTGACTGTAAGAGACAAGAGCAGCCATCTTTGGAGGAGGAATGTCTTCTGCGTCGCCAGGGAAATACGCCGAATGATCTCAGTACTGCCCCTAGCAGTAGAAACCTCCATCCTGACCGCCACGATGTCCCTTTTGATGAATTCTATGATTGGAAAACATTTAGTATCATTGCGTATTAGAATAGCTGCTCTGGGAGAGAGCTGGCTGTCATCATATACCAACCTACACGAGTTTAGTTGAATACCTTGTATTCGAGTATTGTTGACCCATGGCTCTTGAATCAGTGCCACGGAAAGGTGTTCTTTTGTGAATCTCCTGCAAAGCACATCTGTTGCGCACTGAGCATGATGAAGATTCACTTGGAGGATTTTAATCATTGCTGAGGCGTTCCGCATTTTCCGGACGTTTGCCGTCCTTCTTTGGATGTTGCGGATCATCAACTTTTGATTTTGGGGGATGTCTTAGATTTTGGTTTTTGTCCTTTCCCTTACCTAGGCCTGCTGGCTTATCCCCTGTGGTCAATTTTACACTTTTGACATTTCCACTGCCCTTATTGGGAGCCATTGAGGTGACACCGCTTGGGCCAGGAAGTGAGGTCAAATATGCATCTTTTCCATCAGAGGAAGACAAGCTAGCCTGTATGGTGGGAGTTGGTTGTGGGATGCTACTAGAGGCCTCCTCAGATTTCTCTTGGGTCGGCTGTCCAGTTGGATTGTCATTGGATTTTGGGGTTGTGCTCTTTACTTTCCTCAACTGTATTTCTCCAAAGCGGAAGTTGAGGATGAACTTGGATTGAATGAGTTTTTCCATGGACGGTCCATCTACATTAAAGACCCACACCACATGCTTGTTGTTAGGAGTGAGCCGTTGCATGACACGCCAGTTGTTGGTTATCAGATCGTTCTGACTCTCGATGAGAGCTTTGATACGATCATCGGTGTATTGTGCGCTTTGAGGGAAGAAGGCTCGAATCAGTTCTGGACGTTGAATCTTATCCTCATCCATTGCAACCACCTCAACGCCTTCCAGGGGATTTAATGCAGGTGTTATCTCCTTTACCCATTCCGCAGTCTCCTGATCCTTACAAATAAGAACCATATGGCCAGACTTGTAGATAAGGTTAGAGAACTTGGGCTTCATTGTCGCGTTCCGTTGTTGTTCAACCCGAAGCAGCAGTGCCTCCTGGAGAACGTCCAGCTGAGTCGTTGAAAGTTGGGTCGTGGGGAAGTCTTTTGGGATTATTCCGACTCTCCTGCGACTGGTAATTTCACCGTAGCTTAGACTAGTCTGTTTTTTATCTTCTGGTGGGGGTTTGTTGATCGTCGAGGCTGTTGAGCTGTTGGTTTCCTGTTGCCCAACGCGCTTTCTCGGATTCAGGTGTTGTTTAATCCGTTTCTGCTTATGTTCTTCTTCAGCATTTGTAGACTTGTCAAGGTCCTGCCGAGTGCGTTTCGAAGGAGTTGACACCATAGCCTCACCCCCCGTGATTCTGGATAGGGCCTCAGGGCGGCTTAAGCCACTTTGTCGGAGTGCTTTTAGCTGCTTCCTTTGGCTCCGAGTGATCTTTTTGGTGCCAGTAGGTTTTTGTTTGTTCGCGTCATCTGTTGGATGTTGATCGGTCTTCCCATCAATAGGACCCGAGGTGACGTTCGATCCTGTGATTGATGGCTGCGATCCTGACAAGTTTATTGTGACTGTAATTCCATCCTCTTCGTCGTCCATTGGTTCAACCGAAGGATGGAGTCCTGGGTCGTTCGGGAGTGTCAGAGGGAGGTCGGTTTCCATGTTTTCATGCGAACTACTGAGAAGCTCATCTTCGGTCAGTCCAAGCTTACCAAAAGCATTCTCTGTTTCCGTTTCGTCCGACTGGGAGAGGCAGTCGTCACCTTTTTCGAACTGAGGGAGGCAGTCGACACCTTTTATTTTGGTTTGATTATTTGCACTCATTTTTTGGTCCCACGAGTCGCTGGGGAAAGACGGTCCGCTGCATCATTGCTCCGCCCTAATGCAGTAAGAGCTACATACTGGAGAGTTCGCCCTGGTGCTCTCCAGGCTCCGTTAGCGATTGAGCATATTTTAAACCCCCTCAACCATTCATCCATCAGCACGGGTCGCATCACACCTTGGGATTGGGGTTACCTGATTAGTAGATTTTTACTACAGGATCAGGCAATCCGTAGTGTTATTCTTAGCCAGTTGAGACAACCACTACCGACACTACACGGCTATCTAGGCTGCTTGGAAAAGAAGATAACATTGAATATTAACTTCTATGAACGACCAAGCAGCCAGCAAAAAAATACTACATTTTTGTTCAAAATTTATTTTTCATATATTGCTACAATAGTAATAAAAAAGCACACGACGAATTTTCTTGACAAATTTACGTTTGTTACTGTCGAGGTGAACCAGCCACGGGCTGAAAAAATTGACTGCCCGTTACGGCCCGTTAGCAAAAATGCTAAGAGAGTACCTCATCACTTAAGTCATTTGAAGCAAATTAAAGAGAATATATTTAAGAATTTTAGTACGTAGGCTCTAGTTTATTTATCGAGCAATCATCACTGATAAAGTGCAACTTATTTTCTCTCCATTTTCTTATTCTTCTTAAGTGCGCATAGTAAGGAACCATGTTCCTTACTATGCGCAGCAGTGAAGGGATCCATCGACTTGTCGACACCATCGAGATATGGAATAGAAATGCTTTGTAAAATTGTTTGAGGGGACTATCATGGTAAAGGAAGATTAAAAAATGACCTCCATCATATTTAAAGGATTTCTACATTCCGTCCCCTCAATCTCCTGTCGCGATTTTTACAGTACCCAATGCATGCATTGTCACATTTTCATAGACTCCACCTTCCCGTGAACGATGGACGTAATTTTTAAATGCTCCCTAACCATGCAATAAAATAAATTTGATTTTTTGTATAGTTTCATGAGTCAATATCGAGTAATGGGACATCGAGGTTGATTCGCATTTACAACATAGAAACGCCAATAAAGTGCTGTTATTGATCTGAAATAGAAATCGTTCATTAATTACGTCACGCTTATACAGAGCGGCGATACTTTTCGATTGAGTGATGAACACTACATTAAGAATGGATATACCCTTACGCTTAAAATATTTTTCGTATTTAGTAGAAATGTTCAGGTTTCACATATAACAAACCAGCACCTGGTTCTTATTTATTTTCTTCAAACCCGGATCCGACCCGAATCGAGACAATAATTTGATACCAAACCCGGACCCGAACCGAACCAAAGAAATTTTTGGTTTTATATTTGCTAGTGAAAATACATAAACAGTCAAAGCTTATTTTCCCTTACACGCCAAGTGTGAACGCAAAAAAGACATAGTTTGTACCCTTTTTGTATGTTGGTTTAGGTTTTAGAAAACTAAGTTAATTACATGTTTTGGAAATCATATGATGATTTCGATTGTTTTGAGAGTTGCACTTTATGGCATTCAATTGAATCTATATAAATAAAAATGGAGTGGTGTTTGTATGTCACGAAATGGCTTACAAACGGATTAACGGATTTGAATGATTCTTTCTCCGTTTTGTTCGTCAAGGGTTCCGATGTGTTTGTGTGTATAAAAATCTGAGCCTATTTATCGGGAAAGTCGGAAAACGAGAGTGATCGGAACTGTCATTTTGTATGGGAGACAGCGTTTTTCAACAGCCTACTTGATGGCAAGGCGAAGTTTGCCGGGACAACTAGTTATAGATAAAATTCACTTCACTTAGTAAACTTGTGTTAGAGACATTCCACGCTCCACTGGGGACGTAAAGCCGTATGAAGCAAGAAAATGAAGATTAATTCGGAGTTTAAATGCTAGTAATGCTATTAGTAAAATACTTCAACTGTTATAAAGAATTTATCGAGTGCGCAAAGTTAGGAACCTAAATGCGCAGAATAAGGAGCATTGCAAAAATGAGTGCGCAGAGTTAGGAACACGGACACCTTTGAGAAAAATTTACAATAAAAATCATTACTTAGTGAAGCTTTTATATTTTTTTTCCTTATACATAAGATCAATAAGTGTTTGCTTCCAAAATTTCAGAATATTGTGTTTTGTTTTCAATTAATTACAGCTGTTTGAAATTTGAATAGCCTTAGGTGCGCAGAGTATAGGGCCTTCACGGTATTTATTATTTAACTCCTTAACGGATGTAACATAGAATTTAGAAATTTCCAAAACTTTAACATAGATTGATATAATACCTTTTCTGTTAAAGTTAAACTCTACGTGGCTATCATCAAATTGTAGAAATGAAACGTGTTTTTTTTTTTCAATAAAGCTGCCGACCTTAAATTCGTACGATTACAAGTTCGAAGCAAGCAAAACGGATGGTACCTTGTTCATGAATTTAAAAATACACCATTTTGATGAAATATCAACATTTGAACTACTATACAAAATCGATAAGAAATCTAGTTTTGAAGCAAACATGTACGATTGGTCAATATATGAGCCAAGCCAATGAGGCTCATTTTTCGCAAGTTTCATCGCAAAATAAAAAAAATCGGTATCAAACTAGGGAACAAAACACATTTTGGACTATTTTACTTTTTATTGTGTCTTATTTTTCATAAACTACTGAGACTTTGAAAAAAAATCTTTGTATTTATTCTTTGGAGACTTTTTCAAATGTGCACTAAAATCAAAGAGCGAAATATGAAAGTTTTTACCCCAAATTGTGGTGCTTGAACATAGTTTTAAAAATGACTACAAATCTTCACAAACCTATACATCATCGATATTTCATAGTCGATAGATGTAAGTTTTATTTATTTTTCCCAAATAACGTCATGTTTTTGAATTACAAACAAATCAGAACTATCCATAGGAAGATAATCCCCCGATACCGGACACTTATAAGCGATTTCTTCACCACCGCTTAGGCCTTAAGCCTGGTTTAATCGTATGGGTAAACGTGGTTTACGGCTTAAGTGAAGGTGAAGAAATCGGCCCTTAATGTACTAAACTCATAATTAAAAAAATAGTGGTTTAATGTGATGTTGTTACCCATTTATGATGAATTTTGTCATTTGTGTAGCGTACAAAAATAAATTTAAAAATACAAATATCAATTTTTACATTTTGATGATGTATTCTAGTACTAAATTGGCCAATCTTAAAAGGTGGCTCCCAACACAATCTGGAAAGGCTTTATTTTCGGAAATTCTTCTTCTAATGTTTATAGCAAGTTTGCAAAAAGCACGGTGCAAAAATTACAAAGATAACATATAAAGCAAATGAAGCTGTCCGAAACTGGGGACAACAGGTGCTTGACCAAAATTGTAGTTTGTACTTCACATTAAGTTTAAATATGGTACATTATACATTCATACTTTTAAATTATGATTATATTCAATCATACTTGCGTGATCCAAACTATTTTGTTGTATTCAAAATAATTAGGCTGATACAAATATTAATTTTCTTTTATGTCACCCCCCCCCCCTTCAAAAATCCGAAAATTTTGAAGTGGAGATAAAAATAGATTCATCATTTTTTTGACATCAGTAAGGTTTTTTTTAACTTTTAGAGTAAAAACCAGGTAAAATAATGATCCAGATGACGATTGGAAAATGCTTAACAACTATCGTTAAAAAGAAAAAATCGATTTTATTTTTTATTTTAATATTTTTGTTCCTTATTTATTTTTATTTTGGTCACAGATTCTTGCATCGGAGAACCAGAACAAAACAAATGTAAAAAGAGCGTGATTCCTGGATGAGCAGAGTCTGCTCACTGCCGTTCTTTTTTCCGTTCATAGCTATTTTTGTGAATAATTGGATGGATAATGGTTATAATAGATAGATTACAAACTAATGTACGACAGTATTGAGAAAATTTACCGATATATGGTGTTATTGTAGAAATATCACAGGGAATCGGACGCGTGATTGCATGTCAAAATAAAATGATGCGATGCCCTTTACAGTATATGTGTTCGGGCGATCGTGAGCAAAGAAAGCAAGAACGCAATCGCACAAAATGAACCACCGATGCGGTAGCATTTTTCTGGTGTGCATGAACAGACTCTGTTCACCGTTTTACAGCACTGGCCGCATATGAGTGACGCTTGGGAGCGTTTAGTGCGTTCAGTAAAGACAGTGATAGCAGCGATACAGATACAGACGACCGAGAAGATGGGTGGAAGAGTATTTGCCGACCATTGCTCGAGTCCCATGAGCACATTTGACCTCTTCGAGACTTGAGACCATTCACGGAGAAATATTTTTACCTAATTTTTGAGTTTACTTTACCCAAAATTAAGTATATCGATTATAGTTTCAACCCAAAATCTCTCGGTTTTCCCTTTCTCCCACACGAATGTTGTCAAAAATAGAGAGAGCTGCATCTACCCAATGGGGGTACTTTGGCCCAATAAGCCAAATTTGGGTAAATGCAACTTTTCTTATGTTTGGGTCGAAAGAACTCAATTTTGCGTTAAATCAACCCAAAATTGAGTATATTTTTCTAATGGAATTAAAGCCAAACTACCTAGTGGGGACCTTGGAAATTTAGCCAAAATTGAGTTATTGGGCTCAACTACGGAATTGCGTTGAAACAACCCAAAATTGAGTTGAACTCCGTCTGAGGCAACTAATGCAGGACTCTCTGGCTGAGTGAAAATTCTGTGTAAGTCGCACTCATGCTATGTGTAACCGATGTGTTGGCCATTGGCTGTGCGCGGAACGATGGAAATGGAACTGTCAGTCATCTCCCGCGCGGCAGCAAACTGTTAGCCATTGGTAGGATTCGAAGTTTTCCGGGATTTTTTCAGGCGAAAAGGCTGAAGATGGTTGCAAATGCGGAAGTTTTTTCCCCATTTGCTTCCGCTTCGGCTATTCGAATGAAAAAATCTCTGAAAACTTTTAAAATTTGAATGTATTTTCAATGTTTTCAGAAGCAAAAAAACAAAAATGGAAGCGTATTCCGCATTCCAAGCGTTCCTCCTCTGTGCGCATTTCACTCATTTGGTTTGTTTACCACTGTTTGCACAAAACTGTGTACAGCCCCTTTTGCACAGAATCTGTGCTGCATGAAGAGAGGCCGATTTTGTGTACTCGGCACTCATTTTTGAGCGGATGAAGTTTAGCGTGTAGTGAAAAACTTTCCAAAAGCTTTAGTAATGCACTGTTATAATCGAAAGTGAGAGAGGAGCGAATCCCTCATAGTGACAAAGGTCAGCTCTAAAATAAAAAAAAATCGGGACAACTCATTTCGGGATGGAATAGGGTAACGACTATTTACATCGTTCCAAAATGTTAACGGTATGCGCACTCCTCACTGATCACGCTACGCTCGTTTCTCAAATTTCTCCAACTTCCAGCAAAAGCACAAGGAAGAATGGTAGTCGAGAACTGTCAAAACATATGGAAAATAATGAGAAACTTAAGTTACTTGTAATTAAGAAACTAAATCTGGAAAGTAGTGATAAGAAATCATGCGTAATGTGAATAAATAACTGTTTGTGTTTAGTTCATCTTCCGTGGTGCTTTCTTTGCTTCAGGAATTCGTTTTCACTACCACTGAAAAAGAGCCTTTCCGTTTTGAATATCGCCCTATTGATTACTTGTAAACGCGATTATTGTTTTTATAAAAATAACTCTATTTTCTTGATTTGGGTCGTGTAATTAAATTAAAATCGTGTAACACGCCCGCCCTACCGATCAATATCATCCAAATTTTCGGTGGATTATTGGAGGTAGCAATGAGCAAATCCTGTAGAAACTTCTCTGAGAATTCCAAAAATTTCTCAACGATTTTGTTCCTTGAATCTTTGAAGAAATTTATGGAGTGATTCCTTTGCATGCATTTAAGAAGAACTCTCTGTAGAATATTCCCGAATAATTCCTGACGCGTTTTCTGCAACAATCCGAGAAGAAATTCCGGAATAACCCGTAAGAGTCTCTGAAGGTTTCTTTGCAGCCTTTAGAATGTTGCACTTGGATTCACTGCAAGTATGTAAAGGCAAAAGTAAATTTGGTTTGCCATTTTGGTTGAAAAGGAGAATTTCAGAGACCATCCTTTTTGAAATTAGAAATTCTTAAGAGACTTGCATTGAAAAGATAACTAAATCTTGAAAAAAGAGACCTGCTATCAACTCTGAAGATACAAAACACAATTACGGACACCTATAAGCTACAGCTTGATGACAACATTTGTCTAGAAATAACGATAACAGAGGAAAATGTGGTTTCCCTGCTAACTTTTCGATTCGGACCATTGTGCAACGGATTTCTTCACCATTGCCATTGCTGCCAGTCAGTGATGATGGGAAAACTTCGTTGATGACAGGATTTTCCCACGTTTCCTGCGGTCTGAACACCATCTGGTGGTGGGCGAAAGGTGGGAGTAGAAATTAATACCCGAACAATGGTCCCGTAAAATAGCACTCCTATGGAAATGGGATTATACCCGTGCCGGTGCATTGTGTGTCGAAATGAAGACGACAGCCGAGAGTCGGAAGTGTGCGGGAGTGGGAGACTCTGGAAACTGGTTCGATTCTCTTCATTAGTGCAAAAACCCCTAACCAAGACCGAGACCAAGATCGAGACGAACCCAGCCGGATTGAGTGGAAATCGAGCACAGGAAATCGATTACTCATTCATTGTTTCCTGAGCTGCTGCTACGGTGGAATCCTCTTCCCCCAAAGGCAAGCAAACTCGTGAGGTGTCGGATTGGAAGTTGGGCAAGGCTTGCAATTAAGCTTGGCATAATATTTAGGTGGATCCGAATCGGTACGATAAAAGGGAACAAATGTAATCTTCAATAAAGTTTCCCAACCCACCGACGCCTGTTTGAATTGGAAGCTTAAATGGGGTTTCAGACGAGCTTTTGTTGAATTGTCGGTTGTTTGATGTAGCCAGGCGTGAAACCGGTTCGTTTGTCACTTTCCATTTGCTCAACATTGGCCCCGGTCGTCACAGTGGAAAACGGGCAGTGTTGGACAAAAAATGCGACGTTTTTGGGTTTCCATACATAATTATAAACTTTGGGTTGCAATCATAAGAATCAGAAGAATCGAAAGAACCAGAAGAATTATAAGAATCAGAAGAATCAGAATCCTAGGGGACGGACCAGGTGTAGTGGTTAGAACACACGCCTCTCACGCCGAGGACCTGGGATCGAATCCCATCCCCGAGATAGTCACACATAAAAGTTATAGTGACGACTTCCTTCGGAAGGGAAGTAAAGCCGTTGGTCCCGAGATGAACTAGCCCAGGACTAAAAATCTCGTTAATAAAGATAGAAAAAAAAAGAATCAGAATCAGAAGAATCAGAAGAATCAGGAGAATCATAATAATTTAATAAAGGCTCAATTGCGTAAAATGCATTTCGGAGCTGAAGATTCAGATGATTCTGAGATTAGAAGATTAGAAGAATCAGAAGAATTACACGAATCACAAGAATCAGAAGAATAAAAAAATCAGCAGAATCAGTATGGGAAGCCGAAAACGTTGCAAGTTGATTGTCCAATACTGTACATCAGGACCGAACAGGTGACAACACATCGGCACGTACATTCAATATTGAACTAAGCGTGTCAGTGTCGGACTGTGACCGAACCGAACCAAAATGGGAAGCGACAGAATCACGCAAAGGCACGCATAAAAAGTACATGTTTTTGGCATCTGTTGTTTAGATTTTGCCACCGTAGTGTGTTGAACCACATGGGGTAATGGTATTATTTCCCGGAAGGTGCTGTGCCGTTAGGCAGATGGTGATTCTGTGGAAAACATGTCTGCATAACAGCAGCCAATGTGATGAGCTGTCTGAATTGTTATAATTACTAAAATTAGTCAATCCTCTCGTTTTTATATTTTATTGATGCGATCTCGAATGTTCAGCATATGGTAGGTTAACTCAGCCATCATTTGTTGCTATAAGGACTGAGTTTTATCACTTTGGAATTAGTAAACTTTATTATTCCAACACATTTCGTTAGACTAAGGGGCTGTCCATTAATTATGTAAGCCCGACTAAGGGTACATAACAAAATTATATCAGCATATGTTATTATGTTATAAGTTTTTTTCGAACATAGGTTGTTACAAACTTGATGCAGGATGTTGTTAAAATAACTAAAATTATAACAAAAAGTGTATGAATAGTAACATAAACATAACAAAATGTGTTTTAATTCTATCAAAAACATATCAAACCAAGTTATAATGTTTGATACAAAGTATCAAAATTATAATACTGTTCGATATACGGTAATATTGTATATTATTGAAATGCATAACTATTAATTTATTTTGTTATAAAGTTGTTAAAAATGAACAAAAAAATATCTTAAAGGAAAATAAAACACATTATGTTATATTTCTGTATGATTATGTTTTATGGATAACGGAGCCTAACAAAATTATATCATAATATGATATGCATATCATATTCTGATGAAATTTTATTATATTTTTGTTACAAGCCTCTAGTCGGGAGGGTTTATGGGGGGAGGGGGGTTTGAGATTTCTTACGTGCCATACAATTTATTTTTAATTTTCATACAAAAAATCTCACCATGGGGGGAGGGGGGGTTGAAAAAACCCGAAAATTGTCTTACGTAATTAATGGATCGCCCCTAATAGGGTGCAAAATTTTTTGATAAAAAACTTGTTTTTATTAGTTAACATGACAGAGCGTTTTCTATTTTGCTCAATTTTACGGCTCAAATAACGGTTATATCATAGTAAAACTTCAATTTTGAAAATATGTCCAAATTGGAGCATTGACACTTTTGATCCTGTTTGACGTTCACTTATTCGACAAAAACACCACAGGGGCTCAACTTTTTAACACTGGGGTTGTTCCTATCTGACATTTCGGAAGGGACACGGAAAACAAAATACACCCAAAATTTGAGTTCAAATCAAGGAGTGTGACAAAATCTCAAAAATCAGAAAAAAAAATGTTATTTGGCCGTAAACCAACGAAAAACATTTATAAATTCAGTAAACGTTGGTTTCTGGTCTGAACTTAAGCGTTTGGTACTAAAATTGGGACAGGGCTTTAGGATTCTATTCAAAGTTATCTCTCAACGCGTTTTTGGCCAATTTTACATTCTTAGGTCGGTTTCAGCGGTCGTGGTCTATTCTAAATATTGACAGCTAAATAGACCAAACCAAAATTTTACATCACCACCGGGGCGTTCTAAATTTGATTTTCAAAATAAATAAATAAAACTGTCATACGGTTTTGTTTCATTTGGAACGGCAACCAGTTCGTTCTAAATTTTGTGAACACAAAACAAATTGAAATTTGCTCAGGCCTCGTTCGTGTTAAAGATGAGATTCTGATTTCATTTGATGTTGGGGGCAAAAACGTATGCTGCGTTGAATCTGGATCATTCCTCCAGGATTTCCTATATAGTTTTTTTTGTGTTCTTCTTTATGCTATCACCACAGAAATTCCTTCGAAAAAGGGTAAAATTCCAGGAGGAATATCTAGAGAAAAAACTTGAGAAGACCTTGGGAAAAACAAATAAACTAAAAAAAATATGGAACATTTTCTGAAGGAATCTACAATTTCTGGAGGATCAGGATTGTTGGTGAAATTTTCGAAGGAATTACTAGCTGCATTCTTCGAGGACTCTCTGGTGCTATTCCTGAAGCAATGCCTGATGGAACTATCAAAAGAATCAATGGAAAAATTCCTCTTGCAATCCCTGTGGAATCTAGGGAAGAATAAAAAAAAAACTCTGACGGAATTTTTGAAGCAATCCCAGGTAAAATTACTGAACCAATCCTTGGCAGAATTACTGAAGGTAACTTGGGCGAATTTCCTGGAAAATATCTGGAGTTGTGGAGGAATACCTGGTAAAATTTGTTCAGGAATATCTGGTGGAACTTCTGGAAGAATCTCTGATACAATTGATAATGAAATCCATATGTGCATTGCTGTAGGAATGCTTCAGTGACTTTCTGGAAGAATACCTTACCGGATTCCTGGAGAAATCACTGGCAGTTTTCCTGAAGGAATTGCTGAAGGAATAACTGGCGGATTTTCTCTAGGAAGGTTTGGAGAAATTTCTGGAGAAATTACTGGCAGAAATCCTTAAGGAATTACTGGCAAAAATAATGAAGGTATTGCTGATGGAGCTTCCGAAAGAACCCCAGATTTAATTTCTGGAAGGATCAATGATAAAATTTCTAGAAACATTTCTGTAGGAGTTCCTGAGGTTATTGGTGGGATTACTGAAGTTATCTTTGGTGGGCTTGACAAAAGACCACGGTTCATACAATTTTCAGCGGACTTATGTTTAAGTTGAGTTCCTTTAGGAATTTATGATAAAATCATTGAAAATTTTTTTGAAGGAAGCACTACAAGTATTCCTGGAAAGTAATTTTCTGGAAAAATTGTGGTGTGGTTACTGAAGGAATCCTTGACGGAATTACTAGGAAAACTCTGGGAGAATTTCTAGGGGTAATAATAAGCCTCCGGAGTTATTCCTCGACGAATTTCTGGAAACTATCTGAATTTCTTTCTTGGTGAAATCTTTGAAGAAATCCTTGATAGAAATACTAGAATCCATGTACAAGTTCTCGCAAATACCTCTTATTCCTTGGCTCTAAGATAAATTCCATGAGAAATACATTAAGAAGCTTATGGGGGAATCCTTGGAAAAATTCCACAGAATTCTCGGAAGAACCCCTAGAAGAGTCTCTGGAGAAAATCCTTGAAGAAATTTCTGGAAAATGTCAAGGTGAAATCGATGGAGGAATTACTGAAATTCCTACATGAGTTTTTGAAAAAAAAAATCTATTCATTATTCAGCGGTGAAATTTTCCTAGATCAATTCTCTGACAAATTCCTGAGGCGCCATCTATAAATTACGTAACGCTCTAGGGGGAGGGGGGGGCAGTAGGCTCAAACGTTACGGCTCATACAAAAATTTGAAATGTTCCATACAAAAAGCGTTACGGACGGGGGAGAGGGGGTCAAAAATTTTCAATTTTTGCGTTATGTAATAAATGGACGCTGCCTGAAGGAATTCTGGGAAGGAATCCTTTAAAAAAATGCTGTAATTCTGGGATTTCTCGGAAAAACTCCTGGAAAATTCTCAGGTGTAGCCTTTTCGAAAATATCTGAAATAATCTCATAAAGAAATTTCGAAAAAAATCGATGAAGGATTTACTGCATTCTCTGGACAAGTTTTCGGAAAAATCATTGAATAACTTATTGTTGAAATATTTCTAAAGAAATTCGTGAAGAACTCCCTTCAGGAGCTTCTGGAGTAATTCCTGCAAAAGTACTAGGATGAATTCCTGAAAGAATTTGTGGAGGGATCCCTTGAGGAACTCTGAAGGAATGCCATGGAGAATTCTTGAAGAAATTTTTAGAAATTGAATTCAGATATCTGTCCAGGTGAAATCTTCGAATGAATTACTGGAATGCCTGAATTACTTCTATAGGTTTTTCAGAAGGATATCTGTGGAGGAATCCCTTTGAGAATTCTTAGAAGATATCTTTGGAGGAATAACTAAAAGTTACTTTAAAAGAATTTCTGGGAAATATATGAAATATTTCTTGGAGAAAACTTTTAAAGAAATCTTTGGAGAAAGTAGTGTAATCCCTGAAAATCCTTGGAGGAGTTTTCGAAGGAATCTCTGAATTATTTGGCGAAAAAATTCCATAGAGAAATTCCTTGGGAAGTCTCTGAAGGATATTTTAGAGATAAATTGTAGATGGAATTCCTGGAGCAATCCTTGGTAGAACCATTGGTGAATCCATATAAGAATCCTCGGAAGAGTTCCTGGTTGAATCTGTGGAGAAATTTCTGGAGAAGTCTCTGCATGTATTCTTGGAGGAATTTATGGTAAATATCTGAAAATTCTTGGTGAAATCATTTAAGAAATCCTTCAAGAAAACACTGAAGTACCTAAAGAAGTTTTCAAAAATATCTGTGAATTATTTCCTGGCAATATGTCCCTATAGAAAATCCTTAAGAAATTCATGAAGAAACTTCTGCAGAAATTCATGAGGGGGTCGGTGGGGTTTTCTCTAGAAGAAGTAGTAGGAAGAAATCCCTGTTAGAACTCTGGGGGAATTCCAGGTGGAATACTTGGGGTTCCTTAGGGAAATTTCTGGAAAATTTCTGAACTATGTCTAGGTTAAATCTTTGAACGAACTATTGAAATCGTAGGAAAAGTTTTTGAAAAAATCTCTGAATGATTTCGTGGTGGAATTTTTCAACACAAATTCCTTGAGAAATAGCCATAAAGAAATACTTGAAGGAGTTTCTGGGAAAAAATAGGCATTCTTTGGAGAAACAGAAAGTGTATAATAATTACCTCAAAATTCAAACATCTTTGGTTTGGTAAACTAATTTCGAGCTCTAGTATGTGCAACAAGATTGATCAACCCCCTCAATCTACTGTTCTACACGTCATTTATACCTCATCATCGGTCTCAATGAAACGGAACCGATGAATTTTACAGAGCTTATGGACGAAACGTATCAATCATCGATCTAAATTGCTTTATCCGTAACGAGGTTACTCTCGAGTTTCTCCCTTTAAATATATACTCTGTCGGTACCATAAGACCCAATCGCAAGCAATGTCATTCCATCAGGAATCGTTTGACAGGCAACCATCACCCTCATCTCCCAATAAAAGCCAGAGCCATCCATCCATCCTCGTTAACCCCGTTAACGAGAAATCCAACTCGAAGACACAACACGTGCACCGTCTTCGTCGCCTCCGTCTTGGTCGTCGTCGATGTCAGATCTGATTACTGATCTTCCGTATAGCCTCCTCTCGGCTTCCGGTGCAAGTCTAAGTCCGTTAATATCAACGGAAATGGAATCGGTGAAAATTCAATTTATTTTAAACTCCAAATCAGAAACCGGAACTCGCTTTGCTATGTATCATCCATCAATCGATTACCTATGATAGCAGCTTGTTTCGCCTCAACAGCAGCAGTGTTTTACGTAAGCCCTTCAGCTCAAGACAAAGTTGGCGGAATTTGACTCGACATGCATGATGGCGACATGTCGAGCTAGGTGCCTTAGGAATTTTGGGATAAAAGTTTCTCTCGGTTCATCAGTGATAGGTTGAGAATAGTTTGCATTAGAATTTGCATTGGATTTGCATGAGCAATGCTCAGAGTTGCACAATATCATAAGTGGTACGAATAAATTAACAAATAGCACAGCATTTAGTTCCAATAAGAGGAATATCAAAAATTCGAAGTGATCAGAAAATTTATAAAAAATCAGAAGAATCAGAAGAATCAGAAGAATCCGAGGAATCAGAGAAATCAGAGGAATCAGAAGAATCAGAAGAATCAGAAGAATCATAACAACCTGTCTACTAAAAGCTCAATATCGTAAAACGCATTACGGAGCCGATATATATGATTCAGAAGATTCAGAGATTATAAGATCAGAAGAATCAGAGGAACATTCACGCTATGTCCTCATCTCAGTGGCACTGGCCATACAAAAACACAGTTAATAAAAAATGAAAATAAGAGATAAAACCCCGTTACCATTCTTCTGATCACGATGCACATGAAACAATATTGGCAACGATACCCCTAAACGACCTTCAATGGCACGGAACATAAACATTTTTCCACAGCTGTTCACCACCACAGAACCATGGAGAACCCCCCCGAGTGATTGCCAATAACGAGAATGGAAAATTGCGCGACAGTGATCAAACAAAACCATCCAGACTCCCCCCACAGCATGTGGTAAATAAATGAACATCGACAAGAGGGGAAAGACAAACAAGAACGTGTCTGGAGCATATGTGTCAACATATCAGCAGTGCAGTGTATCAAACTGCTTGCGTTCTAGACTAGTTATATGTTATGTGCTGGAGCACATCTGTTGCCATGTTGGGTGGGATAAGGAGTATGTTGATGTATCGGTCTGTGTGTGGAATTCGAATTAACACCAAACGATTGTTTCTAATGTCTTTTGGGAATATGTTTAGTATGCGCTATGCGTAGAGGAAGATGAGACACGTTTCTATGCCAGACTATGAATCTAATCCGTCTATTAGCAGCATCATTATACCAAAATAAATTTTTGCACCATTTCTTCAAGGGTTCTGAAAAAATAATTCTATTTTAACAATCAGTGTCGATTTTGACCATTTGTCATCTTGTTTCGGAGATAATCCAAAATTGTTTAGGGAGCGACGCAAAGCCAAAACATACGTAAATATCTCAGACTACAGTATTTTTCTCATGTTCGATTATTAACTTTTCAAAATAAAACTCTGATAATAGCATGTTGTGAGAAAATAAGGAAAATTAAGCTGCCGTTTAAGAAGTTAAGTACGTTCAGAGCTTATCGATCAAGAAAGATTTGGATGGCAAACAAGGTATAGACTGCGACATTCAACAATGATTTACTCTTATTGGGACGGACCTGGTGTAGTGGTTAGAATACACGCCTCTTACGCCGAAGACCTGGGATCGAATCCCATCCTCGAGATAGTTACTCATGACATAATTGTTATAGTGACGACTTTCTTCGGAAGGGAATTAAACCTTTGGGGCCTGATTTTTTCCAAGAACTATTATACAGTTTTTTGAACGCCTTTCAATAGTTTTGGTGCTCAAAATGCTAAATATTTTTTTGAAAGGTGCTAGGTCTTCCAAACTGCTCTTGAGTTCATAACTTGAAGTCTATGCTTGTAATAACAACCATGTTCATCATACAAGGTGATGAACTGTAATCTACCGTTTATTCTGAACCTTCTGAGTGTTCAACAAATATTATCAGATCATTTCGAATGTTCTAGATTATCTAACTTGTCGGGATGTTCAGTACATAAGATCTACAACGCGATGAGAGTCAGGATTTAGTGGTAATAAATTAATAACCACGAAACGAAGCACTTCCGAAACATGGTGTATTCGACAAAGTTTCCAGTCATAATTAGCGACATCTATTGGGAAGCATCCATACATTATGTCACGTAAAAATATACTATTTTCAACCCCCCTGCTTTTCACCTTTTGTTTGAGAACAATTTGTGAAAACATCAGTAGAGTCTAAATGCGTAAACGAGCAGAAGCACGTTTTGAATATATGTGTTTGTCGACGAATCTTCTTCTTTTTTCTTGGCATATCGTTCCCACTGGGAGGAAGCTGGCTTCTCAGCTTAGTTTAGCACTTCCACATTTATTACCTGAGATCTTTCTCAGCTAATGACCTTTTTGCATGGATATATCGTGTGGCAGGCATGCGCCCATACTCTGTGCCCAAGGAAGTCAAGACTCTTTCCTTTACGAAAAGATCCGGTAATCGTCATACAAATCTCGAGCTCTACTTCTTTTTTGCAATCGTGCAACACGACTATCCGTGTAGAGGCGTCACTACTGTACTGTCACAGACAAACAGACATAACACTCTTGAGAAGCTCATGGTACATCCGACCGGGAATCGAACCCGGAACCCTCAGCATGGTCATGATGAATATCCGCGTCTTTACAGCTTCGGCTATGGGGGCCCTATATAACCTGGTAGATTATATAACTGAACTCTATTTAGTGAAAAAAAAACCTTGCCACAAGGGCAGATTTGAAGCTCTGAGCTCCAGGATAGTTTGGAAAAGCTTTTGAGATTCTCAGAGGTCAATAGATTCCGTTTGAGTTGAAAATATTATTATTTGCAGCGTTGCCAGATCTACGGAAATTTCCGTAGATCTAGGAATTGAGCACTTTCTACGGATCCGTAAGATAATTCTACGGAAAATGTATATTTTCTACAGAAAGCTACGGAAATTCTCATTATTCTACGGTAATTTAAGGATTTTTCCAACGGAAATCTACGGAATTGCAATTCCGGGGATCTCTCCCCTCGCTTACCACTTTTCGTCTACGGAATAATTTCCAAAGAAATCTGGCATCGCTGATTATTTCTAGCGCAAGCAACTACTGCTGTAAATTTCGAGAATTGAGCTTCGGGATAGTCTGAACGTCGTAGAATATCCCAAGACATGAAAAGGCATGTGAAGCAGCGTTTTTCTTGACATAATAGGTATGTATTACCAAGTACGGACATCAATTGTATTTACAAAAGGCATTTTAAGCTACTTTTATACTAATTATTCTACAGTCAACTCTCCCTTTCTCGATATTGAAGGGACCATCGAGTTAGGGAGGTATCGAGTTACAGAACACAAAACCAGTGCAACTGCGATCCAAGGGACCATCGAGTTAGCCATGAAAACCAACTTTTGTTATGGTTCTCTAACTCGATATCGAGATACGGAATATCGAGTAAGAGAGAGTTAACTGTATTTGTCAGACTTCTGCATGTTCAGGATGTTCTAGGTTGCCAAGTAGGACATTAAGGCATACACCTAAAAGTTTTCCCTGACAGGGTAGTATATTTGCAAGGACTTTTCCGAAGACAGTAAATTTGATTCATTGGTTCTTTTTATACAGCCATTTTCCGACTGCGGTCATAAATGACCGTGCCGGCCCCAAAGGGAAAACTTTGATCATTTTAGCGAGAAAAGTTACTGGAACAAGGGTAGACCTGAAGTTCTGAACTCCAGGGTAAATTGGAGGGCCTGGAATATCACCAACGTTCCTTGAAATAGCCAATTGGTCTGTGAGAAGGTTCAGTGAACATGGTAGATTATATAACTTCACTCAGTTTAGAAGGAAATTTTACTGGAAAAATAGTAGACCTGAAGTTCTAAAGTCCTGGGGAAATTTTGAAGGATCTGCAATACCTCAATCGTTCCTTGAAACAGCATATTGATCCATGAGAAGGTTCAGTAACATAGTAAATTATATAACTTCACTCAGTTTAGAAAGAAAAATTACTGGAACAAGGGAAGACCTGTAGTTCTGAACTCCAGAGTAATTTGGAGGGCCTGGAATACTCCAAACGTTCCTTGAAATATCTTTTTGATCCGTGACAAGGTTCAGTAAACTTGGTAAGTTATATATCTTTACTCAGTTTAGCAAGAAAAAATACTAGAATAAGTGTAGACCTGAAGTTCTGAACTCCAGGGTAATTTGGAGCACCTATAATATCTCAAACGTTCCTTGAAACAGCCTATTGATGCATGAGAAGGTTTTGTGAACAGATTTTATAAATTCACTCAGTTTAGCGAGATAAATTTCTGGAATAAGTTTAGCCCTGAAGTTCTGAACTCCAGGGTAATTTGGAGGGCCTGGAATATCCCAAACGTTCCTTGAAATAGCTCTTGAGATTCTCAGAGGTTGGTAGATTCTATTTGAATTTGTAATGTTATTGTTTTTAACCCAAACAATTACTGTTACGGTTGTAGATTTCAAAGAGTGTGCTTCAGGACAGTTTGGACGTCCTAGAACATCCCAGGACATAGCAAAGCAAGTGAAATAGTGTTTTCGTTAAAAGAGTAGTTCTGTATTATCTAGCCTGAACATCATTTATGTTCGCAAACAGCATTTCACGCTTCGTATGTACTTATAGTTCAATTTTCCAAACTTCAGGATGTTCTAGGTTGTCAATTAGGTCATAAAGGCATATACTTCATATTTTTCTCTGATAAAAGAGTATATTTGGGACAACTTTGCCGAAGACAGTATATTAGGGTGCCAATGGAATGTATGGAAAAAAATTTGCCATCGAATTTCAAAAAAAGGTAGGGCTCAAAAGTTTTGTCTCCTCGAAAAAAGTCCCCATGCAAAATTTGAGCTCAATCGGATTTCATTAAGTGGACAATCCAAAGGGGGGGGTACATGAAATTTCCGAAATCGAATTTTTTTTTTTGATGCCAGATGTCTTAGAAATGCATGAAACGTCGAGATCTGGTGTTATTTGGAAATTTTTTTTTTTTGAAAAAATCGACTTTTTGGGACTTAGTAAATTTTTGAGTTGGGGGAGTGAATTGAATTTGAAATGAACGATTTGAATTCAATTGCTGAGAAATTCAAGGCAATAGTATTGAAACATATCCTATATGATTGTTGGCCACTGAATGCATATGATATGTGATATTTCATTAGGGTGGTTCATTTACTTTCCATTAGGGTGGTTAGGGTTTTTGTTAAAAAAAAAAAATAGAATTTTAATTGAATATTGAAGACAATAGTATTGGAACATCTCTCACATTATCGTCAGCCATTTTCTACATTTAATATGTGGTATTTTATTAGGGTGGTTCACTTATTTTCCATTACGGTGGGCCTTTCTGTCGAAAAATCATAATTTGAATGGGATATTAAAAACAATAGTATTTTATCACCTCTTTCATCATCGTAGGCCATTTCCTTCATTAGATTCGTGATATTTCATTGGGAAGGCTCACTTATATTCAATTACGGTGATTCTTTAAAAAAAAATGAGTATTTGAATGGAATAGTAAATACAAGAGTAATTAAACATCTCCTATGTCATCGTAGGCCACTGTTAATGTATAATATGTGATATTTCATTGGGGCTATTGTCCTCAGTTTTGCATAAGGGTGATCATTTAATTTGTAAAATATTCTCAATAGATCTAACAAATCAACTTTGTTTGTATAGTTTTGAATCATGATTCTTCATTGGCATGCAACTCTTCGTTAAGCTATTTTCATTAAGGGTTTCTTTTGAATAGTTAAAATAAAACGTTCCAATCATCAGTGAATTCAGTGAAGCACAACTCTAACTGCCATAATCAAAATACAGATAAAAAAGGAATGAAATAATTTTTGACGTATACAAATTATGACAATAGCTTGATGGGCGACGATGAAGGGCAACAAAAGTGTTTAGTTTATATTTTCAAAAGGGATTCTCAGCCTTGGGCTCCTTCATTCCCGAAACAAAAGTACGTTGCCTTCTGCTTGCTATAGTACACGCGATTCGGTTGTGACAACGTAGGTAATTCAAGTTTTGACAATCAGTTCTCATTTATTCTTCAAAGATGTAACAAATTTCCTTCAAGAAATTTTGTCGGAATTTCATATGGATTTTTTCGTTGGAGTTTTCAACGGAATTTTCTTTGGAGTTTCCTTTTGAATTTTAATCGGAATTTCCTTCAAAATTCCTTTTAAAAATTTTTATTTGACTTTTCTACGAAATTTCCTTTTTTTTCTACGGAATTTTTATCAAAATCGGAAATTTATCCTGAATTTGCTTCGGAATATCCTGTGGAATTTTCTTCGGTATCTTTAGAAGTGCCCTTTTGAATTTTCTGTGGTATTTCCTTCGAAATTTCCTATGAAGTGTCCTCCGGAATTTCATTCTGAACTTTTCATTGGAATTTTCTTCGAAATTTACTTCGGAGTTTCTTTTTGAGTTTCCTTCGAAATTTGCTTTGGAGTTTCCTTCCGAATTTCTTCTAGAGTTTGTTTCGGAATTTCCTGTGTTATTATCTTTGGAGCTTCCTTCAGAATTGTATTCGAAATATTATTTGGAATTTCTTTCGAAGCATTGGAATTTACTTTGGAAATTCCTTCGAAATTTTCTTTGGAGCTTTCTTCGGAATTTCATTTGGGATTTCTTTTGGACCTTTGAAATTTACTGCGGAATATTCTTAGAAATTTCCTTTACAATTTTCTTTGGAATTTCCACAGAGTTTTCTTGAGAATTTCCTTACAAATTTGCTTTGGATATTCCATAGAAAATTCCTTAGAAATTTTCTACGAAATTTCCTTTTAACTTCCTTTTTTCATTGCAATTTGCTTCGGGATTTGCTTTGGAATTTTCTTTGGAATTTCCTTAGAAATTCCCTTTTGAATATGCTTTGGATATTTTTCAGAATTGTCGTCGGAATGTCCTTTGGAATGTGCTTCAGAATTTCTTTTGCAATTTTATTCATTTTTTTAAATTTTTTTTTTCGGGATTTCCCTTGTATTTTCGAAAGATTCCATCGAAGTTTCCTTTGGAATTTCTTTTGGAGCTGTGATCTTTTCTTCGAAATTTCCTTAGAAATTCGTTTATGAATTTCATTCGGAATTTGCTTTGAATTTTTTTATGGAATTTCCTATGGAGTTTTCGGAAATTCCTTTGGAATTTTCCACGGATTTTTCTTCGGAATTCCCTTGGGTTTTTTTCGGAATTTCCTTTGGAATTTTCTACGCAATTTTCGTCAGAATTTCTTCTGAAATTTGCTTAGGAAATTCCGTTGGATTTTTTTTAGTTTCCTTCGGAATTAACTTTGGAATTTCCGTCGAAATTCCCTTAGGAGTATCCTTTAAAATTCCTTTGCAGTTTTCTTTGGGGCTACTTATCAAATTTTCTTCAGAATTTTCTTAGGAATTCCTTTATTAGTTCCTTCAAAATTCTCTTTGAAATTTCTTTCGGAATTTCGTTTGAAGTTTACTTCCAAATTTGTTATAGAGTTTCCTCGGAATTTCCTTTGGAATAACCTTTGGAATTTCCTATGGAGATTTCGAAATTTTATTTAGAAGTATTGATTGGAATTTTTTCCTTTGGACTGTTTTCCGTTGAATTTTCGCGAAATTTACTTTGGAATTTCCTTCGTATTGTTTTTTCGGAATTTTCTTAGGAGTATCCTTTAAAATTTCTTTGTATTCTTCGGAACTTCATATCTCATTTACTTCAGAATTTCCTTTGGAATTTCTTCATGAATTTCTTTCAGTAAGTTGCTTCAGGAAGTTATTTTGGGTTTCTTTGGAATTACTTTCGGAATTTCCTTCTTCAGTTCTTCAAAATTTTCTTCGGCGTTTCCTTTGGAATTTCTTCTGGAAGTGCCTTCGGAATTTCCTTTGGAATTTGCTTCGGAAGTTCCTTTGAAATTTCTTATGGAATTTCCTTTGCAATTTCTTTTAGAGCTGGCTTCGGAATTTCATTTGGAATTTTCTGCGCAATTTTCGTCCGAGTTTTCTTTGGAATTTGCTTCGGAACATCCTTCAAAAATCCATTCGGATTTATTTTTCTGGAATTTCCTTTTGAATTTGCTTTGGAATTTCTTTCGGGATTTGCTTTGGAATTTCATTTGGAGCTACCTTCTGGATTTGATTTGGAATTTTCTACGTTATTTTCGTCGAAATTTACTTTGCAATTTGCTTCGGAATTTCTTCTACAGTTTTCTTCGGAATTTCTTTTGGAGTTTCATGCTAAATTTGATTCGGAATTTGATTTGGAATTTCTTTTGAAGCTTTGAAATTATTTCGGAATTTTCTTCGGAAGTACCTCTATAATTTTCGTTTCCTCTGGAATTTTCTTCGGAATTTTCTCTGGAATTTCCTTCGGAATTTTCTCTGCAATTTCCTTCGGAATATCCTCTGGAATTACCTTCGGAATTTCCTTTGGAATTTCCTTCGCAATTTCCTTCGCAATTTCCTCTGGAATTTCATTCGGAAATTACTTTGGAATTTCCTTCCGTATTTCCCCTAGAATATTCTTCGAAATTATCTCTGGAATTTCTTTCGGGATTTTCTCTGGAATTTCCTTTAGAATTTTCTCTAGAATTTCTTTCAGAATTTCCTCTGGAATTTCCTTCGGAATTTCCTCTAGAATTTCCTGCGAAATTTCCTCTGGAATTTCCTGAGAAATTTCGTCTGGAATTTCCTTCGGAACTTTCTCTGGAATTTCTTTCGGAATTTCCACTGGAATTTCCTTCGGAATTTCCTTCGTAATTCCCTCTGTAATTTCCGTTGGGATTTCCTTCAGTATTTCCTCTAGAATTTCCTTCAGAATTTTCTGTAGAATTTCCTTTGGAATTCGCAAAACTAAATTGGAAAGGTCACGAGGCTCAATGCTTGATCTCTGAGATGAGTGCATCTGAAATCACGAAGTAGCAAGCGGATTTTGTATGAGACGAGGACTCCAAACTGGTTCAGCTTAGTGAAGTGTTGCATTCCGAATGAAAATCACGCAAAACTTTTCAAAAGACTTTTCTAACAATGAGAGGCTTTCTAGAAAACTCTTTTGTTGTTAACTAAGTTACCTTTACATTTTTCGTCGAACATTACGCAAATATTATGTAGTAGTCCCACCATAATCTTTCGGTCTGTAGATATTAAGGTTGAAATTTTTACAATGATACCATAATTAAGGAAAGTGGACGAGACTTTTTCGAGAAATCATGGTTTCAAACTATACGAAAAATGATGCACCCTAATGGAAAATAAGAGAAACTCCCTAATGAAATATGTTAACAGTATCCTACGATGATGTCGCATATCAAATGGAACTAGAGGCGCATGAATTCAGAGGAATTTAAAGCCTCTCTAAACAAAAATATCACGAATCTAATGAAGGAAATGCCCTACGATGATGAAAGAGGTGATAAAATACTATTGTTTTTAATATCCCATTCAAATTATGATTTTTCGACCGAAAAGCCCACCCGAATGGAAAATAAGTGAACCACCCTAATAAAATACCACATATTAAATGTAGAAAATGGCTTACGATAATGTGAGAGATGTTCCAATACTACCCAGACAACCAAAATGTACGTATAACAAAATCACCTGGAGGCTTTGTATGTGCAAAATTTCACTTATAAGATGTTGCGAAAAGGCCTTCTACGTACAAAAGTGGAGGCGATATACGTGCATATATTATGTGATGAACAATAACATACAATGCGAGTGTATAAATTTTCTTCCGAACTAACCTGTGATCTTAAGCGACTTAACTTATGATAACAAATGTTGATTTGACAGCTGCTACGGATTGATTCGACTTACTTTGTACGAGTGTACGAGACGAAACAAAATGTACAAATGAACTCAGGAAAACAGCGTTTTATGCGAGGAAACTCATCAATCTGACGATTTTACCCACCGTGTGTTGCGGGTTTGATGTAATTTGTACAAATAAACGAGTTATTACGTGAACTTTCATGCGACTTCTGGTTGCCTGGGTATTGTCTTCAATATTCAATTAAAATTCAATTTTTTTTTTTTTTAACAAAAAGGACCACTCAAATGCAAAGTAAATGAACCACCCTAATGAAATATCACATATCATATGCTTTCAGTGTCCAACAATCATATAGGATATGTTTCAATACTATTGCCTTGAATTTCTCAGCAATTGAATTCAAATCGTTCATTTCAAATTCAATTCACTCCCCCAACTCAAAAATTTACTAAGTCCCAAAAGGTCGATTTTTTCAAAAAAAAATTTTTCCAAATAACACCAGATCTCGACGTTTCATGCATTTCTAAGACATCTGGCATCAAAAAAAAATTTCGATTTCGGAAATTTCATGTACACCACCCCCCCCCCCTTTGGAGATTTTTCATGGGTCAAAAAAACCAAATTTTGACCGCTTTGGGGGTCCACTTAATGAAGTCCGATTGAGCTCAAATTTTGCATGGGGACTTTTTTCGAGGAGACAAAACTTTTGAGCCCTACCTTTTTTTGAAATTCGAAAAATCGATTTTCATTGGCACCCTAGTGTATAGGACAATGATTGTATCAAGTTATAACAGAGTAGGTTTGTTCAAATCCGATGTGGGGTATTTATGACATTGGTTCAAATCTAACCCCCAAGGACAAACCATTATTAGAGAAGCATCTTCCCGAGATCAAAGAATATGATTATACTATAACTAACAAATTCTCTGCCCGAGATGACAATCTGAATTTTAACAAACAACCACCCGAATAAAAAATACAATTCAAAAACAATTTAACGTATTGTAACAGTGTCATTAAAAACATTGGAAATACAATACAGTGATTCAATACCATTACTCGGAATACCATTACCCGGAATGCAATTTACCGGAATACCACTTACCGGAATGTACCATTACCCGGAAAAACCGTTTACCGGAATGTACCATTTACCGGAATGCACCATTACCCGGAAAGCCAAATCTTCCATTTTCAACGACCTTTTTCAGTACATTTGTATATTTTTTTTTATTCTCTTTCTTTTCTGAGCATCATCAGCACAAATTATGTCACGCTAACCATGGACATTCTTGACTCCCTCGGTTTCTATAAACACTTTTTCAAAAGACAAATTCAAACAGCTATGGACCATATATGTTTTTCTTCTTGCCGGAGTTACGAGTCAATAGGAACAAAGCTATTCTAGTAGCATTTCTACGAATATTACGATACCAAAATTAAATTGCACATGTCATTTATTTGCGATTTTATTAGAAAGGAATCGCCTGATAGGGTGTACAGCTACTTGGGCACTTCCACAGGTTTTTCTCGGCCGAATTATTTGAAATTTTGCAAAAAGAGGCACTGCATTACGACGCACTACAGTACGACGCACATTGTGGCCAAATATAAACAAAGTAGCTTTAAAAAAAAACCCACTGCCGAAGTGAATCAAAAGTGCCGAAGCTTCCTATAAATCTATGAAAACTATGTCTTCAAATTTAGGCTGTAGAACTAAACATTACAGGCAAGGATAAAAAGAATGAAGAGAATTATTTTTGTTTTGTATATTTGATATCAAATATTAACGAGGTCAATATAAATCGAAAAAAATCGCCTAACGATTAAGGTGGAGATGCATCAAAGCCAAACCTTAAATTTTGAAGAGCACAAATCTAGAGAACTAAACACCCGTTCAAGCTGAAAACTTAATCGATTGGTTACATCCACCGTGTGATCAATCGATTAAGTTTTCAGCTTGCTTTTGAAAATTTAAGGATTGGCTTCGATGTATATTCACCTTAAGGTTAGGTGCATTATTGTAAATAGAACATCTCAGCATTTGAAAATGTTTGGATTTATGATGGTTTTCTTATTCCCTTCAAATAACAATTTAGAATCCATTTTAAATATTGTTTCACAAAAAAAAACTCTAATCTTGCGAGGGAAGGGACATACAACAGTGCTATTCTCATTTTAGCTTTAAGGCTCCCCCAAATCAACACGACTTTTTAAGCGACATCGTCAAAAAATCGACGTGATTTTGTTGTTGAGTCGCTGCAAGCACTCTTATATGGAACCATCTAGATCGACACAACAAAAATCGCTGCGAAATTGCGTCGCTGTGGCTTAGACACGCTCATCAAACTGTGCATGCAGTGCATGTGCATGTCGCTGTGACCGTAAAAAAATTGCCTTGATTTAAGGGAGCCTTTAGAGGAAATCTGAAAAATCAAAACGAAACTAAGAGTGCCTTGGTGATTGAGAGTAGAGACACTATTCGCTATTGTGACGTCCATCTTTGGATTCCGAAATATTGAACCTAATTAGATCTACTTTTCTTTTGAATTTGCTTGATTATGCTATATACTACGAATGTCATAACTCTGAATGTCTGTAACCCAAATCCAAATCCAAAATTCTAATCATTGCTTATTAATTAACAATTGGACGCTTGGAGAACCGACGGTCGAATGTCAAAAGTAAAGTTATATAATTGTAACAAAATTTAGCCAGTTCTGCCAAGACAAGCTGCAAAGATAAGTTGAAACAGTGGCGCGGGAACTGGGTAGGACAGGTAGGACATGTACTACGCACAAAAAGACCTGGGTAGGACAGTCAAAGGATTGTCCTACCCACGATTCAACAAAAAAAAAACAAAATCATCAGAAAGCTTGAATTTGTGTGAAGAACGATTGAGAACATCAATAGGAAACAGACTGTAAGAATTGTTACAAGAAACTTCTTTGACCGATAGAAAAACAAATGAAGCAATCCTTCATGGCATTTTTGAATGAATAAATGGATGGCTTCTTAAAAATATCTACGGAAAACCCTGTAAATGCTCTGAGACAAATTGCCATGAGCGTTCCATAGTAATTTGTTGAAGAATCTCTGGATGAAGTAACGGATTACTCTAAGACCAGTCCCATCGTGTGATGGTGAAACGGATGTCTGAATGTGCGATCACTCTTCATATATTTTATCAAAGTATTGCTGAATTTCTTGACGATTTTAGAATTCCTACAGTTAGTTTCGGAAAAATGATTTGATGAGATTCCCACTAATATTTGTGGCATTATTCATAAAAAATATTCAGAGCAGATTATGACGATTTCTAAAAGTTTTTTTCAGGATTGTTGAAGAAGTTCCAGTGAAATATTCGATAGAGTTTCTGCGTGATGAAACATTTCTCAAGATTCTTCAGTTTCTTCTGAAAATTTTTGCTATGAATTTGAATTAACATAATTTTGGCTGTTCATTAATTTGTAATCTAGGAAATTAGAACAACCTCACTGATTCTAATGAAGAGCAGTTTGATCTATTTTTGTCTAATTTGTTTAATGAATTCAAATTTTTCGCTCGCATTGAATCCTAAAGCCTGATTTGCTTCTGAAAAGGAATCGCTAAAGAAATTTCTCGCCGATTCCTTGCAGAAATTTTCTACAGCGACTCCCATTTGAACTGACAATTCTTTTCAACTGCGTATTGCGATCAGAAAAAAGCGCATTCTTGATCGATTCCTTGCAGGAATTTCCTATGCATCAAGATAGGCCGAGGAATTACTTGTCAGCAGCGAATCAGGCTTAATGTAAAATTGCACAGGCTACTAAGAAACCTTCACAGACTTTAACGGGTTCAACAGGCTCTTAAAGAATTTTGTCTCCGATTCTCCGAGGAAAAGCTTAAGGAATTATCATAATGATTTTATTTAGATTTTTTTTCAGCGTCTCACACAAGGACTACTACAGAAACTCTTCTAGATATTTCTCTACCAATTCTCCCAGAAATTCTTCCAGAGATTTTTCAAAGGATGGGCAGAAAACATTCTAGAATTTGCTCCAGTAAATTCTTGAGAACTCCAAAGCTATTATCTCCAGTAATTTCCTCATACTATCTTAGAATTTCCCCAGATATGTTTTTACTAATCCTTTAACTGAATTCTTCAGTTGTTACTCCAGAAGATGTTTCTAAGAGTTCTATGTAATTTCTCCCGAGGAAATCTTCAAAAGTTAATTTCAGATATTAAAAAAAGCTGAGGGGTTTTTCAAGAAACCCTGCAGGAATTTCTCCGCAGATTCATGTGAATTCCACCAAGTGTTCATCTACAATTCCTCCCAGAAATCCAAAATTCTTCAAGAGGTTCTTCGAAAAAATTTATTGTTTTCTAGGAATTTCTCAAGTATTTCATCCAAATATTACTCCTGCAGTTTTTTCCAATCATTTTTTAAAAAGTTTCCCAAAAAATTTCCCTTGACTCCTACATTAAATCTCTATAGAGATTCTGTCCAATGCCTTTCGAGAAATTCCTTTAGAAAACCCTACGAAATACTATCCCGTGACTCGATTTATTATTTAGATTATCTTAGCAAATTATCTAGGAAATCTTCTAAAACTTTCTCAAGAGTCCTGGCGTTATTTCAGAGATTATTGTTCATACAGAGTGTCTTTACAGCTTCCACTTGTTTCATTTGAGGTACTCCAGGATTCTTTAAAAGTGCCTCATAGATTTACTTCTCAGAAAATACAGACACATTCCTTGAAAAAAAAAAAACTTTCAAGGCTTACTTGAGAGAATCTCAAAGTGTTACAGGAGGAATTTCTGTAGAAACCTAAGAAGAAATCTATGGAGCAATTACCGGAAGTACTTTTAGAAAATAAATCTCTAGTTGCAATCTTACACAAATTCCAAAAAACAGTTTCAAAGGGAATCCCTAAAAACTCTTGGCGGCATTTCTGGAGAATTTATTGAATCAATTGAAGAAGATGTTTTGACCAGAAACCTTGCAGGATGTCCCATGGAAATAGATGGATTAATCACTGCATAAAATCTTAGAGAAGTTAGGACTTTATATCACAAAGATTTTATGGAATAATTCTGATGATTCCTGAAACAATCTTTAGAGAAATTCCACGTCTGTGGTTCTCCTTGGGTAAATCCAGGTTGAATTCTTGAGGCATCCAAAACAAAATTCTTGGAGAAATTCTCTAGGAAAATTCGTCAAACTCCTTTAGAAATTTCCGGAGTAATATCTGAATATTTTATCTGAAAAAAAATTCAGATAGAATTCCTAAAGAAAATTCAGTAATTCTAGAAATTCCTCAGGTCTTGAACAGTCTGCTCTGACACTATAAAGAATGAAACTCTTATCTCATGGCTCTTATAAGATTTCATGTTTTCTTGGTTCCTGTTTGGTCTCTTTTCGACCACCGTATGATTCTTTTTATGTCTTCGTTTTCAGGCAAGAAGTATCTAATTTCCTATTTTTTAATGCACTCATTCTTATCTACCTCAGTAAAGACGGAAAGCCTTTTTCATCTTGTGGTAACGACTGACATGAAAAATGAAGGGGTATGAAAACTAAGGTGTGTTAGTTCCAAAAAATCTAGTTTTGAGATAATCTACTTTGAAGTTCTCATTCTATACTAATTGTATGAAAGTCAAAAAAACACAAGCCAAGAATTATGTTATTTCTTGTGTTGAGCGGAAAAATCACCTGGAAATATCGGTTGAACGCTTGGAACCAGTAAAAGTTCCTCAACTCAACATCGACCAAAATGACGCTTACACCTCTTTGTGTTTGAGCCGCTCAATTATAGTCAATTTAAATCCCCAGTCTATGATTTCATAGGGTTGAAATTTTTCTAAGTTTCACTGTACACAAAATATTTGTCAACGTTTGTCCTACCCATGGTTCCGAACGTGGACGCGCCTCTGAGTTGAAAGAACAGCTTATTTTTAAATGAAGGGTGAATCATCTATAAATGCAAATATATGAAGATGGTGCATATTGACATGATCAAGTATGAAGATATCTTCGACTCCTCTTCGATGCTTAGGTATTTTGAAGGAAGAACATCCCCTGTCCATTATCGTCACAAAATACTGACCTGAATGACCGCAAAACGGTTAAAGGACGTTATGAAAAAGGCGAGAAATAGAAAAATAATTTTCCGGTAAATGGTCCTTCCGGGTAATGGTTTTCCGGTTAAGGGTTCATTCCGGTTAATGGTTTTCCGGGTAATGGTCTTCCGGTAAATTGCATTCCGGGTAATGGCTTTCCGGGTAATGTCGGAGAACCACAATACAGTATATTGTAACATAACAATACAATTAAAGTACAATATATTGTTTAGAACATTTCACTGTATAGTATATGAGGTTTTTACAATATAACGTATGGGTTGTTAGGTATCGTAACAATAGAAATATTGATATTTTTTCATACATAGATTTGAATAAAACAATAAGATATATTGTTTTTTATTGGTAACAAAATTTAGTGGAATTCTGTAAAAAATATTGTTTTTGTATTGTTTTGAATGGCAATTTGTGTATTGCTCTACAATACATAAACCATTCAACAAAATGCATATTGATTGGTGATGAAAAGAATAAAAATTGTATTTATTTATTGATTTTTCCCAACTTACGACATTTTTGTGCTAACAGTAGTGTAGAGTCCGAAGATAAATATAAAAACCTTGTTTCTAAAGACACCTTGATTAACTGCACGAACAACGATGATGACCGGATTGAGAACTGTGTTCGGTTGCCGGAGAGGTGGAGGTCAGAAAGTGTGTGGCGATTGATGTGAACGGAGTGTTTCTTCGTGGAGTGTGTTTCCGACGTGTTGTGAAGTGTTTCTGCCATTGAGATATCGTGAGGTTAATTACCTCGAAAACCCCCTGGACAAAACCCTACATTTGGCGACGAGCGAAAAGGAATTAATAAGGTATTTATCTTTAAAATATGTGATTTAACTGATTATTATCCATTTCGTTGAAAACGGGAGGAGATCAGTTTATCGTCTTTGGAATTCAAAGATGGCGGAATTACCGCGTGTAGTGATTGCGTTACAGCTTTGAACCAGTTTGACTAGAGCCGGCCATTTTGAAGCATGTTTGAAATTATTGAAAGTGGAAAGATAAATTCAATTTGGAAAATGAATGGATGGGTGTGGAATTGAAACTTTTTTTTTACTGTTAATTAAATGGCAGTAGATATCGAAGTGAGTTTATAGAGAGTTTTAATTTTATAAGAAATTTGGTTGTATGGCCTTCATTGATGGAAAAAAACTGACCGTGGTAGGTGACCCGACAAATATTACGAATACAAGAAATGATGTGGTTGTGTGCCCAGTGTGATTCGAGAAACAATGGAATCGAGAGGAATAATCGCGGCAGGGGGCCGGATTCGAATTGAATGTGCTAAGAAAATAGGAGTTTGCCGTGGTAGGGTACCCGGTAAATGTAACTAGTGCCAGGGGGCCTAGGAGAGAACACTGGCGGGGTGCCTAGTTAGAGCGGTAAGCTTGACAGCAAAGCTAAGGGTGAGCACTGTGGTAGGGTGCCCGGTTTTGTACCTAGGGTCAGAGGACCTAGTTGAGGGAACTGTGGTAGGGCCCAGTTGCTGCTGGTAGTGATAATGAAGTTTATGGGAAAATCTATGCAGGATGCACGATTGAAGTTTCTAGAGCTAGGAGGCCTAGAAAGGCGACGATTAGAGCTGTAATTGGAGCTTTGGTTGATAATGCTTATGACAAAGGTATAAAGACAAAAAAAAAATGTCAATCGGAGCAGGGTGCACGATTGAAGTTTCTAGAGCTAGGGGGCCTAGAAAGGTGAAGATTAGAGCTTCAATAGAAGATGGTAATGACAAAGGTATAAAGATAAAATTTGCGTATCGGAGCAGGGGCACGATTGAAGTTCCTAGAGCTAGGGAGCCTAGAAAGGTGAGATTCAGAGCCATATTTGGAGTTTCGATTGAAAATACTTATGACAAATTGAAGAGGGGTTAGAAAAGTGAGCTATGATTAGAGCTTTCATTTGAAAATGCCAATGATGAAAGTAGAAAGATGGAATTTGCCCAGTGCTTAATTGGGAGTCATTTTTAATGAAATTTGAAGTTCTGGTATATGATCCTTGACGGTAATTGGTGTGAAAATGATTTGGATTCCGCGTTTTCTTTTATCTTATTCTAGATGGAAGAAAGCCGGCCGATCCCGATGTTCAGATGCGAACAAATCGAAAGTGGCAAACTTGCCAAAGAGTGGCAAGAGTGGAAGAGCTCACTAGAGTATTATTTTGAGGCATGTCAAGTCCATGATCAGAAAATGATGCGTTCGAAGATGCTACATTTGGGCGGGCCGCAGCTACAGAAGGTTTTCAGTACGCTTGAAGGCACCGAAGATTTTCCGCTAGTGTTGCTAGAGAAGCGTTGGTACGATGTTGCCGTGGCTTGCTTGGACGCGTATTTCAAACCGCGTAAACAAGATGTTCTTGAAAGGCACCGGCTCCGAAGCATGAAACAAGGATCTAACGAACGTTTTTCTCATTATGTCTTACGTTTGCGTCAGCAGTTGAAGGACTGTGGACTGGAAAAGTTTTCACCAGAAGTTAAGAGCGTATTGGAGGAAATAATGTTGATTGATGTAATCGTTGAAGGTTGTAACTCTCATGAACTTCGGCGGAAAATTCTTGAGAAAGATCAATCGTTACGTGATATTGAAACACTTGGAGAATTGATTGAGAGCGTTCGAGTCCAAGAACAGGAACTGAAGATTGAGAAAAAAGTCATTGAATCATCATATGGGGAAGTTTGCAAAGTGCAAAATACAATGAAATCACGAAAGGAGCGCAGGGAAGAGCGAATTGTTAATCGATTCCCAACAGCGGCGTCGACTTGGAATAAAGATGCAAGGATATGTTTCGCCTGCGGTCGACAAGGTCACATGTCCAAATCACCGTTGTGTCCCGCGAAAGATCAAGTTTGTCGACGGTGCAAGAAGCCCGGACATTTTGAAAATGTCTGTCGTAAACATCCGTCCGATTCACGATTTCCAATCCCTCCTAAGAAAGTGCAAGTCGTTGAAGAGGTATGCGATGGAGCTTCAGAAACTCCGCAGCCGGAACCGCTGGCTACGCTACAGTCACAATCTCAACCGATGCCTTACCGTACTGCAGCAGAAAGGAAAGTGTATTACACCTTCTACGCCGGAGGAGAGACGAATGTATTCCAGTGTACTATCGGAGGAGTGAAGAGCGAGATATTCATCGACTCTGGATCAGATGTCAATTTGATCACATCGGATGCCTGGGAGAATCTTAAGGCACAGCAGGTTGTTGTATCGAAATGTGAAAGGGGCAGCAATAAGATATTGAAAGCGTACGCATCATGCATGCCTCTGACCATTCTGGGAAGTTTTCATGCCGTAATCGAAATCGGAAAGCGCTCTATCGAAGCAGAGTTTATGGTAGTCCAAAACGGACAGCGGAACTTACTAGGCGACACGACTTCGAAGCAACTGGGAATCCTGAAGATTGGCTTGGAGACGAACCATGTTTCGAATAATGATGCTAATGATTTTCCGTTCTCCAAAATAACTGGAACGAAAGTTCGCATTTCGATGGATCCAAACATTACTCCAGTGTTCCAGCCACTACGGCGAATTCCGATCCCTCTAGAAGAAGCCGTCAATGAAAAGCTAGATGAACTACTACGCAGGGATATAATTGAGCCGAAGCATGGTCCAGCAACCTGGGTGTCACCACTGGTGGTGGCAAACAAGACGAATGGTACAATTCGCTTGTGTGTCGATTTACGTCGAGTCAACCAAGCTGTTATTCGTGAACGGCATCCAATGCCAGTCATTGATGATGTTTTGGCCAAAATTGGGAAAGGAAAGATTTGGAGCGTTCTTGACATCAAGGATGCATTCTTTCTATTGGAATTGGAAGAAGACTCAAGAGACATCGTGACATTTATTACGCATCGTGGATTGTACCGTTTCAAACGGCTACCGTTTGGTCTCGTGTCGGCGCCAGAAATATTTCAGCGGAAGATGGACGAGATGCTGGCCGACTGCGAGGGCACTTATTGGTATCTAGACGATGTCGGGGTAGAAGGCAGCGCTGTAGAAGAGCATGATTTGAGACTTAAAAAGGTTCTTGAAAGATTTGAGGAAAAAGGCGTTGTTCTTAATTGGGAAAAGTGCAAAATACGGGTGACGGAATTTGAATTCCTTGGATATAACATAAACCCAGAAGGTATCATGCCTTCCGATTCAAAACGTGATGCCATCCTGTCGTTTCGTCAGCCACTGAATGAAAGTGAGGTTAGAAGTTTCCTTGGGCTTGCTAATTATATGGGAAAATTCATCCCAGATTTGGCAGCTTTAGATGAACCTCTTAGGCGACTTACTCAGAAAGGCGTAAAGTTTCAATGGAGTGATAGAGAAGAATCTGCGTTTCGTGCGGTGAAACAAAGTTTGGCGAACGCGCAAAGGCTAGGATTTTATAATCAAAACGATACAACATCTGTCATTGCCGACGCTAGTCCACATGCTCTAGGTGGCGTACTCATCCAAACAAATACAAGTGGGGATTCACGTGTTATTTCTTATGCTTCCAAATCGCTGACAGACACTGAGAGGAGATACTGTCAGACAGAAAAGGAAGCACTGGCCCTTGTTTGGAGTGTAGAGAAATTTCAGGTCTATCTGATTGGCAGGGAATTTAACTTAGTAACAGATTGCAAAGCCTTGGTTTTTCTATTCACTCCCGTATCTCGTCCGTGTGCACGCATCGAACGATGGGTACTGCGCCTTCAAAGTTTCCAATACAAAATCGTACATATTTCAGGACATACTAACATTGCTGATGTTCTGTCACGCCTATCGACTTTTGTCCCAACCCCGTTCGATGAAACAGAGGAGTTAGTAGTGCACGAGGTTGCATCAGCTGCTGCACAAATGGTTGCTCTTAAATGGAAGGAAATAGAAGACCAAAGCTGTGACGACCCTGAGATCTTGGAGATTGCCGATGCATTAAAATCAGGGGTCTTTGATAATCTACCATTACCGTATAAAGTCATATCATCAGAATTGTGTTTGGTAAACGACGTGTTGTTACGAGGTGATAAGATTGTAATACCCAATAACCTGCGTGGAAGAGTTTTACAACTGGCCCACGAAGGTCATCCGGGTATCAGAATTATGAAAGCAAATCTACGAGGAAACGTCTGGTGGCCTAAAATGGATTTAGATGTTGAACGATTCGTCAAAGCATGCCGAGGATGTTCATTGGTATCAGCACCTAATGCACCGGAACCAATGATAAGGAAGGAACTTCCATCGAGTGTATGGGAACAAATAGCAGTGGATTTTCTTGGCCCGCTACCAGACGGAGAGCATTTACTCGTTTGTGTAGACTATTACAGCAGATATATCGAGGTAGTAGAAATGCTGGAAATAACCACACCTTGTACGATCAAAGAACTGCTGAAAATATTTTCACGTTATGGTATACCTGAAGTTCTACGAGCTGACAACGGACCACAATTTTCATCTGAAGAATTCCGGAATTTTTGTGATGAGTTTGGAATCCACCTGGAGAGCACTATTCCTTACTGGCCGCAGATGAATGGAGAGGTGGAACGCCAAAACCGATCCATTCTGAAGCGTTTGCGCATAGCTCAAGAGCTTGGGCAGGATTGGAGACACCAGCTGAGCAAATATCTGATGATGTACCACTCATCCAGTCATACCACAACCGGAAGATCCCCTGCGGAGCTGATGTTTGGCCGCAAAATGCGAACAAAGTTACCTTATGTTCCAGCGACAACAGTTGAAAATGAAGGAGTTAGAGATCGTGACCGATTGGAAAAAGAGAAGGGAAGGGAATATGCGGATAACAAACGTAGAGCAAAATCTAGTTCTATTGCAGTGGGCGATTGTGTGCTAGCAAAACGGATGAAAAAGGACAATAAGCTTAGTTCGGAATTTAGTCCGGAAGAGTTTAGCGTGGTACAGAGGAAAGGCACTGAAGTGGTGATTCGTTCGACTAAATCGGGCAAAGAATATAGAAGGAGTGTTACTCATTTGAAAGCTATACCTGGAGCATGTAATGATAAAAAATCAAGATGAAGAAGTTGTAGAAGAATCAGGAGAGAAACTTGCAGGAGATGCATCGTCTGAAGAAGTAGATAGGGCTTCGAAGAGAGTTAGGAAAGAATCGAAGTTGCTAAAAGACTATATTACATATTGATGATAACGAGCTATTTGTGTTTTGAAAATAAAGAAGAGGAGAGGTGTAGAGTCCGAAGATAAATATAAAAACCTTGTTTCTAAAGACACCTTGATTAACTGCACGAACAACGATGATGACCGGATTGAGAACTGTGTTCGGTTGCCGGAGAGGTGGAGGTCAGAAAGTGTGTGGCGATTGATGTGAACGGAGTGTTTCTTCGTGGAGTGTGTTTCCGACGTGTTGTGAAGTGTTTCTGCCATTGAGATATCGTGAGGTTAATTACCTCGAAAACCCCCTGGACAAAACCCTACAAGTAGCAAAATAGTTTCAATACCTATAAAGAGGTATAGATCTTCAATATCAGTTACTATTATTTATCTTTATTTGAGTGGTTTTAATTTTAGGTGGCGCCACTTAACATAAAAATTACAGTTAAAATAACTTTTTTTACAAAACAATCGTTTTTTTTTACTTTTCAAATATTTTTCACACAATATATCGTGCTTTTTTTAACTTGTTTTTTTTAATTCTGTCAGACAAGCTACACAGAAAAAAAGTAACAGTTGTTTTACACGAAAATAAGAATTTTACCAAAATTGTAAGTTATAAAACCATTGAAATCTAGTACAGTATTCTATTTCAATATATCAAATTATTATTGAATTGTATATACAATCAAAAATAATGTTGCCTCGACATTCAATTACAATACGCTGTATTGTATCCATTACGCTATATTGTACATTAATGGTTTATTCCATTCACTGAATGGTACGTTTTTATCCTGGTAATTCACCTTTTTAAGCGAATATTATACAGCAAATGCATGTAAGCTCTATCATCCCCATTTGTAATTTGTAATAGAAAATCAAAGTAAGAAAATATTTCCCAAAAACCAAGCGTACCGACTAATCGACCGGCAGTATATGATTCAAAACGATGAAAATATGAGCACAGACAAACAGACGTAACACTGACGAAATTTCCATCGACCACTCTTTCAGCTATCATTTTAAATTGCTTAGGTTTCTTATCTCACAACCAGAGGTGCGCACATCGTTTTGCTTTGTGTTTGACATTTTTCACAAGCGCCATCTGCTGCCCTTGTTGCATATAATAATATTTTGTGCAACATGGCCACCAGTTGATGATTGTGTGAATTGCGCGATGGATTTCAAGGAAATTGTGTTACGTCTGTTTGTCTGTGATATGAGGGTCAACAGGCCCAGCTCAGCAGTAAAACACATAGAAGCATAAAGCTAGAAACGATACTTTGTAAAACTTCGAATACCGTGTAAGGTTCTCGTCCCCCTTCTTCAACCAGATCAAGAATTTAGCAACTTGAACAACAAATTTCTGAGGTAAGCCTGAATTGAAATCGCAATCAATTTATATTTATTACGGATAGGTACTCATCGATGGGAACCATAATCGAAACTGCCGCAATATGAGGAGAGCAGTGGAATCTCGAATTTCATCGCTGTTGAAGTTTTCCGGGACCCGAGACGAGTGGAACGGGAGCACAATTTTCCGATCCAATGGTCCGTTATATGCTTTGGCGGAGCGTTTCATACTTTCTTGGTTTTTAAGCATTTTACGACTCACGGTTGACTTGAATTGTGTCTTCCAGTGAAGATTATGTCTGTTGATACAATTGTCTGCATGTTTGAACTTTGACCTGTACAATTTTATCGATTCGACCCCTTTAACGTAAGTTTTCGTTCTCCAACGTAAATTTTTGTTTTTCGATATTTTTGCAGAAGTTTTGGAACATCGTGGGCTTCATAGCCGTGCGGTTAGCGGCGTAAGTCGTTTAGGCGTATTGTGCTATGGAGTGTGGGTTCAATTCCCACCCAGTCGGAGAAAACTTTTCGTCAAACGAAAAATTCTTCACTGGTCCACTGGTCGTTCCATGTGTCTAATGTTAGTTATGTTCAGTCTTTGCAGCCTTTGGCAGAAGACGGTGTAAATTGTCGTTTTTATCTCAATTTTTTGCGATCTGTCTCAATTTTGATCATTAATACTTCGATCGCAACTTAATTCCAAAATACTGTAGAGTCCGAATAAACATATTAAACAACAGATTTTTTTGTCATGTCTGTCATACTAGCTCTTTTTTTTAATTTTTCTAACATTCCACATTTTTCTCCAGAAATTTCTTTAGATTTTCTATAGCAGTAACACTTTGAAAGGATTTCTTTAAGGTTCGTGCTGAAAATTTGATCGATTGGTCCCACTCAGCGAGTGACCAGTGAGTTAAATTTTTCACCGGAGCGTGGAACGTCCAATACGAAAGAAAGCGATGCTGCCTCTGGTTTTTAGGTATGAATAATAGGAGATTCGATATAATAATCAAAAGCGTGGTCGATGGAAATTTCATCAGTGTTACGTCTGTATGTCTGGGAATTTTCTTCCAGGAAAAGGCTTTTAGTAGCAGGTTAGTCCATCTGGAAATCGGACAAAGTGTCTCTCCTATCCATCTGGAAAAGAAAATGCTGAATCATATGCCACAACTCCGAAAAACTTTGAGTTCAATAAAAGACTCATCCACACTCTGTTGATCTACCATAAGGATATAGCTCATCACAGTATCACACCGATGGAACAAATTCCACCAATGGATCAAACTTTCCTTTCTAATTAAATACTGTTTGATGAAATGAAATGCCAGACGCCCTTTTTTGTGAACTTGTGATGTATTTAGCACCGATAGCGCCTCAGTTTCCTGAGTCTGTCGAGTTGTTTTTCCGCCCATCAGTCAGTCAGGATGTGTTGCGAATGAAACTTTTCTCTTCTGGATGGAAGTTTATCTTGCTTTCAACGAGTGTGATACATGTATATACAATAGGGCGATTCATCATTTTGAAAATGTTTGAAAATTCTGTCTCCCATACCTTCCTTACCATTCTTACCATAAAAATAGTGTTCTGTGAAATTTTCATCTTTTACGGTAGTGATTTAAAGGTGGTCCAAGGACAAAGTAGGTTTATTTGAAAATTACTATGGAAAAATTTTGAAAAATGTTCTATACATGTTAGAACTGTAATGTAAGTACAAACTTATTATCCCATAGTGAAAAACTCATTCTTCAAACCTTAATGAAGAATATTGCTGAAGAAACAAATCCCTTTTGAGCTAATTTTGTATGGGATTTTTGTAGATATTTACAGTGTTAAAATCCCATATGAAGCTAAAAAATAGCAAACAAACTCATGATATCTCTTCTCCTATCCGTCGGATTGAATTGCGTTCTTCAGCAAATTTCTTTATTATGGTTTGAAGAATGAGTTTCCTCTATGGGATAATAAGTTTGTACTGAATATTGTAGTACCAACGTGTTTGGAACATTTTTCAAAATTTCTCCATAATAATTTCCACTTAAACCTACTTTGCCCTTGGGCCACCTTTAAATCACAACCTAATGAGCTGAAAATTTCACAGAACTCTACTTTTATGGTAAGGATGGTAAGGAAGATATGGGAGGTTGGATTTTCAACCTTTTTTAAATTTTGAACCGCCCTAATGTACAACTCCCGCCGCAATCTCACGCGTTTCCTTTTCTGATGTGCTTTTGGCCGTTTTCTAATTCGTGCACAAAAAACGCTGAACAAGATAGGGCGTAATGAGCAGTTTGAAAGTTTTTAATAAGCTCACTTATGTGTTATAAGAGTTGCTGATTTGGAAATCTATGCCTTCTTCTCATATGTCATGTAGAATTTCCGTTCGTCTTGCGGTAATAACATTTGCTATAAAAAGTTATATTGAAAATTGCTAGGTTCAATCCAGAATCTTTTTGATCTAGGAATTTCCTGTACTTCCCTGAGCATCAAACACCGTTATGCAAAAATATGACAAGATGGTGCACTGGAGCGGTACAAATTAAATTAAAAAAAAGTTAAAAACACTATCTTCCATATCTTTTTAACCATCCTCAAGACAAGAATAGAATTTTTTGAAATGTTTTCGGTGGTGATTTAGCGGTGGCCCAAAGACGATGTACACTGAAACAAGCGTTGAAGTAATGATAACCATGAACAAGTTCTTAAATTTACTATTCCAATCACGATTGAGTTATCAACAACGCTTTTTATTTGCGTTTTGGTACCTCTCAATCCAACCGCATCGATAGCCGAGCGGTAAGCGTTCGCGCTTGACAATCGCAAGATCCTCGGTTCAATTCTGGCTTGCTGCAAGTTTTTAACCATGATATAGTAATTTTTACTGCCGAAATGGTACCATGGTAAAATTGAGTGCACAAAATATTTGAAATGAATGCAAATTTAGTCTGCACAAATCAAGTGGCGTTGTGTATTTAATTTAACCCTCTAATATAGTAATTTCAACTGCAACGCTGTTCTCAGTGTAGGCATAGACAAACAAACGTAACACTGGAAAAATTTCCTTCTTCCATTTCACTCATTTAATGATCATTTCAAATTTGCTGTTTCCAACCTCATACCTATAGAGATACGGGCATCGTTTTTCTTCGTGTTTCTAGCTAGCGCCATCTGCAGGTCACATTACTGTAATTCGTGCAACATGCTCATCAGATTATGATGACGTATTACGTCTGTATGTCTGTATCACTATGGAAAAATATTCCACACATGCACGCAGAATAATACTGTAGGGTTGAATCTAAAAACTCACTTATTAGAACTAACAATTCTGATTTGAATTGAACCAACCCATCTGGTGGTTCGTTTCTAAGTTGGTCTTTTTTTGAAACAACAAAATTCTGCGTCGAAGGTAAAATTTATGCTCGATTTTAATTTCAACAAATTGCAATTGTTGTTTCAACAATACCATTTTGTTGAATTAATCAATTATATTTATAACTGTCGCCATTTTGTATTGAGAAGATAAACAGAAAATTTTGATGCGAAAATTAAAATGTGCTGAAATTTAAAAACGAAGTGTCCGTGCGATATTTGGTGGCATGTCATAATTCAATTTAATGACATCATCATTTCAGTAATCATATGACAAAAAGAATTCTACTACTCTTGATGGTGATGACAGTATAAAGTGGTGTAAATATAGAAGGAATGAAAGCTATAGGTAAATATTTGATCAAACTGCAAGACAAGGTAATATTTTTTATTTATTTTTTCACTTCAGAATATCTCAAATTAGCTTCGGCCGGTGGTTCAGCTGTGGCGATGGTATCGGACTAGATCTTGGCTTACATGTTATAGTTCGAAACATATTCAATTATTATTATTATCTGGAAAGCTCTTTCTGCATTAAATTATTAGAAATAATAATAAAATTTATGATTTTTTTTTCAATGTTTTGGTTTCGTTTATGTCAATAAACATTATTGTAGAAACAACAATATTTTGGTTTTTGTTTCAACGCACATTTTTTGTTACTTCAATATGAGGTGTTTTTAGAATCAACAAATTATATTTTTGTTTCAATTTTATTTCTTTTTGTTTTGGCAGCTGGCTATTTTGAGAAATTTTTAGAAACAACAATTTATTTTGTAGGAATAAATGGAAGTAATCATTGAGTCAACAAATAATACCGATAAGCCGTGAGTCAAAAATAAAATTTGTTGAATCTATACAAAATTTGTTTGCATTTACAATATTTTTCTCTGCGTGTGTTAGTACCGTTTTGTCTCAAATTCCAAACATGACTCATATTTCGAACACTCTACTTGTTTATCGATTTTTTAGAAAACCACTCAAAACTCTTCACATGATGATAACTTAAAGTGACCAGACGTTCCGGGACACATCTGGTCACATTATGATAACTCTTACCATGAATCAAGTTCTCTATAATAAAAAATGTGAAAATGTCAACCTTACCTTACCTTATTGTTCGAAATATAAGTCATGTTCGGAATTCGAGACATAACCTGTAAAGTGAGTACAAACTTATCATCTGATCTCAAATTAAATTAGGGTAATAATACCTATTAGGGATCATGCACAAATTACGTCACGCTCCAAGGCGAGGGGAAATCGGTCGAGACAAGTGTGACAAGTCATACAAAATTTTTGGGGAACTCATACAAAAAATGTGGTCGAAAAAGTTGAAATTTAGCGTGACATAATTTGTGTACCATCGTTTACATAGCATTTGCCATAGCAATTAAGATTTTTCATAGGTGAATCAAATTCACCTGGCTACCGTTTTCAATAAACTTAACCTAATTTAACTTAAATATATTAAGCATTTAGCGTCTTGCCCCAAACTCCGAAAATGACTCATATTCGGACATTGGAGAGATACTTGAGATTATTAAGAAAACCACCCAAATTTCTTCACAGAAGGATCAATTCTTACTTTTGAAATCACCCCAAGAAACAATTTTGGGCGATTAATAAACATGTCTGCTCAACTAGTGCTTTATAACAGCTGTGACTGTTGAACAAAAGTACATATATGCTGTATAAAGTGATGATCAAATGTTGCATACATTCTAAGAAGCACTTTAGTTTCTCACTTAAATGTTATTTCAAAAGCTAATTGAACCAAGGTTGAAATAACGTTGATTGATAATTTAGTTTGGTTGTTTAATACTTGAAGATGAGCTGTTTCTATCCATTCAGATACTGTTGTTCCATATGTGACAAAAAGCTGATAGACAAGCTTTTCCAATATTTACCAACACTTGTTTTGTCACTTTTTCTGCAATAATTACATGGCTCAGAACTGCAGTGAAGATAAATGTATATTTGCTTTTAAATGCATTCGACTCAATGTATCAACTACTATTGCTCGTAATCAGAAAGCTCTTCAACATACAAGTACCGTCAAACGGGGTAACTTGCAACAGGGGTGAAACTTGCAACACAACGACATGTAACTGAATTGACGTTTTCTAAGGCATTAAGTTAAATTATTCTAATTTGTTACACCGGTTAATGACCTTAGGTATAAAAAGGGAAGTTTTGGTGAGGATTTTGGTATAATTTCTACTTTGGTTGGTTTGCTGGAGGAGAAAATCAAATCACGCATTTGATCGTATAAAAACAAGACTGAAAATCGTTCCTAGTACCACACAAACGGAATATAAATATTATTCTAGGTATTTGCAATTCGTTACAGTATTTAATAGTGTACAAAAGGACTATAAAAAAGTTTTACTTATTTCACATTTAAACACTGAAAATAATTAAAAATATTTTTGACTACCCTTGTGGGGTAACTTGCAACAGAAATTTTAATCTCAATGGCAAGATGTTTTCTGCCGCTTGTCATCAAAAACACCTGAAAAAGCAAGATTGATGACCATTTATTTGTAGAATTGCATTAAAATTGTTGAACCTTAACAACCAACTTATTACACGTGTGGTATAAAATATTAGAAAAGTTACAATAATTGCATTATTATTGGAATTTATTATTTTTTCTTCGTGAAGACTATAATTAATTCTTAAAACCTGTTTCATATGTAACTATCAGATCTGTCATTGTAAACTTTTTGCATGTAATATAAAGATAGCTATTTTCAATGACCAACGGAGGCCATATCAAGACATGCTATCAATATATAATACGTTGCTCTGGTTGAATTATGAATAAAAAACAAGTTATGTGAAGCAAAACCTCAAAACCATTGCAGTTGAATGAAAAAGTAACACGAAAACTTTTGAATGGCTTTCTACTAGCCGTCAAGGCTTGTGATTTACTAGAATTTCCACTTGTGGAACCAATAAAATACAAAATCAGTTGATTTATTAATCGGATAGGGTCAATACTCATAATTCAATCAATAATAATGATTTTTCAAAAACTATGGTACCAACTTTCTATTTATTGTCATACTTTTACTGCAGTTAATTATTCAATGATATAAAACACGGTATTGATAAAATTTTTGATAGGAATTTACAGTCAGCATTGTGTGTTGCATGTTACCCCACATCAGGGGTAGCATGCAAAATGCATATTTTCAGCCTCTCCTGATCCCAGGAAACCAAATTATAATAAAATAAATACCACATGGCATTCTTTACGTAGCGATTAAGATACCAGATTGTATTTGGTTCATCTAAGTCCTTAAAATTTTTGTCCAAATAGATTTGAAGTTGAAAAGTGTTGCAAGTTACCCCGTTTGACGGTATTGAAGAAAAGTTGTAGAAGTCATTATTACCTATGATCACCGTCATCCAGACTAACTTCAAGTATCTCGTATATAAAAGCATTAATCAAAAAATATGTGGTAGGCGTGATAGTCATTAAGGCTCATTCACTAATTTCATAACGCTGAAGGGGGTGGGTGGGTGTCCATAGTGTGGGACAAAACTTAGATTCTCGCTCCAGTCCACTTTTTGGGTTGCATTTAGGTCCCATAACAACTAGTGATCCTTCATAGAGAGATAAGCGGAAGTAAAATGGAATGATTTGGCAACAGACCAGCAGTACTTTTACCGAAATAATTTCAAGCGGATTACATTACTCTTCAAAAAAAGTTGAAAACAAACGTAACGTTTGGCTCACACTTTGACAGCTCTCGCTGCTCGATTGGCTCACACTTTGACAGAAATGTCAGCTTCCGCGAATCTCTCTTATAAAGGATTACTAATAACAACTGTGCAAAATTTCAGCTCGATCGGAGAAACTATATTTTAGCGCCAGCCGTTTAAAGTTTGTATGGGATTTATCTGGTAGGGAGAAACCAATACAAAATTTCTGTACGTCATAGTGAGCCGGGATTTCCGCTGTCACGAACTGTCACTGTGAGCCCAGATCTCAAACATTGGACTAAAATGGAAAAAGCGCGTAACTGATTAAAACACATTTTCGCATTTCATCAAAAGTGACAAAAATTGAATGAAAATCAATTCATGCATATAATGCAAGTAATGTCACGTGAGCACCTTTCAACTGATTGAATATAAAGCATTAAAAAACGCATCGTTTTACTTTTTCCAATCAAAATTAATATTTGGTGCATAGAAAACTGTGGCCCTTTTTCCATGTTTGTCAGGAAAGATCGAAAGTACACAACAAAAGAAAACTAGCGGTTTTCCCCAAGCCTGCCTTGATTGTTGTTGGTAAGCTGGAGTTATCTTGCAGTTCAAACAAACGTTGTTCTATATTTCGTGTGTAGTATCGGTGCCTCCCTCCCAGGGATTTACTATGGGAAAACTTTTTTTTTTTTACTAGTTCGTTTATTTGGGGCTCAAATGCGTGTAACGCTTTACGGAGCCGAAGTTCATTTTTTGTACTATTTACAATTTATTTACTTTTTCATTACCAAAGTTAGTATGGGATGGAGCCAGGGTACTCGTGGCAACTCGAGGTTAATGGTCACAATTTTGAAAGGGAAGGACATGGTAAGGATTGGGTTTAGGGTTCTCTACAGCTCATCCGGGAGGTATAGCGTGGTAGCTCTATTATCGTGTCATGGCGTTGGTAACAATTTCTTGCCGGTATTCGTCTGCCGGATGGCCAGGATCCTCAATCCAACACAAAAGGGACAACACAGAGAAAAAAAAAAAACTGGAGAAGAGAACACAAGAGAATTAAACTTTTATACAAGACAAGCGAAGGAAATCGTAAATTGCGACCATATAAGTGAAATCGCGGGTGCCCAACACATCTCTAACTGGAACATAGGGTTGTCTACCTCGGGCCGCAAGGGTATCCAAAAGTTGCGCTCTGGAGGCGTCCATATCCGGGCACTGCCAAACTACGTGATCGATGTCATCATAACCGGAACCACACCTATTACAAATATTGCTCAGCGCGAGGTTAATCCTGTGTAGATGTGCATCTAGCGAGTAATGGTTGGACATAAGTCTTGACATCACGCGAATGAAATCTCGACTTATGTCCAAACCTTTCCACCAGGCTCGCAAGGAAACTCTAGGAATTATGGAATGTAACCACCGTCCCAGTTGGCCATTTAGCCAATCGCTTTGCCAACCGCGAAGAGAATTTTGACGTACTAAATGAAAAAATTCATCGTGTGAAATTCGTCTATCATAAATCTCACCTTCCTCAGCGCCCACCTTTGCGAGAGAGTCCGCCTTCTCATTGCCATAAATTAAGCAATGTGAGGGGACCCATACAAAGGTAATCTTATATGATCTTTCGACCAGTGCACACATCTGCTCTCTTATTTTTGTAAGAAAGTAAGATGCATGCTTTACAGGTTTCATCGATCGAAGTGCCTCAATAGAACTGAGGCTATCCGAGAAGATGAAGAAGTGGTCTGCGGGCATGTTTGAGATCATCCCCAAAGCGAAGTTGATTGCTGCCAGCTCAGCAACATAAACCGTGCAAGGTTCCTGAAGTTTTCGGAAGGCGGAAGAGTTTTCATTGAAGACACCGAAGCCAGTGGATCCATTTATACGGGACCCGTCAGTGAAATATCTCCTGTAGGAATCGACATTCTGGTACTTTGCGTTAAAAATACGTGGGATAGTAATACATCGAAGTTGATCTGGAATTCCATGAATAGCTTGTTTCATGGACAGATCATATTCAACAGAGGAACTGTCATTGGTGAAGCGTACACGTGGAGGGTTATAACATGGAAGGCTAATGTCAGATGACATGTAGTAGAGATAAACTCTCATGAATTTTGACTGAGTATTCAGTTTTAGCAATTCTTCGAAATTTTCGATAACGAGTGTGTTGCTCACTCCACACTTAATCAGTATTCTTAGCGAGAGCTCCCAGAATCGGTTCTGTAGCGGTAAAACCCCTGCCAGAACCTCTAGGCTCGCATTATGTGTTGAGTGCATACACCCTAAGGCGATACGCAAACAACGATATTGAATTCGTTCCAATTTAATCAGGTGGCAGTTTGCTGCTGAGAGAAAACAGAAAGAGCCATACTCTAGAACAGAGAGAATGGTTGTTTTATAGAGTTTTATGAGGTCTTCCGGGTGAGCACCCCACCATGTTCCGGTAATTGTTCGTAGAAAATTGATCCTTTGTTGGCATTTTTCCGTTAAATGCCTAATATGGGTTCGCCAAGTGCCTTTTGAATCAAACCAGACCCCAAGGTATTTTGAAGTCAAAGACTGGTCGATGTCTGTTCCCAAAAGCTTAAGCTTCAGTTGGGCAGGATTCCGCTTCCTAGAAAATACAACCAATTGAGTTTTTTGCGGAGCAAACTCGATCCCTAAGTTTCTAGCCCAAGTGGATAGATTATCAAGGGAATTTTGTAATGGTCTTTGCAGGATTTCCGCTCGTGGACCCTTCATAGAGACCACAGCATCATCTGCAAGTTGTCTAAGCGTGCATGGTTCTTCCAAACAGTTGTCAATATCTTTAACATAAAAATTATAAAGCAAGGGACTTAGACATGAGCCTTGGGGAAGACCCATATAGCTAATTCTGGAAGTTGTCAGTTGACCGAGAGTGAAACTCATGTGTTTTTCTGACAACAAATTGTACAAGAAATTATTCAACATTCCAGGTAGTCCACTATTGTGCAGGCTTTCTGACAATATTTCTATGGAAACTGAATCAAAAGCGCCCTTAATGTCCAAGAAAACCGAAGCCAATTGCTCCTTGTCAGCAAAGGCTAGTTGAATATCTGATGAAAGCAACGCTAGACAATCGTTTGTTCCTTTGCCCTTGCGAAAGCCAAATTGTGTACTGGAAAGCATGTTGTTTGATTCGACCCAGTGATCGAGTCGGGATAGGATCATTTTTTCTAACAATTTCCTTAAACATGATAACATAGCGATCGGCGGTACGAATTATGATCAGACGCTGGTTTCCCAGGCTTTTGAATAGCTATTACTTTGACCTGTCTCCATTCAGGTGGAACAATGTTGTGTTCCATGAATGAGTTGAACAGGTCAAGCAACCGTCTTTTAGCGATATCAGGGAGATTTTTAAGAAGATTGAACTTAATCATATCGCGTCCCGGAGAGGAGTTGTTTGATGAAAGAAGAGCCATAGAAAATTCCAGCATAGTGAATGGTCTATCCAAAGAATCGTCTCTTGGAGTTTCCCAAAAAGGCGGATGAGCTGGTACTGAGTCTGGACAGACCTTTTTTTGCGAAGTTGAATATCCAACGATTGGAGTATTCGTCACTCTCATTTGAGGATGAGCGGTTTCGCATGTTGCGAGCCACTCTCCAAAGCGTCGTCATTGAAGTTTCTCGTGAGAGGCCATCGATGAAACGTCGCCAATAGCTACGCTTCTTCGCTTTAATAAGATTCTTCAGTCTTTTTTCGAGCTTCGAGTACTCTAAATAAAGTTCTGAGGTACCATATCTACGAAAAGCTTTGAAGGCATTAGATTTTTCTCGATACAACTGAGTGCATTCATCATCCCAACCAGGTGTGGCTGGTCGTCTTTTGAAGGATGCACTTGGAACTCGTTGCTTTTGGGATTCTAATGCACTTTTATAAATCAATTCTGTTAGGAATCGATACTCATCCAACGGTGGGAGAGTGTTGAATGATTCGATACCAAAAGTTACCGCTGATGCAAATTTTTGCCAATCGATATTCCTAGTGAGGTCAAAAGGAACCTGAATTGACTGTTCTGACCTTTCACAATTAGTTCTGATAGAGGTTATTATGGGCAAGTGATCACTACCATGGGGATCATCGATAACCTTCCACATGCAATCGAATGATAGTGAGCTTGATCCTAAAGACAGGTCAAGACGGCTTTCTTTGCCGTCGGATGAAATACGTGTCACTTCACCTGTGTTAAAAATGTTCAAGTTGAAATCGTCGCATAAGTCATAAAAAATAGCCGCTCTATAATCGTCATAAGATTCGCCCCATCCAGTACCATGTGAGTTCATATCACCCAGTATTAAAACTGGAGATGAGAGCATGGAGACTGCATTCCAAAGATGACGGCGGTTTATTGAAACTCTTGGAGGAATATAAACAGAAGCTATGCAAAGATCTTTACCCTTTACGTTTATTTGGCAAGCAACGATTTCTATGCCTGGATGAGTCGGGATGGGGATTCTGTAGAATGAATGGCACTTTTTGATCCCTAAAAGCACACCCCCGTAATTATCATCTCGATCCTGGCGTATAATGTTAAAATCGTAGAAGTTAAGATCATCTTCAGAAGACAGCCATGTTTCACAAAGTGCAAATATATCACAATCGGAATTGTGAAGCAAAAACTTAAATGTGTCTAATTTAGGTTTTAGACTATGACAGTTCCACTGTAGCACAGTGATCATATCTTGTACCTCACTTGATGAATTAGCCATCGAAAGATATGACCGAAGCAAGGAGGGGCCACGAGATAGTCAATTCCCTGAGATATTCTTCTATTGCGGGGAGAAAAAGGTCGAGTATGCCTCTGAATGAGTCTGAAACTCCGAGAGCATTACATATGCGATCCACAAGGGCCGTAAAAGTTATCAGTCCTCGCTTAGCCCGGGAGGTTTTCGAGGAAGAGCGAGGGACTTCAGTAGCATTTCTTTTGCTTTCTTGTCTAGAGCTTCTTTTTGAAGTGTATTTTATCTGTGGAGGCGGGGGCGGCAGATCTTTGCTGCAACACGGAACGGAAGCATCAAATACCTGTTTCTTCGGGATTTTCAAATTTACCCCACCTCCTTTGGAATTAGGCAAACTTCTGAGGGAAGATTTCAATACCTTACGGCGCAGTCCCGGAGAAGATGGAGACTTTCTTTTACCGGGTGCGTGTACCTCCGAAGAATCTCCCCCATCGGTTTCGTCGTCGTTCGCTTCATCGGAAGACAACTCTTGAAAAGAGTTACCAACTGGGATGGCTGATGAAGACTCTTTTGCAGGCGGATTTAAAGCTTTCACCATTTCCGCATACGTCTTCTTGGAGCGCTTCACAATTGAGCGACTCTCATTTCGAATGCGCCTTTTGTATGCCGGGCATTTCTGCAAGTCATGAAGATCCTCACGACAGTAGCTGCATTTTTCAGCTTCCTGTGTGCAAGCATCTTCTAAATGAGCTTGGTTGCATTTGCCACAACGGGGCTTGTTGTCGCAAAAGCTAGCACTATGACCAAGCTGTTTGCAGTTGGTACAATTGAATACCTTCGGCACGTAAAGGCGCACTGGGTAAAAAACACTATCAATGCAAACAAATTTCGGGAGAACGGAACCAGGAAAAGTTACACGAAACGAGGCTGACGGCGAAAACACTTTTTTATTTCCTTCCATGGAAACTGATTGTAATTGTTTACAATCCAGTATAGCCACATCAGGAATGGACCGGTTCTCAAAAACGCCTTTGCCAGTCTTAATGTCTTCGCATGTCAGACTCGCGTCGATAATTTTCCCTTCCACCTCGACCTCTCTGGCAGGTATGTAGATAAAATACTCCACAGTAAAAGCCTCATGCTGAGCAATCTCATTCGCTGCTTTGTAACTAGGTGCAGTTACACGCAGCTTGGATTGCTTCACTTGGTGAATAACGGTCCCAGGATATTTACGCGTCAGCCCTCTAGAGATCGAGAGCACATTCAAAATTTTATTTTTGCGCCGGAAATAGACAACCCAAGGCCCAGCCGAAGACGGTTGATAAAACCGCGTTCGAGCAACGAGATCTTTAGGAGGCGTATCGCCTCCATCCGATTCGTCCATGCGGGATAAAAATCAACCGCAACCAAATAATTATAAAAAAAAAAACAATAAAGTAAAAAAAAACGAAAAAATGCTTAAAGTTAACTTATCAGTGGACTATTTTGTACACACCTCCCCTATACGGGCAAAAAAAAATAATAATACCAAAAAAAAAAATATCGAGAAAAAAAAACTTAACCGATTAGTGGGCTGTTTTGTACAAGCCTCCCCTATTCGGGCAAAACTGGCACCGGGAGAGAGACAGAAGTGAACCGAAAAACAACCTTGAACTCAACCTTGTTTGTTTGGAGATGCGAAAGCAATTCAAAAGGATGTGGAGTAGGTATACAATTGATACTTATCCGTTACCGTTCGATGACCGCAGCTGGTCTTCTACACCATAGGTAGGCAGAAAAAACGTGTCGTCGTTTTCGCTGCTGATGCAAACGGGGGATCCAATCACCGGGGGATGATGGTGACAATATCTTCTCGTGGCACGATACCAGTTGACCCTTGCCAATCTGGTTCGCTTCCTTCACGATGCGCGGTTTAAAGCACTACGGTACAAAACTGCACTGGTAAAAACCACACGGGCGGTGGAAGAAAAAACCAAAAAACTACCGACTGCCAAAAACTGAACTGGCTTGTTCAAGCGCACAGCAAGGAATGTATGGGAAAACTTACTTTTACAAAGAAAAATCGCCAGAGATTGCCCATTGTCCTCTATAAAAATTCTGAACACAGACCTCGATAGGTGATTTTACAATGAAGAATATTGCCAAAGACCGCGAAACAATCCAATGCATTGAAAAAAGTTATTCAATGCAAACCTATTGGAAAGGCGACGTTGATTAACACGTAAAGGAACAACAATAATAACAAAATCGGGCACAATTTCCGAATAGTCTATGCTTAACCCTCTAATACCCAAATTTTTGTTTTCGATCTAAATATTATTTTTCGTTATCTAAAATCATTCTAAACACGGTTTGGGCAATGATTTATTTTTCTTCGCAAATTTATGAATTTTCGTTTTTGATTTTTATTATTTTTATTTTTGAACATCCCTACCCTTTTCAATTTTTTCTTGAAGCCTCTTCTGGTTACTGATTTTTGACAATAATAAAAATTTGAGTTTTTACTATATTTTTGAAAATATGATTTTTTATTTTTTTTTTCTGGAACATTTTTTATTTTCCGTGTAACTAACGAAAAAACAGATTTGAAATCATTTCAATACCATCAGGCTCTTCTTCTGTGATAGGTTGATCGTAGAAAAATATAAAAAGTAAGATTTTTTATAATACACGTTAAATGAATCCCAGGCATTTGTAGGCTATATAAGAATACAATTTTTCAAACAATTTTCAATATTACAAAAAAGTTTCAAAAATCATAAAAAAACTTTTCTTATATGCGTGTTATGAGTCAAGGTTTAAGCCAAAAATAAAATCATTTTAATTTCCGACCTACGAAAAAATACACAAAATTCCAAAGTGTACCCCGTCTAAAGGCGGGGTTGGGTATAAGAGGGTTAATAACTTTTTTCACAATCATCGGATTGCCTTGCAGTCTTCGGCAATGTTGTTCATCGTAGAAGTACCTATCGGAATTTTTATAGAGGACAATGGGCGACCTCTGGCGATTTTTCTTTATAAAAGTAAGTTTTCCCATAGTAAATCCCATACAAACTTTAAACGGCTGGCGCTAAAATATAGTTTCTCCGATCCAGCTGAAATTTTGCACAGTTGTTATGGGACCTAAATGCAATCCAAAAAGTGGACTGGAGCGAGAATCTGAATTTTTCATACACACTCAGCTCAAATCGCCGAAGTCGGTAATTCATTTACCGAAATCTCAACAGCTAAACCACAGACAAACAGACGTAACACTTAGAACAAATTTCTTCAAAATCCATCGCCCAGTTTACACCACCATCATCTGGTGGGCATATTGTACGAAAAGGTGTTTTGTGCAACAAGACCGGCAGATGGCGGTAGTGTGAAACGTCAAACGCAAAGAAAAACGATGCGCGCGCCTCTGATTGTGAGATTTGTAACATTGCTAATTTGAACTGATCGTTAAATGAGTGGTCGATGGAAATTTCGTCAGTGTTACGTCTATTTGTCTGTGGCGTTACTATGTGACGAGTAGCGCATCAGGGCATGCATGTACCATTTTGATTCATATTACGGACACTTAAGGACTCAGGGAAATATAACCCAGCAAAGAGCATACAAAATAAATCATTCTGTATGATTCCTTAGCGCTATCGAGCGTCGGAAGCCCTTTACCACAGACAAACAGACGTAACACTCTAATTATTTGCATCGCACAGCAAAATAGCGCCCAATTCTAATGTTTGTAAGTTTGCCGACAGGCCACTCGTTGCGCTCGCATCGCTTTTATTCGAGTTTGACATTTGCTCACTACCGCCATCTACCGTTTTGATTCATATTACGGACACTTAAGGCCTCAGTGAAGTATAACCCAGCTTGGACCATACAAAATAAATCATTCTGTATGATTTTTAGCGTTATCGAGCGTCGGAAGCCCTTAACTTTCGGATGGTGGGTAAAGAATAAGCGTCTGCAACTTGAATAATTTTAAATAAATCAAAACGTGTGGCCTTTTCATGATTCTTATTCCGGACGCTCCCTCACTTTTGCCTCATATTCCAGATGCTTTGATTCGAATTACGGACAGCTCATTATAATCATTAATGGAACGGTCAAATCATCAATTGAAATCGTTCAACCACTTAAGAGACGTCTAAGGTAGTTGGGCATTATAAATTTGCAATGATATTTATGAAAAAAACCTAATAAAATGAGCCTCGAAAATGAGAACTTTTGGACGGCGAAAATTGAAACATTTCGTGTGAAATGTTTCCCATACAAACGACAGTGTCCGGAATTTGAAGCTGTCCGTAATATGAATCAAAACGGTAGTTCGCGATTGGCCAAATAAAGTATTTTTAGCATTGGGCGTCAATGTTCGCGTGACTATGTTTTAAATTGATTATTCTTCTAGCTGTTACGTCTGTTTGTCTGTGCCTTTACTTTCGAACGGTGGGTGAAGAATACGCTTCCGCAACTACAATAATTTTATATAAATCAAAATGTGTGGCCTTTTCATGATTCTCATTCCGGACGTTTCCTCACTATTGCCTCATATTCCGGACACTTTGAATCGAATTCCGGACAGCTCATGATAATCATTAATGGAACAGTCAAATCATCAATCGAAATCGTTAAACCACCAAAGAGACATCTAAGGTAGTTGGGCATTATAAATTTTCAAAGATATTAATGGAAAAAGTTTACAAGAACGAGCCTTGAAATTAAGAACTTTTGAACAGCAAAAATTAAAACATTTCGCGTGAAATGTTTCCCATACAACGCAGAGTGTCCGGAATTTGAAGCTGTCCGTAATATGAATCAAAACGGTAACCCTCTATTGGCTCATTTCACTCCCCTGGGCCAAAGTAATCACGTAGTCCTACGCCAAATTCATTCAATCTCCTTCAGCACTCAGTTCCTTCAGTCACAACCAGATGGCTCATCCGGCAGTGAAACGACCGCAACGTTTTCATCCACCAGTCGTTTTGACACCGCGCTCGGTGAAAGTGCTGCTGCTGTTGTTGTTGTTGGCTTTCGGTGACAGCCAAAGAGCGAAGGTGGATGACAGACACAAAGCCAGACATCCAGACGACGAGAAAGAAGAAAAAAAAGTGTGCAAAAGAAAGGTTGTGCAGCTGCTGCTTGCTGGGAGAAAAGTGCTTTTTTCTGATCTCTTGTGTCGTTGCAGCAGTGAAATTAGTGCTCATTTCATTAATTTAGTGATCTTCCCATTTTGAATGCATGTATTAAGTTTTTCTTAGAGCTCGTCATTGCTTCCCATCGGACGACCGGTCGTGTTTACAAACGATTTTTTTCTACGGCTGAACTTTCTCATCCCAAAGAGTTGCTGCTTCTGCTTTTGCTGATATCTCCGAGGTGGAAAAACCCGAAATGACTTCGACGACGCTTCCTACAATCTGCAAGGACCTAGACGGTGACGACCGGTGGCTAAGTGTGCACAAACGTTTCGTGCAGGAATGCAAGGAGAAGGATCCGGACGTGATGTTCATCGGGGATTGCATCCTGGAGTCGTTGCAGTTTACCGAATATTGGAACAGTAACTTTGTGCCGATGCATTGTTTGAATTTTAGCATACGAAACGACCGGATTCAGAATGTCCTCTGGAGGTTGCAGAACGGGGAGCTGGAAAACGTGAAACCGAAGGCCATTGTGCTGCACGTTGGGACGAACAATATTAGCGACAGTGCCGAAGAGGTGGCCGAAGGACTGCTGGAACTGGTCAAGACGATCCGGAGTAAGCTGGCCGACGTTTATATTGTGATTCCGGTGAGTAGGGGATGATTCTTCAACGCAGAGACTCTAGTTTTCAAAAGCATTTCGTAGCTATATTTCCTTTAGCCTTAATATGGTAGCGCCCAAAATCATAAAACAGGAACAAAAGATAGGTTTGGTACCTAAAGCCATTAGAATTTCATTTAGTGAAAACTTTTCGCAAATTCCATAAGTCCCAAAGACAATAAGATCAATTTTTGTAAAGGAAAACTTGCTAAATAGGGGAACGTATTTTCGGCGGTTTTTCACTTCTTTTAAAACGATTTTGTCGGAAAAATCTTCTGAAATTCGGAATTAAGATGCTTTAGGATCTCTTCGTAATGGAAATTTCCTTGACTTCCCTGGGCATAGAGTACCTGCCACATGACATATGAATGCAAAAATGCTGAGAAGCAGGCTTTGTCCCAGTGAGGATGTAATGCCAAGAAGAAGAAGCTTGCAGTAGATCTTGATGCAAAATTATTCAGGATTTATCCTAGCGATTTCTCCAGAGATTTATACTGGAATACTTTAAGGCAGTGTTTCCCAAACTCTTTTGACTTTCGCCCCCTTGAGGCCAATCTATTTTGAAATGACCTCGCTCTCTTGTGTATTAAAACCGCCCTCTCCAGTAATTATTCTAGAAAATCTACCAATTCCACCCATTATTCAAAGGATGCTTAAGGATTTTTTTTAAAATTTGCCCTGGAAACCAACGCTACTACCTCTAGTAATTTTCATAGGAATCACTTTATTTTCATAGATTATCCTAGAATTTCCTCCAGATATTTTTTCTCTAATCCTTCAACCGATATCTCCAATTATTACTCTTTATGCGATCTTCCAAAGATTCCTACAGAAATTCGGCACAAATGTTTGTTCCGAAGTTTTAAAAGAAAATCGTTTAGGGAGTTCGGCAAAAATGCTGCACGAAAGTCGTTAGTCTTTTCAGTGAAAAAGATCTTTGCAGATTTTTCTTTCAATTTTTACCGACTCAATTGAATTGCTAGTGGAATTTAAGTAGGCTGACCATCTTCTTCTTCTTCTTTCTGGCGTTACGTCCCCACTGGGACAAAGCCTGCTTCTCAGCTTAGCGTTCTTATGAGCACTTCCACAGTTATTAACTGAGAGCTTACTATACCTCTGACAAGGCTGGTAGCGAGTCACTTTTTAGTGACTTGGTCACTTTTTTGAAGCCAGTCACTTAAAAGTCTCTTTTTTGAAGACATTTCAACTAAAGTCACTTTTTTCATCAAAAAGTCACTTTTTTCAACTATTTTGAGCTGAATTTCCGGGAGAAAAATATGAATAGGCCTTTTTTTAATTTGGGTTAAGTTTTAAGTTCGATTCATGTCAGTGTCAATATTTGTTCATGGTTTTCTGGTGAAAATAGCTTGGAAAAAATAATCTTTCATAGAGTTCCACATAATTTATAATAATATTCAAGTTATTATTAATATAGTGTAAGTTCATTGTTATAAAACTGAAAGCTTAAATGTTTAAAAAGACTATTACCTTTTAAATATATCTTGAATTCTCATTAAATATACATATTTATACCTTATGGTAGATAATTAGATGTTTATCTTATATTGTCGAACACTACGTTTTAAAATATGCATCCTAATTATTACGGTTGTTAAGAAAATTTTCCGGCTTGCGGTATACGCAGAGTTCTACCGCAGCTGTCAAAGTTCTACGGCAGGCTTCAAAACCATTCCATCATTGAAGCAAACAAATCAATCCATACTTGAAAGAGAAGACGCTATGAAAAATAGCAACAAACAACGATCATCGAGACGGTATGCAAGGTATATCATTGAAGCCTACTGATGATTTACCAGTGCAAATCAGTGATGTGACAGCTGCGGTAGCTTTTCGTTGGACCGTAAAATGGAAAGTTTTCCCTAAAATTGCAATATTCTCTTTGTCTTCGAAATTCGTTTTATAAACCAACCATCCTGGTATAAAGCTAATGTGCCTCCTTAAAATTTTACAAAATCTATAATATAGGAATTTAACACTAAAACGCAAAACAAAGCATAATTTTTTAATTTTCTATTTGAAAGTAAAAACCCCTGGGGTTGGAATTATATTTTCCAGGGAGCGATGAATTTTGATAATTGATCGCTGTTGTTAGTAGTTTTGATTAGATGTAGGGTGAATTTCAAAGCAATGGCAACCTCTTTATTACAAAATTTAGATTTTAACTTCTGACCTAAAGATTCTGGTTAAACTACTGTACTATGCAGTTGGGCTGCACTACGCTATCACTCATCAAAATTACTTTCACTTCGGGAAAATATAATTACAAACTGGCGAGAAGATAACGAACTGAGGGTGGGTTAGGAGCACAATCAGACCCTTGTATGTGCAATGTGGGATAGTAATTGGGAATGCCATTGACGGTTTGTAATCTTCTACGAGGTTTTCGAAAACCAACAGGGCGCGTGCACCGGGTTGCGGATAGGAGCAAAGGGAGATCAATAGCATCTACCTAAAATAATAGAGCAAAAAGCCGTTCCATGATTAGGTAATTTTTAGCGATCTTCTATGGTGTTCTAGTACTATAAAATTCTTCACTCACTGGGAATTCTGGCCTTGATAACATCAATAGTGATAAAAACATAAAATAATACCTGATACTTAATAAGTACAATGTAGCTTCAATGTAGTAATAAATGAAATAAAATCAATTTTCTATACTTGACAAGGTTTTGAAGACAATCAATGAGTGAAAGAACTACCTATTAGAAAAGCCACATCAGCTAAGGCTATATATATATACAAATGTTGGTCATAGGGTCATGGCGAGTATTCGGTATGTATGTCTATGACTGATTCTTATCTAATAGGGGCACTAGAAGACCACGCGGATAATTTCGAAACAAATTATTTTTATACATCGGTCTTACGATCCGAAAGGCTCAGCTATGCCGCAAAGTCATTTTATACATTTTATTCATTACTACTGTTTAATTGTTTATAATTCTAACAAAACTACATAATTAACTCATTACTAATCACTGTTCCTATATTCTCTTTTTCTCTCCATCTTATCTGTTGCATGATTATGAGCATCACTAATATAATGCATGAGCATGCACAATAAGAATAATTTCAGGATTGAAAGCAGTACATGGATACCTGGATAGAATAGCTTCGAAAAGGGTGCTCAAAATATAATATTCCTGGTCAGGGAAGTATTATTATCAAGGGTATGTACAATTGTTCCATTATTAACACATAGAGCACACAAACAAATGAACTAATAATATCAAATATTTTTATATAAATCAGCATCGTCAATCAGTGCAAAAACAGATAAAGTTTGTAAAGTTATCACCATCGATTGAATTGCGCTCTGTATAGTAATGTTCAATCAGTATCAAAATCTCTTAGAGCGTCGCATTGTGCCATCAGCAGCCCTTAGCATCACTCTCATATTGTTATATTTTTTGTTTATAAAATTTCTACAAAGCGATCAGCATATTCTTTCTTACTTGTACAATGGCCGATCTATTTGGAATTTTAATAAGTCAAATCAAACTTCAAAACTCAAATTAAATTGCTTTCAGCACATTAACATTTTGCAGCATTAATCGCATTACTGTGTCAAGTATTCTCCAATTCCCTATACCCTACCCCAACCCTTCTTATCCTTTCCGATGGTGCTCAAGTGGTCCGCATAGACTATTACGGCCATTACCTATCCCTTCCCCCGGCTTTGGACTGACTTGCGCTCTCATTGCCCACCAAACGCTGCAAAATAAAATGAAATGAAAATTTTCTATTTGAAAGTAAAAACTTATCAAACCTCTTAGGACAGACTTTACTTGGTAACCAAACCTTGACTCACTTTAGCAGGAGGTTTTATGAAAGCCATAGAGTTTATATTCGATAATAATATGCGCAGTATTAACCTTCCAGTCGTCGAGTGGTTGACCACCGTCAGAACCACCACGCTGCTGTTGTGATTGAAAAGCGAGGTTTTTTCACCAATGTTGTACAAAATACAACAGCGCGACGACTGAAGTGTTAAAGTATTGTTTATTGCATAGTTTATTACAATACGACAAACTATAATCCCCAATGTCAAGTAAATAATGAAAGTGTCTAAGTAATTTTGATTGAAATGTTAGAAGCTTAGTGCTATTAACTACTTTAACAGCATAACTCCACAGATAAAAATATTTAAATTCCAATGTAGTGTAAGATGAGGCATAGAGTAAAAATAAACCGAATTCATCTATTGTTACGGCATTTCGTTTAGTTATCAAACAAAGTGCTTGAAGGCTACATGATCGTGTAAATTTAAAGTGCATTTGATTGAAGAATAAGCGATTTATCGTTGACATTTCAGTTTATTTTGATGCTCCAAAAATGTGCATGAAAATTAACATAAATTTACAACATATTTTCAGCTGTCAGAGGAACAGCGTATTAAGCCTATCGTCTTTATGCTAAATGTTCATTCGGCCAAACGTACCTCCCATCAAAATTACTGATGAAAAATTACAATGTCACTCAGGCTTATGTCAACCATTTGTTCTTCCTTAGTCGGCGCGGTTTTAAGCATATTTCACTCATAGCGAACTTTGTGACTGATGAAAATTGCTCTATGTTTCACGTAGTTATTGCAATTTCAGAGATAACTTTCCGTTCTGTTTTTCAAAGCTGTGGACTCTAGTAGCATACTTTGATTAGATGGTTTCGTTCAATGATGCAATGATTCTCAAGTCTGCGGTAGAACTTTGACAGCTGCGGTAGAACTTGGCGGCTACCGCAGAACGGAAAATTTTCAAAAGAAACGCAATACATCGACTTTTGTAACAACATCTAAATTTCAGTAGATTTTTATAAGATTTCGTTGTTTCTAAATATCATAGTAAATAGGTATATTATTAACAGGCATTTCAACGAAAAAAGTATTTAGTTTTACATACGAAAACCAGATTGGTGGAAATCAATACTTTTTGGGGCAAGTGTGCCACCTATTTGGTAAACCAAAATTGTTGGAGTGAAATTTATAAAAATCAGCAAAATCATAATCATAAACCAAAATGAGGCACCAGTAGTGGTTTCTGAAGTAAAATAGCTGACATTTTTGCTACCAAAGTGATTTTTTCTACAAATAATCAATAATAAAATGTTGTTCAGCGTGTTAAGTGCTGTTTTACTTGCATCCATCACGATTTACTGATCTGTGAATTACATTTGACTCGATACTCTGATTACATTTGACGGAAATTCATCTATACGCTTATAATTTTTCTAGACTGAATCTTAAATTCTTTTCGACTTGAATTCATAGTAAAGTTTTAGGATCTACACAGTTTACAATGAAATAAATTTTCAAAGATCTCGTTTTTTTGGGAGTTTGGGTGGAAATGGATGGATGGAATGACAAAAATTGTAATGTTTCAAATTGTTATTAAAATTTTACAAATAAAATACCTACATTGGTTATAATATAAAATACATAAAATTTTGAAAAGATTGCAAATGTGCCAGAAAAAGGATTATTTACGTAACTGTTAATTTTTCTGTTTGAAAAAAATGTAGGCAATATCTTGATATTTTGGAAGTACTATAAAAATTTCCAAATACTCAACTAGACCTGCAGTAGATCATATTGAATATTCCCTATCATATTGGATATTGATCGTAAACCAGTATAATAGAATTAAATATAATAAAAAATAAACTATATACAGTTTGAGTTTAAGTCACTTTTAGTCACTTTTTCGAGAATCGAAAGTCACTTTTTAGTCACTTATTTCTCAAATCTGGTCACTAAAATAACTTTTTTCGGTACCACTTCTTGCTACCAGCCCTGTTCAATGACCATTTTTGCATGCGTATATCGTGTGGCAGGTACGAAGATACTCTATGCCCTGGGAAGTCGAGAAAATTTCCAACCCGAAAAGATCCTCGACCGATGGGATTCCAACCCACGACCCTCAGCTTGGTCTTGCTGAATAGCTGCGCGTTTACCGCTACGGCTATCTGGGCTGACCATACGTACCGTATTTAACGGGACAGTACCATTTTCACGACCTTATCGGGCTGTCCCGTCGTATTATTGAAAATGCCAAATTTGTCCCGTATTTTCGGAAAAAGGTACATTCCTTATAAGATAATTTAAACTATTTTTGGGGGACGGACCTGGTGTAGTGGTTAAAACACTCGCCTCTCACGCCGAGGACCTGGGATCGAATCCCATCCCCAACATAGTCACTTATGACGTAAAAAGTTATAGTGACGACTTCCTTCGGAAGGTAAGTAAAGCCGTTGGTCCCGAGATGAACTAGCCCAGGGCTAAAAATCTCGTTAATAAAGTCAAAAAAAAAAAAAATAAACTATTTTTAAAATATTAATAAGTTACTTATCTTTGTTTTTAATAGTTTTCAGTTTATCAATCAGAGCCATATATGAGTAGTATCAAAAACAATTATTATTTCATTAAAATGTTGCGTAATCCCTCTTAACATAACAATTGTAATGCTCATTATTATTATTATTTGATTTATCTTTCGTCTTTGGTGAGTGCTTCATTATCTTCTGTGCTCATATTTATGACATTTTCAATAAAATTTAGGTCTCATAATAATTCAACAAAAAGATATGAAAATTTCCTAAATGTGGTCTAAAGCTTGAAGTTAGTTTCCACCAACTTGAGTATCATTTTCTTAGATTTGTTTAGTAATAGTCATAGATATTTGTTCGTATTCCAAACGTTTGTTTTTCATTACGAAACTTGATCCTAAACGAACTTGTTTATGCGTTTTCAGCTTTCCAGAAATTCAGAAACTCAGAATTGATGTTATTCTGCAATATAATGTATCACCAAGACAAAAATAATTTATTGGGTTTCAAACAATCCTCAGGTGGACGTGAAAAAAAAACTTTTAAATCAAAGAGAAATTATCTAATATATTCTTAACATTATATTTAGCAACAAATCTACTTTCATCATTGATTCATCATTCATAAAAAATAAATTCTGAATCATAAGTTGTTAGGATGATGAAACAATTAGGTGTTTTTTACAATTTTCAGTCAAAATCATCATTAAAAAATTGACTCAATAATAACTTTTTCCTGTTAGTAAAATAAATGATTATATATTAGACAGTTTCACAAAAATCAAAATTTCTGGGATTCAACCAGTCACCCCCTAGTCCTAGTTGCAATACTAAAACAAACTACCAGTCAAATTTTCATCCAATTTGGAGAAGATTAGGAGGTGCCTCAAGTCGAATTTGTGTTTTTTGGCTATTTTTTACATTCAAAAAATTCTAACGAGATTTTGGAAAAACGAAAATCAAAATAAATACCACTAGTTGAACGTATTATTAGTACTTTACAACTTCTGAGAACACTGTATGCCGATTAGAGATGGTTTTGACTTCATAAAATTGATTTCTGTTCATCAATGTACCTGTAAAACATACATTTCTCTACAGTTTTTGTTCTACAAGATTCTTAACCTCATGCCTAGTCATAAAAGTTCAACCGTAGTATCATTCCTTTGTTATTTCTGAACATTATTGTAGTACATCATTTTTGTATCCGAATTACAGATAAATTGTAAAAAATCGTCGGAAATACGACATTCCTCATTCCCCTATATTTAGAGCTGCTGCCAAATGGCGCAATTGCTGACATGCTACAAAATTGAACATAGTAGCTTTGCTTTTTCAATGATGGATGACGATTGAAGAAAACAGCTATCAAATGTCATCAACGCAGTCGTGTTTCAAACAACATTCGCATTTGATGCCAAGCAATTACATATGTGATATAGCCCCGAGCTTAAGCTTCTCGACTACCGATCTTGAGGATCGGAGTTCAATTATGATTCTATTTTTCGAGTGAAACCAATTATTTTTACAGAGACGAATGCCCCATCAGGTCAAAGTCTCTTAAAAAGAAAAAAAAGTGAAACCAATGTTTATTATATGCAGCATAGAAAAAGGACTAAAGGCGCAAATCACTACTTTCTCTTCATTCACTTAGAAGTGGGAGATTTTTGTGATTAAGACTCAGACACAAGATGCACTTTTGAACAATGAATCATGATGAAATTTTTTGGCCTCAGGTCATTTGGTCCATGGCAAAAAACAACACTCTAAATGAACTCCCGTAATCAAACTCTGATCCTCAAGATCAGTAGTCGAGAAGCTTAACCTCGGGGCTATATCACATATGTAATTGCTTGGCATCAAATGCGAATGTTGTTTGAAACACGACTGCGTTAATGACATTTGATAGCTGTTTTCTTCAATCATCATCCATCATTGAAAAAGCAAAGCTACTATGTTCAATTTTGTAACATGTCAGCAATTGCGCCATTTGGCAGAAGCTCTAAATGCAGGGGAATGAGGAATGTCGTATTTTCGACGAATTTTTACAATTTATCTGTAATTCGGATACAAAAATGATGTACTACAATAATGTTCGGAAATAACGAAGGAATGATACTACGGTTGAATTTTTATGATTAGGCATGGGGTTAAGAATCTTGTAGAACAAAAACTGTAGGGAAATGTATGTTTTACAGGTACTTTAATGAACAGAAATCAATTTTATGAGGCCAAAACCATCTCTAATCGGCATACAGTGTTCTCAGAAGTTGTAAAGTACTAATAATACGTTCAACTAGTGGTATTTATTTTGATTTTCGTTTTTCCAAATTCTCGTTAGAATTTTTTGAATGTAAAAAATAGCCAAAAAACACAAATTCGACTTGAGGCACCTCCTAATCTTCTCCAAATTGGATGAAAATTTGACAGGTAGTTTGTTTTAGTATTGCAACTAGGACTAGAGGGTGACTGGTTGAATCCCAGACATTTTGTTTTTTGTGAAACTGTCTATTATATATGCTTTAATGAATTCAATTTCCAATGTACTTTAAATGTTTAAAGGTTACAAACTTGTTTCTGACCTTGATTTCTAACTATATGCATTAAGCGGCGATTCATTAAAAATTCATATTTGTGGAAAACGTGCGTGCCAGCTGTAATGCCTTCAGAACAAATCATGCGATCAAAAATTAAGATCACACTTAAAATATATTCACGAGCTCGGCATTTGAAAGTGCTGAACTCTCTCGGCATTCAGATAGTTTGCTGATAAATCAGTTAAATAATAATCATAATCGAGTCTCGGCTTATTTTTAACTGAAATCTCAGATAACATTATTTTTTACCCGCAACTCGGCATACCCGTATGCCGAGCACCATCGTTTACAGTATTTTCGCCGACTTCAGTTGTCTAAGATGTTGACATATCGGTTTATCACTGAGCGTTGCCGAGATTCTCAGCATTTTGTTTTATCCGCTGTTTTTATTTACAAGTGGAACATTCGTTAGTCGTGTGTTCTTATGTTAAAAGTGTAAAGAATATTGTTGGTAAGGTTTTTAAAATGAAACAATTATTGAAACAAAATAATATTTCAGCAGTGATTATAGATAAATTACAGTTTTTCCTTTTGTTTAGTGATTAATATCGAGTACAACTTGTTTCTTTCTTCACATCCGCCACAGGAACTTCGATCCGGTATCAAAACTCGTCTTTAGGAAAAATCATGACAAGCCTTTGAAACGACATCCTTAAGGATTGTCCATTGTCTACTTCCTACTGAGCAATCGAAGCCGAGAACTACACTGAAAGACAAACTCCAAATTGGACATCGTACCTTTTGACCAAATTCGGAGATATTTTGCAGGTTTTGCTACCACGGACATGCTAAAAATCGAAGCTTTAGAATAAAAGTATGACTGGAATTAGGATTTTGAACCAAGTGATCCGGAATTACGAAATTCATTACTTTCAAATGAATCAGGTTGGAACAATAAAAATGTGAATTAAAGCATTATTCATTATATTCGTCGAAATGGTGTTAAAACTTTCTTTGGCTCGCCAACAAAAATCAAATTCGAAAATACCTTTACCACATAAAAAAGCCGAATACTCGGTATTGTCGAAAATGATTGTTTTAATTTTTTGCTGATATTTCAGTTTTAATTAACCGAGAATTTCAGTTAAACACATCAGATGACAGTTCTTGAACGAACCGAGTTTATCAGTTACAAATGGTAAACCGAGATCAATGCCGAGCGTTCGGCTGTGCGGATCTCGGTTTCCGTAAACCGAGCTTCGGCATATGATTCTAAGTGTGTAGCTCCGATAGTTTAACGGCACCTTTTACGAAGTGGAGTAAGTACAAGGCGCTTTCTTTCAAATCGACGACTTTGCCGGAAAATAATTTCAATTCTGCAGGGACTACACCATGAGCAAGAAGCTCCGTCTCCAGTTCGGCAGTGTCGTACACAGATAGCCCTGATAAAATTACTTTCACTGGTTGCTCAGTGACAAGGGTGTAAGTGTAGAATTGAACGTTTGACTGCTTTAGTGCATTGACGATGTTACGAAAACCGTCCTCTGTCGAGCACAGTAGCTGCACTCCTGTTTTGATCACCCTCATCATGTAGTCAGTTTGGGCTACGTTGATTTGCACCATCAGCTCACGAACCTGTTTAATAGTTTGGTTGGAGATTGTAATCGTAGGAACCCGAACCTTCTTCACCTTAGGCTGCTGTATCGTTACTACCGGGTTCGGAGTTAACATTGGCATCTCGTTGTCCACATCTTCGTTTTGGAGTAGCTCAAACTGATTGCTCCATGTGACGTTGATTTCGTTTTGGAGAGCATTATCCCTGCTACAGCTTGGTGCTTGATCCGCCAGTGCTGGTGATGTTTGCGTTGCAATGTATGGACTCTTCGAACGCGGTGGATGAAGGGAAGGTTCGTTGGGGTTAAGCTCTGCCTCAAGTCCGCGTTTCTGCCGCGACGGTCCGGAGGCCGCATTTTGTTTAAACGGATCCGGGGGATTTGTCTGCGTACTCAGGTTGCCGATTCGCGAATAATACTTCGGAGATAACAATAGAAAACTCGATTGAAAACAACCGCACGAAATTAGTTTGTTTACTTAGCATAAAAGGGTTGCCAGAATCTGAAGTCTAAATTATGCTGAGATGAGAATTCCATTAGTTTAAGAGTAACACTACTTTTTTGCTGTAAAACATAATAGTCTGGATTTGAACTATTCTTTCCGCCAGGAGCTCCACTGTTGCCTGCCGAACAGTTGTTGAAGCATGCAAACCCACTTTATGATGATGAATAACAATTTATCTTGACGTCCAATCAAAATTTGGTCTTCGGCAAAATTGTAGCTAAAATTATTTAACATGAGTTTGTTCGCTTTTCCATAAAATATAACGAATAGATAGGGTTGAAACAACACAAAAGGTTGAACACAAAAGGTTGAACACAAAAGGTTGACGTTTTCCATAATAATCTCCATATAAACTTCAAATCACGTGTGCACAGTCAAATTTCTTCCGAATCATTTCAAACTCTGGGAAGATGCTATTTAAAATAAAAATAAAAAATCTTTTAAGCATAGGGGAGCAAAAATTTCTAAATTTGCATCACTGTACTGTCCAGTGTCCATCTCATCAAAATAGTTCAATCGCTTTTGAAACATCGCAGCTACCGGGTTATTGTCAATGGAACACTTTCCGAGAAAAAGAACATCCCATATGGAGTTCCCCAGGAATCAGCGTTGAGTCCAACGCTTAACAATACTTTTACGGCAGACATTGTCAGAATTGACGGTGGGCACTACTTCATATTTGCAGATGACATTGTGTTTGGACAAACCATCGCCATCGTATCCATCCGTATGATCGACTCTGAGCTCTTCCTCTACAGAATCTACTAATGCAGCATTCTATTACATAGTTAATCAATAGCACAACGTAGTCTAGTCCGATTGAATGTACACTTTGTTTAATTAAGAATGTGAAATAAATATTTTACTATCTGTAAGAAATGTCGTCTATCGAGCCTATCCTGCCACTTGCTCGATCACATTGCTTTCGTAGTTACAGACTCCGATCCAGAAGTACCTAGTAGTAACTCATTTTCAAGCTGCTTCAAATGCAATTGAAAAATTCCACAAGAAGTGGAAAATCTAAATCAACACAAGCAATTGTTTTAAGAATCGGTGGTGTGCCAGACATTTTTTGAGGCGTAAAGTTATTGCACGTGGTCATCAAGTAGAGTGGTCAGAGTTAAGTATTTGGGTCTAACTATGGATCGAAAACTAAAATCGGAGCTCACATTCAAAACTCATTACAGAAATGTGACAAGCTCGTCAAGAGCTTGTACTCAATGATCTGTCTACGCTCTCGTATAATTATCATGAACAAATTATTGCTGGAAGACCTACCATCACCTATGACTTTGAAATGTGGGATAATTGCACAAGAACCCATTGAAGAAAGTTTCAAACAAAACAAAATCGAATGCTGAATATGATGTTGGATTTCGATCCTTTTCCACACTGATGAACCTAGAATTGATCGTTAGGCCTAATCGATGACTGTTTTAAACATCTGCTGCCCAAGTTTTGGAATAGTTGCTCATCTTCTTGGAATCCCATAGTACAAAATATTTCATTGCATGTACTGTGATATTTTCTTTATCTTATTATCAACTATTTATCCAAATAAAAAGGTGTTTATTTAATTTCAATAATATAAACCAAATTGTTAAACTATTGCTGAAAGGACCACCGAATGTCAGTTTTGACATTAAACTATATGTAAATTGTATGTAAGACTAAATGGGCTGAATAAATAAAAAAAATAATGAAATATGGCCGGCGGAATTCGAACCCAATACCCTCAGCTTGACTGAATAGCTGCTATCTGTGGCTTTGATTTTTGAATGATGTTTTCAACTTCATTCGCATATCGTCATTGTTTGTAAACCTTGCTATGCGTTTGATTATCTTGTTTTCGAAAAATTACTAAGACTTCTACCTTCCTATTTTTTAGACCCTTCTTCCACGTGGCCACCAGCCGAACGCTTTGCGGGACAAAAACGGTGCCGTCAATCAGCTGCTCAAGGAACGCTGCGTCGGCATGAACAAGGTGCAGATCGTCTGCGTGGACTCCGGCCTAATACAGAGCGATGGCACCATCAGCCACCACGACATGTTCGACTACCTAAATCTGACCAACGTTGGCTGCAAGAAGGTGTTCGAACCGGTTTGGGACCTGCTGCAACAGATACTGACGGAGAACGAGAAGGAACGTGACCTCACCCCATCGGAGTGAACCGTGCTGGAAACGAGTCAATTGATGAAAGCAACACGCATTGGATCGGAAGCAGCAATGGTGGAGCTGTGCAACATTTTCATAATCATACATTAATAGGTTTTAGTTTATTCGTTTTGTTTCGCTTGCAGCCGATAAGGTAGGAATAAAGTTTGGTAAAATGTATCACAACAATTGCACATTCCCCTTGATTACGGTAGAAAAGCTTATTCGAATACATTGATTCACGCTAGGTTTATGATTGTATTTCATATTGATGATTATTTTCACACAAACACACAATGATATTATTTATTACACGAATCGATTATTATTTATTAGGCTTAATGCTAGTTTTATATTGAAAAGGTCAAAGATTTTTCTTCTCTAGTAACATATTTAGATATATGCATTATGTGTTAAAAGTAGCTTCCAATAAGTTCTGCTTAACTCCAAGAAAACCCCGTACTAGGCTAGTTGTTAGGGCTTCAACCCATTCCGTAGACTTGTCTTCTTAGATGTAGTAATTCTTCAAACGATTCCACCTTACCTCACAATAACATAACAAAAAACGAATGTTTCCACGAGTGAAAAACTAGAATTTACTATGATCTCAACTTTGAAGAACTGAAATCTACGAAGAAATACAAATCTACTAAGCAGAATTGCATATTTTCTAAAGTACATGAAGAACAATATTACATTCTATTGTTAAACCTACAATTGCAAAACCGGAACATTAAATTTGTAGTGCGATAATCAAAAAGACTTTTAATTGGACTTGAGCAACTAAATAACCAAAAAAACATTAAGCGCATTGGAACCATAGACAAAAGATTTCAAATATCCGGTGCAGCGTACGGTTAGTCCGTACTTTTCGAATACTTTTTAATCTAGTTGACATTTTGTTATAATTACATTTTAACGCCTTACATTCCAATAACCGATATACTTACCCATACCTAAGTACTAATTTCAACTGCAAGTTTGTTCCGAGTCGTAACTCGAAACCGGATTCAAGTACACATTCCAAAGATAACGGTTGGACACTGATGCCTGATGAAGTGAAAGGATGAAACGTCAGGGCGAAATGTTGAGCTCTGTAAATGAGGCACCGGAGATGTATGGATGAATGAATAACCCCAAGATTGATTAGATGGAAATAAAGATGCTGTGCAGTTAATTTGCTATTGATGGGAGAGTTGTTTCACTGAGCTTGAGGAAGGAAATTTCAATGAATCGTTATCGAATAGTTGTTCTCACGATGACACTTACAAGTATGCACTCCATGGAATAGAAAATTTAATTATTTCAAAGACATTCAATTTTATAGCTACATAATTAGGTATGTTTTGCATAAAAGCATATACCATGCCCACACAGTTACGGATCACCCACAGTGACGGATCACTTTGGCGTTCAACATCGGATAACTCGCTCAAAACATAAACGTTGACGTCAAACATATTTTTCCCATGTTATACTTTTTGTCTTCTACCATTTGTAATGTTAAGCACAACATTCAACCGCTAAATAAAGGTGTTTTTAACAAATGTTTAGTTGGTACCACACAGCTATCATTATATGGTCGTGTTCTGTAAAAAGTGAAGTCAGCATTCATAAGCTCCCACAGGTTGTAAATTTCAAATGTTATAGCATGTTTTATGCTCATTCCCTTCGATTTAATATGAATTCATCTTTGAAAAACATTTTACTTGAATTTTTATTCAAAATACCGAATATTAGCACTTCTAACTAGTGATCCATAATATGGACCAGGAAATGATTGTTTACCACGGTTATGGATCACTTCCAAAGAATGTAGATTTCTGCTATTTTATGCATTGGATTCGACATTTTTAGACAACAGCACTAAGGATAAAACTAATAAAACATCAAGGTTTGTAAATTTCATATTTTAGCAGACAAAAATGGGTGGAAAACTTGGTGTGGAGCGGAAACAGTTCATGTCTCAGTTACTATAATGCAGTATCACAATAAAAAGGGCATTTTACCCTTGTTTCCAGCTCTAACACTGCTATTTTTTGGCAGTAATATATGAAACATTGTTAACTTTCGCCATACCATGCAATACAGATGCATTGAGTTGAAAATCTCTTGATTTTGTGCACTGATCCGTAATATGTCACAATTTGATCCATAATATGGTTTTCAGGAACCGACACAATTTTTAATTTTTATGCAATCCTATGTAAATATTACACCCAAAACAGTTTACTAACTGAAGTTCCAATTTGAAACGATTCGATTCGTGCTTTTAAATTACAATTTTACGTTTTTCATGTCGTTTTCTTGAATTTTATAGGTTGGACTCCACACTATTTGATCCATAACTGTGGGGTCATGGTACCATATACTTCAAACTATGTAACATGCATCATGAAGTGATAAATGTTGAAGTACCGTTTTGTCTCAAATTCCGAACAGAGTCATATTCCGAACATTCGGTTTTTGTATGGCAATTTGGTTGAAATGTTTCGCTGAAATATGTCACCAAATGACAAGGAAATGGTAGTCAATTGCAAATAAATTTTAACGTCTCCAATATAATTTATTCCGCGGGAGTAGTGATGATTCTCTAGTTTCAGATCAGTAGAACAAGCTCAGATTAATTTATTTGCGAAATTATTCATTTGAATACGATTTATTCGTGCTGTTCGGAATTTGAATCAAGGTGTTCGGAATCTGAGACAGAATGAACACAGTGTTCGGCAAATGTTGTTCCATACTTTTACGTAAAAACAATACTAAAACTAACTAAATCAACATTATTAGCGGTACACCCTACAGCTAACAGTTAGACTTTGCAAAGAAATTAAAATGTACACAAATATTAGCCAATTTATGCTAATCAGATGCATTTGAATTCACTGTAGGCCTTATTTTTTCGGAATATTAGTCAAAACGGTACCATGCACCTCCATTGAATTTGTCATTAGTAGAACATATTCCATCCAAAAGACATCAACGTAAGTGAAGCGACGAACGCTTCTAGGTTTGCTATTCGCTCCCAATACGACAATTCGTCCGGAAGGGTGTGCTGCTGTCGTCATGATGATGGTTGACGAGAGCAATGTCAAACTCATTCATGGTTTCATAATATTCGGAACAAAATATTTATTTTCACCACTTAAGTGAAATAATGTATGAAATAGAATGAAATTCAATGGTAGACAATTCATTTCTCTACCCAATGGTATTTTTAGAGGCAGCGGACATTGTTTCGAAACGTGTTTTATTCAAGTGCAAAAATCGCTCAGGCGAAAGTTCCAATGAAACTAACCTCACATATCCTGGTTTTCCAACCTCAAACTAGTGCTCCTACCAGCCGGATCTCATTTTTTATGAAAGTAGTAGAATAATATAAAAAAAAACAAACGTATGTAGAACATAAAGAATGGATATTCCTACCTTTTCCGCCTAACTGTTTCACTGTGAACCTTCTTATATCACCACCAGCAAGTGACCAATCGATTAAGTTTTCAGCTCAAACGGATGTCTGGTTCGCCAGATTTGTGCTCTTGAAAATTTTGAGTTTGGCTTCGATTCATCTTCACCTTATGGAAAACAAAGTAATTTAAAATAATTTTTAGGCATAGCATAGCATAGCATAGACTGACTGTACATGTCAATGGTTGCTACTCCGTGATTGATCGGAACTGGTAAGAATTGCACTACGATCCAAATGAATAAGGGATGGGAGTTTCCGCTTATTTTCGAAGTACAATTTTAGCAGATCTAATATTATTGATCAATAACGGCGCCGGCCAAGTCCTTACAGTCAGTTGGGATGGGGAAGGAATGTTAGGGTGTAATGATTGTTGCTTCTAGAGACCGAGAATACCTCTGCATCTCCACAATCACCACGGGGAGGGTGTTTATTAGTGAGGGAGGAAAAGATCTGGGAGTCACCATTGGTCAGTGATGCGATCCATGGATAAGGAGGGAAAATACAACTTAAACTTAAAGCTAGTTTTGTATTTTGTCTCGAGAAGTTTTCGGTAGAAGATATAAAATATACGTCAACATCCATTATGTCGAACCATTCAAAAGATGTTTTTAGTAATGGCAAAAAGAAAAATATATATGTACAGTATTGGACAAAACATTTGCAACTCCCTCGATTCTCCATACAAAACGACCAACCCTGGTTAGCCATATCTCGGTTATTTATGGACCGATTCGAATGAAATCTCGGCAGAAGATCAGACATTACTTGAATCCCAACATATACCCCTGGGTGACCCTTCCAATCACAAATCTAAGAGCAGTAACGGTTGGACCAAAGTGAATTTTTTGACGATTTTTTATAAATGACATAACTTAACACGTTGAATAAATAGCTTCATGGTATCTTCTGCAAAGTTGTAGATTTTAACGAGATGAACAAGTTTGCTGAAGACAGTTTTTTTTGTAGGGCTATCAGATTTTGAGATAAATAGTTTTGAATTTTTCGTCGAAAATTACACTTTAGTCAAACCGCCACTACTCATAAACTCGTGATTGGAAAAATTATTCAAAAATATATGTTTGAATTCAAGTTATATCTGATGTTCTGTGAAAATTTCATTCGAATCGGTCAACAAATAACCGAGATCCAGCTTACCAAAGTTGGTCACTCCGTATGGAAAACCGAAAAAGCTGCAAATGCTCTGTCCAATACTGTATATATTTTAAATAATATGAAAAGGAACGATGCCGACACTTTTAGTGACGAACCAAACATAGTTTGTTTGAAAATTACAGAAGAGTAACGCTGTACATTATTGTCTCGAGATGAACAGTTTTTGATAGGAGTTTTACAATATACGTCAACATCCATAATGTCGAACCATTCAAAAGATGTTTTTAGTAATGTTAAAGAGAAAAAATATATGTATATTGAAATTATATAAAACAGGCATAATGCCGACACTTGTATTGTGAATTTATAAACTGTTTATTAGCTAGGGAAAACAAGCAACAGAGTGTGTAAGGGATGTCCGAATATCAATAATTCCATTTTCCATCATTCGAGTACTCCCCACGATTCACATATCGAAATTTTAACGCTACAGCATCCGCTCCAAGGTACCTTGATCTGCTTTATAACTGGGTGTTTAGAAACCAAACTGTTGCCGAATAAAGCAGTTAATTGTCAAAACATAGACGTCAAATCCAATTTGACAATTTACGCGAGGGATATTTCGATGACATTTGAAAAGAGACCAGAGTGGATGTTTCGATGAGTAATGATTTATTTTCATCTTTGTTCAAATCCTCATTAATCCAACTACGAGGAGTTAGAGTTTTACCTCAAAGCTGGTCATTTTTCTACTGATCAATGGTTAAAGCCTGATTCGCTGCTGACAAGTAATTTCTCGGCCTATCTTGATGCATGGAAAATTTCTGCAAGGAATCGATCAAGAATGCGCTTTTTTCTGTATGCAGTTGAAAAGAGATGTCAGTTCAAACGGGAGTCGCTGTAGAAAATTTCTGCAAGGAATCGTCGAGAAATTTCTTCAGCGATTCCTGTTCAGCAGCAAATCAGGCTTAAAATAGGCATCCCTAAGAATTCTTTTACAGTGAATTTGATACTTGCTTCTACGTCAATCGGTTGTGTCATCTTTCTAGAGTGCTGTGAAAAGTGTACTGCGATCTGTCAAACTTGGGTACCTTTTGTAGTACCAAGCGATCAAATGTAGTACTAGAGATGGTCGTCCCATCTGGTGACTCATTTCCGATTCTTTTCGTTCACTACGACGCGTCGATCCGTAACACCTTACTTTCCGAGAGGCACTCAGCACGCACTTATTCACCCGCATATTGACAGGAGTTCACGATGCCCGGGATTCGCCGTCTTCAACGCCACCCAGCGCCAATCCGGCCTACCGGATCGAGACGCCGGACTTTGCCGGTGGTCGCGAGGGATGTCCGATCGCAGCAGGCGGCGGAAAGGACGATGATTCAGGTAAGTTGTTGTAGGGATGCCCGAATAAAAAATACAATACAAAAACAATATAACGTATTGAAACAGTACCATTCAATATATTGGAAAAACAATACAGTATATGTAAAATGACAATACAATTACAGTACAATATATTGTTTTGAACAGTTCACTGTATGGTATATGAGATTTTTGCAATATAATGTATGGGTGGTTAAGTATCGTAACAATACAAATATAGATATTTTCTCATACAAACATTTTGAAAATACAATACGATATAATGTTCATGTATTGTTTGATTAGCAATTCGTGTATTGTTGTACAATACAAAAACAATTCAACGAACTGTATCATGGTTGCATTCGTCGTTACAGCTAATGTCAAGTGACTTCTAAAAAACTACTTATTTTTACTTTTTGAATATTTTTCACCTAACATTTCTTGCTTTCTGAACTTGTTTTGTTTATTTCTTTCAGCAAAGCTACATAGAAAAAAGCAACAGTTGTTTTACGCGAAAATAGGAATTTGACAAAAATTGTAAGGTATAAAACCAATTGAAAACAATACAATGTTCTGTTACAATATATTATACTGTTTTTCAATTGTATATCCAAACAAGAATAATATTGCTTCGACATTCAATTACAATACGCTGTATTGTATCCAATACGTTATATTGTATATTAATGGTTTATTCCATTCACTGAATGATACGTTTTTATCCGGGTGGGCTTTGGTGATACATACCAAGGGCTTTAAGGATTCCCCATTATTGGAGTGCCTGTAAGAAAGAGTTTCGCTATGTTTCATTATTGACAGATCTCTACGCTACTACACTACTACGCTCATAATAGTAAAAAAACGTATTAATTACTGATTCTACGAGCCATAATGTCTTTCAGATTAACTTTGCAGGTGGTTCTTTTTCAGTTTCTGTCGTGGAAAGTCAAATAAACAGGAACAGAACTGATAAATTTGCGTACGATGGATACGATTACTGCCGTTCTACGCATATGTGTCCCGTGGCCATAAGATTTACATAGAACATGGGACAAATAGGTGTGTTTGTCTGTGACTGTTTTTTGAATACTTTTACCAAAATCTTTTAGAAAGATTCTTGATATAAATTTCTCTATAAGTCTTGGCCAAAAAAAACACAGTATAAATAAGCTATCAAATATTTATTTAGTTACTCTTGGGATAACTTTCGAATTTGTCAAGCATTCAACAAGCATTCTGATAAGGTTTATGGGGTTCTGCACAAAAGTCTTTCTGTCTCTTTCACTCTACCTTGAAATTTGTAAACAACAAGGCCAGTAAGCATCAAAATCTCATACAAAATCAAAACAGTGCAGTGGCCCATCATTTCCATTTCTAAATACCCTAGTTACCCCAACAAATTTGGACCTAAATACAAAATCATAACCAAATTCGAAATTTTAAATACAAAAGTATAACTCATTTGTAATTTTCACAAGATTACAAGATTTTGAACTTCGATGTCGGCACCCAGTATAGTCAACTTTCGTTCGTTGCACTAAACCGGTAGCCCACCTAGTGAAAGACTTTCACTAATCGGGGTGAGTTTTCAGCTGTCAAAAAATCGAACACAATAGGCCTTTCCATTTGACGTTTAAAATCAGCTGATCTCTAAGCACTTTGACAGTTCTTCTATGGAAATGACAGGTCCGTGTTAGCACCGGTCCTCCTCCGATGTAAACAAATGCATAGACGGACCTGTCAAATGAAAAGGCCTATTGAAATTCAGGACTACCAACATTGATAAATCGGGCTGTATGTCAAAAAGTAACGTTTGTGGGCTAAAGCCCACCTAACGGGAGCCCAATTAAAACGAAACCCACCCAAAGATAGTGCAGCGAACGAACTTCGACTTCACTATAAAGGTTAACTGAGAGCATTCTTTGCCGAAGTTGCCATTTCCGCATTCGTGTGACAGGTACGACGATAGTCTATGGCTGCAAGGAAGTCAAGCAAATTCCCATTACGGAAACATCCTGGAGCGACCTAGAATCAACGATTACGCCAGAAGTTCTTCCAAGAGTCGCATCTATGAATTTTTCATAAATTTCTCCTGAAAAAATGCTCAAGAGTGCCTTCAGAAATAACCATAGAGTTCTTATGAAATTATTTTGTTCATTTTTTTTTTAGTTCAAGATTTCTTCCGGAAAACGATAAAAAGTTTCTTTTCATAAATATTCTGTGATTTTTTGTCTTGATTTCCTCAACAATTTATACCAACATTGCCAAGTAAGAACTTTTTAAAAAGTTTATTCCAGAAAGAAAATCCTTGTGAAATTTCCTTGGAGTATTCAGGGAAATTAATGTAGAAATCTGTGAATGAACTTCTGGATTCCACCCCTTTACTCCAAATGCCATAACCTAAGGTGACCAGACGTCGTTTCGCGGGACAACGCAATTTTCAACATGATATTACTGCGTCAACACTAATTGTTTGACTAAACTGAGATATTAGATCATGATTTAGACCTAAAATGTTTGTAGAATACACATCCAATACGAATAATGTTTAATTGGGAACGAGATCTGACAGGGTGTCCCGCGTTTCGCGGGACATATGTGGTCGCTTTACCATGACCCCGAATTCCATCACCCCGACTTTACAATTATCTTGGCATAATGACATTGGTGACATTTCTCCATGGTATGGGAATTCGAGATTATATCTCTCGGGTAAATGACATTCGAGGTAATGGGGTAGAATCGAACTTGTGATGAATGAAGAGAATTTCTTGAATGACTTTTTTGTATGATGTTAAGCAAACTGAAAGGAGTAAATGTATAAGCAAGAATACTGAATACTGGAGTAGTTGTTGATAATGATTCTGAAAAAAAATGGAAAGAACCGTAAGTAAACTCTTAAAGATTTTCTCAGAGATAACGTTTGGGAGTATTCAAAAAAGATTTTTCTAAGAATCTCCTGCTTAATAAATTGCTTAATAATTTGCTTAATAAAGGGATACCATTAGTAATTCGGGTAGAGAAATTATTATTATTATTATTTATCAAGGAGGTTTTGACTTATCTTTAGGATTTCTCAAGACAAGTTTACATGACGTGTAATTTTCATTATTTTTAACAGTGTAGAACATGAGACAAGCAGGCAGGCAGGTCCAGCAGGCAAAGAAGGGCAGTACAAATCCAGCTTGTTCTTCATTGTTATATTGTGTATTTCTTTCACTACTGGACTGCGAAGTGCGGCCTCACAAGTGCGAAAGTGTGAATAAAAGTGCGGGATTGCATTGAATCCTGCTGGTGTTTTCAGAACACTTATTCTTTGATTTACGAAGAATAAGGACTGTTCATTTTATAAAGTGGACACCTTGTGCATGCTGTATCTTTTTCACTTACCAATGAAATTTTAATCGGTTTTCTGTACATTGTTAGACTAATATTGTACAATGTTGTGATAATAAAATATTCTCCAAAATAATTAAATTTCACACGAATATGGAACATCGTTTAGAACGGTCATTTTTTGGTGGTTATCAAAATCAATGATTGTTAGAAATTGGCTGGAAAATTCTACAATGTATATTTTTTATATCCAAAGATATAAAAAAAATCATTTTCCCCGAAATTTTTAGAGAAAAATATGTTAAATTTGAAGGAAATTGATATGAGTAGATTTTTTTTGTTTAAAGTACGTCCTGATGAAAGTTTAATTCAAAGTTTATTTGAACATTAAATAAAATAACGTTTTCATGAAAATATGTGTCATTATAAGCATGAAACGAGCTCACCAGTTGGTAATCCATCCTCGACTTAACACGGATATCTTTTCGCACTCACACAACGCGAACCGTAAAACTTCTCGGCGTCCCGAAAACGAACCGTCTTGTTTGGGCTCTCCGAAACACTGCCCAGAAAAACTCGCGAAACGAAAAACAACTCCCGGCGTCCCGAAAACAAGGCGTCTTGCTTGGGCCCTTCGAAACACTGCCCAGCAAAACTGGCGGAACGAAAAACAACTCCCGGCGTCCCGAAAACAAGGCGTCTTGCTTGGGCCCTTCGAAACACTGCCCAGCAAAACTCGCGAAATGAAAAACAATCTCCTGGCGTCCCAAAAACAAACCGTCTTGCTTGGGCTCTCCGAAACACTGCCCAGCAAAAATCGCGAAACGAAAAACAACTCCCGGCGTCCTGAAAACAAAGCGTCCTGTTTGGGTCCTCCGAAACACTGCCCAGCAAAACTCGCGGAACGAAAAACAACTCCCCGCGTCCCGAAAACAAAGCGTCTTGCTTGGGCCCTTCGAAACACTGCCCAGCAAAACTCGCGGAACGAAAAACAACCAACAAGTAATTTAAAATAATTTTTAGGCATCCAAAAACTCTTAAAAATTACATGTTATGCAAACAAAAATGTTAGCATTTTTTAGAGAAATGTCATTCGGTTTCGAAATGTTATAAACCGCCCCAGCGATCACTCGGATTAGGGGTCGAATTTGGGGGAATGTAGGGTCTACGAAAGTGTGACAGTACGTGTATAAGGTATTGGAAAATGCGTGACAGAGGGGGGAGGGGGTCCAGAAATTCCGAAAAACGATATACGTCGTATTTGAATCGTCTCTTACGGTTCCTATACTGTTAGAATTACACTGATAAGTGCTTGTGATCAACTATAGATCCTCGGGAAACCTGTTCTAGAAAGATCACAGTAATTTGTGCTCTTAATGTTACAACTAGAATACTAGAAACTGCAAATTATTAAACATTTAAATTCGCATGTAAACTGTAATAAAGTAAATCTAAATATTTACTTAAAGCGATGGTTTGCTGCAAATAATATAAGAAACTATACACTTGTTTTGACATATACACTCACCCCACAGTTATGGATCAACTAAGGGCAATTTCTCGGAACAAAATATGATTAAAAAACATGGTAACGCTGTACAAATCAAAGAGACCTTCCTGACACTGCAGAATACAGTTATTTTTGAGAATATACTTCGAAATTCTCGGGTATTTGCCAAAAAGTGATGATTTCCTTGGAAATTCCAAACGATGTCCACCCCACAGATGTGGATCAGTGGGAGAGGGTTATCCTTATTATGGATCAAATAGACTCATATTATGGATCAAAACACTATAAGGTACCGTGGGGCAAGTGGGTAATGGAATTCGCATAGTTGAGATTCTTCCAATTCTAGAGACTTTAAATTGAAACAAATGAGGTTGTGTTTATTTTTTAGCTTGACTCCCACCATATATAAGCAGCATGCTGAAATTGATTTTTATGAAAAATTGAAGAAAAAAATACAGAAAAAGTTTTTGAAAAATGTCTCCTTACTTTTCACTTGCCCCAAAAGTGGGGCAAGTGAAAAGTTTACCGTTTTGAACAATAAATTCAAAAACAATCAGTTATATTCACGATTTCTATTAGCTTTAACACTTGTTAAGGCTTCCCAACGAACAATAACATAAGTAACATGTAAACAAAGAAAATGTTATTCTTTTCACTTCAATTTTCTTCTGTTCAGTTATGTTAGTTGAAATGATTCGACAACATTATAAATGCAACATTTCCAATGTTAGTTCTTACATTATAGGACAGCAATTGCATTTCTGCTCTGTAGAATTCCCACCGCTCGTTATTTGTTTTTGAGAAAGTTGGATATGACGTCAGATAACTCTTCGGGAGAAATCAAACGGAATCCTTCAATAACGTATTTAGGGTCTTTTTTATGTGGATAGACCTATACGCCATTTTTATGTTTTAAACTAGCTTTACATAGACATTCCATTAGATTTCCGTGTGTTCTCTAATATTGCAACTTTTCAGTCAACGTCTTTCTTTTAATTGGCTGCACGAAGTAGACACATTGATATTGTAATGTTTGGCAACATCTTTAAGAGAATTTCCATGATTTCTAATAGCTTTTAACGCTTGAGTATAGTGTTTCTTGAATTATCAGCACGTTATGTTTTTCTATGATAATTGCGAACCATGTTTACTTATGGCTACTTAAAGAGAAAACACAAATTCAATCTCTAATGATAAACTTTTCACTTGCCCCACCTGATAAGAAAATTGACGGTGTTTAAATTTAGTTAGTTTTAGGTCTACGTCGAATTAATTCTAAAACTTTTTTTATTGCAGTTTGAAACTGTCACAGAGGACAACTAAGAATTGGTACAGGAAATTATTTTCCGCAACTTTTTTCCACTGAAAATATTAAAATAAGATTGTACGTCGCCAACTTGTTACGGAGTAACAGTTGACAGGTTAACAATTTTTCACTCTATTATGCAATAATTGTTGGAATCTCCCGACGGAACAAACTATGCGGCGGACCGAATCGAATACCGGAAAGGCTGGGAAACGTCGGATGTAAATAATAGAACCGGGACGCTTTACATGAACGTGTTGTATTTAGCACTGACTGTCATAGAATATAAAAGTATTGTATTTATTGTCTCTCGTGCTCACAAGTGTGAGATCGATCTTCAATGATCGAGAAGTTGACACAGAGGCGGCGGGTGAAAATATCGCCCCCACCAAAAATAATTCCTCAGAAATCTTTTACCTATCGTAATGTTCTCAATGACCTCAAAGGTTTACGCATGAGTTTAAAACGTTAATTCACATATTCAGTAAAATATATCAATTGTTTTCACTTACTCCATTTACCCACTTGCCCCGCGGTACCTTAACAGCAATTTATCTGCGAAGTAAACGAATGCACAGTGGGAAAAAAATGTAACAAACCGACGAAGAATTCTGTATATTCTGAACGCAACTAGTAATCCTTGAGAAAAAACCTGTATCTTATGTTAAAATGTCTAAGGAATCAATTGAAACTGGTTTTGATGGCCGCATGGATCGTTATCATGCCCATTTTACCCGAATTCCCCATTTTGATGAGTTTTTTTTTCATAAAATTTACCTTATTATATGCAGAGAAACAGTTTATAAGCTCTCGGCATAACGTTTACTTATCGATGATAGTCTAGACAGAGAGTACATGAATTTAAACTGACCACACGGATAGTTATCATGCCCATTTTACCCAAATTCCCCAAATTATCAGACTCTCATTCTGATTTCTGATATAATAATTTCTCATATTGATATATGCACGGCAAATGTTCGTGAACTATTGAAGTAATGTTTTCTAAGCTATAAAAGTCAGTAAAAAGGAATGTAATAATCACAATTGATCAAACGGATGATGGATCGTTATCATTCTCTTTTTACCCAAAATCCCCATTGTCTCTTGACTTCTTCAGTGAACTTGAAGCCTGACCCTGATATTGATCTTGATATATCCTGTAATAATTCTGATATTCTGATTATTCTGATTTTGAATCCTGAATTCTGAAATTCTGATAATTCTAATACCCTGATATATCTTGACTCAGATATTCAGGGAAGCTGATAGTGAACTATGAATAACACTTTTTAAACGATAAACAGTACAAAGAAGTGAATTTAGGAATTAAAACTGATCACACAGATTGAAATCATGTTCTTTTTATCCAAATTCCCCATTTTGTCAGGCTTTGGTAAGATTTCTCATATCATAAACAAACAAATTTATTATGAACGTCTTACAGGCAATTATAGTTGAAGGAAATGAGTGCTGAAATTGTTGTAAGTTCGGTCAATCGTTAGAAAATGCAGTTCGCCGAAAATGGATTTTTCTCGGTATCCATGCAAGATACCTTACTTTGGAAGCAGGGCGCATTAAATCGCATGCGGATGTGAATTGAATACACCACTTCCGAAGTTAGGTATCTCGCATAGATTCTGAGAAAAATTCAACTTCGTCGGGATATTGTGCTCTGCAAGATAAATCCACGTAATGCGATTATCTGAAAATGACGATATACCGTCGCAGTGATAATGAAAATCAATAAATGTTTGAGATTTAGCAAATTTGAAACATTTGTGTCCTTGAAGCACGAAAAAATCCAAGCCTACTTGAGTTTTGACGTTGCGTTTGAATTGCGCGCATATCTTCTGCGCGTTACCGCCGCCGCTGGATGTGGATTTAATATAAGCGCCGCAATACCGGTTTTAACTTTTTACCGCGCCAACAATAACAGTTATCAGAAGGGTTGTAACCATGCTCATTTCACCCAAAATTTTCATATTTATCTGATTCTTGATTGGACTTCTTTTATGATTAGCATTAGCATTCTTCTTCTTCTTTTCTGGCGTTACGTCCCAACTGGGACAAAGCCTGCTCCTCAGATTAGTGTTCTTATGAGCACTTCCACAGTTATTAACTGAGAGCTTTCTTTGCCGATTGACCATTTTTGCATGTGTATATCGTGTGGCAGGTACGAAGATACTCTATGCCCTGGGAATCGAGAAAATTTCCTTTACGAAAAGATCCTCGACCAGCGGGATTCGAACCCACGACCCTCAGCATGGTCATGCTGAATAGCTGCGCGTTTACCGCTACGGCTATCTGGGGCCCCAAGCATTATCACCTGTGATCAAGCTAAGCATTAGCATTAGCATTAGCATTAAGCATTTCGCACAAATTCGTAGGTGGTACAGCCCTAGACCATTGTATGAGGGTTGCCTCCTTCCTGTCCGTTACCAAAGTCAGAGATTTGTGACTAACCTCTAACTCTTAGGCAAGATTGACGCATCTTCCAATACACGAGAGCTGTCCTGGCCACGTCCTTGCGAAAGCTGGGGAATGGGAAAGGATGATTGATTGAACACCTACTTAAAAAAGATGCAGAGAACTCTACGACCTCTCATAGGTGTTACGGAATGTTGTGGATTGTTGATGGAAAGGGTAGTGCCATAGGATACGTTTGGTAGACGTTCTGGCCGACAAATGGTTAGTATTTACACATTGTGATTATGCGCTGCTGATCAGAACAAACTCACCTTATTCCTTTTTAGAAAATCCGCTGCAATCTGTCGCTCCTCTAATAATGAACAATAGCGTAAGCCGTAACTTAGCCCTGCCTATTAAAATTCACGCACTGCAGTTCTTAATCCATCCTGAATCGAGCATCCACGAACCACATTCAATTTTTGAATTAACACGCACGGGAGAAAAAAAAACAAGTCACGCGAAACGAATTCAATTGATGGTGCCATTACCAAAAGCACTCTCGAGCAAAACGCAAACAAATCGAATAAAAGTAAATAACAAAACTTTACAAAATATCTTCAGATATAATCTCGGATAAAAACACATCTATCATTTCTAAAAACTTGTTTTTCTCTTGATTGGACTTCTATTATGATATGCAAAAAAAAACTTCTAATGTGTTATTTAGGTAACATTATCCGAGAAACAACAGTCAAAAAAGTGAGTGCAGTAACTTAAACTGAGCGAAAAGATTGTTGAAATGCTCATTTTACCCACATTTTCTGTTGTTATCACAATTGTAAAATATTTTTCGTGCTATGTCCAAGAAAACTATTATGTGCCATTAAAATAATGATTCCTAAGTGCTAAGAGCCTAAGCAAATGAGTGCTGATTTTAGAACTGATCGCACGGATCATTGCCATACTCATTTTACGCAAATTCCCTTTTTTTTTATATAGACTTCTGTTATTACATGTGGGGAAGCTGATAATGAGCTGCTGAAATAACGTTTTATACGTGACGACAGTCTAAGAAAGTGAGTGCAGGAATTTAAACTGTGCGGTCGGGATGGGTATCATGCTCATTTTACCCAAATTCCCCATATGATCAGGCTTCTGCAAGGACTGTTAATATTCACTCTTATATAAACAATTAAACTTTATAAAAAGTTGAAATTCTTTTTTATAAGTGACAATCGTTTAAGGAAATGACTGCTGGAAGTGAAATTGTTTGGTTAATTATAAAAAAATAAGACATTGCTGTTGTAATTTGAACTATTGAAATCAAGTTATCTAGGCGACAATAGTCTAAGCAAGTAAATACAGTGATTACTACGGACCGCACAGATCGTTATCATGCTTATTTTACCTATATTTCCCATTTTCCCCATTTTCATTTGGTTTTATAAAAATGGAAAAAAGAAGTATTATGTTGTGATAGATTTTCGGTGAAACTGGCAACACTTACCTTGTTGTATGTAGATATATAAAAATGTATTGAAGTGGATTAGTTGTGAATTGGAATAGAGTAAGAAAGGGTGGCGAGTTTGTTCCGCAGGGAAATTTGAAGTAAAACTAGAATGTAAGTTATTTTAAATGTATTATAAGTGTAAATTTTTCAATAAATTTTAGCTTGAAGCTGCAAGCGGGAAAAAATCGTGTAGTAAATTCATATAGAAAGCTGTGTTCAAATCAACTATATGATTATTTCTTTATGATAACAGTAAAATTGGTAACAATAATGGCATATTCGTTAAAAATAATATGGGTTCTTTGGAAATGTATTAGTAGCACTGACTACTACATGTTGTTAAAAGAACTGCCGCTTTATGCTGTCTATATACTGTTTGTGCAGTAGTATTTACCATGCATATTACTGGCATCAAGTTTTATTTTTCTTTCCATTTCTCATTTTACTATGTTTATGGTCGAATGAAACATGTTATACCGACAAATTTCAGCAGACTACATTTTGCATTAGAATTTACCACAAACATAGTTTTTCAGTGTAGCAGAGAACTTGACGTAGCGCCATTTTGTAAAAATCAAACTGCAATCGAGATCCGCCAGTCGCGCGTGCTTTGTTTTGGTTTACAATTTTATTTCTAAATTAAAATGAGTTTCTTGCAAAAAGTCGAAAAAATTGATGTAATTGTCGACGATACACTCGCCGATCCAGAAAACATTTCAGGTGAGAAAATAATAGTTGTTTTGTGGCCACGAAATTCAACTTTCTTCGTTTTTTTTGCAGTAGAGGACCGTAATCCGGAATTGGAGACGTTGATTGTTGAATGGAATTTGAGTCTAGCTATTTATGCAATTCTTATTCGTAAGTACTAATAATCTAATCTTATAAAACTTAATTTATAATAGTGCAAAATCCGTTCTGCAGAACATGGATACTCAGTCCAATATCTTAAGCAAATGGACGACAGGTCATTGGATGATGTGTTTTCGGTGGCCAAATGGACGGGGCACAAATTTGCGCTGCGGCAAAAATTAGTTTTGTGGCCAGAGAGTGTTCTGTACCAGTCGGCCGGAACATCGAGGGCATGCCAAAATGTATCCGCAGTAGCAACAGTTCCTTTCGGATCAACTACAGTGGCATTTCATTCGAACCCATTGAAGCACCGTTTGCTGCCAACCTCCGTAACATCGGAGTTGATGAATGACATTTTGCGCCGCAATGAAAAAGGAAAAATCGTGGCCAAATACTTCGAGATTCATCACTGCCTCGATGCCACCCACAGAAAATACCTCGCTCATACGGTCGTCGATTATTACATCACCAATGATCTGTACTTCTCGCTACCGGACATGGCAAAATTCGCTCAGTTGATTGCTGAACGTTTTTCTAACGAACTACCCGTAAAACTCCTAAAAATATGATTGCTATTTGCAAAATTACATTTTTTTTTTTCAACAGGAAACATACTTCAACCCTAGAGACGTGAAGGCTGAAAAGAAGCATCCCTCCGGCTTACTTTATGACCGGTTCCATAATCGCAATAAGAAGAAACTTATTAAGGTTAAATCCGAAACCGACAAGGAAAATATTTTCTGTGGAGTGAAGGCTGCTGCACTATAGCTATCTGAAGACGGTATGTAAATTACTAACTAATATGACTTGCTGATAACTTACCATTTTTCCTAATAATTTTAGATATCACAACGCAAACAACGCTCAAAAACTGGTTGCGCAACAACTTTGCCCCAGCAGATGAAGTTCAATTGAAGTGGAAAAACTCGATCCTTTTGCGATTACGATCAATTATCAACGAATGTGATGTTGAAAAGTCCAACATCCTTTCTGAGTGGCCCAGGTTCGTTGATGAAGGTGGATATTTACTGGTAAGTCACTCAATTCGTCACTTTCATACCATCACAACAGCCAAACGGACGTAACATGAATTAATTTCATAGTATACAGTAAACTCTCTCTAACTCGATATTTTGTATCTCGAGAACTATAGTAGAAGTTGGTTTTCATGGCTACCTCGTCCCTTGGGTCGCATTTGCACTGATTTTGTGTTCTGTAACTCGATACCTCCCTAACTCGATGATCCCTTCAATATCGAGTGATGGAGAGTTGATTGTAGTAAAACAGCGTTCTAATTCGAAACGGCTAACTAAACAGCATTTTTAGCATTGGGTTTAATGTTCGCATAACTGTGTTTTAAATTGATAATTGTGCTGCTAATGGGTCCATCACTGTATCAGTACCCGCTCATAATAGTGCAGTAAATTAAGAAACACAAAAAGCCACATAGTTGCTAAATTTTAGTAATTTTTGACTATTTTCTACCTTTCTTCCACTCTGCAGAGATTTTTTATGCTGTTTGTTAATTCGCCCGAATTAGTTGAAAATGTTCAGGGCTGGTAGTAGGTCTCTTTTAATGTCTAAAGTCTTTAAAACGTCTCTGTTTATAATTAAAGCTCTCTAGGGCTCATTCACAAATTACAGAACGCTGAAGGGGTAGGTGTGGGTCCTCAGAATGTTACGGCTCATACAAAACTTGTAGAATATTTATAGAAAAGCGTTACGATAAACCATATACCATATTACCATATTACCATATAAAGTCTCTTTTTTAACCAAAATGGTCTCTAAAATCATTACCCAACGAACATTTAAGTGTAAACAGAGTGGAACAAATCTCTCTAAAATATATTTAAGCTCAATAAACTGTTATTCCTTTTTATTTATTTTTTATTTTGTGTGATTGGCTTTTCGTAGAGTAGTGTTTGATCCTTTGCTCGCGTCACTTGCTCCTGCGGGGGCGGGTGATGTGAGCAGGATCAATCGTGTCACGCGTCGCTCGCGTGGCATGATTTATTAGTGTCGCGGATCGCGAAGCAGGTTAGTAGTGTTTGATCCTTTGCTCGCGTCACTTGCTCCTGCGGGGGCGGGTGATGTGAGCAGGATCAATCGTGTCGCGCGTCGCTCGCGTGGCATGATTTATTAGTGGCGCGGTTCGCGAAGCAGGTTAGTAGTGTTTGATCCTTTGCTCGCGTCACTTGCTCCTGCGGGGGCGGGTGATGTGAGCAGGATCAATCGTGTCGCGCGTCGCTCGCGTGGCATGATCTATTAGTGGCGCGGATCGCGAAGCAGGTTAGTAGTGTTTGATCCTTTGCTCGCGTCACTTGCTCCTGCGGGGGCGGGTGATGTGAGCAGGATCAATCGTGTCACGCGTCGCTCGCGTGGCATGATTTATTAGTGTCGCGGATCGCGAAGCAGGTTAGTAGTGTTTGATCCTTTGCTCGCGTCACTTGCTCCTGCGGGGGCGGGTGATGTGAGCAGGATCAATCGTGTCGCGCGTCGCTCGCGTGGCATGATTTATTAGTGGCGCGGTTCGCGAAGCAGGTTAGTAGTGTTTGATCCTTTGCTCGCGTCACTTGCTCCTGCGGGGGCGGGTGATGTGAGCAGGATCAATCGTGTCGCGCGTCGCTCGCGTGGCATGATTTATTAGTGGCGCGGTTCGCGAAGCAGGTTAGTAGTGTTTGATCCTTTGCTCGCGTCACTTGCTCCTGCGGGGGCGGGTGATGTGAGCAGGATCAATCGTGTCACGCGTCGCTCGCGTGGCATGATTTATTAGTGTCGCGGATCGCGAAGCAGGTTAGTAGTGTTTGATCCTTTGCTCGCGTCACTTGCTCCTGCGGGGGCGGGTGATGTGAGCAGGATCAATCGTGTCGCGCGTCGCTCGCGTGGCATGATCTATTAGTGGCGCGGATCGCGAAGCAGGTTAGTAGTGTTTGATCCTTTGCTCGCGTCACTTGCTCCTGCGGGAGCGGGTGATGTGAGCAGGATCAATCGTGTCGCGCGTCGCTCGCGTGGCATGATCTATTAGTGGCGCGGATCGCGAAGCAGGTTAGTAGTGTTTGATCCTTTGCTCGCGTCACTTGCTCCTGCGGGGGCGGGTGATGTGAGCAGGATCAATCGTGTCGCGCGTCGCTCGCGTGGCATGATTTATTAGTGGCGCGGTTCGCGAAGCAGGTTAGTAGTGTTTGATCCTTTGCTCGCGTCACTTGCTCCTGCGGGGGCGGGTGATGTGAGCAGGATCAATCGTGTCGCGCGTCGCTCGCGTGGCATGATCTATTAGTGGCGCGGATCGCGAAGCAGGTTAGTAGTGTTTGATCCTTTGCTCGCGTCACTTGCTCCTGCGGGAGCGGGTGATGTGAGCAGGATCAATCGTGTCGCGCGTCGCTCGCGTGGCATGATCTATTAGTGGCGCGGATCGCGAAGCAGGTTAGTAGTGTTTGATCCTTTGCTCGCGTCACTTGCTCCTGCGGGGGCGGGTGATGTGAGCAGGATCAATCGTGTCGCGCGTCGCTCGCGTGGCATGATTTATTAGTGGCGCGGTTCGCGAAGCAGGTTAGTAGTGTTTGATCCTTTGCTCGCGTCACTTGCTCCTGCGGGGGCGGGTGATGTGAGCAGGATCAATCGTGTCGCGCGTCGCTCGCGTGGCATGATCTATTAGTGGCGCGGTTCGCGAAGCAGGTTGGTAGTGTTCGATCCTTAGCTCGCGTCAAATAATTTATCATGGTCTAATCGCTTATCAAAGTGAATCCTGTGACCCAACGATCCTCCCCATTAACAAACATCCCTCCCAGTAACCTTTGTGGAGATGCAGAGGTAAACACGGTCTCCATATAGCAAAGGTTACACACTAACATTCCTTCCTCCAATCCCACCTGACTGCAAGGACGTGGCCGGCGCCGTTATTGACCCTGTATAAATAGAGGCACTGAATTATGCACACTGAAGAAGATTATGGCCTATCCCAGCCGAACTTCTTGTTGATTCTTTGTGCATTTTCACTGACTTCGGTCAATCACGGAATAGCAACCATTGATATGTGTAGTCAGTCTAAGCTAAGCTAAGCTAAGCTTTTGTGTGATTGGCTTTTCGTAATTTTCCCATTACAACACTTCCTCTAGATTTTCTCACTAATTCCTCCACTGATTTGTCCAGTAGTTACTCTAACAGATCCTCCAAAATTTTCTACAGTTCTTACAAAAAATATCCAAAGACACAAAGAGATCCTTGTAAGACTTCATCAGGAATATCTAACGATTTTATTTTTTTTTTTAAATCTTTATTAGAGTGTATTTTAACACACAAGGGCTAGTTCTACACTTTTTTTATCTAACGAATTCATCAGATATTACAGTAATATCTAAAGAATCATCAGATATTACAATAGGGTTTGTTTCAGAAACACCTACCGGATTTTTTCAAGAATTCCTCCTATAATTTCTAATCTAATCTTGAAGAAATTCTGAATGACAGCTTTGGAGCAATTTCTAAGAAACCCGTGGGGGCATCGCTGGAGAAATCTGTATGCATTCTTAAAGATGTGCTTCCTGATTGATCTCTTTTGTTTTCCTATTCGGTCTCTTTTTTCAAGTTTGAGATCTAAGTTCTTATTTTCAAAACATCCAGTCGCTACCAGCCCTGTTAAATCTTCATTATTAGGGCCCTATCGGGGATTAATCGAGAAAAATAAAAACATACAGTCGTTTTCGTTTTTAAATAAAACAGCTGTGTGTTTTTTCAATTTACCGATTATTACGGAGAAAGCTACCGTCATCTATTTACCAGTTGTCTAAATACACTATTCTTAGCATTTGACGTTATTTTTCGCGTGACTATGTTTTGAATTGATAATTGTTCTAGCTGTTACGTCTGTTTGCCTGTGTACGAAATTTAGTCGAACGACGTTTGGTTGAATTACGTTGAGTCGAAAAAACGATTGATCGAATAAACATTTCGTCGTATCGAGATTTGGTCGAAATTCATTTAATTGCATTGGGAAGCATACGGCCCTCGGACGAAAGGACATTTAGTCGAATAGACATTTGGTTGAATAGAAACTAGATGGAAATAATGGAATTGTTAATTTTACTTACTTCACTAATAGCATTACCAATTCAATTATTTCCATACAGTTTCCATTCGATCAAATATCTTTTCGACTAAATGTCGTATCGACCGAATGGCATATGCTTCCAATTACAATTAAATTAATTCATACCAAATGTACTTTTAACCAAATGTCATTCGAAAAAACGTCATTCGACCAAATTTAATTCGATGAAGTATCCTAAAGCCCACAATAAGTGAACTTAAATATCAAAATTATTTTATTCTATTCTACAGATTGAATCGGACTTTGAGCACCTGTTTGGAAACTGTGAAAAACTGTTCGATAGTTGGGAACTGTTTGCGAAGAATTTCCTAAACTACATCCGAAGCAGTGAAATCAAAGATGACCGCTCCCAACAACTCCTGAAATATTTAGAGGAATCAGCTGTTTGTCAGGGTAAGGATTAATAATCAAGAATGATCTTAAAACTTCAACTAATAAATTCTTAACATTTTAGATGGTCGTGATTTAATACAATGCTTTGCATTTCAAGCGCTTATTAAGCCAACGCGACGATCTGGTGGAAAACTTCCTACCATCTTAGAAGCTCAATTCGATGAATACACCGATGACTTGAAATCACTGCGTCGAGATTGCGAAGGAGCGAAAATTCAGATGACACCACGCATTTATGCTATTGGCTGCCTTGAAAACATCGAGGCGTTTTACGTCGTAACAGGAAAGTTCGAGTATAAATTGCCATCGTTCCTGCGTTGCCTAGATGTCATCGTTAAGCTGAAGCACGTACTCGACTATCGCTTTCCAGACAGTTGCGAGGCATTCTGGTGCTTCATAACTCGATACTTTTACGGTATCGACTACAAAAGGAAGTCGAAGAACAACCAACTTCTCCAATTGCTGACGTATTTGGAAGCACACTGCAAAGAAAGCGAGTAATGGATTGCTATCTCTGTTCAACATTTTTCCAAGCCATCGACAGTTTAATGAAACACCTTCAAATCGAGCATGGAACGCCGGCGATATCAAATTATAAGTGCACTGCATGCAAGCCTGCTGCACTTTTCAAAGACGTGCATAGATTTAGGCGTCACGTTAATGCTTGCCATCATAGCCTATTTCAGGCTAGAAGCGTACCATTGGAAAAGTCAGGAACTCAACATGAAAAAGAAAAACTGTTGCCTTCAATTGAAGCCGCTCCGATAATACCTGAAAACGAAAAAGAATTTGAAAATACTATCGAGAATGAGGATATTGCTATTGAAGTAACAAGTAAAGAAGAGAAAATACTAGAAATAAGAAGTAAATTAAGAGAGGTATTTTTAAGCTTCACGGTAAATCTACATGGTAAAAAAAATCTAAGCAGAAAAGATGTTATCGAATTACAAAGAAATATCACTGAAGACATTGTAATACCAATATTAGATGCTCTAAATGAAGTAGTAGATATCAAAGAAAATACAGCAAATATGGAGCTTCTGAATGATTTACGCGATCCATTTAATTTTATTTGCACTGAGCGAAGATTAAACACCCAATTAGAAGTATTGAATATGCGAGAGTCCCCTCAAATTATTCATTATGAAGATAACAACATTACATCAAAGGGTTGTCTAACACCAATTAAATTTCAACTTAAACAGTTTTTCGAGACGGGATCAATTTTCGAACAAACTATGGATAACATGAAGGAACTGGAGCAAACTAATGGGATATCAAATGTTGTCAATGGAAATTTGTGGAAAACAGTTAAACACATGTTTGGTCAAAAAGTGGTCATACCATATTTTCTATATTCCGACGAGGCAGAGTTAAACGATGCAATAGGTGCTCACTCAGGAATCCACAAGGTTTGTGGACTTTATTACAGCTTACCAACTATTCCGTCACATTATTTGTCACGACTTAGTTGTACTTTTGTCGCTGGATTCGTTAAAGCGTCCGATATTGCGAAATATGGACCTTCAAGTGCTTTGAGCGATCTTGTGGATATTTTGGTTGAGCTTGAGCAAAATGGAATCGAATTGATAATACAAAACAAGGCAGTGAAAGTTTATTTTGTTCTAATGGGTATACTAGGTGACAATTTAGGTATCAACTTGTTGATGGGGTACGTTACTTCATTCAATTCTCTTTTGTACTGCAGATTTTGTAGACTTGATAAGCATAAGTGTCAGAAATCAGTAATCTTGGATGAAAACATGAATCGGAATAAGGAGTCATATTCAATAGATCTAACAAAAACGGTAAAAGAATCTGGAATCAAAGAGGAATGTGGATTCAACAGATTGCAATATTACCATGCTGGAGAGTTCGTTGCAGTGGATATGATGCACGATTTTTTTTCGCATGGTGTATGTGCTTATGATTTATCTTTTGTTTTAGACTATATAATTAACACGCTAAAAATTTCACTAAATGTAATTAACTATCGTATAAAAATGTTCAATTACGGTAGCACAGAAAAGCAAAAAACATTGAGGACAATTACGCAGAAACAAATCAAAACATCCTCGTTCAAAATGACTGCTCGAGAGATGATGCTTTTCGTTCGTTACTTTCCGTTAATTTTCGGGAATTTGATTCCGCAAAGTGATAGAATCTGCAACTTCATGATGTCCTTGGTAGAACTATCAGATATAGTCATGCTTCCATGTTTTGATTTGGAAATGTTAGATGTACTCCAAGAACAAATTATTTATCACCACACGCTTTATCAGAAACTATTCGGTGCACCATTGAAACCAAAATTTCATATATTGTTGCATTACGTCGATGTTATAAAAAAAATCGGACCTCCGAGGTATACTTGGAGTTTTAGGTTTGAAGCTATGCATCAAATATTCAAACAATATAGTCGTAATATAACTTCACGAAAAAACATATGTCTCACACTGTGTATAAAGGCTCATATGTATTTCATGCATAATATGGAAGACTGGTCAAATAATGATCAAAAAGTCACGTTCAAAAATGCTGTACGTATAAAAGTGCCTGAATTACCATATTATAATTCCTTGTCTTGCAAAGAAAGTCTGACGTCTGACGAATACCATGCTTGCAGAGTAGCAATTTATAAGGGCACAGAGTATAAAATAGGAGATTTCCTCACAAAATCAGAGCATAATATGCGTAATATTGATCTCTTCGAAATCAAAGATTTACTTGTGTTCAACGATGAATTATTCTTAACGTGTATGGAATGGGTAGTTGGTGATTATTCATATCATTTTGCATCGATTGAGGTACATGAAGGTAAATCAAATCTAAAAGTTTATAATCTAAATGTATTTGACGGTCCGCCAATTAACGTGTACGAAATTGATATGAAGAAGTTTATTAGGCTTAAGAAATTTTTTGTATAATATTTGAATAAAAATTATTGCGTATGAACGAAGCAACTAACCATCGATTTAGATTCTCTATTTGTAGAGGTCACCTCTGCAAGTGGAGAATCTACACGAAAGCACAAACAATCACGAAACCATATACCAAAAACTACATAGGATGTGGTTAAATTTACTATAAACGAAAGATGCTATGTGAATGTAGATGTTGCGAATTACGCCTGCTGGGCCCTTTGCCTGGCTCTTCATCGAGTCGGCGCGAAAGAATGTCGACGCGTTGCGTCGTTCGTCACCAATGACACGTCGATGACAGACTCCCAACGAAGACATCGGCCGAGATAATACTGAACACAAGTGACCACGCGACGTCGCAAAGTTCCTAATATTAATGTTATTCATATGATTTATTTCCTCAATCCAATTAATTATCTACATCTGAATTCGTTAGTAATCTATTTCTAATATTCAAGGTTTGTGAAGTGTTGTTTCATGCTCGGTTTCATGCAATTAATTATCTACTAAAATTATGTTCATGCAACTTAAAAACAACAACAACATTAAATCTTATACTTACGTAAAATCATTCCTTAAATTACAGTTGAAATTGATAGTTCTTATCTACTAAAGTGCTCTTAAAATCATAATTATAAACTAATTGATACGGATTTGTAAGTACGGATCAAGCAACATATGGAATCAATCGATTAAGCCATCTTTTTTGTAGCATACGAACTGCATAGCATATGTACTGCCTCATAACCTGATACTGGAAGGCTAATTGGACCAATCGGGTAGTTTAGAAACTAATTTGTAAGTTGGCCTTAGAAATACTGAATTTATAATAATAAACGTATATTTCCAGTCGAGTTTACGGGAACACCGAACTACGAAGGAGTTTTGTAACATTCTCGAAAATTATATTGTCCAAGAAGATTCCAGCCAGTCATGAGCAGTTTTGGAGTGACGTCTCCCAGCTGTTGCAAAGTATGCAACCGTCCGGATAGCGCTGAAGATATGGTCGCCTGTGACATCTGCGGGACCTGGTTTCACTATACTTGTGCGGGAGTGACGTCTTCGGTGAAGAATATCCACTGGTGCTGTGGCTATTGCTCCAGCCGTGGCGCTGCCAGTAGCAATTCGGCAATTTCAGTCAGCTCGGGAAGTTCTAGTGCACAACTACGTCTGAAGCAACTAGAAGAGTCCAAAGCTTTGGACGACCGCCTTCTTCTGCAGCAAGCGGAACGGGAGCGAGCCTTTTTAGCCGAGAAGCACCAAATAGAGGCGGAAATCCAGGCTGAAAGGCGACTAAGAGGAAGCACTTCGAGCTTTAGAAGCCGACACAGCGGTAGAAGTCGTCACAGTTACAGGAATGAGGTAAGAACCTGGATCAACCAGTCGGAGGACACGCCTGCAAAGGCCGTAGATCTACAATCCGGAGCGGCAGCATCAACCCCTATTGTTACCACCACCGGAATCCTGGCACTGACAGTCCCAAATCAACGAGTCATTCCTCCAGCTCCGCGTCATCATCCGATGGGTGATCAGGAGTTCATTCAGCCTCCCCTCATCAAACCCAGCGATGTACAAACCACATCAATACTCCCTCATACAACTGAGGTGCAATCAGGCGTAACACGCAAAGTACCAATTGCCACCAATGAGCCACCGAAAGCAGTGATAAATGCGGCTGCCAGTAACCCGTCTAAGCAATCATCGTCAGTACCGCATCGAGAAGCCTTTCATCAGTTCCAGCAGAGACAACATCCATCGTGTCCACCGAAACGACAACTTCCACCGACGCGTCAGTCAGGCCCGGAGGAGTCAGTGCTACCAGGCACGGATAGTCATGCTCCTGCTCAAAATTGTAGTGAAAGTCGCATCGGAGCGGCAGCAGCAGATATGCAACAAACGCGGATGCAGCAGCCTAAACGTCATAATGGTGGTCATATCGGCTATGATGTGCCGCCGAACTTACATGCTTCGTCACAACAAGCTCCCTCATTTCCGACACAGTGGCAACAAAACGACAGTTCGAGTTTCATACAACAACAGTCCTCGACAGCCAACCAGATGCCGGTTGGGCCTCCTATCAATCCTTCATATCCGATGAGCTTCTATCAGCCGTACTACCCTGGGTGGCAAACTGTTCCGGCATCCACCGGAGTTCCGCAAAACCTGTTATCAAGCACAGCAGTAAGGGCTGCTCCAGGAGTCTACGCCTCGCAAACGCAGCACGATCAAGCCCAAAACACTCGGCAGACATTTCCTGGCCAAGTTCCGAGCTTCTACCCTGGAACAGCTGCTGAAGGAGTTTTGACTGCTCAACAGCTTGCTGCACGTCAAGTTGTATCGCGGGATTTGCCAAAGTTTTCGGGTGATCCCTTGGAGTGGCCAATGTTCATCAAAGCTTTTGAGTCCACAACGGCCATGTGCGGGATTCAGCCAGACGAGAACTTAGCCAGATTGCAGAAAAGTCTCGTAGGGCCGGCTCGGGAGAAAGTACAAAGTATATTAACTCTACCGGCGGCAATCCCTGAGATTATTGAGACGTTACGTGACGAATGTGGACGACCAGAACAATTAGTTCACTGCCTGCTTGCAAAGATTCGTCACGCTCCATCGCCGAACGTGAACAGGCTCGAAACTCTCATCACTTTTGGCCGAGAAGTAAGGAATCTGGTAACCTACATTGAAGGTGCAAACCTGCAGAATCACCTTTCAAATCCTATGCTGTTGTCGGAGCTAGTAGGGAAGCTTCCCCCAAGTTTGCGACTGGACTGGGGGCTCCATACACAAAAAGTTCCTCACGTGACACTGAAAGCGTTCAGTGATTACGTTTCATCGGTTAAGAGTGCAGCCTGTCAGGTTTCGCTACCAACAGATAGCCACTACGACGACAACCGTCGAGGAAAGAAGGAAAAAGGAGGCTTTGTGAATGCGCATACCGTCGAGGACAACAGAACCGGTTACGTTTCAAACCCGAAAACAGGATTTCAAGCTAAAAATGAGTCTTCTGCTCCCAAGCCATGCCCTGCGTGCAACAAAACCGATCACAAACTCCGAAGTTGCGAAAGGTTCGCTAGCTACAACGTGGATAAACGAAGACATCTTGTCGACCAATCGAAGCTCTGTCACCGTTGCCTGGGCAGTCACGGTAAGTGGCCATGCCGTAGTAAGCAGTTATGCGAAGTGGACGGCTGCAAGGAACCTCACCACCAGCTACTTCATACAGCGAATCCCAAGCCAGCTAACGTTGTTCTACAAGCAAGTTCATCTGGAGTGATTTCCGCTCACTGCTCTCGCCAAGCCGGGATTCTGTTCAAAGTATTACCCGTCCTTCTTACCAGCAATGGGAAATCCGTGTCGACCTTTGCGTTTTTGGATGATGGATCGAATGTTACTTTGATCGAAGAAGAAATAGCGGAAGATCTGGGATTGAGCGGCTGCATTAGCACGCTGTGTATACAGTGGACTGGAAGCGTTACTAGGAAGGAACCAACGTCACGTCAAGTGAATTTGAACATTGCTGGCGTTAACGGTGGACCAGACTACGCCATCTCGGAGGTACAAACAGTGCCTCGCCTTGACTTACCTCAACAAAGCCTGGATTATCAAGCACTATCCAATAATTTCCCTCATTTACGAGGGCTGCCTGTGACAAGCTACACCAATGCAGTGCCTCGCATTCTCATTGGTCTTGATAATGCATCGTTGAAAGTGGCCTTGGACAAACGTGAGAGACGCAGCGGAGAGCCTATAGCAGCGAAAACGCGACTCGGTTGGACGATTTTCGGAGGTGGACGAGGAACGCAACGTAGCGCCAACGTAATGCTTCATGTCTGCAACTGCACTGAAGATGAAAAACTTCACAGTCTCGTTAAAGACTACTTTTCCGTGGAGTCCATTGGAGTGAACCCTATGCTACCTTTAGAATCACCTGAAGATCAGCGCGCTAGGCAGCTCTTGGCGCAGACTACTCGACGAACTGAGTCCGGGAGGTTTGAATGTGGGCTACTATGGAAAAGCGACGACTTCGAATTCCCTAATAGTTACAAGATGGCTGAGCGTCGTCTAGCTTGTTTGGAGAAGAAACTCCGCAGTAAACCAGAACTCAGAAGAAATGTTCTGGAGCAGATTGAGGAATATCTGGAACGTGGATATGCACACAAAGCAACCGAAGATGAACTTCGAGACTCGGATGCACGCCATGTTTGGTATCTCCCTTTGGGTGTCGTCCAGCATCCGCGTAAACCGGGAAAAGTACGCATTGTATGGGATGCAGCAGCCCGGGTAGGAGAAACATCCCTCAACTCTATGCTACTAGCGGGACCTGATCTTTTAACTCCTCTGCTGAAGGTAATGTGTGGATTTCGGCAACGACAGTATGCTGCAGTAGGAGACGTTCGTCAAATGTTCCATCAGCTGCTGGTCAAACCAAGTGATCGGCAAGCTCAAAGGTTTCTCTTTCGATCTGATCCAACACACCATCCTACAATCTACGTGATGGATGTTGTGATTTTTGGAGCTTCGTGTTCTCCGTGTCTGGCGCAACATGTGAAGAACACAAACGCTAGGGACTATGAGGAGTTGTATCCCGACGCAGCGTCAGCAATCATCAACAATACCTACGTCGACGATTTCTTGGATAGCAGAGACACCGTTGACGAAGCAGTGCGGATAGTAGAAGAAGTGCGCTGGATTTTCGACAAGGCCGGATTCGAGATCCGAAACTGGCAATCTAATTCCGAGGAGCTTCTCAGACGGGTCGGGGTCGACGTCAACGAAACAATCAAGCGCTTTTCGGTGGAGAAGTCAACAGTAGCAGAACGTGTACTTGGTATGACATGGGATCCCAAGAACGACATTTTCGTATTTGTCACACAATTTCGGGAGGATCTTCAAGATCTGCTGTCAGGAGACGTCATTCCCACCAAGAGGCAAGTTCTACGTGTAGTTATGAGCTATTTCGATCCGCTAGGGATCGTTGCCACCTACACCGTGCACGGAAAGATCCTAATCCAGGACGTGTGGCGGTCTGGCGTGAAGTGGGACGATAAAATAGCGGCAGAAGACTACGAAAACTGGCAGCGTTGGGTCAAATTAGCTCCGAACCTTAGGGAAGTTCGGATTCCAAGGTGTTACTTCCCAAACTATAATCCGGGCAGCTACGATTCACTTGAACTTCACGTTTTTGTCGATGCCAGTTTGACGGCGTACTGCGCTGCAGCCTATTTTCGAATCTTCGACAACGACGCACCACGCTGCGCTCTCGTAGCCGCGAAGACGAAGGTGACGCCTTTGAAACCTCAGTCGATCCCGCGCAATGAACTGTGCGCTGGGGTAATCGGAGTAAGACTTTTGAAAAGCATCCAGGAGAATCACTCAATACCAGTCCAAAAACGCTACATATGGACGGACTCGACAACTGTTCTGGCTTGGTTGCGAGCAGATCCTCGTAAATATCGGCAGTTTGTTGCCTTCCGAGTAGCAGAAATCCAATCAGAGACCAACGTGGATGAGTGGCATTACGTGCCATCGAGCCTAAACATCGCCGATAAAGGTACCAAATGGGGAAATGGTCCCTGTTTTGACCCAGAAAATCCATGGTTCACTGGTCCAACATTTCTACATGGTTCAAAGAACGAGTGGCCACGTCAGCCAACTATGTTCTCGGATCCACAGGAAGAATTCAGGGTTGTCCATCATCATGCGGCAGTTTGCGACTCCGTTATCGACTTCGCGAAGTTTTCGCGTTGGGATGATCTAGTGAAGAGTTTGGCCTACGTCTACCATTTTGTTCATCGTTGTAGGACGCCTCAAAGACTGACAAGAAATGACAGAATTGCAGTTTTGGAACAGAAAGACTACTCAGCTGCTGAAGCAAGTGTATGGCGTGTAGTTCAGGGCGAGGTATATTCCGATGAGATATCTACCCTTCGGAAAAACTCTGCGCTACCGAATCATCAAGGAAAGTCGTTGCAACGTAGCAGTCCCATTGCAAAGTTGTCACCGTTTTTGGACGACAAAGGTGTTCTGCGGATGGGTAGCAGGATCAAACAACCTGCTGTTTATTACTCCTACGATTTTCAGAATCCGGTGATCGTTCCAAGAACCAACCACATTACTCGTCTGTTGATCCACAAATATCATCAACGCTACGGCCACGCTAACGTCGATACAGTTGTCAACGAGTTGCGTCAACGGTACTACATCCCCAAGACTCGTTCCGTCGTCAAAACAGTGGTGAAGCAATGTATGTGGTGCACGGTCTACCGAGCAAAGCCAGCCGCTCCGAGTATGGGCATGCTACCACATCCAAGGGTAACACCGTACGTCCGCCCATTTACGTTCACGGGCCTAGATTATTTCGGACCACTGATCATCAAGCGTCGTCGGAGTAATGAAAAACGGTGGGTGGCGCTGTTCACATGTTTAACAGTTCGCGCTGTACATGTAGAAGTAGTGCACACACTGTCGGCGGAGTCCTGTAAGATGGCGATGCGCCGTTTCATTTCGAGAAGAGGCACACCGCAACAGATATACAGCGATAATGGCACTAACTTTCGGGGAGCGGCCCGAGAACTTGCCGATGAAACAAGAATCATCAATCGAGAGTTGGCGACCTCGTTTACCAACGCTGAAATAGAATGGGTATTCAACCCCCCTTCCGCTCCCCACATGGGTGGAGTGTGGGAGCGTAAGGTACGCTCAATCAAGGACGCGCTTAAATCTTTACATCACGATCAACATTTGAATGATGAAGAGCTAACAACTTTCCTAGCTGAAGCTGAGATGATAGTCAACTCCCATCCGCTAACATTTGTACCACTGGAGGATTCTACAGAAGAAGCAGTTACACCAAACAACTTTCTGCTAATGAGTTCAAGTGGTAGCAACAATTCGTCGCGGATACCAGTTAACGAAGAAGTTCCTTTGAGAGTTAACTGGAGGTTGATGCAGCAACTTTTGAACCAGTTTTGGAAGCGGTGGATACAAGGCTACCTCCCAACGATAGCTAGACGGACCAAATGGTTCAGTGACGTTCGCCCGCTGCAGGTGGGCGATCCGGTGGTTATCGTAGACGAAGCGGTCCGTAACGGATGGTTACGTGGCCGTGTAGTAGAAACTTACCCAGCAAAGGATGGACAAGTGAGGAAGGTCGATGTCAAAACTTCATTAGGAGTGTTCCAGAGACCAGCGATCAAAGTGGCCTTGCTGGACGTTCAACAGAGTGGTAAGGCCGGTCAAGACTAAGGCATTACGGGTCGGGGTGTTGCGAATTACGCCTGCTGGGCCCTTTGCCTGGCTCTTCATCGAGTCGGCGCGAAAGAATGTCGACGCGTTGCGTCGTTCGTCACCAATGACACGTCGATGACAGACTCCCAACGAAGACATCGGCCGAGATAATACTGAACACAAGTGACCACGCGACGTCGCAAAGTTCCTAATATTAATGTTATTCATATGATTTATTTCCTCAATCCAATTAATTATCTACATCTGAATTCGTTAGTAATCTATTTCTAATATTCAAGGTTTGTGAAGTGTTGTTTCATGCTCGGTTTCATGCAATTAATTATCTACTAAAATTATGTTCATGCAACTTAAAAACAACAACAACATTAAATCTTATACTTACGTAAAATCATTCCTTAAATTACAGTTGAAATTGATAGTTCTTATCTACTAAAGTGCTCTTAAAATCATAATTATAAACTAATTGATACGGATTTGTAAGTACGGATCAAGCAACATATGGAATCAATCGATTAAGCCATCTTTTTTGTAGCATACGAACTGCATAGCATATGTACTGCCTCATAACCTGATACTGGAAGGCTAATTGGACCAATCGGGTAGTTTAGAAACTAATTTGTAAGTTGGCCTTAGAAATACTGAATTTATAATAATAAACGTATATTTCCAGTCGAGTTTACGGGAACACCGAACTACGAAGGAGTTTTGTAACAGTAGATATTGTTGATTTGACTATATGCATAGTCAAATGCAGGAAGTATAAAATACTATGAACATAGTAAAATTTACTGCAAACGTAAAAAAACTGATATGGTAAAAACGACTGCTTATGCGTTCAAAATAATACCTTCATATTGTCTGCTGAAAATTGTGGGTAGGTTGCGCTTAATTTAACCCCCTGAAATGGTAATTTCAACCGCATCGTTTTTTTGCGTGTGTGTACTATGAACACTGCTGTCGATAGATTTTTATTCGAATCCGAGGAAACGGCTCCCAACAGATAAATTGAGCATTATAACGAACCTTGCGATCAGTTTCTATTCCTACACCCATGTGTTTAGGCTCTTGACACTTACAAATCGTTATTTCAATAGCTTTACAATTGCGATTAGAATAGGGCATGATAACTATCCGTGTGGTCAGGTCCAACTCCTGTACTCACATCTTTACATCCCTATCATCAAACAAACGTAATTTGAACAGCTCATAAACAGTTTCCATACATATAATATAAGAAATCCTATCAAAAACCTGATAAATTGGGGCATTCGGGTAAAACGAGCATAATACCTATCCGAACGGTCAGTTTAAATTCAAGAACTCCCTTGTCTAGACTATTATCGATAAGTAAACGTTATGCCGAGAGCTTATAAACTGTTTCCCTGCATATAATCAGGTAAATTTTATGAAAAAACTAATAAAAATGGGGAATTCGGGTGAAATGGGCATGTTGACGATCCGTGTGGTCAGTTTCAACACCTGCTCTTACATGCTCAGACTGTTATCGCTTAGAAAATATTGTTCCAATAGCTCATAAACAGTTTTCCTGCTAATAATATGAAAAATCCTATCAAAAACCTGATATTGGGGAATTTGGGTAAAACGAGCTTGACACTGAACCGTGCGGCAAGTTTTAATACATGCATTTTCTTCTCTAGGCTTTGACCGCTTAGAAAACATTATGTCAATAGCTAATAAACAGTTTTCCTGCGTATAATGTGATAAATCGCATGGAAAAAGCTGATAAAGTGGGGAATTTGGGTGAAATGAGCATGATAACGATCCGTGCGGTCAACGTAGACTCATGAACTAACCTACTCAGACTGTTATCGCTTAAAAATGTTATTTCAATAGCTCATTAACAGTTTCCCCTCATATAGCATGAGAAATCCTATCGAAAACCTGATAAATAGGGGAATTCGGGTAAAATGAGCTTGGTACCGATCCGTGCGGTCAGTTTAAATTCATGCACTCGCTTTTCTAGGCTATTACCGCTTAGAAAACGTTATGTCAATAGCTTATAAACAGTTTACCTGCGTATAACATGATAAATTATATGAAAAAGCTGATAAAATAGGGAATTTGGGTGAAATGGGCATGATAACTATCCGTGCGGTCAGGTCAAACTCCTGTATCCACATTTTCATATTCCTATCGTTTGAAAATCGTCATTTCAATAGCTCGTACACAGTTTCTCTGCATATAATATGAGAAATCCTATAAAATACCTAATAAAAATGGGGAATTCGGGTAAAATGGGCATGATAACGATTCGTGCGGCCATCAGAACCAGTTTCATTTGATTGCTTAGACAGTTTTACATAAGATACAGGTATTTTCTCAAGAAATACACGTTGCGTTCAGAAGATACAGAATTCTTCGTCGGTTTGTTACCTTTTTTTTTCCCCACTGTGGAATGGTGTGCTAGTGAAAGCATACGTTTTGGCGTTTGTTTCGGAATCGTCTTATCTTTGATTCATACACTGAAAACATCTCTTCGTTTTTTATCCAAAAGCCATTTTGTAAAACAAGATTTCGTACATATAACGCTATTTTCATTCATTGTACGAATAATTTGTACTTGACAGAATTTCGCGATTCAGTAACTTTACGAAATAATCGTAAGATGTACGATATACAATTCGTAGATGTGCGTTATCGTGTTGTTCGTATTACAAATTGTTTAGTATTACGAAACTAATCGTTTAATCTACGAAATCATTCGTTGTTTTCTGCAACGAAAGGTTTCGTAGACACATTTCGTAAAATACATCATGACACGACCGCACCCGAGGGAGGTAAGAAGAAGCGCGTATAAATGTTCGTTCTGAATACGAAACAAACGAATTTCGATTGCGAAATGTTTAGTACATTATAATAATCATTGTTTGTTTTGATTTCAAGCTTGAAATATATTACGAAGCTGGTTGCATACATTTAACAAAACTGTTTCGTTGCAGAAAATAACGAATAATTTCGTAGTTCAAACCAACGATTTCGTAATATAAAACAATATATATTTTCAGTGTAACTGTGGTATGGGTTTCAATGCCCCCCACAGTTATGAATCAACGCTTCTGGGAATACGGTTGACATTTTATTTCCTACGAGCGAAAAAAATATGCTTAAACATATTATAATTTATTGCGATACTGTACAGATTTATGGTTCACATAGGTAAAATGTATTCTGCGTAATTGCAACTCCATTTGATGAGACATTCCCGTTGTGATCCCACTCTGATCCATATCTGTGTGCATCCATAACTGTGGAGTGACTGTAACCCCAAAACAGCAAACCGACTTTCGATTGTATGAAAAATAATATATCCATTCAGAATCAATCTTTCGGCAATTTATCAACTGCTATCATAAGTTAGGATACCAGTTCTTGTTTTAACCCTCTAATACCCAAATTTTTATTTTCGATTTAAGTATTATTTTTCGTTATCTAAAATCGTTCTAAACACGTTTTGGGCATTTATTTATTTTTATTCGCAAATTTTGAAATTTTGGTTTTTGATTTTTATAATTTTTATTTTTAATCATCCCTAGCATTTTGCATTTTTTCTTGAAGCCTTTTCTAGTTGTTGATTTTTGGAAATAATAAAAATTTAAATTGTTACGATATTTTTAAAAATATTAATTTTTAAATTTGTTTTCGGGGCGTATTTTATTTTCCGTGTAACTAACGGAAAAACAGGTTTGAAATGATTTTAATACCACCAGGCTCTTCGTTTGTGATAGGTTAATCGCAGAAAAATATAAAAGGTACGATTTTTTATATTACACGTTAAATGAAGCCCAGGAATTTTTCAAACAATTTCTAAAAATACAAAAAAGTTTCAAAAGTCATGAAAAACTTTTCTTATATGCGTGTTATGAGTCAAACTATAAGCCAAAAATAAAATCATTTTGATTTTCGAGCTACGAAAAAATACACAAAATTCCAAAGTGTACCCCGTCTAAAGGCGGGGTTGGGTATTAGAGGGTTAAAAATATAAATTATAATTCTTGAAACAGCATGCATAAATATTCAAGTTTGCTTCGAAAAAACTATCAAAGTTTTACGGTGCCTTTTCCATGAATTCATTAATATCAAATTTTGATGGCTAGTTCACATTTTAGCTGCCATAAAAATCGGGAAAATATCCGACCAGTCGTAAATTATAAATATATGAATGAGTAACACATACATATTTTCTGGAAAATGCATGAGCTAGTTCTTAAAACATCAACAGTTTTAACCCAGGAGACCAGAATAGATGTAAGTGGAAGACGCTCAACTAATGACTGTTTCATCGGACTTGCTAAGAAAATAAATCTGAATCATGAAATATTTAAGAATATTTTTAGTTAGTCTTTCTTCGGTGAAATTCAACAACCAGAGAGTAGTGTTTGATCATTCGACCTTGACGCTTGCTCCTGCGGGGGCGGGCAAAGAGGGCGGGATCAGACTTGTAGCGTGTCGTTAGCTCAGAGAAATGAAATAGCGCCGAGGATCGTTAGTAGTGTTTGATCTATTGATCGCGTCGCTTGCTCTTGCGTGGGCGAGTGACGAACACTTTAGGCGGTTAGGCGAGATTATATTGTGGATCGCATCACCAAACATTGGTGACTCCCAGATCTCCACCTTATCCCACTATCCCAATATCCTTTCCATGACAACCGTGGAGATGCAGAGGTGATCTCGGTCTCTAGTAACAACGGTAGTCACACTAACATTCCTTCCCTTCCCCGATGACCGTAAGGGCGTGGCCGGTGCCGTTATTGACTTTTAAATTTGAGCTTTCAATTTGTGCACATTGAAGAATGGTAAGCTAATCCCAAGCCCCATTAATTAATTCCCTGTGCAACTTCGATTGTTCTGGTCAATCGCGGAGTAGCAACTACGAATTGTACGGTCATCTATGCCTATGCTTATGCTTATGCTTCGGTGAAATTCAACAACCAGAATATAAATGACATTAAAGAGACAGCATGATAATCGTCTCATATTCTGAACTACATATTGCTATTGCCTGGCAGTGATCATCCAAAAATTTAGGAAATTTATATTCAACATTCATTTTAATCATTGTTATTTTTTTATTTTCCTTCAAAAACTTTTAAGGTTGACAAATCTATGTTTCGGAAGGGGAGGGGGCCTTCTTATTTGCGCCAATGCTCACCAACAGCTGGTGGTATTATGGGGTAGGCATTTATATAAAATTATCCATAACCATTCGACGTGAAGCTTGCCAATAGAACATTTTGTGACTGATGAACGACAGCTTATAGGCAGAATACTAACGACTTCATGCCGCTCTCCGTATCACGATAAGAGTTGATCTGCGACGGAAGCCAATTAACGTTGTTGTTGCCACTTTGAAAGATTACCAGTTGTTACATTCCCGGAATCAATATCAAATACTAATTTTTTTCCGACGAGCTCAAACCCCAAGTTCAGTCAGCCGGGCAGGTAATCTGCAGAAAAACAAATCCATGACAAATCACCGCCAAGTGGCCTCGATTTATTTCCGCACCCATCCAACCATATCCCACTCAGCAGCATCGCAAATCCCCCCAATCGGCCACTTTTCCACCACCTCTCAATTTAATAAATCATTTTTCATCGTTTGCCGTAACGATTCCGTCTGACACCCTCTCGCAAAAATCAAACATCGCGTTCGGAAGCGTGATTGGGAAAATCCCTAAAATGCGAAGAATATTGCCATTGCCCTCATTTCTCTGTCGATGCTTTTTCCGCCGTTTTCTGCACCCCGGCTTTGGAATCATATGCCACGAGCAAAGATGTCTCGTCGTCGTTTCCCTTTAACTGTCACCCTCCACCTTTGCGATGGGTACCGTAATCCGGGGTAACATTGATCATTTTTTTGAGTTTTTCTTGAATTTTTCATTTCACAATACTTATATTACAAGTTTTAGATTTTTAAAACAAGTACTGGCACTAACCGCTCCTGACTATATATGTTTAAATAAATGTTTTAAGTGATTTTTTGATTCAGCTGATATGGGGTAACATTGATCACCCAAGTAAACAACGTTCGGTAATATTGGAAATGTCGTTATTTACTTAAATCATGGCCCCTGAAGCCAAATATGAAAACCAAACTCTTACAAGTCATTTACTTTTTGAGTTATTTCAAAATTAAAAACACCTTGAATCGCGGAATACGCCTAAAAGTAGGCAATTTCCTAAGGAAATTCTGCATTCTTAATTGTAATTAGTTAATGTTGCCTAATTGAATAAACTTATAAAAGATTTGACAACGGAATCGTTTTTGGCGATGCCATATTTAGTAACAATCACATTTTCTTGATCACATCGTCCGCAGAACTCATGTGCGACATAAATTTTCGGTAGTGTCAGTAGTCAGTAGTCAGTCAATGATAGAAAACATTGTTTCAAAAAGTTGACGAATTTACGCATAAAGTAAACGCAATTTTGGCAAAAACCTCTATTTTCATTAGCTTATGAATATAAGAAAGAGAGGCACCATTCATGATTCGAACATGTTTCATCGATAAATCTTTATTTGAACTTTTAACAAGATGAGTCATAATGATCAATGTTACCCCGCTGATCTATGTTACCCCAGTTTACGGTATTTGGAGGGCATAGACAGATAGACTTCACAATAGCGAGTTTTCCATCGATTAAAGTGTAGTCACTACACCTTCAATCATTGCAAATTCTTTAATGTAATTATTACATTACAGAGAACAGACATTCAAATCAATTTTATGGCGCTAATAATTTTAAAGTATTTTATTATGAATCCTTACATGCATGTAAGTTCTAGAATTTTGTTCTAGTATGGATACACAGAGAAACATCTAGTGGCCGAAATAAAATAATGTCCGAAAAGGCCTGCCGATGACGCTAGTGAAAAATGTCGAACACAAAGTAAAACGATGCACGCTATGTCTAAACCAGCAGATTATAAAGATAAATGTTCCTCAGATTTTTTTCCCGCTAGATATCAGTTTTTGGTCTATAACTTCATAATCGGAAGGTTTCAAAATATTCTTCCGGTGATTTTTTTCCCATACATTTTGTAGGCTATAGGCTGTAGCCTAAAGGCTGAAATGTGAAGAAAAATGTGATTTGCATAGGCTGTATATAAAAAAATAGCTAAAAAGTGGAAAAATAAAAATTTCAACGATGGAATATTTTAAAATTTACCGATTATGAAAATTACTGAACTCTAGCGGAAAAAATCCAATGTATATTTGTTTTCCATAATCTGTTAGCTTAGACATAGCATGCCTCCAGTTGTAAAATATGAAACCTAAGAAATATGAAATGATCGTTGAAAGCGTGACCGATTACATAACTCACAACCAGAGGCACACGCATCTGCAATTGACTAATTATCGTTTTTTGTGCAACATGGCGATGGAAATTGGAAAGTGTTTAGTCTGTTTATCCATGGGGAGGGTGTCACACCTTTGGGGTCGCACAATCATCATCAAAATCATACGACCAGATTGATGCCATCTCGCGCCGGCACCATGGCCAATGTCGTCATGGAAATCGGAATTGGCGACCACTAAACGATTTATCAACGGAATATTGAATCGTTTTTTACGGTCCGGGCGCCGTATCCTCCAGTAGATACCACCGAGAACCGGCTTTTGGAGGGCGAAAAACAGCGCAAATCGTAAAACGGAAGGTAGGAAGGGATTAGGGCGCTTTCTTTTGGACCAAATATTCGAGGCAATTTGGAAGGGAGCGCACCAGCAAAAATCATGAACTTTTAAAAGACTGTGCTCAATTTCAGCGGAACGGTTGGGTGGAGGTTTTATGTAGCACCGTCATAAATTAATTTTATTACACCTTTACGTAGAGAATATGCTGAGCGTCGGCTTCGGTTTGGTCTCTTGGGGGAGAACTGGAATATGGTAGCGTCGGTCAAGCCATAAGTGGTTTACGGGATTTCCATTTTGGGGGTTTCGCAAGGTTCGCGGTATGGGATTTTGGTAAAGTGTAAAGATAAACGGTGGGTCATTATATTTAAACTTTCAATTCAACCTATTTAAGTTAAGTGATTTGTTTTAATTGATATTTGTACAAATTTAATCCATCTTTATAAGTTTCAGTGAAATATACTCCTGATAGCTCGGAAGTTATTAAAAAAACGAAACATTCTCAGAAAAACTGTTCGTGCTTCAAACTTCAGCAAAAATTTATCTTTGTGTGCTTTGTTTTTTAATTAATAGTCAAAAAATTCAATACTTACTGTGTCTTCCAATGCAGTTAATTGTGCTTATTATGCGTGGCGTGTGAGTCGAGACGAGTCGCTCTCACCGCGAGTGATGTGAGACGACTAATGTTAATCAAATGGGAGCAAGTCGACAATCGTCACCTCATTCGACTCGCCTAACCTCACACGCCGCGCAGAATAAGCACCAATGTACATGACCCAGACGAAATTTGTGAAAACAAATATCTCTTTTCAAAATGAATCTGCAAACTATTGAGTGTGGTGATATAAATAATGTTTTATCATGTTTCACTATTATCTTCACCCGCGTTTTCTGTCCCATTTTTTGAAATCCTTGACTATCGCTAGTAGGGAGCCGGATCCTATTCTTGGCACTTTTGATTCACTTCGACAGAAGGTTTTTTTTAAAGCTACAGAGTTCATATTTGGCCTCAATATGCGTCGTACTAAAGCGCTTCTTATTGAAAAGTTTGAGACAATTGGTCCGAGAAAAACCCCCCATGCCAAAGTAAATCATGGAAAGGCACAAGTAGCTCTGCACCCTAATGCTAGTAAACTCGTCAGCTAGTGGTTGCGACCTTCATTAATGGCATTCAAATATTAAATTCTATATTGAAGGCATTAAATGACATGTACCGTGCTACTTCGATTTGCCGGACAATCGCTTTTCAACGGTGTTTTTGGACTAAAGTCCTATTTTTTAACTTAGGGTCTATGGTTTTGACGTCTTCTTCATTCTTAATTCATAAAATTTGACGAATTAAGTGAATTAAGGCCGGTGTCCGGGATTTGAAGCGTTCGGGCAATTCTTATAAAAACGGTAAATGAATGTTCTTTCCTAAAAACTTTTTGTTTTAACTACAGTCATCTCTCCCTTACTCGATATTGAAGGAACCATCGAGTTACAGAACACTAATCCAATGCAACTGCGATCCAAGGGACCATCGAGTTAGCCATGAAAACCAACTTTTACTATGGTTCTCTAAATCAATATCGAGATACGGAATATCGAGTAAGGGAGAGTTAACTGTAGTTCGTTTATTTGCGGCTCAATCGCGTTTGACGTTTTACGGAGCCGAAATTCATGTTTGTATTATTTACAATGTATTGAATTTTTCAATACCATAACTAGTACGGGATGGAGCTAGGGTACTCGTTTTCGTGTCGGTAGTCGTCTGCCGGATGGCCAGGATCCTCAATCCAATACAAAGGGGACAACACATAAAAAGAAGGAGAAGATAACACAAGAGAATCACAAGGTAATTTTGTATGATCTTTCGACCAGTGCACACATCTGCTCTCTAAAATTTAATTAAAAAAAAAATTTGAAAGTCCGTACGTGGACGCTAAGAGGTTCCCCAACAACCCTAAAGGTATTATGTGTAAATGACCCCCTTGCGCCAAATCGAGCTCGCTGCTCTAGTGTACGCAACATGAGTACGAAAAGCCACTAGTAACTAATTGATAATCAGCATAGAATTTAAAGTAAAATAATATTTTATACTGTGGATATCATCGTAACACTGCACGTTGACATAAAATTCGGAACTACTAAGTGATCATTCAAATATTACGTAACACAACAGGGGGAGGGCACTCTCTTCCGTAGTGTTACGGTCCATACAATAAACAAATTTTTAATACAAAGGTCGATTCCCGGTCGGTCGAGGACCTTATCGTAATGGAAATTTCCTTGATTTCCCTGGCAATAAAGTATCATTACACTTGTCACAAGATATACAAATGCGAAACTTTGGCAACTTTGGCAAAGAAAACTCTCAGTTAATAACTGTGGAAGTGCTCAATGATGACTGAGCTGAGAAGAGGGTCTCAGTGAGGACCTAATGCTGATAACAATAAGCAGAAGAATTTAGGCAGTTTCAGTAATCAAAGCAATTTAATCAACAGCCATCAATACACTTATCCAAATTCAGTGACTTAATAAACAAGTTTCAATATACAACTCAGTGCGAAAAATCATTAATAATATCACAAAGTTTATCTTCCATTGAGCTTCAAAGTGATTTATAGTTCAAATCTTTCGATATAACCAGCGATTATCTTATATATTGAGAATCTGCTTTAAAAAGTTACCTCTACAACACATGTACTTACGCCAGTGTCACCAAGCCGAAAGGCCGGTTAATCCCTTGGCAAAGGCCCGTCTAGTCGAATAATTTATTCCGCGTCGCAAAATCTCGGTCCCTTATCGCTTGCGTTGCCTATTAATGCAGCATCCGCATACTTGGACAACAACAAACTTATCTTCACCTGATGGCGAGGTAAAGTTGCTAATGCACTCGACCGTACCCGAACTATGCAATGATAGCCGGTCGGTAGTACATTTGCTCGAAATCGCATAATAAAGGCAACTAATCCACCGACTTAGACTTCTAAGACCCAGGCTTTCAACTTAAACTGAGAGTGTCGTGCAGTGTTTTTCAGGCCGTGCTTCCCGGAGCACTTGGTGCTCCGCGTCAGATCTCAATTTTTTTTGTCGTTGCTAATAAATAACTTAACAAATTGAGAATTTTGCCAAAAATTTGGGGAAAATAAGAGTAGTATCAATTATAACATCCCAAGTAACAATTCTAGTTCTACGAATTACTTCCAGGGTGCTATAAATAAACGCACATAAAACCACGGTCAAGGTACTTTTACCTTCATCGCATCCCCCAAAACCTCTTGTAGACTAGAACGTGACTAGTTGGCCCACTCTAAAAGAGGCTATGAAGTGTATATTATATTTATATCACACAAATAAAGCAAAATAGCATTAATGGTAGCTATTTTGAGGCCACCTGTTCTAGACGAATGTAATAATAGGCCTACCCTCCCCCAGGGTACGCCAACGGATCCACGCACTGAACATCTAGGACTGCCAACTTTGCTACAGGACGCTCGTACACTCCGGAGGATGTCTGCACGGTTGCTGATCGCACTTGACCGTCACGACCGACTTTTATAGCGATGATCTTTCCCTATGGCCAGCAGTTCCGGGGTTGTTTTTGGTCGACGATCACGACGACATGTCCAGTTGTGATAGCTTTGGTTGACCGGAACCACTTAGTCCGTCGAATAATCTCCGGTAAATAATCAGTCACCCAGCGTTTTCAATATGCATTTGCCAGGATCTGCGAGGTGCACAAGTTCTGCTTGAGTGTTTGTACGCTGTCATCGAAGTTGACAAGAGGTTTTGAACCATTGTAGGAGCCAACCAGAAAATAGTTTGGTGTTAGGGGCGGACCAAAGTCTTCATCAACTGGTACGTGCGTCAAATGTGTAGAATTCACAACGTTTCCGATCTCTATCAGCAGATTCCTCAATACTTCGTCAGAAAGGACCGTGGTGGAGCAGACGGCTAGTAGATTTCTTTTGACAGATCATATTTTTTTTTTAAATTTATTTATTAGTATCACTCCAAACATTACATTCATTTCTTATATCTAGGTTTTCTGTGTTATTAGACAACACTATCATCCTAATTTGGTAAAACAAATTTAAGATTTTATTAACATTTTGTTAACAACATATTACATTTCATTTGCCGTAGCAGTTCAGATTTTTTACAGGTGAGTTGATTTCACCTGCTTATAAGAGAAAAAAAAAAACGCTTTGAATATACTTAACCTAAACATATAACGCAATAATCGTGGCAATAGAAGATTGTAACGATTTTTGCCTGAAATTAATAATTATTTTATTTGACATTTGTTCCAATGTTTCAACATTGGATATTCTATGTAACTCATTGGTACTATACCAGGGAGGAAGCTTCAGAATCATTTTCAAAATTTTATTTTGAATTCTCTGCAGAGCTTTTTTCCTGGTATTACAACAGATAGTCCATATTGGTACAGCATACAACATGGATGGCCTGAAAATTTGTTTGAATATCAAAAGCTTGTTCTTAAGACAAAGTTTTGATTTTCTATTAATAAGGGGATAGAGACATTTTACATATTTATTACATTTGGCTTGAATGCCCTCAATGTGATTTTTGAAAGTTAAATTCTTATCTAGCATGAGCCCTAGATACTTAACTTCATCTGACCAATTTATTGGAACCCCTCTCATCGTGACAACATGTCTACTTGAAGGTTTCAAATAAAGAGCTTTTGGTTTATGTGGGAATATAATTAGTTGAGTTTTGGAAGCATTAGGAGAAATCTTCCATTTTTGCAAGTATGAAGAAAAAATATCCAAACTTTTTTGCAATCGACTACAGATGACATGCATGCTTCGTCCTCTGGTGGAGAGACGTGTGTCATCCGCAAACAAAGATTTTTGACATCCCTGAGGTAACTCAGGTAAGTCAGATGTGAAAATATTGTATAATAATGGTCCCAAAATGCTGCCTTGAGGAACACCAGCTCTTACAGGAAGTCTTTCAGATCTGGAGTTCTGATAATTAACCTGAATTGTACGATTTTACAGATAACTTTGAATTATTCTAACAATGTATGTTGGAAAATTTAAGTTTTTCAATTTTACGATCAAACCTTCATGCCAAACACTGTCGAATGCTTTTTCTATGTCTAGAAGTGCAAGACCTTCAGATTTGTTGGAACGGATCAAATTTGTTACACGTAAGAGTTGATGAGTGGTCGAATGTCCATGACGGAATCCGAACTGTTCATTTGGCAAAAATTGATTTTTCGTTGATGTGGGCCATCATTCTGTTCAAAATAACCTTTTCAAAAAGTTTACTGATGGTGAAAAGCAAACTGATTGGACGATAGCTAGCTTGATTTTCAATTGGACTAGTAAGTCCTAAATTAAAATTGTGCGCACTTTCAAACTGCAAAGCAAGTTTTTGAGCTTTTTCGCAATTAGTTAGTAATAATTTGTTTTCCTCTTTCAATGCCGCTATTGGCTTCTGAGGTTTTTTTCAAGATTTTATATAATTTCCAAAAGGGCTTAGAGCCAGGGTCCAATTGAGAAATTTTATTTTCAAAATTTTTGTTTCTTAATTGAGCAAAAGGTTTCTTGATTTCTTTCTGCAAATCCTGCCATATAATTTTCATAGCAGGATCGCGAGTGCGTTGAAATTGCCTTCTCCTCACGTTTTTAAGACGGATCAAGAGTTTAAGATCATCGTCTATAATCACGGATTCAAATTTTAGGAATTGCAATGCTTCTGGCTTCAACAATGGAATTTGTTAAAGTTTCAAGAGCATTGTCAATATCAAGTTTAGTTTCTAAAGAAATGTTAACATCAAGATTAGAGTCAACATACGTTTCATATATATTCCAGTCGGCTCGTAAATAATTGAAAGTGGAGCTGATAGGATTGAGAATCGCTTCATGGGATATTTGAAATGTAACAGGCACATGATCAGAATCAAAATCAGCATGAGTAACTAATTGGCTACAAAGATGACTAGAGTCGGTTAAGACCAAGTCAATCGACTCACTGGTGGTGACCAATCGATAAGGTTTTCAGCTCAAACGGGTGTTCGGTTCTCCAGATCCGTGCTCTTGAAAATTTGAGGTTTGGCTTCCATTCATCTTCACCTTAAATTCCTCTGAATTCATGCGCCTCTAGTTCCATTAAATATGCGACATCATCGTAGGACACTGTTAACATATTTCATTAGGGAGTTTCTCTCATTTTCCATTAGGGTGCATCACTGTTCGTAAAGTTTGAAACCATGATTTCTCGAAAAAATCTTGTCCACTTTCCTTAATTATGGTGTCATTGTAAAAATTTCAAATTCTGAAGGAAATTCCAGAGAAAATTCGGAAGGAAATTCCAGAGAAAATCCCGAAAGAAATTCCAGAGGAAATTCCAAAGGAAATTCCAGAGATAATTTCGAAGAAAATTCTAGGGGAAATACAGAAAGAAATTCCAAAGGAAATTCCGAATGAAATTCCAGAGCAAATTCCGAAGGAAATTCCAGAGGATATTCCGAAGGAAATTCCAGAGGATATTCCGAAGGAAATTCCAGAGAAAATTCCGAAGGAAATACCGAAGGAAATTTCAGAGAAAATTCCGAAGGAAATTCCAGAGTAAACGAAAATTGTAGAGATACTTCCGAAGAAAATTCCGAAACAATTTCAAAGCTTAAAAAGAAATTCCAAATGAAATTCCGAATCAAATTTAGCATGAAGCTCCAAAAGGAATTCCGAAGGAAACTCCAGAAGAAATTCCGAAGCAAATTGCAAAGTAAATTTCGACGAAAATAACGTAGAAAATTCCAAATCAAATCCCGAAGGTAGCTCCAAAAGAAATTCCAAACGAAATTCCAAAGCAAATCCCGAAAAAAATTCCAAAGCAAATTCAAAAAGAAATTTCATAAAAATAAACCGAATGGATTTTTGAAGGATGTTCCGAAGCAAATTCCAAAGAAAACTCGGACGAAAATTGCGCAGAAAATTCCAAATGAAATTCCGAAGCCAGCTCTAAAAGGAATTGCAAAGGAAATTCCATAAGAAATTTCAAAGAAACTTCCGAAGCGAATTTCAAAGGAAATTCCGAAAGCAATTCCAGAAGAAATTCCGAAAGAAATTCCAAAGGAAACGCCGAAGAAAATTTTGAAGAACTGAAGAAGGAAATTTCGAAATTAATTCCAAAGAAATCCAAAATAACTTCCTGAAGCAACTTACTGAAAGAAATTCATGAAAAAATTCCGAAGGAAATTCTGAAGTAAACGAGATATGAAGAATACAGAGGAATTTCAAAGAATACTCCTAAGAAAATTCCGAAAAAACAATTCGAAGAACATTCCAAAGTAAATTCCGAGAAAATTCAACCGAAATTCTGATGAAATTTACGTAGAACAGTCCAAAGGAAAATTCCGTAAAAAATTCCAATCAAAACTTCTAAATAAAATTCCGAAGTCTCCATAAGAAATTCCAAAGGTTATACCAAAGGAAATCCCGAGCAAACTCTATAACAAATTTGGAAGTAAACTTCAAACGAAATTTCGAAAGAAATTTCAAAGAGAATTTTGAAGGAAATAATGAAGGAATTCCAAAGGAAATTCTGAAGAAAATTTGTTAAGTAGCCTCAAAGAAAACTGCAAAGGAATTTTAAAGGATACTCCTAAGGAAATTTCGACGGAAATTCCAAAGTTAATTCCGAAGGAAACTAAAAAAAATCCAACGGAATTTCCGAAGCAAATTTCAGAGGAAATTCTAACGAAAATTGCGTAGAAAATTCCAAAGGAAATTGCAAAAAAGATCCGAAGGAAATTCCGAAGAAAATTCCGTGGAAAATTCCAAAGGAAATTCCAAAAACTCCATAGGAAATTCCATAAAAAAATTCAAAGCAAATTCCAAATGAATTTCAAAAAGGAATTTCCAAGGAAATTTCGAAGAAAAAATGACAGCTCCAAAAGAAATTCCAAAGGAAACTTCGATGAAAACTTTCAAAATATAAGGAAAATCCCGAAAAAAAATTAAAAAAAAACTGAATAAAATTCTAAAAGAAATTCTGAAGCACATTCCAAAGGACATTCCGACGACAATTCTGAAAAATATCCATAGCATATTCAAAAGGGAATTTCTTAGGAAATTACAAAGGAAATTCCAAAGAAAATTCCAAAGCAAATCCCGAAGCAAATTGCAATGAAAAAAGGAAGTTAAAAGGAAATTTCGTAGGAAATTTCTAAGGAATTTTCTATGGAATATCCAAAGCAAAATTGTAAGGAAATTCTCAAGAAAACTCTGTAGAAATTCCAAAGAAAATTGTAAAGGAAATTTTTAAGAATATTCCGCACTAAATTTCAAAGGTCCAAAAGAAATCCCAAATGAAATTCCGAAGAAAGATTCAAGGAAAATTTCGAAGGAAATTCCAAAGTAAATTCCAATGCTTCGAAAGAAATTCCAAATAATGTTTCGAATACAATTCTGAAGGAAGCTCCAAAGATAATAACACAGGAAATTCCGAAACAAACTCTAGAAGAAATTCGGAAGGAAACTCCAAAGAAAACTCCAAAGCAAATTAACTCAAAAAGAAACTCCGAAGTAAAATTCGAAGAAAATTCCAATGAAAAGTTCAGAATGAAATTCCGAAGGACACTTCATAGGAAATTTCGAAGGAAATACCACCGCAATTTCAAAAGGGCACTTCTAAAGATACCGAAGAAAATTCCACAGGATATTCCGAAGCAAATTCAAGATAAATTTCCAATGTTGATGAAAATTCCGTAGAAAATTTCAAAGGAAATTTCGTAGAATAGTCCAATAAAAAACTTTAAAAGGAATTTCGAAGGAAATTCCGATTAAAATTCCAAAGGAAACTCCAAAGAAAATTTCGTTGAAAACTCCAACGAAAAAATCCATATGAAATTCCGACGAAATTTCTATAAGGACTTTGTTACATCTTTGAAGAATAAACGAGAACTGATTGTTAAAACTGGAATTGCCTACGTTGTCACAACCGAATCGCGTGTACTATAGCAAGCAGAAGGCAATGTACTTTTGTTTCGGGAATGAAGGAGCCCAAGGCTGAGAATCTCTTTTGAAAATATAAACTAAACACTTTTGTTGCCCTTCATCGTAGCCCATCAAGCTATTGTCACAATTTGAATACGTCAAAAATTATTTTATTCCTTTTTTATCTGTATTTTGATTATGGCAATTAGAGTTGTGCTTCACTGAATTCACTGATTATTGTTATTGGAACGTTTCATTTTAACTATTCAAAAGAAAACCCTAATGAAAATATCTTAACGAAGAGTTGCATGCCAATGAAGAATCGTGATTCAAAACTATACAAACAAAGTTGATTTGTTAGATCTGTTGAGAATATTTTTTTTTTAATTTACAGATTAAATGATCACCCTTATGCAAAACTCAGGACAATAGCCCCAATGAAATATCACTTATTATATGTTACCAGTGGCCTACGATGACATATGAGATGTTTAATTAGTCTTGTATTTATTATTCCATTCAAATTCTCAATTTTTTTTAAAGGAATGGAATATAAGTGAGCCTTCCCAATGAAATATCACGAATCTAGTGAAGGAAATGCCCTACGATGATGAAAGAGGTGATAAAATACTATTATTTTTAATATCCCATTCAAATTATGATTTTTCGACAGACAGGCCCACCGTCATGGAAAATAAGTGAACCACCCTAATAAAATACCACATATTAAATGTAGAAAATGGCTTACGATAATGTGAGAGATGTTCCAATACTATTGTCTTCAATATTCAATTAAAATTCTATTTTTTATTTTTTTATTTTTTAACAAAAAAGACCACCCTATTGGAAAGTAAATGAACCACCTTAATGAAATATCACATATAATATGCTTTCAGTGGCCAATAATGATATAGGATATATTGCCTTGAATTTCTCAGCAATTGAATTCAAATCGTTCATTTCAAATTCAATTCACTCCCCCAACTCAAAAATTTACTAAGTCCCAAAAGGTCGATTTTTTCAAAAAATTTTTTTTCCAAATAACACCAGATCTCGACGTTTCATGCATTTCTAAGACATCTGGCATCAAAAAAGAAATTTCAATTTCATGGAGATTTTTCATGGGTCAAAAAAGCCAAACTTTGACCGCTTTGGGGGTCCACTTAATGAAGTCCGATTGAGCTCAAATTTTGCATGGGGACTTTTTTAGAGGAGACAAAACTTTTGAGCACTACCATTTTTTGAAATTCGATGGCAAAATTTTTCCCATACATTCCATTGGCACCCTAGTATTCATAGTACGAACAGGGGAGGAGTTCAAATTACCTGCTACGATATCAGCAAAGGATTTCCCGTGGGTAGATACATTCGAAATTGAAAGATTCGAACGGCTACCCGACGGATTAAAATTTGTTTGTGAATGAGCATGATTATGATCTTCCTGGTGGGTATGATTCCTAATCAAGCGATCGTTAACTGAAAAATGAGCATTGTTCGATACTCTACCAGGCAAATTCCGGAAACGACCGTTATCGTAACGGATATTATCCTTCATCTGCCTGGCACGAGCCTCAACGACTCTCTTGCGTGAAGGGCATTCCCAAAAGTTAGCTTTATGAGGGCCCTTGCAATTGGCGCATTCAAACTTTCTGGTATCTTCTTTCACAGGACAGACGTCCTTAGCGTGAGAAGAACCTCCGCAAATCATGCATTTAGCATCCATGCGACAATTTTTTGTACCATGACTCCACTTTTGACACCGACGGCACTGAGTGGGGTTCTGGTAATTTCCTCCAGGTTTCTGGAAATGTTCCCATGTCACACGGACATCGAACATAAGTTTTGCTTTTTCAGAAGCTTTAATATTATTTAGTTCTTTTTTGTTAAAGTGAACTGAATAATATTCTTGAGAAAGCCCTTTTCGAACAACGCCAGATTGGGTTCTCTTTTTCATAAATGGACTGGGGAAAATCCAAGTAAATCATTTATTCCATTTTTGATCTCTTCCGGTGACTTATAATCACTTGAGAGACCTTTCAAGACAACTTTGAACAAACGTTCAGTTTTGTCGTCATAAGTAAAAAAATTGTGCTTCTTCTCTTCAAGATGTCTGAGAAGAAGTTCACGATCTTTAAGAGTTTCCGGCAAAACGCGACAGTCTCCTTTCTTTGCGATTTGGAAGGAAACCTTGATTCCCCTAATGGAGTTCAAGATCTCCTGCCTAAATCCCCCAAATTCGGAACAACTGACCACGATAGGCGGCACTCTTTGCTTCCTCACTTGAATCAAAGAGCCTGGGCTAGAGGATGCCTCGATTTGGTGTTCGGAAAATTTGTCTAGAGCATCGAACTGATTGCTCATTTCGATACAATTATTCATTTCACCCTTGGAAGAAACTTCGCATTCCGGGGAAGCGTCCTTTCTTCCATTCTTGCCACGTGTAATGACAGTTTTAAAACCCACTTTTTTGGAAGGAAGTAGTGAATTCAGAGATTTACCCTTCCTTTTGTTAGTTGTTGATACCATGTTTAGTTAATAAACGAGAAAGACGTGACCTTCGAGAGGTTTTTCCCTAGACGGTGTCCAAGAAGGATTACCACCGCTAACTTTCGCCAACGGGTCCAACGAAAAATCGAAGGCACGGATCCAAACAAGGATCGTAAAGTACTGTTTTAGTAGCACTGAAAAGTACTGTTTATGTAGCACTGAAAAGTACTGTTTTATTGCTTTAGGTAGTTTTTAAAAAAAACTTCAAAGAGCAGAGAGAATTCGTGTACGCACAGCACGAAGGTACGATGCGCACTGCTCATTGCTTTCCTATTTTACTATTGTTTTCTGTTACTTAGCTGACTCACCCCGTGACAGGTTGAATATCTGTCACTCCTCCGACGGCCGTACTGTCACATGGTTTGCAGTGTTGCTAGCCCTGTAGACAGTATGTAAATAGATGCGCGCGTCGTCCTTCTGTTATAGGCCAACAAATATTCTATTGCTACGAATAATAATCTATGTATCAATTTATAAAAAAGTTATTAACGAATATTTTTATATACAATTTTTGTTAGAAATATAGAATAATTTTACACTTGTCACTTCAATTTTCAAAAGTGCCCCGTGAGCCAAAAAGTCTGAAACCCTCTGCTTTAGAAGAAAGGGGATGGTCCAAATCGCTGCTAGTGTGTTGTCCAGAACATATGCCCGTGGCCTTCATCGTCCGTATCTAATGGAGTTGATTGCATTGTCAGCGGGAGTAACACTTATGCTGCTCAACATTGGATTATACAATGCAATTAACTACACCTAACTAAATTTATTCGGTACTGTGGCAACAGTGCAACTTAGTGTCAGCTTTTCACACATCTAAGCTCTTTCAACGATATCGGCTCTGTGGCGCTTTGCTTTGAGGCGACAAAAGGCGGTTGTCATCTGTTGCGGTCCTCAGGGGAATAGAGGCTACCGTTGAATTCCGATCAGGTGCTAATCCTCACCTGTCGTGGCATCTGTTGAATCGAAGATGTGGGGATATTGAATGGATAGTCGTCAATGAAAGTGCTTCACAGCTTCTCGTGAAATCAGTGCGTCGTATTCTCGTGCTGTGCTCTGTGCATACACAAATTATTTCTGCTGACGGAAGTTTTGAAACTGTCCAAATCAATAAAACAGTACTTTTAAGTGCTTCTTGTTATACCTATTGATCTTTGTTTAGACCCGTGCCTTCGATTTTCTGTTGGCTGCTTGAAGCAAAGCAAATTTTCTTAAACAATGCCTCAGAAAAAACCCTCTTAGAAGTCCTCTCATAAATATTCACATACTAAAAAAAAAATGAAGTCAGAAGAAGATGACAAATGAAAAATACCACATGTTGAGACCTCATCAGCTACTTTTTTTTTATGGTATTTTAGGGGTCAAAAGCTGACTTCATTTTTATATTTGTGAACAGTTTATAGAGTCACTTACTTTTAACAAGAGGTTAATTCTTCCCTAAACACTCCGAAAATTAACTCATAACATTTAACGATTCAACTCCACCATCAACTTTATGGTCCAACCAGCCTAATTTGCGCCGGTGAATGAAAACATCCACGGCGTGATAATCATCTTATCATCGCTAATCACCCCTCGTAAATTCCTACTGACCAGCTTTCGAAGGAAAAGTGCCTGGTTTCGCTATCCTGCCTCTATCCAAAGGCTTACCATGCCTTCAAAGCAAGCGGCAGCAGAGTGGAAAAAAAAGAACTGCGAAACAACAGTAGAAAGCTGTAAAAGAAATTAACCTTACAAATGAATAAACATTATTTTCAAAGCTACACCGGCCATCGGAGTGCTTAACTCTTTTATTCCTCCGAAACGTGCGCCGCGTTTCTTCCGCCTTATACTCCACACCATTGGCTTCTTGTGAATTTTTCACGTTTTTTCACGAGGCAAAGGACGTCTACACTCGGCAACTGGACCGGTAGCCTATTTAATGCACCAATAATGAATTGAAAATGCTTCACGGAAAATTAAAAATTTTTCCGCATAAGTTTGTTGCATCACATTAACGTAAACTAAGGACTGTTCATTTTATAAAGTGGACACTTTGTTTATGCCATATCTTTTTGATTTATTGATAAAATCATAACCGGTTTTCTGTGCATCGTTCAACTATTATTCAACAATGCTATTGAAATATAAGATCTTACAAAATGCTTTTGGTTGAAGAGCTAAACAGTTTTTTCAAGAACTCCTAAGAAAAGCTGTTCGTCTTAGTTTAACATTATTTTTCGTAAAGCAAAAATCCTCATTTTTATGATCAAATTGTATGTTTGTATCCTTTACTATTCTACAAAAGAAATAGCTTTAAAAAAATCAATTATATTCCACTATTCTCTGACATTAGGTAACTTAAGTGATTTATCCATTTATGGCCAAATTTGTCGTAACGTTTCGCCATTTTTTTATTCCGATTCACTTATAAATCTCCGGTTAAATTAACAAACTACAATTCGGGACTCCGAAGCAAGGTTTTTGTACTATCAAAACGCGTCCAATCGCACATACATCTGTCAACAGAATGAAGAACCCGTTCCGCCGCAGCAACGGCGAACCTGTACTCAGATCAATCAGAAGCTGCTTCGGGTCGGTTCGCTTCTTTGCTTCTCCCGAGAGACTTTTCATCGAAAGACTTTTTTTTCATTCTTACCTACGCTCTCACGAAGCCAAACGTCCCGAACTATCCCCCATCTCTTTCGCCTTCAACCTTTCGGCCGATGACATACCGAAAGAGAAGAGAAGTGAAGTGAAGTGTTGGCGAAAAGAGAAGAGAAGAGGTAAAAATGGTATGGCATATTGGGAGAGGTTTCGAAAGAGTTCCAATGCGCTCCGTGTTTTCATTGATTTTGTGCTTCGGCAGCAGCATGCTGCCTGCGACCAGAGAGAGAGCGCGCACGGCTGCTTTATTCGGTTTCTTCTCCTTTCCCATGTCCCATTCGCATCAACAGAGGCCTGTAAAGGCGACTCTGTAGAATGTAGCAAGTTTGTTAAAATCATTTCTCATCAAGCAGGAAGACTGCTTCTCGATGGCGTGCGAAGAAAACCATTTAAATCACTAAGCATGTTTATTTTTCGTCATCATCCGCACTCAAGTCCGCTAGAAATTACAATGTAGGGCCGATACAACTTGGATGAAACAAGCAGAAATAGCAATCATAGGCTACCATTCGGAGTTATGGATCAAATAGTGTGGAGTCCAACCTATAAAATTCAATAAAACTACATGGTAAACGTAATTTAAAAGCACGAATTGAATCGTTTCAAATTGGATCTTCATATAGTAAACAGTTTTAAATGTAATATTTACATAGAATTGCATAAAAATTAAAAATTGTATCGGTTTCTGAAAACCATATTATGGATCAATTTTCATATTATGGATTAAATTGTGACATATTACGGATCAGTGCGCAAAATCAAGAGATTTTCAACTCAATGCATCTGTTTTGCTTGATTTGGCGAAAGTTAACAATGTGTCACATATTACTGCAAAAAAATAGCAGTATTAGTGCTGGAAACAAGGGTAAAATGCCCTTTTTTGTGATACTGCATTGTAGTAACTGAGACATGAACTGTTTTCGCTCCTTACCAAGTTTTCCACCCATTTTTGTCTGCTAAAAAACGAAATTGACAAACCTTGATGTTTTATTAGTTTTATCCTTAGTGCTTTTGTCTAAAAATGTCGAATCCAATGCTTAAAATGGCAGAAATCTACATTCTTTGGATGTGATCCATAACCGTGGTAAACAATCATTTTCTGGTCCATATTATGGATCACTAGTTAGAAGTGCTAATATTTGGTATTTAGAATCAACAATCAAGAAAAATGTTTTTCAATGATGAATTCATACTGAATCAAGGCGAACAAGCATGTTTTATGCTATAACATTTGAATTTAACCACCTGTGGGAGCTTATGAATGCTGACGGCACTTCTTACAGAAAACGACCATATAATGATAGCTGTGTGGTACCAACTAAACATTTGTCAAATACACCGTTATTTAGCGGTTGAATGTTGTGCTTAACATTACAAATGGTAGAAGACAAATAGTATAACATGGGGAAAATATGTTTTACGTAAACGTTTATGTTTTGGGCAAGTTATTCGATGTTAAACGCCAAAGTGATCCGTCACTGTGGGTGATCCGTAACTGTGTGGGCATGGTACAACATAAAAATTGGAAAAAAATATAACAGAATAAATAAGTTGTTGTTAATCTGATTCAATACACGATTGACTACATTAATTTAATAACCAATGAATAGTTAATTCAGATTTTCGTGACATAGTTTTTAAATATGAATCACTATCACATATTATCAAAACAACTACTAAATAATTAAATTAATTAATTCAAGAGAACAAAAATAAATCAAAACATATATGGTACTGGTAGTGCATAATGATGATAGCTATCAAGCCGACTGGTAAACATACGTGTATACGTGTATATATGGAACTTAAATTGACTCTAATCTTGGCTCTAAGCCCTTTTGGAAATTGAAAAAAAAACCTCAGAAGCCAATACCGGCATTGGAAGAAGAAAACAAATTACTACTAACTAATTGCGAAAAAGCTCAAAAGCTTGCTATGCAGTTTGACAGCGCGCACAATTTCAATTAAGGACTTACTAGTCCAATAGAAAATCAAGTTCTTCAAAATAGACTTCGAAAATATACTCAATCAAGAGAACGTTTTCGAAAATGCCTGGGATACTGATTTGGAAGAAATGAAAACTATTATTAAAAAATTCAAAAATATGAAATCTCCTGGCGATGATGGAATTTTTTACACCCTCATCAAGAAAATTCCCGAAAGTAGCTTATTATTCTTAGTTGATATTTTTAACAAATGTTTTCAATTAGCATATTTTCCTGACAAATGAAAAAATGCTAGGGTTGTACCAATTTTAAAACCAGATACAAATCCTGCAGAAGCTTCTAGCTATCGTCCAATCAGTTTGCTTTCCTCCATCAGAAAACATTTTGAAAAAGTCATTTTGAACAGAATGATGGCCCACATCAACGAACATTCATTTTTTGCCAATGAACAGTTCGGATTCTGCCATGGACATTCGACCACTCATCAACTTTTACGTGTAACAAATTTGATCCATTCCAACAAATCTGAAGGTTATTCTACTGGTCTTGCTTATCTAGATATAGAAAAAGCATTCGACAGTGTTTGGCATGAAGACTTGATCGTAAAATTAAAAAAAACTTTAATTTTCCAACATGCATTGTTAGAATAATTCAAAGTTATCTGTCAAACCGTACACTTAAGGGTTATTACTGGAACTCCAGGTCTAAAAGACTTCCTGTAAGAGCTGGTGTTTCCCGAAGCAGCATTTTGGAACCAATATTATACAATATTTTCACATCTGACTTACCTGAGTTAACTCAGGGATGTCAAAAATCTTTGTTTGCGGATGACACAGGCCTCTCCGCCAAAAGACGAAGCCAGCGTGTCATCTGTAGTCGATTGCAAAAAAGTTTGGATATTTTTTCTTCATACTTGCAAAAATGTAAGATTTCTCCTAATGCTTCCAAAACTCAACTAATAATATTCCCACATAAACCAAAAGCTCTTTATTTGAAACCTTCAAGTAGACATGTTGTCACGATGAGAGGGGTTCCAATAAATTGGCCAGATGAAGGTAAGTATCTAGGGCTCATGCTAGATAAGAATTTAACTTTCAAAAATCACATTGAGGTCATTCACGTCAAATGTAACAAATATGTAAAATGTCTCTATCCCATTATTAATAGAAAATCAAATTTTTGTCTTAAGAACAAGCTTTTGATATTCAAACAAATTTTCAGGCCAGCCATGTTGTATGCTGTACCAATATGGACTAGCTGTTGTAATTGTAACCAGGAAAAAAGCTATTCAGAGAATTCAAAATAAAATTTTGAAAATGATTCTGAAGCTTCCTCCCTTGTACATATAGTACTAATGAGTTACATAGAATATCCAATGTTGAAATATTGGAACAAATGTCAAATAAAATAATCAATAATTTCAGGCAAAAATCGTTACAATCTTCAATTGCCACGATTAATGCGTTATATGTTTAGGTTAAGTTAAGTTAAGTAAATTGAAAACGTGTTTTTTTTTTCTTCTATAAGCAGGTGAAATCAACTCACCTGTAAAAAATCTGAACTGCTACGGCAAATGAAATGTAATATGTTGTTAACAAAATGTTATTAAAATCTTAAATTTGTTTTACCAAGTTAGGATGATAGTGTTGTCTAATAACACAGAACACACAGAAGAAATGAATGTAATGTTTGGAATGATACTTATAAAGAAATTTAAAAAATGATATCTATCAAGCCTACCGAATATTTTTTCAAAAAAAGTTATAATTTTCGAGAATTTTGAAATTGAATGCCTTTTTCCACACAAAATTAAATTATTAAACTTCTGCTGTATGAACGAAAAATTTCTTTAACCCTCTAATACCCAAATTTTTATTTTCGATCTAAATATCATTTTTTGTTATCTAAAATCGTTCTAAACACGTTTTGGGCAATGATTTATTTTAATTCGCAAATCTATGAATTTTGGTTTTCGATTTTTATAATTTTTGTTTTTGAACATCCCTATTCTTTTTTATTTTTTCTTGAAGCCTCTTCTGAGTACTGATTTTTGGCAATAATAAAAAATCACATTTTTACGGTACTTTTGAAAATATTAATTTTTTAATTTTTTTTCGAACCATGTTTTATTTTCCGTGTAACTAACGGAAAAACAAATTTGAATTTATTTCAATACCATCAGGCTCTTCTTCTGTGATAGGTTGATTATAGAAAAATATTAGAGGTACGATTTTTTATATTACACGTTAAATTAACCCCAGGCATTTGTAGGTTATACAAGAATACAATTTTTCAAACAGTTTTCAAAAATACAAAAAAGTTTCAAAAGTCATAAAGAACTTCCCTAATATGCGTGTTATGAGCCTAGGTTTAAGCCAAAAATAAAATCATTTTTATTTTCGAGCTACAAAAAAATACACAAATTTGCAAAGTGTACCCCGTCTAAAGGCGGGGTTGGGTATTAGAGGGTTAAATTCACTTCACACTTCAGTCGTCGCGCTGTTGTATTTTGTACAACACTTTTGAAAAAAAAAACTCGCTTTTCGTCCTCAACAGCAGTGTGGTGGTTTTGACGGTGGTGAACCGCGCGACGACTGGAAGTTCAAACAATACACTAGTTATAGATATAATATCATGTTTGTATCTATGGAATGAAATAGTATGTTAATTGCATAGCTTTTCTACGAGTACTGTAAATGTTTAATGGGAATCTTTTCTAAACTTGAATCATCGATATTATAAACAAGATCACGAATGGTTCCAATTGCAGTTAATTTTTAAGTAAATATTGATTTTCCGAACGGGTAATAATCGATCAAATTTGAGAGCAATTTCCCGCTTTATTAAAGTTAAAGCTATAGTTTTAATGATTGATAACATTGTGGTTTTCTTTTTTTTTTTTTTTCTACGGAATGGTCGAGTGATAATTTTGAGTTGGGGAATTTTATTGTATAAAATCAGTTCAGTGGTACAAATCACACATTTTTTTTTTCAAATATAAAAAGAACTTTTCTTTTGTGTTTGTTAATTTAGTTTACTCCCAACTGTTTTCATCAGTTCGAAATTCACGCGCAATATTAGTGCTGCCAATAATAGTTCAAATTATCTTCAAGCGTTTTCGCGCGTCGAAGCACCACACGAACTGCTTTCACGCTTGACCACACTTTCCATGCCTCTTCGCATCGCTTCAGTATGCCAGGTAAGCGCGATTTTCATACAACATGCATGGAGAGACCTTCAACGCGTACGCCCTCTTTCACATCCTCGCTTTCTGTCTGTACTAAGTGATATAGTTTGAGATTTTATCAAACATGCCTTGTCGATTTTTTATATACCGCATTGACAAGGAGCAAGTTTGTTTAACGTAAGCCATAGTGTTGCACAAAATATCTAGATACAGTGAAACCTCAATGAGTCGATATTGAAGGGACCATCGACTCATGGAAATATCGAGTCATGGAACAGCAATTCTTTGGAAAGCTGCTTCTAGGGACCATCATAGTAACCATGAAATTATGTTTTTAGTATGGTTCCATGAGTCGATATCGAGTCATGGAACATCAACTCATGGAGGTATCACTGTATTTCACAAAATTTTATTGAACTGGTGCTTTATATTGAATCGTAATCAAGAACTCTAGGAAGATTTCCTGTTTTTAGGGGCGTTTTACAAACAGTTACTTAAGGTTTATTCGATCGAATTGCCCGGAACCCATAATGGCGTTGTTTTGGTTTTGTTTCACATTGGGCTGGATAGATTATTTTAGATAGATGAGGTTGGGACGGAGAATATTGCTTTTACCTTGAATTTCAATTTTCGATGGAAAATCCATCTGAATATTTTTTTTAGAATTAAGATGTCGATATTATCATTTTGTATTTCTGTTTATTTGCTGTCAAATCATCTAACAGTGAACAATCTGCTCTTCAAATCAGCAAAATGGAGTCACATAAAGCCAAGAGTACTCTGAAAATTATACAAGAGTGAATGTTCAAACTGATGAAAGTTTAAAGCCTGAGCTTACATGATAAACTGATCATATTCTTCGACATCTTTTTATCTCGATTTATGAGGAAAATATATACAGGAAACAAGACAAATAGAAATAAGGAATATATGATTGACAAATTATAATTATTCATTATTGCAATAAAATTGTTGAAAAATCTAGATATTTAAAAGAGAGATTGATGCTGAACAAGCAAAATATTATTCACCCCTGTTCTTGTTTATATTCAAATGCCATTTCGATCGAAAACAGTTTTTCATTTTTGCCAACAATACCAAGTAGGGATTCTTCCACCACATTTAATGATAAAAGATGCTCTGAAGTAGTTATCAACTGGAGAAAGCAATGAAATAATATAGAAAACAAAAATACTGATTACTGTGATGCATCAAAACCCGAACACCTAAGATGATACACATATTCAAATGCTTGCATACGATTGGTTAATCGTTATTTTATTATGTATTACTTTGAGATGATAGCTTTCAGGTTAGAACTTAATAATTTTCACCAAATTTACAATGAATTTAATGAAAATTGAGTTAATTCTGCATCATGTCGTGTCCATAAATCCGGACACATGAATCAAAATCCGGACATCGGTGCATCAAATCCGGACATTCAAAAAATCGCAGTTGTTCTTCAAAAAACGAACAATAAAAATCATTAAACATACCTTGATATCACGATACAAAGATTCATGGATTTGTAAAAATAATGTTGTTCCTCTGTTGGATTATACAGAAACATCATAAAACGTAGGTTTTGAAGTCTTCAAAAGATACTTGTGATATGTGCATCGTTCCCCCAATAATTACACATAATTTACAAACATTTTCAGTTAATACTATTTAAAATCACAACGGTACAACATTCAACGAGTTTTCCAGGTTTTCGAACAATTATGATGTTGTATTTCTTTTTGAACTTTGAAAAATTGTATGCTAACACACTCTGTCAGGATTCGAAACCACACATATAAGTATCCGGACAGTCTTCTTCCAGCACAGAATTACATGCATTTCATTAATTTCTTCGAAACTATTGACTTTACCGAGAACAAAATACGAACAAATCACTACAGAACATGAATCACATATGATAAGCACTAACAAACGCGTGATGAATCGTCGAAACGCGATGGCGCATTGAGTAGAATTTGTTTGGTTATCGTTAATTTTGAAAGCAAACGCGTCCTACCGGAACCGACTTTTGTTTTTGTCTTTATTAATGTTTTACAAGGTTAACTTGATGTTGATTCATGTTACAATGGTCAACAATAGTTAACATTAATAGTAGGAATAATATTCTCACACTAGGAAGAATATTTAACATTGAAATGATTGAATTTCACCAGAGTGTCCGGATATTGGTCCTGTCCGGATTTTGATTCATCACGGTTTATCAATAAGTCAGTTGTAATTATGACAAGTTACAAAGTTAATTCATTTAATTATAAAATTCCTTATTTGTGGATTTAATTTACTAGCAAACGTTCTGATCTGTGCTCCATTTACGCCAAAAACGAGCGCAGTCATATCATATTTCTCTAGCGTTCACTAGCGTTCTTGCGCGTCGAAGCAGCAAATGATTTCCACAGATCTCTTTGAACCTTTTTGCTTCGCCTTCAGTATACCAGGTAAGCGCGTTTTCCATATAGTTTGCATTGAGAGAGCTTTGACTCTTTTCTCTTCTCTCCTTTTATCCCTTCTCTACTCCTGCAATATGTCATCGCCCTTCCATTCGTCGAGCCGAACCCTCCGTCCGGCCTCGACCCATCGTTCGTTTCCCATCACCCATTATCACACACGCTGCTAGCTACCCGAAGCCAAACGCCCCGAAATATTTCCCCGCTCTCTTTCGCATTCAACTTTTTCATTTGGTGAACCGAACCCTCAGTTCGGCATCGACTCCTCGTTCGTTTTCCCATCACACACTCTCACTCCAGGCAACCGATCGATCCGAAGCATTCATCTAGCGCAACCTCGTCGTTCGTTCTCGATCCGAGTACGGCTCTCTCTCACTCGGCCAGGCACGCTCTTTGTGACATCGAGAAGAACGATCAATTTAGCCCAACCAGATTTCTCCCGTTTGTCATTTCCCCTTTCCTATAGCTTTTTTTTTTTCTTCCGGGGAACTTATAATGATCGGTTGGAAGTCAAACACGCTAAGAACTACAAAGACAAGTTTGCATTACATTTTATTTTATTTTATATTTCCCATGGGCCTTTTATCTACTACAATATCCCTCTGCTGTACTCCAAGCTTACTCTATCTTGTTTGATTTGTTCCAAAGTTATCCTTTATTCCTTAAACTCTATTAATCATCTTTTTATATGTATTTGTAGGAATTGCTTATAGAATGTATTACTGGTAAATTCGATACACAAAGTTATCATTTAGTCGCACCGGTCTTTTTAACTTGGCGCGCTCACGAAGTGTGATCCTCTCCAATTCCTGGTTACTGTCAGAAGGAAGACATATCTGAAGCTCTTGCTGTCGATTTCCTGAATTGTGCACTATTCTACTAGTATCTTCGTCTGAGATCAACTCGTGGGCCGACAAGTTCAAACTCTCTTCCGGTGGAGCCAATTTTACGTCCTGGACGTTCCTAGCGTATTGTACTCCATTACTGCTCATAATAACTATCTTAGCCCCAGTTCGAGTGACTACAGTGAATCGTTCCGAGGAAAACGTCGGGTCGCTTTTACATTTCTTCTGCTGGCTTACAAGCACAACGTCTCCTACCTTAATACTGCTCTCCTTTGCACCCCGTACTGCATCTGCGTATTGTTTGCTGTATAGTTTAGCTTCCGCATCTAGTTCCCGAACGTTTTCTCGATCTAATTCTTTAGGGTGAAATTCATTCCAAAGACTCGGGAATTGACCACGATACTTGAATCCGACTAGGAGCTCAAAAGGCGTGACTCTCAACCTCGCATGCGGAATCAGCGTATTGTGATTGTGGACAAATGTTTCCAAACTATTACGCCAATTTGATCCATCTATCGTTGAAGCAGAAACAGCTTTGATTAAAGACTGGTTCTGACGTTCTATGAGCCCATTCGATTGTGGGCTCAAAGGAATCGACTTCCGGACTTTCACTCCTTTATTTTCCCAGTAGGAACAAAATGTCGTACTGTTGAATGGCGGGCCGTTGTCGCTCTGCAAAATGCGTGGACATCCCCAGACCTTAAAGATCTCACAAAGTGCTGCATTAGTTGCATCCGCCGTTTTCCGCTTCATCTCAATCACTGAGAGGTAGCGAAAATAAGTGTCTACTACCGTCAAGAAATCCCCTGACCCATAACCCGGAATTGAAAGGAAGTCCGTTTGAACTATCTCCCAAGGGCCTTCGGGAAGGTCACGAGAAGATATTGGCAGGGGGGCATTTTTCCTAGACAGCATACAGCACGTTTGACAATCTTTGACAAACTGTTCCGTTTCGGAAGCCATGCGCGGCCACCAAAAGAACTCACGCATGATTCTTTTCATGGAAACCTCTCCTACGTGTCCCCCGTGCGCCGATTTCATAGCTCTTCTGCGCAAGGAACTAGGAAGAACAATTTTATCATCTTTGCAAATCAACAACCCAATGTTATGCAAATATTTTTTCTGAGCTTCGTATTTCCTTAAATGTGCAGGCCACAAATCAAGCGCCAGAGCTTCTACCACTTGTTTCAATTCTTCGTCCGTTTCAGCAGCCTTCTCTATCTCTCCCAGCGATATGTCCATACTTCCGGTATCTAAAGCAAATAATACATGGTCCTCACAACTGTCTTCAAACGGTTCAGCCTCCTTAGACATCTTAAATAGCCTGGAGAGTACATCTGCCACATTATCTCTCCCTGAATAGAATATAGATACATTATAACCTTATGATTAAATTTGAAATAGCCAGCAATTCACCTGGGACACGCTGAATAGAAAAATCAAACGGCTGTAACTGCAGAGCCCACGCTTCGACGCGGGATATAGCTCGCTTACCGATTCGGTGCTTTCCCCCGAATATAAACTGGTTCGCTTCGGCATCAGTTCTAATAACGAACGATTTGCTCGACAAATAATAAGCAAAGCGCTCGACACCCCATACTACAGCCAGAGCTTCACGGTGTGTTTGTGGGTATCGTTGCTCTGTTGCTGTCAAAGCTTTGGACGCACAGGCAATGATCCTTGGTGTTCCCTTGTCATTGAACTGTACTAAGACAGCTCCGAGACCAACTGCTGAAGCGTCGACAAATATCTCCGTCCTATCCAATGCGTTAAAGTATCCCAGTGTCTTAATCATTTTAACAGCCTCCTTCTTGAATGCACTGAACTCTTGCTCTTCTAGCTCGGACCAATAAAAGGTTTCTGCATTTGCTAAAGCTCGTAGTTTTTCGGTTCGTGTTGCTCGATGTGGTACGAATTTGTCAACAAATGTCACCAAACCCAAAAAACTCTTAACCTCTGCGACAGTTTCTGGTGTTCTGAATTCCTCAATAGCTCGCATCTTTTCCTCCTCAATTTGCCACCCTTGTGGAGTGATCTTAAATCCAATAAACTTAACTGATTGGCTCTTGAACACACATTTGGATTCATTAATTTTAACATTGTGATCTCGAAGGCGGGCCATCACTTCTTTAAGATTTTCATCGTGTTCCTCGGGGGTTTTTCCGAAAACGAAGATATCGTCTAAATAATTCTTGACGCCGCGACAGCCACCGAGAATTTTCCTCTGCAGGACTTCCTGGAAAATATCCGGCGCGTTACACAGACCGAAGGGTAGCCTGACGCAGCGAAACATCCCAAATTCGGTACAGAAGTTAGTGAGATGGCGACATTTCTCATCAAGCTCGATGTGGAAGTACGCGTTAGTCAGGTCTATGGTCGAGAACCACTGTGCGCCGTCTATCTCAGCTAATATTTTTTCCAAGCTAGGCATAGCAAAAGGAGATCTTTGAATATAACTGTTCGGACCTCTAAGATCTATAACTAGCCTTATATCGTTCTTTCCTTTAGGGATTGCTAGAATTGACGAGCAAAACGAGTTGTCCATATCATCTGTTACATACTCAATAATTCCCGCTGCGAGAAGTTGCTGGAGTCTTTTCTCGACAATCGGCTTAACAGCTATTGGAATGTTCATGAATATGTTGCGACATGGAGGCCGCGTCCTGTCATAACTAATGAGTACAGGAGGGATATTGAATTTTGGAAAGATTTCGTCTACCATCACTGCCGAAATGTCATTAGATTCATACCAGGAGTGCGCTACATATTTTCCTGAGCTCACCGGAACTTGTAATCCTAGCAACAAAACATTGTATCTTGTCGCTGTGGCTCTGCCTAACAATGATCTGCACTCCTTGACCACATAGAATTTTTCGAGAAGAGTTGGTCGATTGTCGGAAATATGCAAAAAGGCTTCAAATGTGGATAGAACAGGTATCTCCCCAGCAGTCGCATATGCCTTCAAAGGACGATCGGTACTCGTTTGCCTATTGAATAGACCTTTCCTGTATCTATCGTCAGTGCATAATTTGACAAATTGATGCTCCGTTATCGTGTTCACTTGTGCCCCGGAATCAATAAGGAACTCACATTCTAATCCTGCCACTGTTGCTTTTACGATACCTTCGTCTATTGATGCTCTTGCTGCCGTAAACGTTGCAATATGCAACTGTAACAAAATATTTATAAAATTTATTGAAAGGAAATCTTATTAGATATATCGCTTTTAACATTGATGTACTAGGGCATGCTTGAATCATCACAATCAGTCCAAATCAAATTCAAATTTGTTCCCATTACAATTTAAATCCAATTAAAATGCAAGGAAAATTCAATCTAAATACAACTACAATCCATTCCATATAAAATTACATCTAAAATCATTGTCATGTTTTATTTAGCAGAAATTCAATAGAAAAATCTATGCACAGATAAATGGATGTGGCTAGCGCCCATTTCTCTGAGTAATTTTAAATCCATACTCTTTGGAACAGTATCCACTCAAACATCAATGAATGTGACAAGCATTCATTAAATTTTATGAGTAGACTCCTTCCAAAGCTAAAAGCATTGATGTACTAAGGCATTCTTGATGGAAAAATAAGCCAAAATTCAAGTTAGATAAATGTCAATCGAATTCAACTTTATTGACAAACGAAAAATTCAAGATTTCCAACGTAAATCATCGTTATCAACGTAATTACTTTAATGAAAACCATCAACACCTACGTTTTTCTCTTCCATTTGCTCTTCTGCTTTCGCTGTTGCTTCAACCTCAATTGCTGCCACCTCAGCAGGCTTTGCGGTAGGCTCCTCTTTCACCAGGTGACGATGATTTTCCGTTTTGAACGACGCCCGACAAGCTCTTTGAATATGGCCTTTACGGCCACACTTCAGGCAAACTTTATCGATTGCGAAACAGGTCTCAGCTTTGTGGTACACGCTGTCACATCTGAAACAACGGTAAGCCGCCTTGTCACGAAAATTGCCATACCCTCTTGTGTCCAGTGATCGATTTTGGAATCGGGAGTGGCCCGCTGAATGCTGCCCAAATCTTCCACGCGATGTCGTACGATAGTTCAAATTGCGACGCGATGATCCTTCCTTGGGAAAGCCTGCAGTAACCGCTGCCACCGTTGCTTCTTCTGGCTTGTTATGACGCAAACAGTAGAATTGTTCGTTCATCGCCACTGCCTCGATTTCGCGCACCGCGTCGACCAGTTCCGTAAATGATCCTTGCTTGTTCAACATCTTCAAAGCGACAACCCGCACATCTTTGTTCCTCGCATGGGTGGCTACTGCGCTAACGATTTCTTCGAACTCTTTGCCTTCTCTGAAATCACAAAGACGGGCAATCGAGCCGGCTCTCATAATGAACGCAAGGTCCGATTCTTCCGGTGCCTGGATCATCAGCGCTAGCTTACGCCGTTGCAGCATAACATCCGACGCTGACCCGAAATATGTCTTTAGTCTGAACAAAGCGTTTGAATACGGGAATTCCACTTCGTCGGGTCCTTCCGGGGTTGACTTCGTAGACTTGAAGATGTCCAAAAGCATTGGACCAGACTTCACCTTAAGGATGATAAATTTAGTCGGCTCGTCCTCAACTCCTGCCAACTTCATCGAATCCTTCAGTAGATCAATCCATGCTTCGTAATCTCGCCGTCCAATCTGCTCACCCACGACAGAAGGTTTGCACTCAGGCACGTTAATGGAGGAAATAGACATTTGATTCACTGACGTCATGAATCGTGACATTTCAACTCCAGTCTCATTTCCATTGTGCTGAGTGCTAGAAGGACCCGCATTTCCTGAGAACACTACGGTATCGACACTTTCACTCCGAGGGGTTCTCAAACTCGTCTGCAATGCCATGATCGTTTCATTTGCTTTCTCCAACTGTTTGCTCAACTCCACCCTAGCAGACTTTTCCTCTGCCAACTCTTTCATAATCATGTCGATTTTCGCTTCCTTCTTTTTCATTTTCCTGTAAAAAATCAGAAAAAAAATTCTTTACCATTGGTTCATTGCGCCTCTTCGTTTTTTTTTTTTTTTTTTAATTACGTTTTTTTTTTTTAGAGTTTTCTGCGCTTCTTATTTTGATTCTTATTATTATCATACGAACTTTTGTTTTCTCTCTTTCATATTTCCATTAGGAGTCCTCTCGCTCCTTTTCTTTGTCCGATAATTTCTGTTTCCACTTCAAGAGACCTCTCGCTTTTTTTTTTCAGTTGGAGTCCTCTCGCTCCATTACTTTGGTAAGAAGTCCTCTCGCTTCTTCCATTACTTCTTTCTTTACCACGTGTTTAAAAAATTGAAACTAACAGATCCGATACGCCATTTTTGGCTCCTTTTCTTTGTCCGATAATTTCTGTTTCCACTTCAAGAGACCTCTCGCTCTTTTTTTTTCAGTTGGAGTCCTCTCGCTCCATTACTTTGGCAAGAAGTCCTCTCGCTTCTTCCATTATTTCTTTCTTTACCACGTGTTTAAAAAACCAAAACTAACAGATCCGATACGCCATTTTTGGCTTTAATTTTACACTGTTTATCTCACTTTTTTTCAGTTTCTTTCGCTACAATGATTTTAAACTTATGGAAACTTAACCGTGAAACATTCGGAAATGTAAAGCAATCGTCTTCCTTTCTATCACTTGTCCGTCCGTATATCACATTCCCTTTTTGCATTTTTAACCACTGAATAAAATAAAACTAAGCTGCAAGCCGCTCTGATACCTGGTAATTAATTTAATTTTCTCACTCCTTCCCTCAATTCGATAAACTTTTCTCCGTTCCCCAGCCGGCAACAATTGAAAAAAAGTTTCAATTCCACTCCACGTGGTGGAAGACTGTTCCGCCATTTTGTTTGACAAACGTGATTTCACTAATCGCTTTGTTTTTCGATATTTGTTCTCTTACCCCAAAGAACAACTACTTACCGGACGGGAGCGTCCACTGCGCCACTGTCGTAACGTTTCGCCATTTTTTTATTCCGATTCACTTATAAATCTCCGGTTAAATTAACAAACTACAATTCGGGACTCCGAAGCAAGGTTTTTGTACTATCAAAACGCGTCCAATCGCACATACATCTGTCAACAGAATGAAGAACCCGTTCCGCCGCAGCAACGGCGAACCTGTACTCAGATCAATCAGAAGCCGCTTCGGGTCGGTTCGCTTCTTTGCTTCTCCCGAGAGACTTTTCATCGAAAGACTTTTTTTCATTCTTACCTACGCTCTCACGAAGCCAAACGTCCCGAACTATCCCCCATCTCTTTCGCCTTCAACCTTTCCATTCGTCGAGCCGAACCCTCCGTCCGGCCTCGACCCATCGTTCGTTTCCCATCACCCATTATCACACACGCTGCTAGCTACCCGAAGCCAAACGCCCCGAAATATTTCCCCGCTCTCTTTCGCATTCAACTTTTTCATTTGGTGAACCGAACCCTCAGTTCGGCATCGACTCCTCGTTCGTTTTCCCATCACACACTCTCACTCCAGGCAACCGATCGATCCGAAGCATTCATCTAGCGCAACCTCGTCGTTCGTTCTTGATCCGAGTACGGCTCTCTCTCACTCGGCCAGGCACGCTCTTTGTGACATCGAGAAGAACGATCAATTTAGCCCAACCAGATTTCTCCCGTTTGTCATTTCCCCTTTCCTATAGCTTTTTTCTTTCTTCCGGGGAACTTATAATGATCGGTTGGAAGTCAAACACGCTAAGAACTACAAAGACAAGTTTGCATTACATTTTATTTTATTTTATATTTCCCATGGGCCTTTTATCTACTACAACACAATCCTTTCACTCCCAGCAAAAGAGAAAAGTAAAAAGCGTGTTCAAAACTAGTTTAGATTACTAAAGAAGCTATATTTGTGTAAGCAAGAGATAAATCGTGGGATTAAACCACAGTCTAAAGTATAAATTTTACTCTTAATGGTCGTTTTACTAAAAACTCTCATACTTTTAAAATCATGTACGCATATTTATCGATCTACAGCTAATTGTAAACGTTTTTCTCTAAACATTTCAATTGGTAATCTCAGAATAACATATTATGAAAATAATATGTGGAAAATAAAATCGATTTTGTCAGAGCAGTGTTGCCAATTCCGATGATTGACATTGTGCTTTGAAAGATCTTCTTATAATAAAACTATTGTTTTTCTATTGTGCTTCAAATGTGACGTGGGGACTAAATAAGTAACTATATGAAGGCGTAAGTTATATTTCACATTATTACTATATTAGCACTTCCGCCAGGACGTACTTTAAATCAAAAAATATCTACTCATATCAGTACCCTTCAAATTTGAAATATTTTTGTCTAAAAATATCGGGGAAAAATGATTTTATTATATCTGTAAAATTGTTGCTCCAAAACTAAACTGATTTTTCAATCAGGCTTCTGATTGATGCTGCTTTCGAATGAAAAGCCTTTTTTGAAAATAAAAAATAAAGTTTGTTGAATTTTCCAGTCAAAATCTAACAATCATTGGTTTTGATAACCTCCAAAAATCGACCGTTCGAAACGTTGTTTCATATTCGTGTGAAATTTAATTATTGTGGAGAATATTTCATTATTACAACATTGTACAATATTAGTCGAACGATGTACCGAAAACCGATTGATATTTCATTGAATCATTGAATAATTGAAAATGAAAAAAGATACAGCATGCACAAGGTGTCCACTTTATAAAATGAACAGTCCTTAGTAGTGGTAAATAGCTTCATTTATAATGAAGCAATTATTGATTTTCCATGGAGCATTTCCATTTTCCTGTAGTGACAAAAACCTTTCACCAACTCGACCCGGTGGCAATAAATTTCCATTTAATCTTAATCTCTAACGACCGACGGTTACTCTCCAGAGAGCTTCGTCTTTCCCCCTGGAAGGAATTACAACGGTGGGGGATCAAGTAGAGCTCTGTACCAAGAGCGCAACTTGGACACCATCCGAACAAATGTAAATACATAATTTAATTTTTAATTTGTAGCAGTCTAATACGAACGAACGAACGGTACCAATCGAGACATAGTAGTGAAACGCCACTTGAAAAGATGGAGGAAAGTACATTCCAAGTAACTGGGCGGTTCTTAAGGATGTTTACGACTTTCTTGCAAGGTCGGTATCTTCTCACAGGGACAAAGGATGATTCCCAGACAACCAAAATGTACGTATAACGAAATCATCTGGAGGCTTTATATGTGCAAAATATCACTTATAAGATGTCGCGAAAAGGCCTTCTACGTACAAAAGTGGAGGCGATATGCGTGCATATATTATGTGACGAATAATAACATACAATGCGAGTGTATAAATATTCTACCGAACTAACCTGTGATCTTATGCGACTTAACTAATGATAACAAATGTTGATTTGACAGCTGCTACGAATAAATCCGACGTACTTTGTGCGAGTGTACGAGACGAAACAATATGTACAAATGAACTCAGAAAAGAAGTGTTTTATGCGAGGAAACTCATCAATCTGACGAGTTTATCCACGGTGTTTTGTGAGTTCGATGTAATTAGTATGAATAAACGAGTTGTAACGTGAACTTTCATGCGATTTCTGGTTGTCTGGGTTAGTTGACTGAGCTGTGATGGCAGTGTGGTAATTGTTGAATAGTTGAGTCGAGTTGTTTCTTTGATGTGAGATAGTTTAAATGAAGAATTCATCACAATTTGTTCCGTGTTGCCGGGCTGTATTGTGTGGGCAGAGCACCTTGCAGCGTACCGCGGATTATACGAAGAAGGACAAATCGACCGGAAAAGCAAGAGAAACTTGAGACGCGTGCTATCAGAGGAAAGGAATAACTTTTATTGAAACAATGCTTTTGTTAACAGTTCAATCAGCACGAATGATCAAGAAAATATAAAGAAAGATTTACTCTGTTTTTCGGAACGAGGGGCGCCTGAGTGGTTATTTTACTCCTACAGTCCTCCTAAAATTACTACTGAGGCACAAGCCCAATCCGTTCTACGAATCGGTTTTGCAACGTTGGTCTTAAGGGTTTCGTCAACGCGTCGGCAACCATATCAGCTGTAGGGCAGTACGTTAGTACAATTATCTTGCGTTCACATAACTCCCGGATGAAATGTCCTTTGGTTTCGATGTGCTTCACTCGACCGCTTGACCGCTCTGCCTTCGCGAAACAAATACACCCATGGTTATCCTCAAAAAGGGTTGTCGCTTCATCTTGAGGCTCTCTTAACTCCTTCAGCAAACGTCTAATCCAAATGGCTTCCTTGCACGCAACGGTTAGCGCGTTATACTCAGCTTCTAACGAGGAGAGCGCAACACACTCCTGACTTCTGCTGATCCAGCTAATGGGTCCTCCACCAAAGAAAAATACTATTCCAGTTGTGGACTTCCTTGTTCGTTGGTCACCGGCCCAATCGGAATCGGAGAAGCCGATCAACTTCCAGGCCAGCCCTGGTCCAAATTTCAGCTTCCAGTGTTTCGTCGCGTTTAGATACTGGAGAATCCGTTTAGCGGCTGCCCAGTCACTTTGATTTGGATCACTCACCTTCTTTCCCAATAGTCCTACGCTGATGGCTATATCCGGATGAGCGTTGACAGCCAGATAGAGTAAGGGTATGCGAAATACCGAATGATTCCGTCAAATACGCTTCGAAACGAAATTCCGCGGAATTCCACGGAACTCGTACAGGCGAAATTTGTATTTTGCTATTTCGTTTCGTTTCGCTAAATTGTTAAAATATTTCCACGGAAAATTGAAAACAAACGGAATAAAACGAAATTTCGCGAAATTCGAGTTTAATTTCGAACAAAAAAGGCAAAGCGTTCGCTTCTACTCCTAGTTACAGTCAAAAATGGGTCCGTATTATGGATCAAATCGACTCATATCATGGATCAGAACACTATAACAGCAAATTATCTGCGAGGCAAACGAATGGTGTGCTAGTGAAAGCATACGTTTTGGCGTTTCTTTAGAAATCGTCTTACATATCTTAGATTCATAACTGTGGTATGGGTTTCAATGCCCCACAAATATGAATCAACGCTTCTAGGCATATGTATGACATTTTATTTCCTACGAATGGAACAAATGTGTTTAAGCATGTTATTGTTGATTGCGATGCTGTATAGATTTATGGTTCGCGTAGGTAAAATGGGTTTTGCGTAATTGCTACTCTATTTGATGAGATATTTTCCGTTTAATCCAACTTCGATCCATATCTGTGTGCTATCCATAACTGTGGGATGACTGTAGTATTGACTGGTCCGCAGGATACGATAAACTGCACTGCCGTTGTGAAGTTCCCAAAAACGCCCATTTGCCCTAAATTCCTCGCGGCGAATAGCCCAGTAAAGGAACAACTGCGTTTGATGAACTACCGCAATGTTATCTTCCATAAGAATGAAGAGAGCAAAACCACGGTTTCCTCCGAGGAACATCGCGTGTCCTTTTGAGCAAATCCGTTCATATATCACAAACATTGTTTGTACACAAATGTCAAAAAAGCTGCGGAGCGTTCTGGATTTGCTCAAGTGGTGCAGATTATTGATGCGCGCATTAGTTCTCTATCTTGCTTTCCCGCTATGACGTCACTTTTAACTCTGCATAAGAACAGCGGGAGAATAGAAGAGAAGACTAATAGTACGCATCAATGAGTAAAGGCTCTCCCTAATCAACGCGATTTTTTCCGCGATGGCGACGAAAAATCGCCGCGACTTCGTTGTTGTGTCATAAAACTCGCTGTCGCCGTAAAAAATCGCGTTGATTTGGGTCATCCAAAGCCACACCTTAAATCTTCAAGAGCACAAATCTAAAGAACCAGACGTCCATTCAAGCTGAAAACTCTATCTATTGGTTACTCGATGGCCAATCGATCAAGTGTTCAGCTTGAACCGCTGTCGAGTTCGTTAGATTTGTGCTCTTGAAATTCTGAGGTATGCCTTCGATTTACATTCACCTTAAATCTAGGTTTATTCACGCTGTACCACACCACCAACTCCTCTCTCATCTTATAACGTGACATAATTTCCTCACGACCCCCAATTAAAAAAATGCGAACATTGATAATATATCATTACAAGTATTGGAAGCCAATTGCCGCAAGGCAAAGGTCTTAACCCTTTCAATACCGACATCAAGTTTCCAAATTCTCTAGTTTCGCCATCTTTCGATCGATTTTGATGATTTGTTTTAGTAAAAATCACAGATCAGTTATAAATTTGATTCATGCGTTGCATGCACCATTAAAATTGGTTCCGGATTTGGATTCAATTTTGGTGGGGTACCTAGGATATTTCACAATGGAAAAGCGCGACATTTTTTTTCGATTTTCGCACATCTAAATCTCGAGAAAAAAAAAATAAGCCAAACATTAAATTTAGCTCATTGAAAGACGGATTGTCTGATCGAATATGGGTGAACTTGTCAATCTTATTTGCGGTCCCTCTATGCTATGTAGTCCAGGTTCAAAACTTTTTTTTTTTGAAATTTACAAATATTTTTTAAAATACTCTCGAGCTCAAAATTTAGTGAAAATGTAGTCAGTTTTAAACAAAGAATCTGAAAATGAGATAATATCAACAATCCTTAATTCTTCCAGAAATCGTCCAGAAATGCCTTCACAGATTTTGGAATAGGATCATTTCTCCAGTATTTGCTCTACAAAATAATAGAAATACCTTCAGTATTTTCTACAAGGTTTACTCTAAAAGTTTGCATTCATCAAGATTTGATCAAGATCAAGAACATTTTCCAGAAAATGTATTAGGACCTTCTAAATTAACCCCATCGGGCAATCCTGGTTAAGTTGCTGCCGCAATATCTCTTGGAGTTTATTACTTTTGCAGTTCTTTTAAATTTATCTTGATTGATTTCTTAGATATGTGTTGATGGATTCTTTAAAATTTAATTTAATTTAACACTCCAGCAAATACTAAAGCAAATAGTCCAGTGAATCTTCTATTCTACTTTTTTTTCTTCTTTCTGGCTTTATGTTCCAACTGGGACAGAGTCTGCTTCTCAGTTTAGTGTTTTCATGATCACTTATCGACTTGTGTCCCCAATCACATTCATTCAAGCCACAAAGCATAAAGAACAGCAAAAAAAAAAAGAATATCATTATTCCATGTTTTATGGTATATATTAGCATAACATCACATCCACGTGATTAAAAAAAATTGTAAGGCATTTCTAAAAATCAAATAATTTTGGGCTCTTCTCAATATTTTTGAGATTGTTTTAAATGTTTATAACTGCTTTTCGACCCACTTCTTAGTTGTAACATTTAAATTAAAACCACTCATTGCCTTGTGTGAATGTCAGATAGGTATGTTGAAATGAAACCTTATAAAGTTATTAAGAAGATTTCAAACAAACAAAAAAGAGTCTTACCAAAACATGTAAGGATTCCGCTGAGCAACACTAAGGTTTCCATATGGTAGAGGATTTAAAAAGACGTTTTTTATGCCTATTGTCAAATTTCCAGCTTTTGACAAGAAAAAAAAAACTTAAACGTGTATTCCGCGAAACAAATTCAAAAATTTCGTTTCGTTTCGAAAAATTCCGTCAGATATTTGATTTCGTATCGAGTTACACGAAACATTTTTAAATTTCGTTTCGTTTCGTCATTATCAGCGCAAGATATTCCGCGTATCGTTTTGTTTCGTATCGACATGGAAAAAATCCATATCGCATACCCTTAAGATAGAGCAAGGCTCCAACTAGGCTGCGATAGCGTGTTGTATTCGAGAACTGCTTGCTGTCACAATTATCGGTAACATACCTCGAGTTCATTGGGGTCTTGACCGGTGCTGAATTCCGCATTCGGAAATTGTCTACCAACTGTTCGATGTTCGAAGTGAGCTGCAACGAATAGTAACCTTCATCTCGTTCTATTTCAAAACCCAGAAAAAATCTGACTGGTCCAAGATCGGTTATGTCGAACTTGTCACGGAGCGCACAGTATACACGATTGATTTCGTCTTCGTTCATACATCCGATGATAAGGTCATCTACATACACCAGAAGATAAACGGTGATGGATCCGCTCCGTCTTATATATAGACATGGATCTGATTCGCACTGCTGGAACTGAAGGTCACGAAGCACGCCTTCATCCACGGTCCCGTTCAAATAAGCAGTTTTGATGTCATATTGCTTCAGGATTAATTTTTGCTTTCCGGCAACAGCTAGTAGCGCACGCAAAGTTGTTTGCCGTGTCACCGGTGCAAATACATCGGTGAAATCAACACCGAAACGCTGTGTGTAGCCTTGGGCTACAATTCGAGCCTTATGCTTGATCACTTTTCCTGTTTCGTCTCGTTTCAGTTTAAAAACCCATTTGGCTCCAATCACTTTCTTCCCAATCGGAAAACTCGTGAGTCCCCATGTCTCGTTAAGTTCATGAGCCTTTAGTTCATCTCTCATCGCACTATTCCACTCGGGTAAGGCCAAGGCCTGCCGGAAATCTTCCGGCTCTTCATTGTGTTTCACAAGTCCATCCACATAGTTCTCAAAATGTTTCGGTAGAACTCCAGTCTGATTGCAATGCAATTTCCTTCACCATTCACACCAAACATTTACATTCCGCCATTCGATTTACATTCCGCCTGAACCTGTTTCGCTTGCTGCTCGCTGGATTTAGACGCAGACTGATCGGTGTTTTCATTTTTCTTCGCAGCCAGAAACTTTCGGCAGTTCTTTCGCATATGGCCTGGCTTGTTACAGAAGAAGCACTTTCGTTTATCGTATTTCGGCTTAACTTCTGTTTTCAAAGCTCGTTCGTTGTTTCCGCTGGCTCCCGACTGGCTCGCCCGCTTCTGACATTCATTCAGCATTCGAGCCACAACCTAATCCATAGTCAAATCCTCTTGCGGGCGGTTTTCCAAAGAAGTGACAAGTGACGAAACTGTCGAAAGAGGGGGGCAAACTCCGCAACATCATAATGATTCGCAGCAACTCGCTCAATTCCACCTCGGCATTATCCAGTCGTTCGTAGAGGCATTCAATTTCTTCAATGTGCCGCTCCACATCTCCACCCTCGCTTAGATGCAATGCACATAGCTGCTGCAACAGCCTGGTTGGCCTGGTTGCCGATGGTCGCCTTCTCATGGTAAGTTTTGAGGTTATGCCACATTTCCCTCGCCGTAGTCGCCTTTTTAACAAAACGGAGCTGGCTGTCCTCCACGAATAAAGCGATGGTGGTGCGGGCCTTCCTATCATCCTTCTGCCACTGGCGGAACGCATCGTCAACTTCATCCGGCTTCAGATCCGTGATGACGTGCCAAACTTCCTCTCGTTCCAGCATGGTCATCATCCGATATTTCCACGACACATAATTACTGCCGTTCAATTTGGCAAACGTAACTTTTACGTGGTCGGCCATCTTTCCACTTCTCACGTAGCACAGCCACTGAAACACTCGGAGAAAAAACGCGATTCCTCCGGAAAAACAACTTTTCTCTATATGTCCACTTTAACCGAAACCCTGGGTCCATAACCTGTGGGCAGAGCACCTTGCAGCGTACCACGGATTATACGAAGAAGGACAAATCAACTGGAAAAGCAAGAGAAACTCGAGACGCGTGCTTTCAGAGAAAAGGAATAACTTTTATTGAAACAATGCTTTTGCTTACAGTTCAATTAGCACGAACGATCAAGAAAATATAAAGAAAGGTTTACTCTGTTATTTTACTCCTACATATTGCACACTTCCGAATGGAAACTGTTTCGTTAGTGAGATATTACTGATGCTGACATTTTATGGCCACTACTTGATAATCTACACGAAATTTCTCACTATTGCCATAGAATATTTATTTACATTCAATATTATATTTCCAAAGATTCTTGTTTGGCTTACAATCGTATTGAATGAGCGTAATGCATTGATGAATAAGTTGAAGGTTGAAAATAAATGCTTACAATAAATAATATATCATAAAACTGATATGTTTATGATCAATTTTTCTCTTATTTCAACAGGATCTAGTGTAATTAATCAGGAGTTATATCGAGTGTATAGAGAACATTACAATATTATGCTAAAAAAAATATTTCTAACTTAGGTGGGCTGGATGCTGCTCTACACAAAAACCCCAAGTAACCATAAGGCCTAAATCAGCATCATAGATGAATACAGGCATTATAATAGTACTATAGGGGCCCAGATAGCCGTAGCGGTAAACGCGCAGCTATTCAGCAAGACCAAGCTGAGGGTCGTGGATTCGAATCCCACCGGTCGAGGATCTTTTCGGGTTGGAAATTTTCTCGACTTCCCAGAGCATAAAGTATCTTCGTACCTGCCACACGATATACACATGCAAAAATGGTCATTGGCATAGAAAGCTCTCAGTTAATAACTGTGGAAGTGCTCATACGAACACTAATCTGAGAAGCAGGCTTTGTCCCAGTGGGGACGTAACGCCAGAAAGAAGAAAGAAGAAGAATAGTACTACAAAAGCTGACACATCGAATAACAGCTCTTCCATCGCATACATTGAAATCCTATTACTGCATCATTAGAGGCTACCCAAACTCAACACGATTTGATACAACGACGGCGACAAACAATCGCCACGATTTTGCTGACGTTTCGCTGCAAGCACAGTTTTATGACCGTATCTAAGCTACAGCGACGCGATTTCGCAGCGATTTTCGTCGCTTCAATCTACATAGTTCTATATAAGAGTGCTTGCAGCGACACAACAACGACACCGTGGCGATTTTTTATCACTGTTGGGGAGCCTTTATACTTTCTAAGTCTGGAGTGTCCAGGCAATAAATAAACACTATATTGATTCTCCATTCGCATATAGGGCATGTTTTAATCTGAGGGGTGCGGCCTCGAACATTTAGATCATTCAATTTGAACACAATTTTTTCTATCAGTGCTAAACGTTGTTTGTTAGGTTATCTTGAAGGAAACCATTTTCAAGATGTACACTTAAAATACTTCACATAAAGCTTCTGCAATTTGATACAGGTTATAAGTCCGATAAATCAGCTAGTTTCTGACCGTATGTTAGTTAAAAATATATTTTACAAAAGTTCTGAAAACTTGCGCACCAATAAGACCAAGTACAGTTTTTTCACCAATTGATAGTTTTTGTGTCACATAAAATGCATACCAGTTTTTAGCGTGACGAAGTAATGGTCACACATTCCTAGGCATACTCGGATCATTTTGATGAAAATTTCAGCTTGACAGCAGCCTGGCTGCTTGTTGATATCCAGTTCGCACCCCCTAGGTTTTAATGCTATATATATTTTGACAGATATACCATGTGCTCGGTGTTTGCATGTGGAGGTAACAGGGAGCAAAACATAAATCTCCTCACTACCACAATCGCAGATTTTATGACATGAACTGTGATGGCCTCTTTTCTCCACGAAGTTGAATATCTTCTGTGGCCGAAGGAGCAAAGGAGCATGACTTCAACAATCCAACATTACGGGTGTCGCAGGTCTGTAACTAATGGGGCAGTCCCCTATCCGGCATCAATGAGATCCTCTTCTTCACTGCTTCTGAGTCTTGAATTTTCCGCGACCAAAAAAACTCCTGAACATCAGTTTTGCGAAACTTAAACCCACTTTATTTAGTGGTTGCTTGCAGACAGGTACATTTATTTACTTCTACTCCCTTACTTGGGTTTATTCTACGAGTGGCGTGAGGTGACAATTGTCGGTCTTATATAGCGAGGGGACAATACTCGACTCGAGTGAATTGACTCTTCATTTGATTTGCACGGCGAATCACTTCACTCGAGTCGAGAATGGTCACCTCACGCCACTCGTAGAAAAAACCCAACTTCCTATCAAAACTTCATCCGCGGATTTTCTTCAGGTTTTGCTGTGGGGATTTCCTCCAGAAATTCTCCCAGGATTTTTTCATGAAATTCCATCGATGATTTGCTCCAGGCTTCCGAGGATTTCCTTCAGGTTTTGCTCTGGGGATTTCCTCCAGAAGTTTATCCGGAGATTTTCCCCAGGAATTCTTCTTACGGTTTTCACATGGATTTCATCCGGGGCCGAGGATTTTCTTCAGAGATTTCTCCCATAAATTCCTCCGGAGATTTTTTCAAAGTATTCCTCCGGGATTGTTTTGATGTTTCACCAGGAATTCCTTCGGATTTCCTTCATAGTTCCTCCTGTTTTTTCAGATTTTCTCCAGGAATTCTCCAGAACTTCTCGATGAATTCCTCGGAAATGCTCTGGAGTTCCACTTCTTCTGGAATAACTTCGAGAAATTCCCCACGTTCCGTCTTGGAATTCCTCTAGAGTTCCTCAGTGAACTTCTCTAAAATTTCTGTGGGAATTTCTTTAGACTTCCTCCGGGAATTCTTCTTCGTGTAATTCCTCTGGAGTTGCTCCAGGATTTTTTTCAAGTCCTTCCATAAATTCTTCCGGATTTCCTCCGGAAATTCGTCAGGCAACTACTCCGGAGCTCTTGTAGAAATGCCTCTAGAGTTCCTCCAGAAACACATCCAGAGTTTCTTCTTAACGTCTCCGAAGCTCCTCCAGGATTTCCTTTCTAGTTTCTCTAGAATTTTGTCCAGAGACCATCAGAAATTTGTTCAGAATTCCTCCGGGAATTCCTTCGGAGTTTTACCGGTAATTTATTGTGAGTTGCTCCGGAAGTTCCTCCAGAGTTCTTTCAGCAATCATCTACTTTTATCCAGTATCCAAAGTTCCTCCGGGAATACCTTTGGATTTTATTCATAGTACTTTTTGTAACTGTTCCGTAGATTTTTCAGGAGTTCCTGCAAGGATTTCTCCCGACGTTCCCCATGAACTCCTCCACAGTTACTGCAGCAATTCTTCCGGAGTTCCTCCAGAAATTTCTCCGGAGTTTATCCAGCAATTCATCAAGAGTTACTCCAGGAATTCTTTAAAAGTTCCTCAAGGAATTCCTTCAGAGTTCCTCCAGAAGTTCCTTCAGAATTCTTTCAGGCATTCCTTCAGAGTTGCTTCGTGAATTCCTTCAGAGCAGCTTCGTTACTTCGGGCATTCCGCCAAGAATTTCCTTCGGGATTTGCTTCCGATTTTCTACAAGAATTCTTTCGGAATTTCTCCAGGAATTCTTTCGTAGTTTTGCCAGGAATTTCTTCGGAGTTTCTCAAGAAATTCCTCCAGGAATTCTTTCAATTTTTTTGTCGGGATTTCCTTTGCAGCTTGACCGGGAATTCCTTTGGATTTCGTTTCTGGATCCTCCAGAAACGCTTTGGAGATCCTCCATAAATTTCTCCAGAGTTCCAGCGGGATTCCCCCCATAGTTCCTCCAGGAATTTCTTCAGAGTTTCTCTGAAATGTATTTCGCAGTTCCTCCAAATCTTTTGGAGTTTCTCCAGGAACTTCATCAGAATTTCTCATGAAATTCTTTCGGAGTTTCTCCAGTAATTCCTTCAAATTTCCTCCGATTTCTTAGGAACTACAAAAGGAAATCCTTCGGATTCCCATCATAGTTCCTCCAGGAATTTTATCGGAGTTTCTCCAAGAATTCTTCAGAGCTCATCTGGAGTTGCAAGAGGAATTTTTCTGGAGTAACTCTGAGAATTGTCCTAGATTTTTTACGGAAAATCCTCCAGAGTTTCTCCGGGAGTTTCTCAAGAGTTTCTCCTAGAATTCCTCCAGAGCTCGTTTAAAGTTCCTCCTAGAATCCCTTCGCACGGTGCTTCTTTTAACGTTATTATCAAATAAAAATAGCCATCAAAACTTTCAATGCAAGATAGCTTATGTACTTATTTTACACCTCAAAAGTTCGTCGAAATTTTGAGTTACGCCGTTTTGAAGGCATAACCGTGAAAATCATTGATTTTTCATGTATTTCAATACCGAAAGCTGTTTTGGAGTATTTCCAAATGCATACAATCATCCAATATTATGAAGAATTATCATAATTAACTGTTTTCATTCAGGCTGAAGGGCTATGAGGCATAACGGATTTCATTTAGTAATCTCTAGTTTGTGGAATAATGTGTAGAACAAGTTTATAAACCATCTGGCCTTTAAACTTTTGATGGCTATTTTTATTTGATTATAACGCTAGATGAAGCACCGTGCTCCGGAGTACCTCCAGGAATTCCTCTCTTCCAGAAATTCCTCCGGAGTTCCTCCAGAAATTCTTCTGAATTTCATCCTGCAACTCCTCGGAAGTTCCTCCGGAGTTCCACCGAGAATTGCTTAAAAACATTTCCGGAGTTCTTTCAGCAACTGCTCTGGTTGTGGATCCAGCTCTTTTGGAGTTCCTCCGGAAAGTTCTTCAGGGTTCCTCCGTAGTTTTTCCAGGAATTTTACCGGAGTTCCTAAAGCAATTAACTTGGAGTTCCTACAGGAACACCTCCGAAATTCGTTTAGGAATCGCTCCCGAGTTCCTCCATTGATTCCATCGGAGTTACCCTAGGATTTTTTCAGATATCCTCTAGGAATTCCTTCAGAGTTCCTCCGGTAATTCTTTCGGAGCTCAACCGGTAGTTCTCTCATATTTTCTTCATGGTTCCTCCAGCAGCTCCTCGCAAACTACTCCGGAGTTTCTCCAGATACTCTTCCGGGGTTCCTCCAGGAGTTCCTTTGTAGTTTCGCTGAGAATTCCTTTAGAATGCCTTAGATTTTCTTCATGGTTCTTCCAGCAGTTCCCCGTGAAGTCCTCCAGTAATTCCTTCAAAGTTCCTCTAGGAATTTCATCGTACTTCCTTCGGAAAATACTCCAGAGGTCCTCCAGGAACTCCTCCATGTGCTCTAAGGAAATTCTTCCAGAGTTGATCTGGGAATCTCTAGAGTTTCTCCAGGAATTCCTCTGACTTCTTTCCAGAAATTCCTCCAACAATTGCTCCATTCGTGAGCAGAAAATGTTTAAGAAATCCATCGGGAAACCGGTGAGCACAAAACGAGTGAAAACAAAACTGTAACTTTCTTATAAAAACTTCATAGCACTATAAAACGGCCTATTGAGATTCAAAGTTTTCCGGGTCAACTAGTTGATAATAAAACCGATAGATCTAAATCAAATTTATAGCTTTTCATAGAATGTATTTAAGAAGTTTCCAAGACAACTTTAAAATTCGTTATAAATCGTTGAAATCTGATTTGTTTTATTTCAAATCTAAAAAAATATGACAAAACGATTATTTTTCAGAGGGAAACCTCCAACAATAATGGAGTGAAGTGTAATCATTTTGTCAATTCGTGGTGAGGATGAACCTAAAAAGTTAAATTCGACAGTTAAGCTTCAAAGTTATTTTAATGTTCATTTTAAGGTTTCAGCAGATTTTCAACATTATTGTTCGATGAAGTATTTTTTGTATGTGAGTTATTTTTAGCGAAACCAATCAATCATAATGCGCTTCTCTAAAAACATGCTTAAAATGATCGAATACTGTGGAAATCATAATAAAATCGATAGTAATTCTGATATTGTTGCCCTTTAAAGGTGATCATTGAAGATATTCATTTAATTCAATTTGGCAACAAATGGTTTCATAAAAAGTAAATTGTTTTCTTAGTAAAAGCCGTTATAAGTGTAATTGATCTTGATATCACCATTTTATAATCGTTTTAAATCAATCAATGTTTCCGCTTTTCTTTAAAATACGGCTTTCTAATCGATCGTGAGATTTCCGAACTTATTATTGCTGTAAAATTGATTTGTTCTAGCCAACAAGATTTATTGTAATTATCAAGAAGACCGATGGCATTATTTATGACCGTCATAAAACGAAAATAAATCCAAGTAGCTCTGAAAATGTTACTTGAAAAATACGCACCTCTTTCCCATTAGTATTATTTACATTCAATCGGACATCCTCCGGATATCACAAGTTTACACACAACGGCGTAAAATTCAAAAGAGACAATTGACTACAAACCACGCAAACGTTCTGGGAATCGGTTCGCGCTCCGTGTACGTGGGATAGCTTCTGGGACCTGCTGCCTTGTCCCATGTGTGAGTTCTTTACTGTTCCATATTCCTCCTCGACCAGCACAGTCAACGATGAATGGGCGTGCTTCACGTTCCCGCGAATGGTTATGACTTGCACCGTGATCCCGATCGGGAGAGCAAAACAGAATTATAACAACTGGTGTTATTTATTTAATAAAAATATTAGAATAGTTAAAAAAATCAGACTTTCGAAAAACCTAATCAAGACGGGACTTGAACTCGGGTCTTCGACTTGTTCGACAGTGCCTCTACCAATGAGGCTATCAACGTCAATGGATATGTCTACCAGATGCCGGTTCCAAGTTGGGTTAAATTACTTCCGATGTTGGAACAATGGCAGGTCGACATCGAGTTAATGTCGGATAAGTGTTAGGTTAGTGATTAAAATATAGTTGGGTTGATGTCGAATCAATATCGGGCTAAATCCATCCTATGTCGATTGTAGCTGAAAATCACAGAAGCACTAGTCTTTGCTTTATTGAAAATGTTATTATGTTCTTCTTCTTCTTGCTGGCGTTACGTCCCCACTGGGACAGAGCCTGCTTCTCAGCTTAGTGTTCTTATGAGCGCTTCCACGGTTATTAACTGAGAGCTTACTATGCCAATGACCATTTTTGCATTCGTATATCGTGTGGCAGGTACGAAGATACTCTATGCCCTGGGAAGTCGAGAAAATTTCCAACCCGAAAAGATCCTCGACCGGTGGGATTCGAACCCACGACCCTCAGCTTGGTCTTGCTGAATAGCTGCGCGTTTACCGCTACGGCTATCTGGGCCCCATGTTATTATGTTATTATGATGAAAAGTTTGCACAACACGTTTCATAAGCATATCTGAATGAAACAAACTTTGATATTAAAATCAACATTTGATATAATTGTGTTTTAATATGGTTATGCCTTCCTGATCGGGATAGGCCAATGGTGCTGTTGATGATGATGATAATGATAATGCTTCCTGTTGGCAGTGTGACTATCGTATCGTCACATCATCGGTAAGTGGTGTCAGTTGCAGCCGCTTTCCATGAGAAACTGGTGACAATTCCGAGGGGTCGATTGACGGGCTGATAATGGTACTGATAAGTGTATCATTTTCAACCGAAGTGAACGTGATTTTAAATTCCAAGTGGTCGCGTACCGTGGGCGTTGAGTTCTCGTTCGGTGGACAACCCGGTGCGTGCCGATGAATAATAATTATGAATAATGTGATTCGAAAATTATTCCACAAATTTTAGCATTGGAAGCCAAGCCTCTGGCGTGTAGGTACAACAACAATCCAGGAATGAATAATAATCGCCGGATCAGTGTCACTGTTTGGCAAGTGTTCTAGCCTCTCATCCCATGTTCCAGGATCTGGAGCAATGCGGATTGGGTATAGGGTTACCATCTGAGGTAAGTTTAAGAACTAGGACATAAGTTAAGAGCATTTTTTTTTTCAAGCACTTCATACAATGTAGAGAACACTTTTCCCTAAACAATGTTTAAATAAATGAAGATTTATAATTACACAGTTCGATCTGAATGTACAGAGACACGTCAGTCCGGGCTTAAAAGTAGATACTTGAAATACGAGAAACGCCGATTTCACAATGTGTGTGTTTGCTTCATGGCATTTTTAAGATAATTTCCATCATTTAGCATTAAAAAATCAAATATAATTAATAACCTGACACAGTATTTTTATCTTCCAAGCAGAATTCTTGCTCGATCTATTTCGTCGCAAGCACTAATTCCCATCGTATCAAACTTAAAATTTACTACTACTGTTAATATTCTACAATAAAGATTTATTTTCCAAGTGTCATTTTGAGAAAGCTGTTATGGTTCATCAACTTGTACACAAAAAATGCAATTAAACTACTCTACTTTGACTAATAATTTCAGTTCAATTATCCATTTTGTACTTTTTCACCGTAATCGCATGGACGAAGACGTACCGAGCGAAATCTGATTAATCTGACGCTTAAACTCAGTACATATCCGGCTAAATCACCCCGTATGGTAACCCTAATCGGGGGAATGGCTTTTGTGTTCTTTTCCGGAAAATAAAGTGTCATCGTGGGCTGATGGGCGGCTGCAAAAGGGACCTGTCGCTTCTGTTTAGAAGCTAATTGATGCCTCTGTAAATAGGCTTGTTGGAACAAATTTTGGCACTTTGTCAAATGAGCCGTTCGGCTAATGAATTTTATCGTTCCAGGTTTATGGCGGATCTATGGGTATCCTCTCGCTGCTAGACCAAGTGGGGGAGTTGGGAGGAAACGGATGTTTATGCAAAATGGAAATTTTATGCACGGCACGAGGATGTTTGAGCAGCAACGCGTCGGAGCGCTCAGTTTGTTTACGAGTTATTATTTATCACTTGCTACTAACTGGGTTATATTGCCGGTTTCCATCGTGGGCTGGGTACAATGGTTTCATCTGTCGTAATATTGAAAACTAATGACACACTTGTTGATTCTGTTAACTTTCTTTGTAATTACAGAGACAACACTTTGTGTAGACAATTTGAGACTGTCCATTGGACAGCTTTTCCGGGCCAGTTTTTATGAGTTCAAATCCATTGCCGTCGTGCTGCTTCTTTGTACTTTAAGTGTTGTCTTCAACATCTCCAATTAAACTTCCTTATTAGTAAAGAAAAAGTTTGACAGTTTTTAGTAAATTTTACCATTCTTGACACAAGGGCACTTGGAGTTTGTTTCAGAAGGAACTGGCTTATATCATAATCAGAAGTTCATATGCAAGGGTCTTAAATCCCTGCCCTATTTTTAGTACCAAATCTCTCGAAACATTACTAAAGGACCTATGTACAAATGAGAGATTCTCTTCTCTCTCGCTCTCTTTCGTTTATAACAGTGGAATACTAAAGCTTTTGGGAAGTTTTTCACTACAGATCGAAAGGCAATTTCTTTGACTAGCGTTTCATACAAAAAACGCAACAGAAGAGGTTAATGTGACTCAGTTATTAATCAAAGAGAAAGTAAACAAAGAGAGCGTCTCATTTGTACATAGGTCCTTAAGTAATGTTTCGCGAGAAATGCTTTAGTTTAGGCCAGAAATACAGTTTTACTCAATTTTTAAATGTTTTTCGTCCAATAAGCATTTTTACGGTATTTGACATTTTGTCACACCCTCTGTTTAAAACTCAAATTTTGGGTGTATTTTGCTTTCAGTGTCCCTTCCAAAATGTCAGCTAGAAAAAATTTCAGTGCTATAAGCCATTTTCCAAGACGTTCGGATGTCGTTTTATAGCGGGCCGCTCATTATTATTGTTTAAAAAAATAGTATAATATGTAAATGGCGCTGGTAACATTTTTGTTGGTTATGACGTTTTCGTTTCTTTCTGGTTGTTTTTCTACCCAATTACATGTTTGATGTTACCAATAGATAAAATGAATTCTACCCTGCCTGTTGATTTTAATTTTACTGGGGAAGTATGGAAAGCTCGCCATTATTGAATGAGCTCCTCCCAAATGTCGCACTAGAAGAAACGTAAATAAACGTAAATAGAATTTAAAACTGTACCAACGATTTTCAACCGACTACAAAAATCTGTTGAGTTTACTATAATTTGGTACAAATCACTGAGAGTAAATGTGCCAATGTCCATAGTAGTATCCACTACAAAGCATTGATTTCAATCCATGACACCCACCGTGTGGTCAAAAGTATAATGCCAAACTGGTAAAATCTAGAATTTTTCTAGTCATAAATGATGCAACTGTGGTTAAATAAACCGAAGATATTCTCTTGTGTAGTGATGTTGACTATGTTTTGGTACAGTTAACAGAATAATGTAGTCGGTTGAATGTCGTTGGAGCAGTTCCTAATTCTACCATGGATTCAGTAGTTTGTTACAATAAAATTCATTTCAGTGTGGTAAATTAAAAAAAAAAAGTATGATTCGAACCACATTTTCCCAATTTTCCAAAGAAATCTCAAACGAATTCCACCAGAAAATCATCAAAAGATGGTGTTTTCCCGGTGTCCGGCCATTTCACCGAATGCCGTTCGGCCGTAAACTATTTGACCAAATGGAATCTTATGGCCGAATACCGTTTGGCCGAATCATGAACAAAAAAAAATCAAATTGCAACACAGCTGATGTGTAGGATTCAAAAGTGTGGTCCAATAACTGATAAGCTAGTTGATTTGTTGATTTTTATGATGTGACGTAATGTTTGTCACTCTATAAGAGCTCTAAGAGGATGCTTAAATCGACCCGTTAATTCAGGACGAAGTTGTGAACTCCTCACATCGCGTCAAAACTCTGAGTTAATGGTTGATTCGCCTCTGGATCAACGGTGTAATAAGGTTTCAAGTGTTTTAATGATTTCATTAGAATATTTTCTTTCTTTTGTACATAGGCTATTCTTTCGAGTTATAAAGGTTTCATTACTATTGACAACAGTTCAGTTTATAGTTTAGTTAGGAATTTTACCTTCTTTAAATCATCGGCAGTTCTTTGTAGTTGTACTGATTTAGTTGATATATGCAATACACTTGCTCCAATTTTCATAAGAGATATTTCTTTCTTTTGATGATAGGCTGTTCTTTCAAGAGTGAAGTATTTCTCATAGCTTATAATAAGGGTTTAAGGGGTAATATGAAGGAGCAAAACGACTTTTGCGGGGATTCTATAAATATTTTAGAAAAATTTAGACATTTTTCTCGAAGTTGGATATGTAGAATCGTATTTTGTGGGTCACTCTTATCAGCCCTTGAAGAATCTTTTCCAAATTCTTCATAAATACTCTTGAAAGGCATCGTGGGATTGTTTTGCCTCATGGGTGCATATTGCCCCAGATTCCCTTACATCTTATTCAAAACATATTTTTTTTCCTCAAGGCTTAACTTGGGTTGAAATGTCATTCTCCTCCAAAGTTAAGATTGCAACATGTGCACTGAACTCTGCACCGTTGCTTGCGACTCGGGGAACACTTAAGTCAAAGAAGCCAAGACTTGTGGTTGCTAGAGCTATGATATATATTACTTAGTACAATTCGAGGGATCAAAGCATCCCGATCCAGCTGAAGGACGAATAAGTCTTAAACCGTTTTAGTTACTGTCAAAAGCTAACTACAAACTCGATGCGAATACATGTGCAGGTGGCTATCACCGCTAGCAGAGAAGTGAACAACTGCCTACATTTAGGATGTTCTTCTTTCAGCACGAACTGTATCTTGCTAATTATTTGTATATCTATGATGGTGTAACCTTCATTAAAAATAAGCTGAATAAGTTCTTTGAAATTTATTATGAATCTATGCTAACTGTAGTTCACTTTTGTTTTCAATTTCGGCCAAACTTTATTCGGCCTAAATTTCCTTAGCCGAGTGGTTAGAGTCCGCGGCTACAAAGCAAAGCCATGCTGAAGGCAGTGTTGTAAGCAATCACGGTAATCGAAACGTTTTCGCTGACATTCGGCAACGCTTCCCTTATCACAACACGAGCGATCAAACGAATGGCGGAGAGAAAAATGTCAATTGAATGTCTCTGACCACGATAGTTTCGCTTGGAAACGTTACGGTTTTGATTGTTTCTCTCATTTCCACAGTTATAAATAAAAGTGAGAACGTTATGCCAAGAAGTAGAAGAAGAATACGTAATGGGGTTCCAAAAATTCCTCTAGGGATTCTTTCAAGATTTTCTGCAGAAATTTCTCCAGAGATCTCCCCATGATTTCCACCATAGATAAAAAAAATTCCATTAATTCCTCCAAACCTCCTTTCCTGAAGAAATTTGTGAAGAAAACTTTGGATAAATTGCGGGAGTCATCACTGAAGGAAACTTAAGAAAACATATGGAGAATTTTTGTAGGATTTCATGGAGCAATCCCTACCCTAGAGAATCCCAAGAAGAATCACTGGTTGAATAATTGGGTATATTCCTGGAGAAATTCTTATAGGATTACATGGAGCAATTCCTGAAGAAAAGACTAGAACAATTTTAGAGGAACCCCTGTAGATATTATTCTGGTGTAATCTCTAGAGAAATTCCTGAAGGATTGCTGAAGAAATCTGCAGAGGAATTTCTCTAGTAGTCTACGAAAAAAGTAAATTGCTGAAGGAATTTCTGAGGAGTTACCTGGATTAATTGCTGAAGGGATACTTGTAGAGCTTTGTTCAGGAGAAATATCTGAAATAATCCTTGGAGGAATCTCTGAAGCAATACATAAAAAGATTTTCCTGAAGGACTCTTTGTAGAGATTTGTCTGAAGGAATCCATGTAGAATTTTTCTTCTGTAATCCCCGGAGTAATTCCATTTGAGAACAAACATTGTTTTTCACAGTTTTAGGACCGGTTAAGATATAGCTCTAAGAAATTTCCAGGGATTACTTCTGGAAAACCTCCAGAGATTCCTTCAGGAATTCCTCAAGGATTTATCTAGTAATGTCTCCAAAGATTTCTCCAGAAATTCTTCAAGTTATTTTTTCATTGATTTCTCCACCAATTCATACACATCTACTACACTAGTGATTTCTCCAGTGATTCATCCCAGAATTACTCCAACATTATTTTCTATGGGTGTCCGGCCATTTGGCCGAACGCCGTTTGGCCGAATGCCGTTTGGCCGAACGCCATTTGGCCGAATGCCATTTGGCCGAAAGGGTCATTTGGCCGAATGCCGTTTGGCCGAATCATGAACAAAAAAATGCTACAACGCTGATGTATAGGATTCATAAGTGTGACCCAATAACTGATAAGCTAATTAATATGTCGATTTTTATGATGTGCAGGACTCATGTTTGCCACTATATGAGCTCCAAGGGAATGATAGCATTGAACCTGAAGGTGATGATTGAATCGCCACTGGATTACCAAAGGTGTAAGGTTTCAAGTGTTTTTAATAATTTCATCAGAAATTTTTCCTTTTTTTAAACAAAGGCTATTCTTTCGAGTTATACTGGTTCCATTGCTATCGGTAATAGTTTAGCTTATATTTTAATTGGGATTTTTTCCTTCTTTTTAGTTCTTTGTAGTTGTACTGAAGAAATGATTATATGCATTACACTTGCTTAAATTTTCATAAGAGATTTTTCCTTCTTTTGATCATAGGCTTTTCTTTCAAGAGAGAAATATTTTTCATAGTTATTGGAATTAAAGCTTATAATAAGTTTTATTCAAAACATATTTTTTTTTAGCTCAAGAGTTAACTTAGGTGAGATGTTATTCTCCTCCAAGATTAAGATTACAACATGAGAACTGAACACTGCACCGTTGCTTGAGTATAGCAATTAACGACTCAACGAACACTTACGTCAATGAAGCACACTGTTTCTTCGTTTTGAAAAGAAGAAGCCAAGACTTGTTGATGCCAGAATTATGACATATATTACTTAGTACGGTTCGAGAGATCGAAGCAAGCCGATCCAGCAGAAGAACGAATAAGTTTTAAACCGTTTTAATTACTGTCAAAAGCTAACAACAGCCGCGATGCCAAAACATCTGCTGGTGGCTATTACCGCTGGCATGAACAACTGCTTCCATTTAGGATCTTTTAGCACTGACTGTTTCTTCAACTAACACTAAAAAGCTTATGTATATCAATGATGATTTATTTTTTTTATGAATAAGCTGAATAAGTTCATTGGAATTCATCATAAATCCATGCTAACTGTAGTTCACCTTTATTTTCAATTTCGGCCAAACAGCATTCGGCCAAATGGCGTTCGGCCAAATGACCCTTTCGGCCAAATGGCGTTCGGCCAAACGGCGTTCGGCCAAACGGCATTCGGCCAAATGGCATTCGGCCAAATGACCCGGAACCTTTCTATGGATTTCTCTAGGAAGAACTTTTGACCGCAACCATTTATGTTGGATTATTTCACATGTGTCTCAATTTTAATCTTCGAAGGATTTCTCCACGGATTCCTTCAGCAATTTATCTAGAAATTCTTCCAGAGACTTCTCCAGTGATTCCTGTGGTATGTGGCATTTGTAGAAAATGACGTTAACGAGGTAACTTTTGCTTTTGACGAATTTCATATCAGGCTTTCTCAAACGTTACTCTAGAAGTCAGTTCTTAACCTTTACGTTACCGACCTCCGACATGACATTTTCAAATGACTGCCATTTCGTCAATTTCCAATCGATTTTTTTTAAATCACCTTCAGTTGACTTTGAAAAGGTACTTTTAATTTGTCATAAATGGAAAATGCTAAATTTAGAACCATACCGAAGATATTCCGGGTTGTACTAGGGTCACAAGGGTGCCAAATTTTTGAAATGTGATTAATGTTCATTCATTTCTGTTTCAGCATCGAAGTGTTTATGTAAAACGTAAGATAAATAATCAATTGTCATAATTTAAACATAATTTGAATTAGTAGACCGTTCCGCCAGGGCACCTTTGAGGACATTTCCGTTTCATGTCCAAAACATACCGTGTAACGTCTGAATCTTCATGAATTCGGAAGAACATGTCAGTAGAAGAAGAAAAAACTTGGTACGAACAGATGTGGCCATTCTAGAACAGGAACAGGTTCCTCGTGGGCCTCTTTGGGGACATTCTCGTTTTATGTCCAAAACATACCGTGCGACATCTCAATCGTCATGAATTCAAAAGAACATGCCGATAGAGGAAGAATGAGTTAAATATCAACAGATTTTAATAGATTTGGCCACTTCAGAGCACCTGACAACGGTTTCGCCAGGGCTTCTTTGGGGACATTTCCGTTTCTTTATCCAAAACATGCCGTGCAACGCCCCAATTTTTGTGAATTCGAAACAAGAAACAGCTTTATTTCAACTGATGTGGTCACTCAAGTGCTCCAAGAACAGGTTCCGTCAAGGCTTCGCGAGGGATATTTCTGTTTTATGTACAAAACAGGCCGTGTGACGTCTCAATCTTCATGAATTCGAAAGGTTATGTCTGAAGAATGAACTAGATGTCAACTAATAAGGTCACTTCTCAGCACTTGGTACTGGTCCCGCTAACCCTTCTTAGTTGTCATTTCAGCTTTATGGCGTAACATCGCGATCTTCGTGAATTCGACAGAATATGTCCTTAAATAAGGAATAGGCTCTGTGTAAATATATATTGCCACTCTTGAGCACATCGCATATTTCCCAGGAGGGCCAATTTTGCGACATTATATTTCAATAAATGAAGAATGAACTCACTACCAACAGATCTGGCCACTCGAGAGCACAAGGAGCAGGTTTTGCCAAAAACTATTTTGAAACTTTTCCGTTATATGCACAACACATGATGTGCCACGGGTTAAGGCTAAGTAGCCCGTCATTCGTTTTGGCAACAATGATGACTTTTCAGCTTGCATTTCAAAGTGATAAAACTCAGTCTTGATAGTTTATATTGACCTGAAAAAGTATCACTGTACGCGCTAACATGCATAAAGTATGCTGATACTTTTTCAGCTGTGTCAGTGCAAAACCAACTGATTTTCTTTGATTCTAAATCGTGAAATGAATTAGCAACAATCATCAACGACGCGTACACATTTCAATGACTGCCTACTTCGCCTTAAGCATAATGCATTCTGGAAAGTATTAAAATAAATCTTTGTTAAAATGCATACAAACAGATGTGGCTTCTCTTCGCTGATGCAGTCTTAGATAGGATCTCTGAAAACTGATGGTTCCCCCGATTTTTGGAAAATTTGCCGTGCAGATCTTCATGAATACACCAAAAACCTTGCCAGAAAGACACTGCAAATAACTGAAAAGAACTCTAATAAGGGGTTTGTTTAGAACATCATCAGAAATCCAACAAGATCTTAAAAAGGTTTTGGCTAGAATGTTACCAACAATCTATTCGAAGAGTTTACTAATATCATCAATACAATTCTCTATTAATCACTCAGGGGTTTTCAAGAAATTTGTCAAAAATTTAAAAGTAGTCCACTATTGAACTCCCTTAGTAAGGTATTCCTTTGATGTAGGTTCGTATTTGCCATATTAACTGCCAATAATTATTGCAACAGTATAATTTGTCATGGATATCATCAGTAATTAAAAAATAATCTAGACAGGAATTCATTAAACATTTAATCTGAAATCCATTCGCCAGAGAAATATCATCAGACAAACTATAGCGGGATTTTCCGAAATTGCATGTTGAACTAGAAAGTGCTGTTGTGTTATTTTCAAATAATTGCACAAAACAAGCGACATGTTGTTTTGATGACTGTTGATGCAAGAATGTACTGTAGTTATTGCATTTAGCTTACTCAAAAAGAGTTTTTGTTGAGGTTTAAGTCCACTTATGCTTAATTTTGTGTTTCTCTGGTGTGTTAGTTACGTAATTTTCAATAAACTATAACAGGTTTCTCTACGGTTTGTTCCATTTGTCAACAATTGATTTGGTGGTTGATTTTTTTTTATCTTCCCGGCAATTCACCTAATGTTGAACAGCTAAAAACGTCGCCTATTGTTGAACAATCCGTGTATTACTTATGGCGTGTTCAAAAATTAGCGAGCATTTTGACCGTTCAACAATTAGAGATTTACCCTAACCATTTTAATTTGCCCGCTGTACCTTACACTTTTCCTGGTCTAACATGCCCAACGTCACAGCTAAAAATATGTTGTAAATTTAAGTTTATTTTCATGCACATATTTGGAGCATCAAAGTAAACCTAAATTTCAACGACCAATCCATTATTTTTCAATCGAATTCACATCAAATTTACACGATCATGTAATATTCAATCATTTTTAGTTGAAAATTGAATGTATATTCATTTAATTTTACATGATGCTGTAACAACACATGAATTTGATTTATTTTTTCAGTAGACTTCAGTTTACATCACATTGAAAATTAAATATTTTTTTCTGTGGTGGCTGTTATGCCAATAATTTAAAATCATGAATTTTCCATATGATATAACAATGTAAATAAGTTGCAAAATCAGAGTAGATTTTAGAAGACTTCTTGGTAAAATTTTAGAGTGATTGTTATCACCTATTCTTATACCGGTATTTACTTTATGCATCAGGATTGATTATCGTCTCAAATTAACTTCAATAAATGACCATTAACTTCGACTGCACATATGTGAAATATTGATGAATGAAATCTAAGATAGTATTGTTTTTTGCTATAAGCATTCAACGTAACCTTCAAAAACAGGTTCGGTTATTATGAAACTACTCTATTTCTCTTACGCAAGCTCTCTACTTCCAAGATATTGGAAAGGTGAATGCTTGGAGAACGTGGTGCTTGGGTCAGTTGAAAATCGCAGCGAGTCAGTCTTACAAAGATAGCGAACAAGGATGGTCGGTCCTTAAAATGGAGCAATTTCCCGAAAATTTGGCCGACGATAATTATGCCTTTCGGCTTACGGACGCGCAATTACGATAGGTATTTGCTCGCCTTACTAGTGATTTTTAGTACTCTAATTATTCTTTTGCCTAGATAAAGTGAAGTGTTAAAGCTCAATCAGTGGTTTCAGGATTTTGTTTTTATTATCATTGAAAATATGCCACATACCACAATTCCTACAGCAAAATTTCTACATGGGTACTTCCAGGGACTTTTCTAGTTTCCAATTGAAAAAAAAAAATCTAGAAATCTCTGTTTGGATTCCTCCAGAAAATCTACACGAATTCCTTTATTTAAATTTATTCATGAAATATTTTAGAGATTTCTCAAGAAATTCCTCCGGATTGTTCAGGGATTTCATAAAAATCTCTGAAGGGATTTCTCAAGGGATTTTTCTCGGGATTCTTCCATCAAACTCTCCACAGTGATTTTTCCAGGAAATTCTCCAAGGAATACCTCAGAAATTATTCCAGGGTTTCCACTAGAGATGCCTCCAGGAATTACTGCAGAAATTGACTCAGGCAAAGCTTCTGTGTCCCTTTAGCAATTTATCCAGATAACCCTCCAGAAATTCTCTCAGCAATTTACCCAGGTGATCATTCAAATACTCCTTCAGAATTTTTCCTGAGTCTCCTCCAGAAAAATCTCTTACGGGATTCATTTTGAGATTGCTCCATCAATTGTTTCAGAAATTTTTCCATGGATTACCTCAGAACAATCTCTACACAAGTTCCTCTCAAAATCGTTCCAGGGATTTCTGCAGGAATTCATTCTGAGTTTTAAGCGGGTATTCCTTCAGAAACTCCTGCAAGAATTCCCCCAGGGATTTTGCCAATGATTCAATCAGGTATTTCTTTATGAATTACTCAATGGATTGCTCCATGTTTGAATTTTACTGGGATTTCTACATAATTTTTCTAGAGGTTCATCCAGAAATTTCTTCAAACATTTCTTCAGGAGAGGAGTTTTTGGAAATTATTTTTGGTGGAATGCTTGGAAGAATTCATGGGGTAATTTCTGATGAAATTCATGGTGGGATTTATGTGGTAAACTCTGAATGAATTTCTTGAGAAATTCTTGAAGGAATCCTTGGATGATTTTTCGGAGGCGCAGAATAAACCTTTGGAATAATTTCTGGGGGAGTTCTTATGGAAATATCCTAGGAATAATTCATAAAATTATTTCTGAAGGATCTTCTGGAAGAATATCTGGAGTGATCTTTAGAGAAATTCATGAAGAAATCTACACAATAATTCCTGGAGCTAATCGAGAGGGCTACCTGGGAAAATCCCTATAAGTAAACTTGGAGGAAAAGGGAAAATTTCTGGAGAAATCAACTGAGAAATATGTGGAGTAATCCTTGAAGAGGTTGTCGTAGCGTTACCCCTGGAGAAAGCCCTGAAGACTTCTTGGAAACAATTTTGGGGGAGTCTCAGAAACAAGTTCTGGAGGAATATCAGGCGTTTGAAAAATCCCTGGAGGAATCTTTGGATGAAACACTGTAAAAAAATACTGGATGAATCTACTGAGGATTCACTACTGGAATTCCTATAGCTACTCCTTGCGAATTCTCAAGAGGCATCGCTGTATAGATTTCCCTAGAGGAATCACAGGAATAATCCTTAGAGAATTCTTGAAGGAACTGCTGGCATAAGTCCTGGAGTAATTGCTGAAGGTATTCTTGGTGCCTTACCGGAACCACTCAATTTCTTGGGGTTTGTGCTAACGTAAGAACCTCGACACCACTTATAAGACGCGACGTGAGACAGGACACAACACTTATTGTTCTTACAACGATTAAAAGGAGTTAAAATTACCTTTTTAGTCGACCGGTTTCGGGCTCGATGTTGCCCATCTACGGGACGATGTCCGACTGATTACATAATTTACTAGTGTTAGTAAATTATGTAATCAGTCGGACATCGTCCCGTAGATGGGCAACATCGAGCCCGAAACCGGTCGACTAAAAAGGTAATTTTAACTCCTTTTAATCGTTGTAAGAACAATACGTGTTGTGTCCTGTCTCACGTCGCGTCTTATAAGTGCTTACCGGAACCGTTCTTAAAAAAATCTGGGGGCGATAAAAAGTTCCTGTAGTAACCTCTGGTGAATTCCACAGTGAAATGCCTGGAGAAATCGCTGTAGAGACTACTGTAGAGATTATCTTCCAGGAATTTCTAATAAAATCCCTGAATGAAAAAAGTTCCATAAAAAACCTCCAAATCTTTGTAGAAATCTTGTACTAACCTTTTGAAAATCTGTCATATCTCTCCATACTCATACACCTAAAACCTAAAAACTTTAACACTAGCTAACTGCTAAGAAAGAGCACCATCTTAAAGTCCCGCTTTATCAACTGCATTTTCTCTCTACCCCATTTGCGAGCTTTGATTGTTTCGGATTCCCCATTCCCAATCACCCCCATACAAGAAGCACGCCACCAGCATATGCATGCATAACAGTCTAACCAAGTGCTCCTTCCCCACATCCCTCTTTTGAAACAAGTGCAATTTCGGCGGTGACGATATTCCACTTTTGCGCCCTTTGAATTGGTCGTTTGAGCAAAGCGCAGCAACAAATAAAGAAAACTGAATGCATTCCGAAAAGCGAAACACCAACAACCGACAAAATTCCTCCACTTATCTGTCTGAAGGGGGTGAACTAGGGAGCACAGTACACTTGAAGCTCTTTTTACGTAATGGATCAGGAGTATGTAAACAGAATTTTAGGTAAATAAAATTTGTGTTACGTAAATAGAATTTTTGATGTCAAAATTCAGTATGTACCGTTTTGATTCATATTACGGACACTTAAGGCCTCAGTGAAGTATAACCCAGCTTGGACCATACAAAATAAATCATTCTGTATGATTTTTTAGCGTTATCGTGCGTCGGAAGCCCTTAACTTTCGGATGGTGGGTAAAGAATACGCGTCCGCAACTTGAATAATTTTAAATAAATCAAAACGTGTGGCCTTTTCATGATTCTTATTCCGGACGCTCCCTCACTTTTGCCTCATATTCCGGACGCTTTGATTCGAATTACGGACAGCTCATGATAATCATTAATGGAACAGTCAAATTATCAATTGAAATCGTTCAACCACTTAAGAGACGTCTAAGGTAGTTGGGCATTATAAATTTGCAATGATAGTTATTGAAAAAACCTAATAAAATGAGCCTCGAAAATGAGAACTTTTGGACGGCGAAAATTGAAACATTTCGTGTGAAATGTTTCCCATACAAAGTAGAGTGTCCGGAATTTGAAGCTGTCCGTAATATGAATCAAAACGGTAATTGCTGTTTGCGTTTGACGTGCAAACCTTGACTGACTGGGCTTTAAATGCGGTAACACAAAGCAATCAAGGGATACTTAGCAACCATGATCCATGTCACCGCCAACCTAGCAATGAAAATCGAACTTTTCGCCTTCCTTGTGAAAAATCTTACCGCATTTGGTGTTCCCGCATTTGATACCGTTTTGATTCATATTACGGACAGCTTCAAATTCCGGACACTCTACTTTGTATGGGAAACATTTCACGCGAAATGTTTCAATTTTTGCTGTTCAAAAGTTCTCAATTTCAAGGCTCGTTTTAGTAAACTTTTTCCGTAAATATCTTTGAAAATGTATAATGCCCAACTACCTTAGATGTCTCTTTGGTGGTTTAACGATTTCGATTGATGATTTGACTGTTCCATTAATGATTATCATGAGCTGTCCGGAATTCGATTCAAAGTACCCGGAATATGAGACAAAAGTGAGGAAGCGTCCGGAATAAGCATCATGAAAAGGCCACACATTTTGATTTATTTAAAATTATTGAAGTTGCGGAAGCGTATTCTTCACCCACCGTTCGAAAGTAAAGGGCTTCCGACGCTCGATAGCGCTAAGGAATCATACAGAATGATTTATTTTGTATGCTCTATGCTGGGTTATACTTCCCTGAGTCCTTAAGTGTCCGTAATATGAATCAAAACGGTATTTGCGTTACAAACGCACACAGCAATATACAATTTTGTGCAATAACATCAAATGAAATAAAAACAAACAATACTTTTTTGGGTAAATTAGCATAAAACTAATCATATAATTATTTTCTTTGGTACTCAGGCTTATGAAAATATGCTTTGGTGACCTCTGTAAATCTGAATACTAATTCAAGAAGTTCCTGAATGCAATAAGACATACTTTAGATCATCACGGATTACAAGTTTCAATATTCTGAGTATACAAAATATTCATAAATATATGTCAAACAAAATATGCATTGCCACAACGGCTTAAAAGTTCAATTTACGAAATATTGCCTTAATGATATTTACGTAACCAGAATGGTCCGTAACTAGAATTTACGTAAATGGAGTTTTTGCTGTACAAAAACAGCACACAACTTGGTCCCATCCGAGGACCCAAGACAACGATGCTGAAGGGGGGCGTGGCGGAAAAAAACAAGAATAATTTTAAAAGCTTGGGAATAAAAGATTTAGCAAGAAATTTGTGATTCCAAGTGAGCTGTGCTGCCGATGTTGAACTCGGGCGGGCAAAGCTGCTGTATCTCTCTGCAGCAGTGCAAAGATGAGATTTTTGTGTGCAACTGCTTTATTTGTCTTTCTATCTTGCAACATTAGCAAAAACGGATTCGGTTCGGTGCTGGAGTACGGGTACTTAGCTCTATAGCAGACCAAGTGCCCTGAACAGAGGAGACGAAAACCGTTTGGAACGGCCAGTCGTTTGCAAACATTTCTCCACTGCAGTTGTGTACAGAAAAAGGAGTATAATTTGAGCATCCAGAGAGAAAATTGCGCATCTCTCAGCATTTTCTGCGACAAATGAGGGGTGATTGATGTTTGCATGCTAAGTGAAGAAAAAAGAGGGCTTCGGGAGTCTCAGCGCAGCATCATCGCTTGAATAACGAAATGAGTTAGTGGAGTCCTAGATAGAAATTTTGGACTCATGTTGTTATCTAGAATTGCGGACTGCACGTGTGTTCGTGAATATTAACCTCACCAAAGGTAATGTGCAACATAATCGTTGCGATGGTGTCGTTAGATTTTAAAGCCATCATTTGAATACTTCCTGAACTGATCTCGTGCAGTTGCACTGGTTTATACGGCCTGGTCCACCGTTCCCTGCATTGACCTAACTTTTCAATACAGCCTAGGGTTGTCAGAGCTCATAAATTATGTTTCTTATATGTACATGGAAACTCGGATCTACTCAAACCTGAGCTGTTTTAACGCAAAACTGTAGTTGAGCTCAAATCAATCAAATTCCCTGTCCCCATTAAGTGGTTTGCCTTAAGAGAGAATTTAGTTAAATTTGGATTGATTCTACGCAAAATTGAGATCATTCAACTCAACCATACCGATCAACATCTAAAACCAGGAGTTCATTTAAATTGCCGACCATGTTTTCCGTAAAAATAATGTTGCTGTCTTTATAGTTCCTACATTCTGCTTAACTCCTACCAACCTAATAACCTCGCTGGCATCGACTGAATGAATAAATAAATTGCAAATAAAACAGGCGAAAAGCGGAACGAAAAACTGATAACGGCCTTCATAAAACACTATGCCAGCTGCTGGCGGCACGGCCTCGAAAATGGGCCCTTTTCATATATGATAAAACAAGAGAAAGAAAGAGGGAGAGGGGTTGCATTCCATTTTTCTGTATCATCCCTCTTCAACTTCCGCCCTATCATCTCTCTATGGGCTGGGTCCAGGCCAATTTGGGGTAGCTTCACCATGGTGCTGCCCAGATCGTTATAAGCAGAAACAAATCTTCATCGAATCTGTGTTCACTTATCGTTTTCTCATTTTGATGTCCAAAGTTTTGAAATTGGTCGGCGTCTTTTGATAGATTCTGAAAAAATACACATACGAGTTATATATTTGCTCATTGCTGTACATTGATTATTTTGTGTTAAGTGATGGTTCCGGAATAAGATTCAAATGTTTTGGGGTACTAGAACAAGAACGAGAGTAATTTTATTTTTACTAAACATAATTTTATGAGTGCGCACCGTTTATAGTACTACCTTATGTAATAGGACAGTACTTTCCAGTGCTATTTTTCCTACTATTGATTCCTTTTCAATCCTTATTTGGACCCGTGCCTTCGTTTTTTTGTTGGACTCGTTAGCGAAAGCTAACGGTGGTAATCCTTCTTGGGCACCGACTTGAAAAAAACCTAATAGAAGGTTACTTCTTCTTTCGTTTATTCACTAAACACGATTGCAACTACAAATAAAAGGAAGGGAGAATCTCTGAATTCACAACTTCCTTCCACAAAAAATGGGGTTTAAAATTGTCACTAAACGTGGCAAGAATGGAAGAAAGGACGTTTCTCCGGAATGCGCGCTTTCTTCCAACGGTGATATGGATAATAGTCATAATTGCATCGAAATGAGCAATCAGTTCGATGTTCTAGACAAATTTTCCGAACGCCAAATCGAATTACCGTTTTGACTCATACTCCGAACACTTAAGACCAACAGTGACTTCGAATGAATCTGATTGGCATAAATTGGTCGATATTTGTGGCAATTTTAATTTCTTCGCAAAGGCTTACTGTTGGCTGTTGATTGTACCGATAATAATGTTGATTAAGTTAGTTTTACTATTGTTTTTACGTAAAAGTATGGAACAGCATTTTGATTCAAATGCCGAACACTGTGTTAATTCTGTCTCATATTCCAAACACCTTGATTCAAATTCCGAACAGCATGAATAAATCGTATTCAAATGAATAATTTCGCAAATAGATTTATCTGAGCTGGTTCTACTGGTCTCAAACTAGAGAATCATCACTACGCCCGCGGAATAAATTATATTGGAGAAGTTAAAATTGAATTGCAATTGACTACCATTTCCTTGTTATTTGGTGACACATTTCAGCGAAACATTTCAACCAAATCGCCATACAAAATCCGAGTGTTCGGAATATGAGTCTGTTCGGAATTTGAGACAAAACGGTAGTCTCTAGTCCTTCCTTTTTGATTCAACTGAGGAAGCAAAGAGTGCCGCCTATCTTGGTGAGATGTTCCGAATTTGGGGGATATAGGCAGGAGATCTTGAACTCCATTAGGGGAATCAAGATTGCGGGAAATTTCAAACAGATCTGTTATGGAGGTACGACCTGGTGGAGCTTCCGGACAGCAAGCCTATGCCGAAGATGAGGCTTGAATACCTCGAGAAGCGGTTGTTGAAAGATACGGTCTTGTATGAGAAAGTGCGATCAAAAATTGCTGATTATCTCTCCAAAGGCTACGCCCACAAAGCGACAATGCAGAAGTTAATAAAGACTGACCCAGCCAAATGTGGTATCTACCACTGGGGGTCGTAACCAACCTGAAAAAATCGGAGAAAGTCAGGGTGGTTTGGGATGCAGCCGGCACTGTTACGCTCAAATCCGGCACTGTTTCGCTCAAATCCGTTCCACTAAAAAAGACCCGATTTGCTGCAATCACTACCGATAGTACTTTGTCGTTTTCTTCAGAGTGAGGTGGTCATCAACGCTGGCACCCACCAAGTTCTTATTAGACCAGAAGATCGGCTAGCTCAGTGATTTTTGTGGCGGAATAATCCAACGCTACCGGTTTAGGTGTTCGTGATGGACGTCGCCATATTTGGATCCCCAGACAACCAAAATGTACTTATAACGTATAATCACCTGGAGGCTTTGTATGTGCAAAAATTTCACTTATAAGATGTCGCGAAAAGGCCTTCTACGTACAAAAGTGGAGGCGATATCCGTGCATATTCACATATTATGATGAATAATAACATACATTGCGAGTGTATACATATTGTACCGAACTAAACTGTGATCTTATGCGACTTAACTTATGATAATAAATGTTGATTTGACACAGTGCGCATCGTACCTTCGTGCTGTGCGTACACGAATTCTCTCTGCTCTTGGAAGTTTTCTTAAAAACTACCTAAAGCAATAAAACAGTACTTTTCAGTGCTACACAAACAGTACTTTTCAGTGCTAAAATTAAAAACGGTACTTTTCAGTGCTACTTAAACAGTACTTTTCAGTACTATTTTTTCTACTATTGATCCCTTTACGATCCTTGTTTGGACCCGTGCCTTCGATTTTTCGTTGGACCCGTTGGCGAAAGCTAGCGGTGGTAATCCTTCTTGGACACCGTCTAGGGAAAAAACCTCTCGAAGGTCACGTCTTCTTTCGTTTATTAACTAAACATGGTATCAACAACAAACAAAAGGAAGGGTGAATCTCTGAATTCACTACTTCCTTCCAAAAAAGTGGGTTTAAAAACTGTCACTACACGTGGCAAGAATGGAAGAAAGGACGCTTCCCCGGAATGCGAAGTTTCTTCCAAGGGTGAAATGAATAATTGTATTGAAATGAGCAATCAGTTCGATGCTCTAGACAAATTTTCCGAACACCAAATCGAAGCAGCCTCTAGCCCAGGCTCTTTGATTCAAGTGAGGAAGCAAAGAGTGCCGCCTATCGTGGTCAGTTGTTCCGAATTTGGGGGATTTAGGCAGGAGATCTTGAACTCCATTAGGGGAATCAAGGTTTCCTTCCAAATCGCAAAGAAAGGAGACTGTCGCGTTTTGCCGGAAACTCTTAAAGATCGCGAACTTCTTCTCAGATATCTTGAAGAGAAGAAGCACAAATTTTTTACTTATGACGACAAAACTGAACGTTTGTTCAAAGTCGTCTTGAAAGGTCTCTCAAGTGACTATAAGTCACCTGAAGAGATCAAAAATGGAATAAATGATTTACTTGGATTTTCCCCAGTCCAAGTAATCATTATGAAAAAGAGAACCCAATCTGGCATTGTTCGGAAAGGGCTTTCTCAAGAATATTATTTAGTTCACTTTAACAAAAAAGAACTAAATAATATTAAAGCTTTAGAAAAAGCTAAACTTATGTTCGATGTCCGTGTGACGTGGGAACATTTCCAGAAACCTGGAGAAAATTACCAGAACCCCAATCAGTGCCGTCGGTGCCAAAAGTGGGGTCATGGTACAAAAAATTGTCGCATGGATGCTTAATGCATGATTTGCGGAGGTTCTTCTCACGCTAAGGACGACTGTCCTGTGAAAGAAGTTACCAGAAAGTTTGAATGCGTCAATTGCAAGGGCCCTCACAAAGCTAACTTTTGGGAATGCATTTCACGCAAAAGAGTCGTTGAGGCTCGTGCCAAGCAGATGAAGGATAATATCCGTTACGATAACGGTCGTTTCCGGAATTTGCCTGGTAGAGTATCGAACAATGCTCATTTTTCAGTTAACGATCGCTTGATTAGGAATCATACCCACCAGGAAGATCATAATCATGCTCATTCACAAACAAATTTTAATCCGTCGGGTAGCCGTTCGAATCTTTCAATTTCGAATGTATCTACCCACGGTAAATCCTTTGCCGATATCGTAGCAGGTAATTTGAACTCTTCCCCTGTTCGTTCCATGAGTACCCATTCTACTTGTTTCAAATCAAATGGAAAAAACCCTACCGCCACAGGTAACTCCTACCCCGCTTCTTCGTCTACCGAAAATTCCAATGGGAAATCATCAGATGATATGTCTGCCTCTGATTTTAATTTTCTAACTGAACAATTGAATCTAATGATTGATGCAATGTTCAAAGCCACCACTATGACTGAAGCAGTCCAAGTAGGTGTAAAATTTACAAATAAAATTGTTATTGGATTACGTTTTTCTAATGGATCCAAATAATAATTTAAATATTTTGAATTGGAATGCTCGTTCTCTGAATGGTAAAGAGGACGAGCTGTTTAATTTTCTTACAGCTAATAACGTGCATATAGCAGTTATTACCGAAACTTATTTAAAACCTGGATCCAAATTTAAAAAAAGATCCTAACTTTTTTGTTTATCGTAATGATCGACTTGATGGGCCATGTGGGGGAGTTGCAATCATCATTCATAGGCGTATAAAACATCAACTGTTTTCGTCATTTGAAACTAAAGTTTTTGAAACTTTAGGTGTTTCTGTTGAAACACAGTTTGGTAAATATACTTTCATAGCTGCCTATTTGCCTTTTCAATGCTCTGGACAGCAAGTTAATTGACTTCAAACTGACTTGCGAAAATTAACTCGCAATAAGTCAAAATTTTTTGTCATTGGTGACTTTAATGCCAAACATCGGTCATGGAATAATTCTCAAAGTAATTCCAACGGCAGAATTTTATTTGATGAGTGCTCTTCAGGATATTTCTCAATTCAATACCCTGATAGCCCTACATGTTTTCCTCTTCTAGAAATCCATCTACGATTGACTTGGTCTTAACCGACTCTAGTCATCTTTGTAGCCAATTAGTTACTCATGCTGATTTTGATTCTGATCATGTCCCTGTTACATTTCAAATTTCCCAAGAAGCGATTCTCAATCCTATCAGCTCCACTTTCAATTATTTACGAGCCGACTGGAATATATACGAAACGTATGTTGACTCTAATCTTGATGTTAACATTTCTTTAGAAACTAAAATTGATATTGACAATGCTCTTGAAACTTTAACAATTTCCATTGTTGAAGCCAGGAACATTGCAATTCCAAAATGTGAAGTAAAATTTGAATCCGTGATTATAGACGATGATCTTAAACTCTTGATCCGTCTTAAAAACGTGAGGAGAAGGCAATTTCAACGCACTCGTGATCCTGCTATGAAAATTATATGGCAGGATTTGCAGAAAAAAAATCAAGAAACGTTTTGCAGATTTAAGAAACAAAAATTTTGAAAATAAAATTTCTCAATTGGACCCCGGCTCTAAGCCCTTTTGGAAATTATCTAAAATCTTGAAAAAACCTCAGAAGCCTATACCGGCATTGAAAGAGGAAAACAAATTATTACTAACTAATTGCGAAAAAGCTCAAAAACTAGCTATGCAGTTTGAAAGTGCGCACAATTTTAATTTAGGACTTACTAGTCCAATTGAAAATGAAGTTACTCAGGAGTTCGAAAATATTCTCAATCAAGAGAACGTTTTCGAAAATGCCTGGGAGACTGATTTGGAAGAAGTGAGAACTATTATTAAAAAAATCAAAAATATGAAAGCTCCTGGCGATGATGGAATTTTCTACATCCTCATCAAGAAACTTCCAGAAAGTAGCTTATCATTTTTAGTTGATATATTTAACAAATGTTTTCAATTAACATATTTTCCTGACAAATGGAAAAATGCTAAGGTTGTTCCAATTTTAAAACCAGACAAAAATCCTGCAGAAGCTTCTAGCTATCGTCCAATCAGTTTGCTTTCCTCCATCAGTAAACTTTTTGAAAAGGTTATTTTGAACAGAATGATGGCCCACATCAACGAGGATTCAATTTTTGCCAATGAACAGTTCGGATTCCGCCATGGACATTCGACCACTCATCAACTTTTACGTGTAACAAATTTGATCCGTTCCAACAAATCTGAAGGATACTCTACTGGTCTTGCTCTTCTAGACATAGAAAAAGCATTCGACAGTGTTTGGCATGAAGGTTTGATTGTAAAATTGAAAAATTTTAATTTTCCAACATACATTGTTAGAATAATTCAAAGTTATCTGTCAAATCGTACACTTCAGGTTAATTATCAGAACTCCAGATCTGAAAGACTTCCTGTAAGAGCTGGTGTTCCCCAAGGCAGCATTTTGGGACCAATATTATACAATATTTTCACATCTGACTTACCTGAGTTACCTCAGGGATGTCAAAAATCTTTGTTTGCGGATGACACAGGCCTCTCCGCCAAAGGACGAAGCCTGCGTGTCATCTGTAGTCGATTGCAAAAAAGTTTGGATATTTTTTCTTCATACTTGCAAAAATGGAAGATTTCTCCTAATGCTTCCAAAACTCAACTAATAATATTCCCACATAAACCAAAAGCTCTTTATTTGAAACCTTCAAGTAGACATGTTGTCACGATGAGAGGGGTTCCAATAAATTGGTCAGATGAAGTTAAGTATCTAGGACTCATGCTAGATAAAAATTTAACTTTCAAAAATCACATTGAGGGCATTCAAGCCAAATGTAACAAATATGTAAAATGTCTCTATCCCCTTATTAATAGAAAATCAAAACTTTGTCTTAAGAACAAGCTTTTGATATTCAAACAAATTTTCAGGCCAGCCATGTTGTATGCTGTACCAATATGGACTAGCTGTTGTAATACCAGGAAGAAAGCTCTGCAGAGAATTCAAAATAAAATTTTGAAAATGATTCTGAGGCTTCCTCCCTGGTATAGTACCAATGAGTTACATAGGATATCCAATGTTGAAACATTGGAACAAATGTCAAATAAAATAATCAATAATTTCAGGCAAAAATCGTTACAATCTTCTATTGCCACGATTAATGCGTTATATGTTTAGGTTAAGTTAGGTTAAGTATATTAAAAACTTTTTTTTTCTCTTATAAGCAGGTGAAATCAACTCACCTGTAAAAAATCTGAACTGCTACGGCAAATGAAATGTAATATGTTGTTAACAAAATGTTAATAAAATCTTAGATTTGTTTTACCAAATTAGGATGATAGTGTTGTCTAATAACACAGAACACCTAGATATAAGAAATAATGAATGTTATGTAAAAAAAAAAAAAAAAATGTTGATTTGACAGCTGCTACGAATTGATTCGACTTACTTTGTACGAGTGTACGGGACGAAGCAAAATGTACAAATGAACTCAGAAAAAAAGTGTTTTATGCGAGGAAACTCATCAATCTGAAGAGTTTATCCACGGTGTTTGCGGGTTTGATGTAATTAGTATGAATAAACGAGTTATAACGTGAACTTTCATGCGATTTCTGGTTGTCTGGGTCTACATGTCCACCAGTTTTGCACAGTTTGCGAAAAATCGAAACGCGCAGGAATTTTCCAGGGAGTTTCTGAAGGCGTCGGTAGTTCTAGAAAACCACTAGGTCGACGACTAGCTGGAAGAAGCTACACGAACGCGCTGGGTCTGAACTGCGGCACTGGTTGTCCAACAGCGCTGATGTTTTGGAACCGATCGGCGAAGAACCCTCCGCAACAGTGAAAAACTTCGACAGCGGTGCTGAACGTATGCTAGGGATGATATGGTTGAGATCTGAAAAGATTGCCCGACGGAAATTTGTACCCTACCATAAGAGAGCTCCCAATCGTTTGAGCATCTTTGATCCGCTTGGGTTGGTGGCAAACTTCGTAGTTCAAGCCAAAATCCTTGTGCAAGAGGTGTGGAGATCTGGTGTCGGCTGGGATGATCGAATACCTGAGGATTGAGCTTGAGTGGCTACGCTGCGACGGCCTACTTCAGAGTGGTCCAGTGTGACACGATTTGCTGCAGTCTCGTTTCAACAAAAACTAAGGTAGCGTCTCTCCGTACCCAGGTTGAAGTTTAAAGCCGCAGTTCCTGGATGAAAACGGTTGTTTCAAGCACACCCTTCCCATCGGTAGAACATTTCTATGGAGCGTTTCGAACACCGTGTTGGCCTAGATCAGAGCTGATCAGCAAAGATTTCACCAAATTGTGGCTTTAAGGATCGGAAAAATCCGCCATTACGGACTGGAGGATTGTTCCATCAAAATGGAACGTATCAGACAAGGCCACTAAATTGGACAGTAGTCCTCAGAGTTCACGGGCCGGAACTTCTCTACCGACACTAATCTTAATGGCCTTCGCAGGAAGAAGAATGCAGCAGAAATGCGGAACACGGTTGCAGTTTATTGGGTGGTATGAATAAAAAGCGTTGAACTTTACTTTACATGTAGCATCTACTCAAAAACAAAATCCACAAAGTAGTTTACTACACTTTTGGTATGAATAAAAAGCCTTTCGAACATGCATTAGAGTAAAGTGGGGCAAAAATTCGAGTGGGGTAAGAGTTTCTTTTTAAGATTTCTAGTTCAATTCAAAACAAATCTTATAAATATCATGGTGGTTCGAATGCTATTCAAGTAAGAGACTTTCAATCCAAATATCATAAAAATCGATTGAGATTTGGAAAAGTTATGGCTATTTGTTGTTTTTCGACGTGAATATTGTAATTTTTGGTCGAACTTTCGTAGCATGGAACCAATTGAAGGTAAAATCTTTTTCAATATTTTATGTAAGGGCGTTTTTAGGCCTATCATAAGGTTGCTATGAGGTGTATTAGTTTTTGCATAAATGCTTGTAAACAATTTTTGGCCCATAGTGGGGCAAAAGTTCGAATCAGCGGGGCAAAAGTTCGACCCATGTCATCACGGAAAAATTTGCAAATTGCCTTAAATCCACATATTATCTTCAAATTTAGTTAAATTTGTCTGATCGTGTAAAAACTATCACCAAAATTTTACATTTCCACTAAGTTATGCGAAAAACTGCTATTTTTGAGTATATTACAATTAACCCGGATTTGGACAATTTTTTGATGAAAATTTAGTGTGTATTTTTCGTCAAGCTTAAGTTTACGGCTGGTGTAAAGTATGCCTGCCATAAAAAGATCGATATTTTGTGTTTTAGCCAGCGAGCTTTTGCCCCACACTAGATTCGAACTCTTGCCCCACCGGTGGGACAAAAGTTCGAATAAGACAATCAATTTTGAAACTGTTATAACTAAAAATGTGTAAATATTTTGACACAAGTTTGTTGAGCAAAAATATAGCCAATATGTTGAAGGTTCACTGTGTGGTATTTGTTTTGTTTTAAATGCTATTGTTTTCCTGGAAACTTTGATTATACCACTAAGGTCGAACTTTTGCCCCACCTCACTCTACATACTGCTTTCGAACACGAGCTTTTACTACATACGTGTAGCAGTGACTGATGCTGCACATTAAGAAAAATCCATTTAGAGTGCAGAGTGATTTAGCACGTAAAGAAAAATCTATTCTGAGCGACGCCTAAAATTAATACAATCATGCATATGAAGGAAATGCATGGAATCTAATCGATTACGCGACAATTTGCACAAATTCATGAAGGTGCTGTAATTTGACAAGATTTGTAGTATAATTTTGCGATTAGTCTGGTATTCTCTTTATGTGTATGATTTTATGATGATGGTACATCAAAGAATTTTCTGGTTGGGTTTCGGTCTTCGCCAACGCCAGTGTTCGACGAATTTTTAAATTTAAGCTTAAAATTTATGAAGAGATCTTGAGATTACAGCTATCAAACTAGGAACCACGTATTTCCTAGCACCAGTACTGATATTCTGGTAAAATATCGGTAGAATTTTGAGGTTCCCCGTTTGTTTTCTTAACAGCATGTTGAATTCAGGAAATTCTAAGTGTTTCTGTGACATTATAGTTATTTCAGTAAGGTTCCTGATCATATCCTATGGTATCCTTGGAATTTCTACACGGAAAAAAATCCGTTGCCGGAATCATGAACAAAAAGTCATGAAATCATAAAATTTTATGTTTCATGACATCATGACTACAAGTCATGAAACCATGGCAATTATTCAAGAATTTGTGTGCTCAGGGCGTTACATAAATCTAACTGTCACTTTTTTCATTTAAGTCAACACGTCTTTTGCGATCGGTAGTGATTTTTTTTTCAGTGAAATTATAAATAAGTTTTGTTTGCGCAAGAGGTTAATTTGAACACCATGCTCGTCGGAACTTCAGATGTGATGCATTCTCCACATCACACAAACCTTCGGCAGCCGGATGATGGAAAGTGGTAATTCCACGCCCGCAGAGTCGTTTCTTCCATCGCCAAAACAATCCACCAGCATTTTGCAGTCCAGGGACGATGTGCCAATTCAATTGATGTTTGAGGTGACATTTTGCGTGCAAACTTAACCACCGGATGTTCGCGTTCCTGTCAAAGATGTGGCACTCGTTGAGTTGACTCTTCTCACTTTTTATTCCGAAACTACCGGCACAAAATCCATCTTCATGTTATTTGTTTACCTATGACAAATATACTGGGATCATAATTGACGTTTGTATGTTTTCATGAAGTTAGTTCATGATTTCATGATCCGGTTTCATGATTTCATGACTCAAATTTCCACTTTTCATCACCAAAATTGGAATCATAAATGACAGCTATCTAATTCATGAATAGTGTTCATGTTTTCATGAATTTTATTCATGGTTCCAGCATACATAGTTTATAATTTGATTATTTGAATTTACCTTTTTGGAAACGTAACGTACAGCTGGCGTTACGGTAAAAAGATTCATGATTTCATGACTTTTGGTCATGGTGTATTATCATAACATGAAAATACACTTTCCTCCCAAAATCATGACCTTTTCTCCTTGTTTTGAGTGCCACATTTTTACCCGTGTAGAATGTAGAATGTAGAAATTTTTATGTGAATTGTTGTGACTCCGATGGTAGTCGTTATAATTCAAACCCTAGGGTTCCCTTTAAAATTATTGAAATTCTTATCGATTTCTCAAAAAATCCATTGGAATCTAGAAAATATTTACCGACATTCAAAAGGTTTATATTGAAGCTTTGCTTTGAAATTCCAACGGAACTGGAGATCAACGGAATCTTTAAGGGTTTTACAATAATTCCAAAAATTGATTTCCAGTATTCCAAATATTCACGTAATAATTCGCAGGAATCCCACCTGAATCTCGTAGATTTTTATAGAAATATCGTCTCAAAGAGATTAATAACTGGAATCCCATTCCTTCTAGAATTCGCAAGCTACTGACTTGACCTCTAAACACTACCACCGATGATGCTCGTACATTCTATTTACGGCTGCGACTCAACAATCTCATCCAGATTGTTCCTCCAGCCTCCTAACTCCTCGTACGGGTTCGGAAAAGCTCTTGCAGGTTCCACAAAGGTCGTCAGAGTCCTACCTAACAGATCACGAAGCTCGTCGAGGTTTTACCTTCCGAGGAGTACAGAGCTCCTACTCAACTTGAGCCTTGTACAAGCGGTCCAACTCCGATGGTTGTTCATGCACCAACCAGCCAACAGCTCCTCCTACGGATTCCATGTTACACGGCTTATGTGGCCGATCCTAAGGTGAACAATTCCTGCGCCCATAACCTGTTGGAAGCTACGAAGACAGCTCTAACTTCAGGGTAGCTTATTCTAACCACAAAGACAGCAAGGCTATCCGTTTCAACCGCAGACTACTGACTGATATCGCTACCATCTCAGCACCTCTCTTTTATATCTAGTATGGATATACATATTCAGCCATTCCATGAAAAAACGATCTAGTGGGTCATCGAATTCCGTGAAAATTTGCTATTTTGTTCCTTATCCGACATAAGGATACACGTGTTTTATTATTTTTTGATTAGTGTGACCATTTCCAAAATAGGTTGACCAGAAAAATCGCGAATTTGCAAATTTTTTATATATTAAAAATATATAACTTTTGAACCGCTTGACCGATTTTCAATTTTCTTGGACGAAATCAGAGCTAAATTTTTTGACTTTCAAGAAAAATCTAAAATTTCACAAAAATTGTTTTTTTTTTACATGAAAAACAAATCAAAATTTTCCGTTTTTTCGTGTTTTGAAGGCCTCGAGACCACAGAGAATATTGCTGTTCTCATTTTTTATTGAAAGTTCAGAAAATTTTACGTTTGCTCTCAAATTTTCAGCGATGTATGTTTTTTAGGTTTTGCGATGTTTTTTTTTTGAAAATAAAAAATTAGTCATTTTTTATCGGCACACCCTGTAGATCCCAGTGCATTAGACCTTTATTTTTTTTAAATCATAACTGTTAAACAGCTCAACCGATTTTCAATCTTTGTTTATGGAATGAAAGCTCAAGATTTTAACCTTTCAAAAAAAAAAAAAAAAATAGAAAACCGAAAAAAAATTACATGAAAATATATAAAAATTTCCTAAAAAACGGCTTTAGGACATTTCGTCGAATGACATTTGGTCGAATGACGTTTGGTCGAATGACATTTGGTCGAAAGTACATTTGGTCGAAAGGACATTTGGTCGAATGGCTTCAGAACATTTATTTTGGTCGAATGATGTTAAGTTGAACCCAAATTTGGTTGAAAGCCTATTTTGAAATGGTTTATTGAAAGATCATTTGGTTAAATTGATTAAAGTTTTCTAAGTTTTGGAAAGTTGATAAGATAACGTATTCTATTGAAAAATCTGAATTATTAACTGTTGCTGAATTAAAAATGGGATAGTTTATGTAGTCTGATTTTTAAATTTCATACATTTTTTTAATGTGAAGTTATGCCAAAATCCAGGATTTAAATGATTATTCAAATGAACTTTTTAGTACATTGACTGAAATATTTAGCTCTAGTGAATTTATTATTCTTTTGAAATATCATCATTCTTTGAAAAACTGCTCAACGAGCTATTTTTACTTAACGATGTGAACATAATGTTTCTTTGTTTATTATTCTTTTGAAATGTCATCGTTCTTCGTAATGAAGATCGGCTCATCTGATGGAAGTATTCGGAGAGAGTGCTTGGGATCTTGCTTTGAATTTCTGGTCTTGCAGCTCACGGACGTGGGTAAGATTTTTGAATGTGGAAATCAGAATTAATACGGCAGGAAATATTTACTTTAAGGAAAACCTTCATGGCGAAGTGAATGTTAGGTGTCGGGAACTCTACTTATGGCCAATTGGCTTATTGTGACTTCCAGCTTAATAGAATTCCTTAATCAAATATATGCTTTTGCTGATAATGTTGATGACCTCGGAAGAATAACAGAGTTTGCAGAAGAAAATTTGTATTATTAAAAATGAAAATTGTGCTAATTCTTTGTATCAAGTAAGGGAAGACGAGTTGACTGAGTAGACAAAAGTCGGATTGTTTTCATTTAGGATCAGCTTATCTCGAATCTCAGAACTTGCCTAAACAACAAAGCAGCATGAAACATGAAAAACACAATAGGTTGATCAATATGTTGGAAGAGCCCCTTCGAATTGAATATCAACATTTTGCTAATCGCATATAGATCATTGGTAAATTGGCTAATTCTTTATCATTTATTCAACCACTCTTGTATTAACGACAAAATGCTACTCTCGGCGGTAGTCAGACTAAACGTAAAACTTTGTTTCGATGCTATTTAGATTCGAGGCCTATCCTTTCCACGAATTGTTGGTTCGATTAAATATCATATTCTTTCTGTTGCAACTAAACCTTTTCGACCAAATGTCCATTCGACGAAATGTCCGTTCGACCAAATGTACTTTCGACCAAACGTCATTCGACTAAATGTCATTCGACCAAATGTCTTTCGACTAAATGTCATAGATTCAAAAATTTCCTAAAAAACTTGAAAATTTTTATTATTTTTCATGTAAAATTTTTTTTCAGAGTTCTATGTTAGTTTTGTAAAGTTGAAATCTTAAACTTTCATTCCATTAAAAAAGATTGGAAATCGGTTAAGCTGTTCAAAAGTTATGATTTTTTTAAAAATAAAAAATCTGATACGCTGAGACCTACAGTGTGTGCCGATAAAAAATGACTGATTTTTTTTTATTTTCAAAAAAAAATATATCTCAAAAACTCAAAAACATACATCACTGAAAATTTGGCAGTAAACGTAAAATTTGCTGAACTTTCAAGAAAAAATGAGAAGAGCAATAGAAAACCATTTACCAGAAAGCCGTTTGCCAGAATCAATTTGCCAGAATGGATCATTCGCCAGAAAACCATTTGCCAGAATGGACCATTCCCCAGTAAGTCATTCCCCAGAAAAACCATTTCCCAGAAAAAAATATCACTTTATTACTTTGCTTTGCATAGCAATACTTAGGTGTGTAAAATCCTTCAAATTATTACGATTTTCAGCGGATGATATATGGACGATTAAATGGAAAATAATTGTTTCGTAAGCTCTTTCAAATAAGAAGTTGATAAAATGTTTTAAATCAATGATGATATTATAAGGGCAGATAGCTGTAGGGGTAAACGCGCAGCTATTCAGCAAGACCAAGCTGACGGACGTGTGTTTGGATCCCACGGGTCGAAGATTTTTTCAGGTTGGACATTTTCTCAATTTCTCAAGGCATAGAGTAACTTCGTATCTGTAATCTATATAAATAAAAATGGAGTGCTGTTTGTATGTCACAAAATAACTTGAGAACAGGACATCCGATTTGCACAATGCTTTCACTGTTGTCTTCTTGAAGGGCTCCGACGTGTTCGTGTGACGAAAAAGTTTAGGGAAGTTATCGGAAAATTTGGAAAATCATGACATTTTTAAACTATTTGATGACTTGATGGCAAGACGAAGTTTGCCGGGACCACTAGTACGTTATACATATGCAAAAATGGTCAATCGGTTGTAAAAGCTCTCAATTAATAACTGTGGAGGTGCTCGTTAGAACACAATGCTGAGAAGTAAATAGGCTCTGTCCCAGTTGGGACTTAACGCAATATAAGAAAAATAAGGTTTTATAGATTTTCGAGGTTTTCATAGTTTCTGAGAAATAACTATTTTATTTTTCAATGTTATGATGATCATCTTCCAGACTATTTTATCAAGCTAGTCCATTAATCACGTGGCAATTTATGGAGGAGGGGAGTGGGTATGTCTGGCTAATGACCACGGTTCATACAAATTTTAAGATTTTTGTATGGACAAAAGACCACGAGAGGGTATAAAAATCCGAAAGAAATAATCAAGTTGTTAATGGACACCCCTTATAGGCAACTGTATTATCAACATTCTATAATGATTTTCCCTTCTTTGAATATTAAGCTGTTCTTTAGGGTTAATACAAGGACTCATATGCTTCAAATCTTCAATGGTTCGAGTGATTCCAAAAACATAAATCTTTATAACCGACTTGTTTTGTATAGCAAGTAACAGAATATGAGAAAAAAAATATTTGCGTGTTTTTTTGGTTTTCACCATTAATCATGGCTACGTATCAATCCTCCAAGATATTTATAAATATCTCCGGTTCAGATAGCTAAATCTAACAATCAGGGTAAATACTGAAGATTGAAAAGTTTTTCGGAAGCCCGTCGCAAATGGTGTAAAACTACTTTAAAACAAAAAGTAAGGTGGTTCAAAATAATTTGAAGAGTAGAAAAGTTTAACGTTCTTTTCAAGGACTGAATAATGTATATAAATATAAGACCGAAGGAACGTTGGACTGAGACATTAGAGTTTAATATAATTTAATCTTTTTATTATTGGCGCTGAACTGATCGTTTCTTAAAACATAATATTCCCTCCTTTCATTGAAAGGCTGTTCTATTTAGTTGTTTTGCGATATTTTCCGCAAAGATACACTATTCATATTAATGAATCCATTCAAGAAAACTAATTCATGCCAAACGTTTCATTTTTTTTTATTAATTCAGCTATATAACAAGAAAAAAAAAATTTAAGTCAGTTCCGCCACACATCTTTCAAGTTGTGAAAATTGCATAAAATTGTATGCAAAGGATTGTAACTGTTAAATAAATGTAATTTTAGGCGTCTGTTGAGGGTTGAAGTGAAGTAAGCCGAAACGCGTAACGCAAAATATGCTGTTGTTGTCTCTTGTCACCGCGAAAACCAATATATAATATCAAATAGAAGTTCACGGTGATCAATTCAACCAATATATGCAAAGGATTTTAACAAAATGAACATGGATCGATCATCCGCGTTGTTTTATACTTTTTTTTATAATATTACAATGATATAAATATTATTTGGCGCAACATTTACGATGCGAGTGATGTACTGTAGAAGTGACGCTAAATTTCAATCAATTTTGCGCTGTACCTGTGCAGTACTTGTAGGTCAATCCTCTTGATGTAAATGATCTGAAAGTTGGCTACACATTGTTTCATGTTATAAGTATACATTATATAAGTATTCAAGATACCAAAATGACAAGTATCGAAGAATTCGGTAGGCTTAAATTTTCCATAAATTTGTCGATCAATTGATATCAAGGTTGAAAATTAATTACAAAAAATGATTCTGGGGAATGGTTTTCTGGCAAATGGTCCATTTTGGGGAATGGTTTTCTGGCAAAAATCATTCTGGCAGATTGATTCACGATTTTCTGGCAAATGTCATACAATCGTTTTCTGGCAAATGTCATACAATCGTCCCGAGGCCTTCAAAACACGAAACAACGGAAAATTTTGATTTTTTTTTCATATTAAAAACAAATTTTGTGAAATTTTATATTTTTATTGAAAAGTTTAAATATTTAGCTTTCTTTCGTCTGAAAAAAAAAATGAAAATCGGTCAAGCGGTTCAAAAGTTATAATTTTTTAAAATACAAAATTTTTGCAATATCGCGATTTTTTTGGTCACCCTATTTCGGAAATGGTCACCTTAATCAAATAACCCAAAAACACGTGTATCCTTATTTCGGATGAGGAACAAAATAGCAAACTTTCACGGCATTCAGTGACCCACTAGATCGGTTTTTCACTGCGTCTACGCCAGTTCATGCGGGAAGGGTGAAGGGGTGGTAATTTTTTATGGCAGAGAGGCTTGGTGGTTTGGTTAGCAGACTGCCTTTGTATTCGGCGTAAGGAAAGGCGTGCTATAATGATTAAAGAATGGAAGAAGTGAGAACTATTATTAAAAAATTCAAAAATATGAAAGCTCCTGGCGATGATGGAATTTTCTACATCCTCATCAAGAAACTTCCAGAAAGTAGGTTATCATTTTTAGTTGATATATTTAACAAATGTTTTCAATTAGCATATTTTCCTGACAAATGGAAAAATGCTAAGGTTGTTCCAATTTTAAAACTAGACAAAAATCCTGCAGAAGCTTCTAGCTATCGTCCAATCAGTTTGCTTTCCTCCATCAGTAAACTTTTTGAAAAGGTTGTTTTGAACAGAATGATGGCCCACATCAACGAAAATTCATTTTTTGTCAATGAACAGTTCGGATTCCGCCATGGACATTCGACCACTCATCAACTTTTACGTGTAACAAATTTGATCCGTTCCAACAAATCTGAAGGATACTCTACTGGTCTTGCTCTTCTAGACATAGAAAAAGCATTCGACAGTGTTTGGCATGAAGATTTGATTGTAAAATTAAAATACTTTAATTTTCCAACATACATTGTTGGAATAATTCAAAGTTATCTGTCAAATCGTACACTTCAGGTTAATTATCAGAACTCCAGATCTGAAAGACTTCCTGTAAGAGCTGGTGTTCCCCAAGGCAGCATTTTGGGACCAATATTATACAATATTTTCACATCTGACTTACCTGAGTTACCTCAGGGATGTCAAAAATCTTTGTTTGCGGATGGCACAGGCCTCTCCGCCAAAGGACGAAACCTGCGTGTCATCTGTAGTCGATTGCAAAAAAGTTTGGATATTTTTTCTTCATACTTGCAAAAATGGAAGATTTCTCTTAATGCTTCCAAAACTCAACTAATAATATTCCCACATAAACCAAAAGCTCTTTATTTGAAACCTTCAAGTAGACATGTTGTCACGATGAGAGGGGTTCCAATAAATTGGTCAGATGAAGTTAAGTATCTAGGGCTCAGGGCATTCAAGCCAAATGTAATAAATATGTAAAATGTCTCTATCCCCTTATTAATAGAAAATCAAAACTTTGTCTTAAGAACAAGCTTTTGATATTCAAACAAATTTTCAGGCCAGCCATGTTGTATGCTGTACCAATATGGACTAGCTGTTGTAATACCAGGAAGAAAGCTCTGCAGAGAATTCAAAATAAAATTTTGAAAATGATTCTGAGGCTTCCTCCCTGGTATAGTACCAATGAGTTACATAGAATATCCAATGTTGAAACGTTGGAACAAATGTCAAATAAAATAATCAATAATTTCAGGCAAAAATCGTTACAATCTTCTATTGCCACGATTAATGCGTTATATGTTTAGGTTAAGTTAGGTTAAGTATATTCAAAGCGTTTTTTTTCTCTTATAAGCAGGTGAAATCAACTCACCTGTAAAAAATCTGAACTGCTACGGCAAATGAAATGTAATATGTTGTTAACAAAATGTTAATAAAATCTTAGATTTGTTTTACCAAATTGAGATGATAGTGTTGTCTAATAACACAGAACACCTAGATATAAGAAATAATGAATGTAATGTTTGGAATGATACTAATAAAGAAATTAAAAAAAATAAAATAAAAAAATTAAAGAATGGAAGCGTAGGGAAACGGTTTATTTATGTTCGTCTCGAGTTCTAGCAATTGCTATTAACTGTGATAGATCAACTGATATATTAAGAGTGGTAGATAGAAGCAAGTGAAAGATACAACTACTAAGTACCGTAATTTCGGGTGAAATTGATCATTTTCACGGTTTTCCTAGTCTGTCTTCTATAATGTTAACAATGCCAAACAACTAAATGCAGGAAAACAAGTACGAAGGTGAATCTCATCGACTTATTACCGAAATTTTCTAACAAATGTCATTTTAGTGTTAACAAATACCTTTAAAATAAAAAATCAGAGGATCTCACTTCGGGGTGAAATTGATCACTTGTCAATGCCATTATTGTTAGTTTCCAAAACAACTCTATATGATAAATTTGAGCTCCCTGAATCCGAATATTCTTGTAAAATTCTTAACAATGCAATACTTATATAAATAACGAATAGTTAAATTTCAAGAATTACGCGGAAAACGCCTAAATGTATGCAATTTCCTAAGGAATTCAATGATATCTAACAGAAATTCAATTATTTCAACCATATGAGCTAATTGGTACGAGTTTTGGTGATGAAATCTGGTTTGGGGATATATCTCAAGCATCCTCACAAAATTTCAGGTTTATACCATGTTCAAATCCTTGCTTATAAATAGAAGTTCATAGCTGTTTGTCAATACTGCACCGTGCATGATTTTGAAATTTTACGTTATTTTCATAGTAATAAACATTCTTTAACGCAAAATACTTCAAAACACACAATTTTACAATAGTTACGACGTTCATTTACTGCAGCCTACATTGATATCTGTGCTCCATTACGAATAAATAAAATCGTGTGATACAATGATCAATTTCACCCTTCTGATCAATTACACTCGATTTTACGGTACGAGGAAAGGGACGGGCCTGGGATTGCTTATGAAGCAGAAGCGGTAGCCATTGGACCATCAACCCCGTCAAATTATTTCCAAATGTATTTTTGTACGCTATAAAAATGATAATATTCATCATAAATACTGGGGGTACTGGGGGATCTCCCCTTGCAGTCTAAAGTCTACTCAAGCAAAACAACGAGTTTGCTGTTAAGAGTCCGAAACGTAAGCGTCGGTGTAACACATCGATTTGATGAATTTGTTTTTCATAATTAAGGTCTGGTGAGCACCGTGTTTATGGAACTTGGCACCAGTAGAGGCTGGCGATGGTTTGGTACGGACTGGGAGGGAGGAAGTTCACCCAGCGATTTTTGTCACATAATTTCTGAGGAACATGATGTCGTCAACGTTTGGGGAGGCGGCGATGGGCCACCAGTAACGACCAAAGCTACGAAAGAAGCTAGTTCCCTTCCTCGGAGGAACATGATGTTTATTCAAAGGCAAGTGGCAACCAACGCCGGCTTCGTGCAGTGCAGGCCGCTTGATGCCATTCTCTAGAGCTTGGATTGAGAGGATGATTGTAGGCCATTATAAATTAGATGAGATCTTCTGTTGAATAAAAACCGATTTGCCCGCCAAGTGGGAATAGTTTTGGCAGCAAGCCGGAATGGCTATTGAATAGTTGCAAATGCATGCGAAAAAGAGATAAGCTTTTGTTGGCTGCTAGTGTTTTCGAATGAGCTGAGCTCGTATGAATGTTGCATCAGAACAGGGAAGTCATGAGTTTATGAGGGTAATTTGGGAAAGATGACAATTTCTCAATAAAAATGCAAATTGTCTGAATTTGTCCGAGGCAGCTGGGAGGAGTACGGTTGTATGCATGCGTAATTTATTATGGAATAAAAATCGGTTTTGATGAGGGTACTTGTTTTCACATGATGGTTTGTTTTTCTGCTTTTTATGCTTGAAGAACACCAGAGATGCTATCAGTTTTGTATGATTTATAACTATAATATTTAAAGGAGATTTGAAATTAGAGTAAGATGGGTTACGAGTTTGAGTAGAATAAAGCTTCATTTTAAGGTTTCTGGCTCGATTTAAAACAAATGTAAATAATGTCATGGTGGTTCGAAAGCTATGCTAAATATTATAGAAATAGATTGAGATTGTGAAAAGTTGTTTCAAGACGTGAAAATTGTAATTTCCCATCGAACTTTTATTGAATTTTAATATTGAGTTTGTATGGGTATAGTTACTGCGACCAGTTGTTACATTTATTGTGACATGAACAACTATACGCAACTGCTTAAATACAAATTGCAGTTGAATGAATTCACTGCAGATAAAATATTAATTTGAATGCACATCACTGGACAGAACAAACGATGCATGGCAAGTTTTTTCCACATAAAAATATCTATTCTCGGTTTTAAGTTATCCAAATTCCACAGACAAAACAACACAATTCCCATTAGTGTGTGTGCCCAAACGAACTGAGAAAATTAGCACAATATTCATTTCATCAGCATGTAACTTTTTCTCACTGCAGCTTAATGCAACCTGCAGTATTCCGTTGGGAATGCAATGAAGTTTCGTTTTTCGACGTCTTGCTCAAATGTTCGTTCTCTAGATTGTTAACACACACTGATGGAACAAAACCTTCCAGAGCTATTTAACAACTCTGAATCGCACCAGCACCTGGCAACGATTTTGAGCAAAACACAGATAGACAACTAGCCATTCTTGGAGCAAATTTCTTGATTTGTACAGTTAGCGAGGTCCATAACGATGGGAACGTTTGGTTGTACAATTCATATAATGGGGTATGATAAGCACCTTGCTAATGTATATTGTAATAGCTGGAAATACAAGAGATTTCAAATGGAAACGGTACTTACCATTGTCTTGAGTGAAACAAACTTCTTGGAGAATTCTGAGAGTCCAACTAAACATTAATCATTCTCATTCAAAGCCCACAAAAACATCGAGAATACACGATTGCAAAGAATAAGTCAAAATTTATATTTTGAGATTCATCAACTTCTTGTCGAGGATAATGCCAGCGCAACGGCTAGTTATCACAAAGTTAATTTATTCAGGAAAGATGAACGATGGATTCGTTCGGGAACTTCTCAAAGGAAGATTCTTCCGAATGATGTGCCATGGATTTTTACAGGTTTTTTCTTATATCTTCTCTTTTCTTCTTGGCATTAACGTTCCCACTGGGACAGAGCCTGCTTCTCAGCTTAGTGTTCTTATGAGCACTTCCAAAGTTATTAACTGAGAGCTTACTGTGCCAATGACCATTTTTGCATGCGTATATCGTGTGGCAGGTACGAAGATACTCTATGCCCTGGGAAGTCGAGAAAATTTCCAACCCGAAAAGATCCTCGACCGTTGGGATTCGAACCCACGACCCTCAGCTTGGTCTTGTTGAATAGCTGCGCGTTTACCGCTACAGCTATCTTGGGTTTTTTCTTATATACACTAACATATTCTCTGGTTTTAAAATATGATGTGATATGAAACCACCACCAGTGCAGGACTTGTCATGTCGTTTGTTTTCTCTTAAGAGCAAGGTCAAAGAGTTCGACTTTAAACACTCCCAAAACGGTTGTTTGAAGGGCTGAAATTTAATTTGGACCCAATTCAATTTTAGCCCTTCATACAACCGTTTTGAAAGTGTAGTAAGCACTTAGACCTATGTGCAATCCATTTCAGGGATAGAGAATCTCCTGCTAATCGATTGATCATATTATACGATTCATAAATTCGCAATACATATTAAGATTTCCGTCTGGTGGTTTGTAATAAAGCATTGCCTCAAATAATTGTAGGAAAACATCACCAATTGTGGGCAAGCTCCTAGATTTTTGACCATAAAAGCGATCACCTCCTTATCCAGTCCAGGCAGCCATCGGCACACATAGTTGAAATTATAATTTTATGTCACTGATCGCTAGTATATGCTTAAACTAAAGGGTTATCCTTTCGGTTTCTCAAATTGATGGACCCCTCGTACCCTAGCTAGCTAAACAGTTTGCGAATAATCCCATTTTTTTTTATAAGTATTTGGTATTTCTTCACGGGATATGTCTCATATTTAACTTGAAACACATAGCAAACTTAATGTCATCGTATAAAGTATCTTTCCTCTATACGACGACATTAAGTTTTCATTTTTTTTTCATACGATGACATTAAGCTTTCATTTGAAACTGGAAAAAAAACTTGGCGGCTTTTTTAAATTCGCCATTTTCCATTTCATCAGAAAAACTGTTTTTTCACCATTAATGCACCGCGCGTTTTGAATTCTGAGATCACCATCAAAACTAGATACCTAATATGTATAAAAAAATTGGCTTTTTCACAAAATGTTAAGCTAGCTGACGTACGAGGGGTCCACCAATTTGAGAAAACCGAAAGAATTACCCTTTAGTTCTAGCATATACTAGCGATCAACGACATGAAACTGGAACTGGTTTCAGCGAGAATTGCTCCACTAACTTACGTCAATATTCGGGCCAACAGCACCATTTAATTAACCAGTGAGGTACACTTAAGAACTAGCCTAATTGTTTTCCTGGAATTCTTCATGAAATATTTCAAATTTATTAAGTTAATTCCTACAGATTTTTTAGAAATTTGGCCAGGAAATTTACTTTAACAATTGTTAAAAGAAATTCATCATGTTTTCACCAGCAAGACCACGGTTTTATGACATTTGCCAGAATTTACTTTTCCCCAGAAAAATCATTTCCCAGAAAAAAATAATACTTCATTACTATGATTTGCATGGCAAAACCTAGGCGTGTAAATTGTTCGAACTATAATGATTTTCAGTGTACGATACATAAATATTTGGAAAATAATTGTTTCGTAAGATTTTTAACTTTTTGTTCGATAAAATGTTCAAACTAATTATGGTAATTGGGTAATCTTGTGATTACCATCTTCCATTTTTTTTTGTGCAAATAGGCAACTGTATGTTCAACATGCTATCAATGGTTTCCCTTCATTGAATATTAAGCTGTTTTTTAGGACTTACTAATACCAGGACTTATATCATTCCACGTTTAGCTTTTGTCGAGAACAGTCGTGTTAGCAAAGCAGTGTTCGATTGTGGTATTGAAAGTGAAGCCTATTGTTTCCTCCGCTGAGTGATCGTTTAACAAAGATAAGTACCATTGTTTCATTTCTATCGAGAATTGGCGTGTGTGAGCCAGTGACCGCAAGTCCGTTGCGGCTATGGAGACGGACATAAAAGATCCTCCTGACTTGGCAAATCCAGAACATTCACCGAGAGCCAGAGCATACCCTGTTGCAGCCAAGCCTTCCTATGTAGTGTTCTTCCGACAAGCTTAGCTTAGCTTAGCTTAGACTGACTACACATATCAATGGTTGCTATTCCGTGATTGACCGAAGTCAGTGAAAATGCACAAAGAATCAACTAGAAGATCGGCTGGGATTGGCCATAATCTTCTTCAGTGTGCATAATTGTGGGCTTCGTGGCCATGCGGTTAGTGTTACCAAGCATTTAGCCGCATCGTGTCAAGGAGTGTGGGTTCGATTCCCGCCTCAGCCAGAAAACGTTTCGACAGAAAACGTATTTCGACTGTGCCACTGGACGTTGCATGCTAGTCCGTTGTCTAGTGTGGTGCTTCCTTCAAAGGGCAAATCGTCCACTGGAAGCATTAACGTGTATGTGTCTTTTTGAATTCAGTGCCTCTATTTATACATGGTCAATAACGGTGCCGGCCACGTCCTTGCAGTCAGGTGGGATTGGGGGAAGGAATGTTAGTGTGTAACCTTTGCTATTTGGAGACCGTGTTTGCCTCTGCATCTCCACAAAGATTACTGGGAGGGATGTTTGTTAATGGGAAGGATCGTTGGGTCACAGGATTCACTTTGATAAGCGATTAGACCATATAAACATGCTTATATGTAAATATAATATTTTCATTTGATATAGACAATATCTCAGTAGAGAAAAAATATGCCGAGACTTGACGTGACGAACCTTTCAAAGTTTGTTGAAAAAAGTGAACCTTTCGCAAGTCTACACTTGTAGTGTCGAACCATTCAAAGTTTTTTTAATTACAAAAATTAAGGAAAAAGGTGTTTTGAAAAAAAAATTTAGACATAAATAATTTACGAATCGGAGTTTATGTCGACACTCACAGTGACGAACCATTAAGAGTTTGTTGAAAAACCATATTTACGTCTCACCGTTGGAACGATTAAAGGTGCAGTCATACATAATATTTATGAATTAGAAATAGTAGCATGAAACGAGCTCACCAATTGATCCGTCATCCTTGAGCAGCAACAATCCACATTCAGCTTCCTTCGTTTGCTCGGCTATATAAAAGCACTCAGAGAATATAGGCGCGCGACCCGGAGGGAAAACAACTGACGACTGCTCGGGCTTTCTTGACGCACTGCCCAGGAGCACGCGTCAACGTTGAAAGATCAAAAAGAACTCTTTAAATTTTGTTGCAAAATACTTAAGAAAAAAAATATAAACGAGATTTGATTTTCCGTCCTCACGATCATAAATCTTCTCATCTACTCACTACTCCATCAGCTCTTCGAACAATTGCTTTGCAATGCACTATAAAAGCGATCACATTACCTGTTAATTAAAGCTTGTTGCATACTTCTTTACTGCAGCCTTCGGTATACTAGTTCAAAACTGGCAAAGTTAGGCCACACCTCTAATTAACTGAAGTTATTGCAAAAGCTTTTGCGCAACAACGCCATTTAAACAGACCAACTGTTGTCTGAACATGTTTCGTTGTTACATGATACGTGATGTGAAACTCAACTATATTGCAACTGGATTGAAACAATTGGGAATATTCAAATAGAATATATTCCAAAGATACATTAGGAATAATTTCAGAGGTTATTTCAGGACTTATGCTTACTTCAAGTTTTAATTAAATTCATCTTTGAATACTTCTACGAACACTCTGCGTAACTAAATGGAAATTTTTCAACATATTACTTCTTTAATAACAAGAGATGATAGGAAAGCCTAAAAAGTGCTTGGTGAAGTTTCGAAAGTTTTTTTTTGGAGTATTTCTAGAAGCAGTTCCTAACAAATATCTTTGAATTTTTGATGCATTGTTGGGAAATTTTGTATAGAAATGTCAAAATAAAAATCTGGAGGAATTCATTGAAATTATACTTAAAAGAATCATAAGAAAAAAATCTTTAAGGAATACTGAAGGGATTGTAGTTTTCTCAGAGATATCTTTTAAAGAACTCTTGATAAAATTCTTAAGTTTATGAAAAATTTAATTCTGGGGATTAGTTTTTGTAGAAGTTTCTGCAACAAATGCTTGTATAAAATTCATGAGCTCTCACAGTCTTTCTTTGAAGCAATCAAATTTAAAAATGTATTGAGGAAAGTGCTTCTTCTTCTTCTTCTTTCTGGCGTTACGTCCCCACTGGGACAGAGTCTGCTTCTCAGCTTAGTGTTCTTATGAGCACTTCCACAGTTATTCACTGAGAGCTTACTATGCCAATGACCATTTTTGCATGTGTATATCGTGTGGCAGGTACGAAGATACTCTATGCCCTGGGAAGTCGAGAAAATTTCCAACCCGAAAAGATCCTCGACCGGTGGGATTCGAACCCACGACCCTCAGCTTGGTTTTGCTGAATAGCTGCGCGTTCACCGCTACGTCTTTCTGGGCCCTTCTTAAAGAATGCTTATTATCCTGAGAAAAACAAAGAAACAAATTATAGAAAAATCTCTACGGCTTCGTTGGAGAAATACTTGCGAGATGCCTGGAGAAGCGCGTGAGGTAATTGAAATGTGGGAGCAGCATTACGACAAACATATGAATGGTACAGGAACATCTGATTGGTACAGGAACATCTGAATGTACAGGAACGGAGGTTCAAGGCAGCGGACAAAGTGACTTTGTCGGAGATTTAGACTATTATAGCAACCAACCAACCAGCATTGTGGGAAATCAAGGATGCCGTTGAACAGCTCAAGACTACCAATGAAGCTGAAATGGATGGTATCAATGCGGAACTTATCGAGATGGACCCGGAGAAGTTGCTCGTCTGTCTGCATCGGCTGATAGTCAGTATTCGGAAGACAGTATAGCTACCGAAGGAGTGGAAGCAAGGGGTTATATGCCCAATCTACATGAATGGCAAAAAGCTGTAATGTGAGAACTATCAAGCAATCGCTTCTGAATGCCACTTATCGTTTAAAGCGGTGAATGTTGAACATTGCACTGGTGCGAGTTATAGGTATAGCCGGCGTTTATAGCCGATGTACAATTTTCACAGGATCCAGTCAATTTAATTGCTTCGCTATGACATGGATACAATAAGTAGAACATTTGAAACAGTTGTAAATATGTACATCCGAGCAAAAAGCAATAAAAATTCGACTGGTGGCTTGTGAGATACTTGTTGGTGTGAAGAAAAATAATGCGTGATTGCGAAGAATAACCCAGCAGCTCGCAGCACTCCATGGCTAACCTAGCATCCGTCTAAATGAGTTGACAATTTATCGAAGAATTTCGGCACTTAGTTTATCATTGCAAAATTTATGCGGTCATCTGTTCGCATACAAGAGAGGGTTTCATAATTTTAAAATTTATGGGTAAGCTAGTGCCATTTTGTAGCCCATATCCCAGCCAAGTACATTATATGCTTGAAAGTTGAGCCCGTTTTCCCTTCGGCTAAACAATCTCTGAACCTCGTCATTCTCGCTCTCGCGCGAACTCTGCAGCCAACCCCAGTAACTGCAAGTTTTAATGGAGCAAACCACCGAGCCAGAAACTCCAAACTCATCTTTCTTCGCATGCTAAAACCGAAAACGGCATCTTAACAAGATTTACGATGACATATCAGCCAACCCCATAGAAGTTGCACCCCTCTCTTTGAGCAGAATATCTCTACGGTTCATCCTGCGACTGACTGCCAGCATCACGAAACATTACACCGCACCATCGTTGTCAGCTTTGGAACTGCATACTTCATAGCCTTATTGCAACGAGATGCACTCCGAACGGGGTACATGTGCATGGGGATGAAGGTGGAGAGGAGAGCGTGTGTCGGATTGCCTATAAAGCAAATAGCTCGTAGCAGTTGGGCTTGTTCTGAAAAAGGGGGATTTCTTCCACAAGAAACACTCCTTACCAGGGATGCTAGGTTGGATGACATGTCTACCATTGGAAGACTGAATAGAATAGAAGACATTTGGAAGACTGAATAAAATTAAGAAGACACTCAAACATTTATGATGAGATTTGGATGGATATTCTTGTTAAAATCTTTCAGAAATTCTTCTGGTAACTTTTGAAGAAATCATTAAAGTTTTTTGGAAGAGTTTTCAAATTAATTCTTATAGAAGACGCTAGAGAAGATTCCTTGAAAAAATCTTAAGGTGACTTAGTGTAGATAGTGAAGTAGCTTTGATTGTTGCAAATAATGATGTGGATATTGGAAGACATTTTTCCATGTAATTAGAAAATATTGAATTGGAAATCATCTGGCATCCCAGCTCCTTACATACCCTGTGCTCCCGGATAGCACAAGCTAAAAGTCCCGGATATTCATGAGGTGCTAGTGTGGTGTGGTCCTCCCAGACCCATGTTTTTGACTGCACTCTGCACATCGAAGGCCCAAGAAGAAACTAAACTGTGCACACAAGATGTGTTTGAGCGACTTCATAAAGTCTTTGGCAGAGAACTTTGTAAACTGCTTTGAGATTCCCTTTCATGTTCATGGCTAGTTTATGCTAGTGAAAAGTCTTGTTTTTCGTTTCACCGGAGCAGATTTCCTGGCAGAATGTAGAACTCGAAGTAACATTGACAGAGCGAGAGAGAGAGAGAAAGAGGCAGCAGGACAAGATGAAAGCAAACCTCTGGCTGTGGAACGTCGAGAGTCACACGAAGAAAAACTAAACTCAAGCTAACTTAGTTTGTTTTGTCCGGGTGTATCTAACGCAGCAACAAGCCAAATGAAAAGAGTCACTTCTTTTATTCAATTTGATGTTCTAATTTTGTTCGACAGTTTCCGCAAGGCTTCGGGGTATTTTTTCCTTATTTTATCGCTGATAGCCGGGCTGCACTATGATCATCGTTACACAACGAATCGAATGAAACATTAGGCGCAGCTGTTCAAAGAGACAAATACACAGGTTCACCGATGGTTGCTATATTTGTAGATGAATAAATGGGCGTAGTCAGGGGGATGATCTTCAACACGCGACTGACACAAATTTCTGTTAAAGAAAGAATGTTCATCTACATGTTGTGGAATGATAGTGGATGTGCGGAATATAATAGGGCGATATTCAAAACTGAAACGACAATAAATGGCTCTTTTTCAGTGGTAGTAAAAACGAAATCCTGAAGCGAAGAAAGCATTACGGATGATGAACTAAACACAAAAAGTTATCTATTCACATTACGCATGATTTATAATCATTACTGTTTCGATCCAGTTTCTTAATTGCAAGTAATTTACGTTGTTGATCATTTTTCATACATTTGGACAGTTCTCGACTACCATTCTTCCATGCGTTTGGCTGTGTTGTTATATTCATCAAAATGGTTTTCGTGAGCAAATTTGATGGATAGCGCCGACAATTTTTGTTGCATAGGATTCATAGAATGTAGCGCGGTTGTTGCACCATGGTTAGAATTAGTTTATTATTTATGATTATTTTCAATTCTTCTTTCATTTATTCTGGGATCCTTTCGAAGTTCATCTACAATTATAGCTTGAATCAGTTTAAGATTCTTCAAGAAATTTCACAGTCCCCTTTTTGGTTTCGTTTGTCCACCTTGTCCCCTCGAAATACGTTTGTTTGTACCGTTACAGGTTGTCGTCATGTCCACTCTACGGTTGACCTGCAGCAACAACGATACTCACTACCAGGGATGAGAAATGTACTGTAGCAAACATTTACCACCACGACATTCACATTTTTCTACACGACCATCAAAATCCAAAGCAATCCATGACCGTTCAAAACAAAAAAATGTCACGGCTCTTCAAAACTGTAATCTTCTTCTTCGCAACGTTTTTTCAAACCCGAATGCGAAATGACTCGAGCACAGTGGTGACGCGATTTTTCCGGTTTTCGGGGTTTTGCATTTTTGCTCGATAAAGGCAGCATGAAATTGAACTTGTTTATATGCTCTTGTTGTTAGAGCTAATAGATTTCAATTAGTTGAAAATACAAGCGAAATATTAGCGATTGAATTATTTTCAATCATTCACCTCAAGATGGCTGCCCGAAAACGGTCATAGTGGAGAGACAAAAACAGTCAAGCAGTGTGTGAACCGTTGGCAGCGCAACACTTGATGGTATTGATGCTGCTGCTGCTTTGTGTTTTGGTTGACTGGCAGAATCGATGAACTGTGGCAAATTGTGATCACAGTTCTCAAGCCTGCTCACTACTACGCTGAACGTCAACATGTTAACCTTAACCCTATCCTCTCCTTCATTTTTTGTTACCCTTAACCTCGGCCAAACCGCGAGTTTTATGGTTCACCAAAACTAATATAGATTATTAAGAAGCAATTAAGAATTTGTAAAAAAAAATCAATTGAATTCGGCTCCGTTATGGCTAGTGGCGCTTGAGCCTGTTAAATTAACATTAAATAAATAAAAAAAGAAATTTCACAGCTCTTTAGTATTTTTTCTGAAAAATCTCTTGAGATTCTTCGGAAAATCTCACTGAGATTCTTCCTGGAACCCCTTATCAATTCCTCCGTAAATTTCTATGGAATTATCCCATCTATGAAGTTCTCCCGGTAATCCTCGTGGCATCCTTTACATTTATCAGGAAATCCCTCTGTAGTTCTTTCGTGAACCTATCTCAAGCTGTTCCGTGCAAAAATTGTTTTTGGATTATTCCGGAAATGCTTCTGGAATTCCTCTAGCGATGTCTTTATGATACTACAGAAAATCTTTCAGAGAATCTTCCAAGAATCCTTGTGAGATTCTTCAGAAAAACCCCTCTGGGATTCTTCCAAAAATATCTCGAAAATTCCTCTTAGTGTCTTTCCGAAATCCTTCTGAAACTATTACAGTTATCTCTCTGATCGCTCTGTGATTCTACTGAAAATCTTTCTTCTTTTGGGTCGTCTTGGATTTTTATGAAAATCCTTCCAGATTTTTCCGTAAAATTTCCCTGGAATGCTGCCAAAAATGTTTCAATGATCGCTCTCCTGAGGGATGGAATTTTGTTCAGAAAGATTCGGAATTCTTCTTTCCAGATTTTACAGAAATCTTTCGGGAATTCTCACAAAAATCCCTCAGAATTTCTTCCGGAAATTCATCAGAAATTATTGTATTCAACCTTCTGAAGTTTTTCCATAAATTCATCAGTAATTCTTTGGTGAATGTGCCTGGGACTTTTTTTTGGATATCCCTCTTAGATTCTCTCAGGATTATTCAGATTATTCTGGGATTCTCCCAGAAATACGTCTGAAACTATGGTAAAATATCTATTCTTTCACTGAATATTGTTTCAATTGAATATTATTTCATTCAAATTCTTGGGACTCTTCCGGAAATACCTATGGGATGCTTCTGGAATGCATGTTGAAATTCTTCCAGATATCTCTTGGGGAAACTTTTTTTAATGGAAATCCAAAAAACCAACAAATTAACTATGGAGAAATTTTTGAAAAAAAAAAATCTTAGAAATTCTTCCGAAAACTCATTAAAAATCCTCCTGGCCTTTTCTAGAAATTCTTCCTCCATTCTATCAGAAATCCTGTTTATTTTTCTCCAGAAATCTTGTTGGGAAAATTTCGAACATTTGTCTGGAATGCTGATATTTTAGTACAATCTCCCTGTGATTCTTCTGGAAATATTCTCGATTTTTTTTTATTTATTAGTTAATTTCCATTTTTGATTTAAAAGTTAATCTTCAGAAAATCACTCTTGAATTTAAATGGAAATCCCTTAAGAAAACTTTCAGGCAGCCCTCGGGGACTCTTAAAGAATACCACTAAGATTCTTACGGAAATCTTGCTAATACTCTTATAAAAGTTACCCTGAAATTGTTCCGGAAATTTCGTTTGTAATTCTTCCGTGAAATTTTCTGAAGTTCTTCCGGGCACCGCTCAGGAATTATTCCGGAAAAAGTTAAGGAATTCTCCCGGATGTCTTAGTGAATTCTTCCAAAATCCCTGGGAATTTCCTGAAGATCTATAAAGTGATTCTTCCGAATCAACTTCAGGGATTTTGTTTGGATGTCACTATGAAATACATCCAAACATTCATTTGTGATTCTTCCATAAATCCACATGGGACTCTTTCAGATTTTTACGGAAAACCCTAATTATTTTTTCCAGGAATCCCCCCCAAATTCATTCAGAAATCTTTTTGTGATTCTTTCGCAAATCATTCCAGGATTCTCCTGGAAATTCTTCTAAAATCCTTAAGAAATTCCTAAAGAATTTCCAGGAGAATGCCAGAAAGATATTCGGAAAAGTCTTAGAACTATTGTCTGAGAAATCCCGATGGTATTTCTAGAACAATACCAGAACGATTTACGGTAGAATCCTAGGAAATCTTCCGTTAGCATCCTTGAATGATATCTCGACGATATGGTATTTCCGGATGAATCTCAGAAGATTTATGGAAGAACAGGAATAAATCCCGAAAAAAAATCGTGAAGGATCATTGAAATATATTGTGAAACTACTTATGAAGTTCTTCCATGGGTTTCATCAGGAGTTCCTCTCATGATTCCATCAAGAATAGTTTCAGGAATTTCTTCAAGGATTTTATCAGGAGAATGCCATTAGGAGCGCCTGTAGGGATTCTTTCAGGAGCACCTTTAGAGATTTCATCAATAGTTCTTCTGGGGATTTCTCTCAAGAGTTTATCTATCATCTTTCAGGGATTTCACCTAGAATTCTTTCAAGATCGGGAATTCCTCCAGGGATTCCATCAAGAGTTCCATCAATCTAACCTGAAGTTCCTTCAGAGATTCCATCGGGAGTTTCACTCGCATTTCTATTAGAAGCTCCTTCAGAGATTCCACCTGGAGGTCCTTCAGAGTTTATAACAGGAGTTCCTCAAGGAATTGCATCAAGATTTCTTTCAGGGATTTCATAACGAGTTCCGCCAGGAATTCCATCAGGAGAATTTCAAGAAATATTATAAGGAATTCCTCCAGGGATTTCATCAAGAGTTCCGCTAAAGATTCCATCAGAAATTACTTCAGAGATTCCACCTGGAACTCTTCCATGGATTACATCAGAAGTTCTTCTTGGGATTAGATTAGGAGTTCCTTCAGAGATTCCACCTGGAATTCCGACTGGGATTCTTCAGAAGTTCCTGTGGGGATATCATCAGGATCCCTTCAGAGATTGCACCTGAAATAAATTTTCCTCTAGAGATTACATCAGGAGTATCTCAAGGAATCCCATCAGGATATCTTTTAGGGATTTTATAAGACGTTCTCCCAGGCATATTATGGGGAAAAGTTCAAAAGTTCCTATAGGGATCCAGTCAGGAGTTTCTACAGCGATTTCATTTGGAGTTTTTCCAGGGATTACATCAGTCGATCTTCTTACAGCAGGAGTTCCTCTAGGGACTCAATCAAGAGTTTTTCTATGGGTTTTTTAGGAGTTCCTCCAGGTATTCTATTGGGAGTTGTTTCAGTGATTCGACCAGGATTTTTATCAAGAATTTCCCTAAGAATTTCATTAGGATTTATATCAAAAGTTATTCAACAGATTGCAACAGAAGTTCTTCTAGGATTATAATCAGGTGTTCTTCTATAGATTTCGGTAGGAGTTTCTGCAGGGATTCCATCAGAAACTCTCCCATGGATTCCATTAGGAACACTTCTAAAATTTCATTATGAAATACACCTTGGTACCAGGTACAGAAATTTTGTCAAGGATTATTTATCTAAAGGTTCGTTCAGGAATCCCTCTAGGGTTATTATGGGTTCCATCAGGTCAGTTACTACGAATTTATTAAGAAATTCTACCAGAATTTTCTTCCAAGGGTTTCTCTAAGGAATTTTTTTAAGGGATTCCTTCCAAAATTCCTCAAGTTATTTCTACTGGATTTAATCAAGGGATGCCTTTTGACATTCTTCAAGTAATTATTCTTTGAATTTCCTAAGGGATTCCTGCCGGATTATCTAGAAAGGATTCTCGAGGGCTATCAGGAGTTCATCCAGGGTTTAACCAGAAATTTCTTACATGAATTCCACCACTTCTTGGAGATATAGATCGCTTGAGAAATTCTCAGAGAATTCCATGGATGGGGAAATTTCCAAATATAATCCTGCAATAGGGGCCCAGATAGCCGTAGCGGTAAACGCGCAGCTATTCAGCAAGACCAAGCTGAGGGTCGTGGGTTCGAATCCCACCGGTCGAGGATCTTTTCGGGTTGGAAATTTTCTCGACTTCCCTGGGCATAGAGTATCTTCGTACCTGCCACACGATAAACACATGCAAAAATGGTCATTGGCATAGAAAGCTCTCAGTTAATAACTGTGGAAGTGCTCATAAGAACACTAAGCTGAGAAGCAGGCTCTGTCCCAGTGGGGACGTAATGCCAGAAAGAAGAAGAAGAAGAATCCTGCAAAAACTTTAAGACAATCCCTGAAGAAGACCCTAAAGGTTTCTCTTGGTGGATTCCTCCGAGAAATTCCTGCAAGAAATACTGAAGGAATTCCTGAAGCAATTGATAGATAAATTCCTTCAGGAATCCTTTGAGGTATATTTGATAGATTGTTGAAGCAATTCCCGGAGAAATTCCAGGAAAAATTCCTGGAAATTGCATGAATCCCTGAAGCAAACCCTGGAAGAATGCCTGGATTGATCGCATTCAGCGTTGATATCACTTACTTCTCACGTTTTAAAGTCGAATCAAAAATTCAAAATTATTGTATAACATTACGGACGTATGAACTTGTTATGCTTTGTGTCAGGATAAAATTGTTAGTTTTAAGGATCTGTACCAACCAAATTTTTGACCTTTTTCCAATTTGGAATTGACTGAAATGAGTTGAATTAATAGGTACATGTTTTGAAGTCTTTCCTTTGTATTATATTCGTGAATGAACTTTTAAGGTCTCTTGCTCCCCCTATCAGAACTCCTGGCTACTCCTATGTATAGATACCTCTATGCTTCACGCTTGTAAGCAGCCTGGATTTGTAGCGCAGCTCTCGTTTTCAATTATTCCATGTAGGTATGCAGTGGAACTGTTGTCTTGTGTTGGCCACACCAGAAGTCCAACCTCAACGGCAACGAAAGACCGCCGCCCTGGAATACGCAGCTCTCTCGGGGTGGGTGAGGGGAATGTGTACAGAAAAGCTCTTCGCAAAGCTCCTATTTTATTAATAGGATTACACCGGGAACAGTAAACGGTTAGTGAGAGAAGCTTATTTTTATTTAACGTTTATTTTAGTTTTTCATCCTTGGGATCGTAGTTTTTCCGCTTGGATTGCGGGCTGGTTGGCTTGCTCGATGAAGAGGCAAGATGAAACAGGACCGGATGCAACTTAGTCTTTGCTTCGGATGGTCTCCACAAACTAGGTTAGATCTAGGAGCCGATGAAGCGTAATGAATTGCTTAATCAGGGAGAATTTCTTCTATGATTATGGTTGATTGAATATGCTGACCTGAGATCCTTTGTGCTTTCCTTATCGTATTTCGAAACAGATCTCAATTTATTTTTGTCATGATTGAACAGCTGAACCTTCCTTAGCCGAGTGGCTTGGGTCCGCTGCCACAAAGCACAGCAATGCTGAAGGTGTCTAGGTTCGATTCCCGATCGGTCCAGGATCTTTTCGTAATGGAAATTTCCTTGACTCCCCTGGGCATAGTGTATTATCGTACCTGCCACACGATATACGAATGCGAAAATGGGAACTTTGAAAAAGAAAGCACTCAGTTAATAACTGTGAAAGTACTCATAAGAACACTAAGCTGAGGAAGCAGGCTAAGTCTCAGTGAGGGCGTAATGCTATGAAAAAGAAGAAGAACCTGAAGAGCACTTCGCATCAGGTCATATAGGATGCTTTATTTACTATCAAAGTTAGATAGACGTCAGCAAACCCATAAGTTAAACAACCGCATAATTGAATTGCCTGAATAGCGTACCTGCAACGAGATTTAACAAAATTGACGATAAGTTATGTACCATAATTCCAAAAAATTCTTGAGGAATTCTCCCTGTAAATCTCCAGAGATGTTCGCACGTGTACAATAAGAAGATTTCAATAAAAAAAAAGAAAAAAATTGATGTGAAATTTGCGAAAAAGTTACACGCCCTCTCGGTGAGATTTGAACTCACGACTCCGTGATCAATAGACAGGGCGCGTTACCCCTACACCACGAGAGGACTCATGGACGCAGAAGTTAGCGTGAATTTGATTTCAGATCAATAATCACGTGATCCTCTTTTGCAAAGCGCACCTCTTTCGGAAGAATAAGATGTCTACTTTTTTGTAAATTACACATCAATTCTCGCATAACTTATGATCTCGCCCTAATAGCCATTGGTAGCCATGTGTGTAGCTTGTAGTTTCTGAGGATTTGAATGGATTTATACATTTTTTAACAACCCTATGGTGAAGAAAGGATCATTATCTACCTGCCGGTGGTATTGGTTTGGATGTTTATACATTCATTTGCTCAGAAACAACGAGCTACTCATGTGGTTACCAATGGCTTTTAGGGCGTTATCCTAGATTATGCGAGAATTTGTCCATTTAATCCAATTGTAATGTTGAGTTTTACGGTAGTTTCTCAAAGTTCCATTCGGCTAGTTAGATATCAACGATAAATCAGAATTGAAAAGTATTCTTTGGAGATTTGATATAGTATTCCTCCAGGGGTTTCAACAGGAATTTCTCTAAGGATTCCAGAGAAAATAACAGAAGGATTCAAGAGTAATTGAAGACCGAAAGGAAGTTTTACGATGGATCTTTGATAAAGTGCTAGCGATGTTTCATGGGAAGATCTTAGAGTAATACATCAGAATAATTCCTAATTTATTTTATATACTCGTGGAGAAATTTTAGGGGATGAAAAATAAAAATAAAAATCCCCGGTGTTTCACTCTATACGCTTTATTAAATACTGTCTACATATTTCTTCCAAAGCTTAAGGAAATAATGTTTACTGTAACTGAATAGAGTTAGTAGTATTTGAACAATCCTAAACTGATACTATCCTTAACATTAGAAATGCATCGATCAATATGCAGAATAACAAAAAAAGCAAAAGATTTACTGTTCTTCATGTTTTTTCATTCTACCTAAATCAAAAAACAACTGAGGAATTTTACGACCTAGAATTCATACCATACTCCTAGAATCCCCCCCCCCCTTGTTGAAGAAGGCATTTGCGCAATCAATGGTCCAAGGAAAAGAAATCCTCGACTTTGCAACTGCATCCAAATAGATTTCTTTGCTCACTTGCACCTCCTATAACAGTGCTACATTGCACCCTTGTTACGAGGAAGAAACTAGGGTAGTTACACCAACATTCGGCTTAACAATCGATTTCAATCCATTCGCAGTTTGGACGGAAATCGGTTCTTTTCTCCTATTGAAGTAGACAACGAACGACATCTACTGAAAGCACTTGGATTCCAGAGAAGATACTGTAACTTTGCCACCATCATGACGATGACTACAACGACGACGACGACGACTCGTAGTCTTATATTTTACGACTGGCATAAAGTTGCATATTTTATAGCTGATGGTGTTCCCCGAAAGAGTTGAATCCCACATAGTTGTTCCGGATGCAGTCAAGTGCCATCACGGTCCACTGTGGGCCAGAACATGAAATTTCGTGACAAAGTACAAAAAAAGGATTTAGACCTTTTTACTTTCCTTCATTTTTAATTTTTGTCCTTTCTATTTCGATTTTTTTACGATCTTTTGTATTTCGACTTTTTGCTCTATCTTCTATCTTCTATCTGCTATCTTCTATCTTCTATCTTCTATCTTCTATCTTCTATCTTCTATCTTCTATCTTCTATCTTCTATCTTCTATCTTCTATCTTCTATCTTCTATCTTCTATCTTCTATCTTCTATCTTCTATCTTCTATCTTCTATCTTCTATCTTCTATCTTCTATCTTCTATCTTCTATCTTCTATCTTCTATCTCTATCTTCTATCTTCTATCTTCTATCTTCTATCTTCTATCTTCTATCTTCTATCTTCTATCTTCTATCTTCTATCTTCTATCTTCTATCTTCTATCTTCTATCTTCTATCTTCTATCTTCTATCTTCTATCTTCTATCTTCTATCTTCTATCTTCTATCTTCTATCTTCTATCTTCTATCTTCTATCTTCTATCTTCTATCTTCTATCTTCTATCTTCTATCTTCTATCTTCTATCTTCTATCTTCTATCTTCTATCTTCTATCTTCTATCTTCTATCTTCTATCTTCTATCTTCTATCTTCTATCTTCTATCTTCTATCTTCTATCTTCTATCTTCTATCTTCTATCTTCTATCTTCTATCTTCTATCTTCTATCTTCTATCTCTATCTTCTATCTTCTATCTTCTATCTTCTATCTTCTATCTTCTATCTTCTATCTTCTATCTTCTATCTTCTATCTTCTATCTTCTATCTTCTATCTTCTATCTTCTATCTTCTATCTTCTATCTTCTATCTTCTATCTTCTATCTTCTATCTTCTATCTTCTATCTTCTATCTTCTATCTTCTATCTTCTATCTTCTATCTTCTATCTTCTATCTTCTATCTTCTATCTTCTATCTTCTATCTTCTATCTTCTATCTTCTATCTTCTATCTTCTATCTTCTATCTTCTATCTTCTATCTTCTATCTTCTATCTTCTATCTTCTATCTTCTATCTTCTATCTTCTATCTTCTATCTTCTATCTTCTATCTTCTATCTTCTATCTTCTATCTTCTATCTTCTATCTTCTATCTTCTATCTTCTATCTTCTAATCTTTCTATCTTCTATCTTTCTATCTTCTATCTTCTATCTTCTATCTTCTATCTTCTATCTTCTATCTATCTTCTATCTTCTATCTTCTATCTTCTATCTTCTATCTTCTATCTTCTATCTTCTATCTTCTATCCTATCTTCTATCTTCTATCTTCTATCTTCTATCTTCTATCTTCTATCTTCTATCTTCTATCTTCTATCTTCTATCTTCTATCTTCTATCTTCTATCTTCTATCTTCTATCTTCTATCTTCTATCTTCTATTCTTCTATCTTCTATTCTATCTTCTATCTTCTATCTTCTATCTTCTATCTTCTATCTTCTATCTTCTATCTTCTATCTTCTATCTTCTATCTTCTATCTTCTTCTTCTATCTTCTATCTTCTATCTTCTATCTTCTATCTTCTATCTTCTATCTTCTATCTTCTATCTTCTATCTTCTATCTTCTATCTTCTATCTTCTATCTTCTATCTTCTATCTTCTATCTTCTATCTTCTATCTTCTATCTTCTATCTTCTATCTTCTATCTTCTATCTTCTATCTTCTATCTTCTATCTTCTATCTTCTATCTTCTATCTTCTATCTTCTATCTTCTATCTTCTATCTCTATCTTCTATCTTCTATCTTCTATATCTTTCTATCTTCTATCTTCTATCTTCTATCTTCTATCTTCTATCTTCTCTCTTCTATCTTCTCTCTTCTATCTTCTATCTTCTTTCTACTATCTACTATCTTCTATCTTCTAGCTTCAGGTTCATTTTCGTTCATTACGAAGGTATTTGGAATTTTGTCGCGACATTTTGATTTCCAGCCCATAGTGCATTCCCCGTGCACCCGGCTTCAGACAAGTGTTGAAATATGAATGAGCGCGCGCGAGAGTACGCCATTGCAATCGCGCGAGAACGTGTTAAATGGTCGGAAATCGATTCCATCGCGATGACGTGGGCGCCAATCGTGTAGGGCTTGGGTGTCGGAATAAAGGAAGGATATTTTTCTTTCCGGGAATGAATCTGCATAAAGGACCATTACTGCTGGGGTAGGTCAGATCAAACCGAGATAGATCACAAGCTGTCCGTGCGAGAGTCGGGTCTAGACGAGCACTCAATTTCCTATTGCTATGTAAAAATGATTGCGATCTTGAGTTGTAAATAAATTTGTCGTATTAGCATTCAAAAAATCTATTCCAACTATCCTTGTATCTGGAAGGGAAAAGCGATTTCTACGGCTCCGCCCCATTACTCGAAATTTCACTGCTCCGAGTAGGTCAATACCTCGAACGGCACTACATCGAAACGAAACTTTTACCCCGAATAGTTCAAAAGATATTGTAGGGTATAGTCGGGCGTTTGAACAAATTTTCACATACTAATGGCAATCATCTGACAACAAGGTTTTGCAGAATTCTAAATTGATTTCGAAGCATGATCAAAACGAGCGATGAAAAACATCGTATCTGTAGCGGTCCATGATCGGCAATGTTTCGAAAGTTGTCGCAAGCTTGATAAATACCCGTAGCGAAAGAAAGCCCCAAAGAGAGAGCTATTATAAATCCATTTTTCAGAGTTTAACTGGTGTCCCCCAGGTTTGGAGCTGGTTTAGATGGGTTTTATCATGCACTGTTATCTAGTCAGAGCTGTAGCAGTGTACGATAAACAGTCTCTCATGATGTGTTGCAAATCATGATTGTTACAGTGAGCGATAAGTGATTTTCTCTGGATTCAAATCCTTGCACAAAACTAATAACGTGAAAATAATTTGATAAAAATCTAGCTGCGGTAATGGAGCGGCATTGATTTTAAGATTTGAGACAGATAATATTAACCTCATAATTAAGGATTCATACTTTCGGGGTAATGGCGCTCGAAGTAGTGACCCATTCGGAGTAATGACATTCGGGGTATTGTAACAGAGTCACTTTCCACGTATAAAATCTTCCGGCAATTTGATCGCACCAACTTCGAGCCCCTTGGAGTCAGCATACCGAACCGAGCAACTGCCGTAGGAAAACTACTAGAGAATAGCTATATAATAGTTTAATGCAAAATTATTACCCTCTCAGTTTATTGGTGCCACGTTCCGAACTTTTCATCCAAACGCCATCCCACGGAGCACTACAGGGCTGGGCGAATTCCAAAAACCGCTCGGATTACCCTTCGCATGAAAGTTGAACCCAAAATTGGCGTAAAATTCGGGATTTTCTTCGTGGTCGATTTTTTCTTTTTCCATGCACTGTTTAGCAAAGGCCCATCTTGGCTCGATAGTTTGCAATGTCTTTGGTTAAGCTTCAGCTGCTTCCGGATGGCTCGCGGGTGTGTCACGAGGAGTAAATTTGCAAATCGAGTTCATCGTTTAGAGGGGTTGGATTTTGTTTCAAGCTTAGGAAGGAAAAAGTTGTTCGAAAGAACATCTTTGGAGCCACTGTTGCCATGGTGTGAAAATATTTGAAAATAACGTCCATCACAAAACTTTACATAATTTTGGATGCATGTAAAAGGAGTGGTGAAATTTTGTGTTGTTGTGTTGTGATAACGATAGCGTCTATGATAACACAGTCGTCTCTACACATCTCGTTATCCCTTCTTATGTCCTTCTTCTTCTCCTTCTTCTTGGCTTTTCGTTCCCTCTGGGATAGAGTCTGCTTCTTAGCTTAGTGTTCAATGAGCATTTCCACAGTTATTAACTGAGAGCTTTCTTTGCCAAAATTGTCATTTTCGCATCATGTGGCAGCTATGATGATACAAAAGGTCCTGGAACGACCAGGAATCGAACCCAACTTCAGCCTACCGCCTACTATTGCTCTCTTCTTGGTTCAATATCTCGATATCTCCCATTCTCATATCGATATCTCCCATTCTCGATGTTTTCTTATAAATGTTTATTGCAGATGTTATCTTCATTAGTTCTTTTTTCATTTGGCCCTGAGATGTTATCTAATTTTTATTTATTACAAGATGTCCTGGCAGAAGTTGTTCGGACTCAGGCTCAATCGTCAAATGCTATTCAAGTGACTTTTTCATACTTGGGAGATATATTTAGTGTTCTTTTGAACGCTGCAACAGTTATTAACAGAGCTTTCTCTGTCCATTGACCATTTTTGCATGTGTATATCGTCTGGTAAGTACGCTAGTACTCTATGCCCATGGAAATCAAGGTAATTTCCTTTACGAAAATATGGGATTCTAACTCACGACTCTCAGCTTAGTCTTGCTGAATAGCAATCCGATCTGATCAACACAAACTTGTGATTGAACTCACGCCTCTCATGCCGAGGACCTGGGATCGAATTCCATCCCGAATCCATTCACTTTATGTCCAAGTAAGTCAAGGCTGATACACTTCATATTCAAATGATTCAGATTCGATTCACTTTGTATTCTACTGACTTATGTCTGATTCGTATCATATTCAAAAGGTTCAGATTTTATTTGCTTCATTTCAGAGAGCTTGAAACTATGTTTTGGTCACTGAAAAACATTAATCGTATGGATAATTATCACGTGATTACTCATTCTGCTGTGATTATGATCTTGAGTGCGATGTCACGTCACTGCTGATGGTTGTCAAATCAAAGTGATATTGATAGCTCGCAAGTGATATTAATAATTTTAGAGTATCAGCTGTCAGCTGATAAGATTGATATTAAATCAACTCTGTCTGGTCATCTAGGGGGGAAAAAAATCTGGCCCACGTATCGCACATATTTAAACATTATTGTTTGGGCAAAATATCACGATGGGGAGAATTTTTATTTTTGTTTTACCAATGACACTGTACAATAGAGGCGTGCATTCGTGTCAGACTAGGATGGTTACATTTCATTTGACAATTAATGTTACTTCCTTTTTTAGTTGTTTGTGTAGAAACTTCAGCAAATTCTTCGTGACGTTTTCTGTTAAATTAGAGTGGGACTTCCATTAATGTACTAACATTGTTCAAAATTTCTCCATAGTAATTTCCATATAAACCTACGTTGGCTTTGGGCCACCTTTAAATCACCACCTAGAAAGCTGAAAATTTCATATAACACTATTTTAATGGTAAGGATGGTAAGGAAGATATGGAAGATTAAATTTTCAAACATTTTCAAAATCAGAACCGCCCTAATTTGTAACAGTGTTCTAAGCAAGGATTTCATAATTTTCTTCATCTGCTAGGCTGTCTCTCAAACTGGTAGTGCTAACATTGTTCTCCAGACTTTCTCTTTCATATTTCCTATATTGCAGAATCGAATATCGCACATCTAGGGGAACTGGGGGTAATATGCCCATAGGGGGCAAAACGCGCAACCATCGATTTGGGCGAACGATGAGTTTTACAATGCTTTTTTTTCGCCCTAGATCATAGCAAATGGATGAAAATGCTTTTCCTAATATGTTTTTATGTGTTTTTGTCAACCAAATCGATAAAATCGTATAAAAACGTTTTTTGCTGTTTTCGTTGCAATTTTGTGCGATTTTCAGTGTCATTTTTTAGGTCGATAAATAACCAAATTACTGAAACTATTGCCAAGAGCCAACTTGTGCACTGTCATAGTTTGTATTACGTGCAAAATATATGTTAAATTTGCCCTCAAAAAGCTAATTGAAGGACCTAAACTTTAATCAACTCTGGGGGCAAAACGCTCACCCCTATTTCATAACACCAAAACAGCCGTTTGAATTCAAATTCTACCAAACGTAATGCCACGTTGAAGTTACACAAAAATTGGAACCTTACAAATGTACATTTTTCGCATAAGCATGTATACTATTATTGAACAATAACATCAGAACAAACGCCTGGATGTATGCAACACATATACAAGTATGATTGTGTGCGTTCATTTACAGCATGGCTAACGCCGAACTCAAGCGGGGCATTTTACCCCGCAAAACAATACATATGCACTTAAGCAAGCATTTTTTAAAAATTAATTTATAAACCCCAGAAAAGTTAGAATGGAAAGCTGTTTCTACTATTTGGTAGAAAACATGTTTGTCTATCCGACCATAATAAAAAAGAGCATAAAATAATGTTTTTCACATCTAAAATCACTGTTCTCCTTAACGTGGGCAAACTACCCCCAGTCCCCCTACAGTTGATCCACAATATTCGCAAATGTTCGTGGGGTTCTCTTTTCAATGAGAACTGGCCCAGGATCACGTGTCGAACAAATTTCAAATTTCTTGTCCAGACAAAAGATCACGAAGGAGTTTGGTGGGTCAGAAAATTCAAAACAATGACCACGGGGTTCATGGACAGCTCTAATGTGCTACTCATAATTCACTTTTAGAGTTTTTAAATACTGTTAACGCGTTCATCAACCAATATTTGAATCAGTACAGAGAAGTTTGATTATTCAAAAACCACATTACAGAAATAAGTGCATAATGAACACCATCCCAATTAGCCTCGAAAAGATAAGGTTTTCACGCATTGGCGTAGCTTCTCTTACAGAAGTAATGTCGGTCGTAATAATCACAAAATTCACAAATTTCTTAGTTCTAATATATTTGGTTTGATTTCCTCTATTTGTTATTTTATCTTATTTTGCGGCACACCAGTGATATTTGAAAATTACAATATTCACTACAAAAAGTGATTTATTCTTTTTGTAATCCAGTCAAAAATCTCTAAAGAATTCTAGCAAAAAACTCACAAGGAATGCCCTTTTGTGTTTCTTTCATGATCATTTCAGGTATTCAACCATGTGCTTTGAAGAGATTTCTTTGAGAATTCCTACGGGAATTTCTTCATGAATTATATTTGTAATTTTCAGTGCTTTTTCCAAGAACTCCTGTACCAGTTTCGTTGAATTCATCCAGGGATTCCCACTGAAAATCATTCCCAGACTTTCTGATCTCAGCAGAAAATTTCTCGAAGAATCTCTATCGAATTGATTAAAAAATGTTTTGAAGAATTCCTCCAGATAATATGTTAAAATTCTTATAATTATTTTTCCTGATCTCTTGGTAATAAATTTCAACATAAATTTCAAGTTAGTTTAAAGTACTCTTCTGTGTTCATTAATAATTGGTTTGAGATTTTCAGGAATTTCTCCAAAAAATAGTACAAAAAATGTAAGAGTCTCACCAAAAATGTCTTCGAAAAACCAAGCAAGGATTTTTTTCACGAATTCTTCAGAGAGTTCGCCATCAGGTTTTCCAACTTTGATTTTGAAGTTCTTTCTAAAGTTTCTCTACAGGATTGTTTGAAAAAAAAAATCAAAGCAAACATTATCCAGACTTCATGCACAGTTTGGATTCCGCCATTGGACATTCGACCACTCATCAACTTTTACGTGTTACAAATTTGATCCGTTCCAACAAATCTGAAGGCTATTCTACTGGTCTTGCTCTTTTAGACATAGAAAAAGCATTCGACAGTGTTTGGCATGGAGGCTTGATTGTAAAATTAAAAAACTTTCATTTTCCAACATGCATTGTTAGAATAAATCAAAGTTATCTGTCAAGTCGTACCCTTCAGGTTAATAATCAGAACTCCAGATCTGAAAGACTTCCTGTAAGAGCTGGTGCTCCCAAAGGCAGCATTTTGGGACCAATATTATACAATATTTTTACATCTGACTTACCTGAGTTACCTCAGGGATGCAAAAAATCTTTGTTTGCGGATGACACAGGCTTCTCCGCCAAAGGATGAAGTCTGCGTGTCATCTGTAGTCGATTGCAAAAAAGTTTGGATATTTTATCTTCATACCTGCAAAAATGGAAGATTTCTTCTAATGCTTCCAAAACTCAACTAATAATATTCCCACATAAATCAAAAGCTCTTCATTTGTAACCTTCAAGTAGACATGTTGTCACGATGAGAGGGGTTCCAATAAATCGGTCAGATGAAGTTGAGTATCTAGGGCTCATGCTAGATAAGAATTTAGCTTTCAAAAATCACATTGAGGGCATTCAAGCCAAATGTAATAAATATGTAAAACGTCTCTATCCCCTTATTAATAGAAAATCAACACTTTTTGTCTTAAAAATAAGCTTTTGATATTCAAACAAATTTTCAGGCCAGCCATGTCGTATGCTGTAACAATATGGGCAAGCTGTTGTAATACCAGGAAGAAAGCTCTGCAGAGAATTCAAAATAAAATTTTGAAAATGATTCTGAAGCTTCCTCCCTGGTATAGTACCAATGAGTTACATAGAATATCCAATGTTGAAACATTGGAACAAATGTCAAATAAAATAATAAATAAGCTCAGGCAAAAATCGTTACAATCTTCTATTGTCACGATTAATGCATTATATGTTTAGGTTTAGTTAGGTTAAGTTAATTGAAAACGTGTTTTTTTTTTCGCTTTTAAGCAGGTGAAATCAACTCACCTGTCAAAAGATCTGAACTGTTACGGCAAATGAAATGTAATATGTTGTTAACAAAATGTTAATGAAATTTAAAATTTGTTTTACCAAATTAGGATGATAGTGTTGTCTAACACAGAACACCTAGATATCAGAAATGAATGTTATATTTGGAATGATTCTAATAAATAAATTTAAAAAAAACTCTAATTTTACTACAAATGGCAATCTCAGAATTTTTCATATAATAAAAACTCTTAAAAATTTATCCACTCTCCGTTTTTCGGTTTAAATCCAATCATTTTTTTTAGATTCTTCAAAATGTTGCTTTTTGGAGTATGGAAAGATTTTTTTACAAGTTTTCTCAAAGTGTCATGAGAAGAAAGGAGAAACAGATTGAAGCAGGTAGAATACTAGATAGGCAATGGTACAATGAAAGATAATAAATAATCTAATTTGTAGGATAGCTAAAACCTCTTTCATGAATTAACTAATAATACAAATGTCTCAAGAAGGTTCATCAGAATCATCTCTCTAAATAATCCTTAGGAATCTATCCTTCATTGGTTCCTGATTTTCTAGAATTCTGCCTGGAATCCTCTAAGAATTCCGCCCTCGTATCGCACAAACATTCAAACCAAGAATATGAATTCTGCCAATAATTGGTTCAATTGTTTCCAAAGAAGAGTCTTAAGGAAGATCAATACAAATTTCTTTATGAATTTTCGACGCAATTGTGAAGTATTTAGGAAACATTTCTTAAGGACTTTTGATGAACTTTGCGGATGAATTTGTAATATTTTTTTCGAGGAAACTCTTTAAAGATATTCACCAAAGAACTTCTAATAGAACTTCCAATGAAATAGCTCTGTATTAGATACGACAGAAATAATGATTTTCTGGAGGAATTACGAGGAAAGGTGGTAGGTCATTTGGCATAAAGTCGTTTGGCATAAAGCCGTTTGGCATAAAGTCGTTTGGCATAATGGTCATTTGGCATAAAGTCGTTTGGCATAATGGTCGTTTGGCATAATGGTCGTTTGGCATAATAGTCGTTTGGCATAATGAGTCTTAAACCAAGAATTTCTCAAGATGACATTCGTTTTTACGTTTCTAATGAATCTTTCTGATGGCATCAGGCTTGTTTTGGAGTCAATTGAAACAAAATGACACTTTATTCAACAATCATATGCTCTTGAATAAACTAAGGCATATTAGGAAAATTATTGCCAATAGTATTTTATTATTTGTCCAGAAATTACCCTTCTTTCAAATATTAATGCTCCTTTTGAGTTTCGCTATAGGAATATTTTCTTGCACTGAAGATTTTGATATATTTAGCACATATTTACCCTTCTTTCCAACATTCTATGTTTTTTTCTCTAAACAGGATATAGCCATAATTAAAAGTATAAAGAGTGTAGATTTAAAATTTAAATAAATTTCACCTTCTTTTATACATAGGCTGTTCTTTGGAGCTATATTGTAGATATTTTTGTTTCCAACTGACAGAAGAGCGGCAATCGATAACATTGATCTACTCAAGTTATTGGCGAAAAGAGAAATCGATTACTGCAGCAACTTCGATGGGTTGTGTTGCTTTTCCCCGAATGTCGTTGTTCTTAATGCCAGTTCCCTGAATATCCCGTTTCCCCGATTAGCCCACGTCCCCGAAAAGTTTTTGACACTCATAATTGTCGTTACTTTATACATTTTAAGGTGGTGAACGAACTAACCATCTAATATGCACCCTTCTTTATTTAATTGGCGGTTCTTTCGAGCTTTACCGTCCTCAGCATTTTAGCCAACATGTGTTTATCCAAGAATGACAGAATACCTCCTTCTTTTGATTGCTTATCGTTCTTTCTCGTTCACTATCCAGCCACTGTAGACTATCATAGCTTCTATTTAAATTGCACCACTTTTCGGGGAAACCGATCATTTGGGGAACTGGTATTCGGGGAACCGATGATTCTGAACGCAATTTTTGATGTCTTTTCCGTTATATTATGACGCGATTTTTTTTGGCGTCCAATCTTCTATTGGTTCAATCATAAATTTTGCCTTCTTTTAAAAATGGGCTGTTCTTTATGTTTATACTGTTTTAAATTTTTATTATTTAGTAAAGTTAAATGTAAATCATTTTTATATTTTGCTGTATTATCAATTCTTGCTAGACGTGCTGTACGAATGATAATTACTTTAGAACCTGCCAAAATTCAAAATATTTTTTTTCTTGATCTATTTTTTCTTAATAGATGGTGTTTTTGACATACACTTCAAAAATTAAAATTTATATTGAATAATTCAGAAGGTTTTCCACACATTTTTTTTAAATGTGTTGTTCATTTGCGTTATGCCGCGGAAACATTTGTTTTTGCGTTAGAGCCTCAAACATTTTGAACGTAAAATTATATGCTTTCGTATATACACAGCAAAAAAATCTCAAATTTGCATGGCACGTAATTCTTTATGATAATCATGTAAAACGAGTTGCAACTGAACATTCAACGATAATTAATGTAAACTGTCTCATTGCATTCGATAATGCTTGCAACTTTGAGTGAAACTGAAACATTTTATGATCTTACATCCAACATTCGCCAATATTGCATGCTTTTTTGCATTTTGAAAGTGAAAATGCAAACAAAAATCCTTGGTTTACATGATTCTACGATGAATATTCTGTCAAAAATAATGCACATGGATGGATCGACGGCTTGTCATTCCATGTGCATTATTTATGATTGAATTTTCAGCGTGAAAATCATGTAAACCGTGCCGTTTTGCATGCAACATTCTTCGAGAGAAGACGTTTCGCGTTCAATATTAAGGATTTTTTGTAACAATGTTGTATATAATAGATGTGTTTATAGGTTTTATCATTGAATGATACATGAGAAATGGCTTTGCATGATTTAGGCTAATATTACGTTACGTGTAAATCTAAGATTTTTTTGGTGTGTAGGCTATTTTTGCATTATGCTGGTCTTTGGATTAGAGTTTTAAATTTTCTGCAAATAAATTTTCCTTTCTTTTATCAAGTAATTTTCATCAAGTTTATATATAATTCTATGAGCGAAATATTCTACTGCGAACTTTCTTTGCCAATTTTATATTTTCAAATATGTATATCGCAACAATCTCAAAGATACTCTATGTTCTGGAATGTAAAAAAAAAAATCATTCCGAAAAGATCTTCCACCAGACCCATTACGAGTTTTATTTAGTTATGCTCTCTAATGTCACAACAATTTTTGACATTCATAGCTTGGAAAATCTCTGAACGAACACCATGCTTATTGAAAATCTACCAAATTTGTTTGCTATGGGCTCAATGGTGTTGATCTCTGTAAAAGCTAAAAAAATGCCGATATTCATTCTAACTCAATCATTATGCCAAACGACCATTATGCCAAATGACCATTATGCCAAACGGCCATTATGCCAAACGACTTTATGCCAAACGGCTTTATGCCAAACGACCTTATGCCAAACGACTTTATGCCAAACGGGGTACAATCACGAGGGAAGCCTATACTTTAGATAGATTCAGTATAAAAGGTTATTAGATTATAATAAGTAGACAGAGAGGGAATGGATGTCCACCAGGATTGTACCCCGTTTGGCATAAAGTCGTTTAGCATAAGGTCGTTTGGCCTAAAGCCGTTTGGCATAAATCCGTTGGCATAATGGTCGTTTGGCATAATGGTCGTTTGGCATAATGGTCGTTTGGCATAATGGCCGTTTGACATAATGATTGAGTTAGAATGAATATCGGCATTTTCGAAGCTTTTACCGAGATCAACACCACTGAGCCCACAGTAAATTTTTTTCGTAGTTTCCCAATAAGCGTTTTGGTCGTTCAGAGACAATCCAAGCTGGCAAAGAAAGTTCGCAGTTCATAATAAAGGGAACGCACATATTTTGCTGCAGATCAAGCTCTGTCCCAGTTTGTACGTAACACTTGATGAAAATTACTTGGTAGAAGAAGGAAAAATTTATTTGCTAAATATTAAAAGCTCTTATCCAAAGATCTATTACTGCAGCATTATGCCAAAAAAAACCTAGCGGAACACAAAAGAAAAAAATAATATTGGAAAGAAAGGTAAATTCTGCATAAATTATAAAATATTTTTGACAATGACTTTCCTAATATGCTTCAGTTTATTCAAAAGCATATGATTGTAGAACAAAGTGACATTTTGTATCAATTATTGTCAATTATTGTCTCCACAACAAGCCTGATGTCATCAGAAAGATTCAATTGAAACGTAAAAACGAATCTCATCTTAATAAATTCTTGGTTTCAGACTCATTATGCCAAACGACTATTATGCAAAACGACCATTATGCCAAACGACCGTTATGCCAAATGATTTTATGCCAAATGACCATTATGCCAAACGGCTTTATGCCAAATGACCTACCACCGTCCACCAGTAGGAATTTTTTTTGATAGTATAAAGAAGTCCCACAATATTATATGACTAATTTCAAAAAGATTTACAAAAGTTTCTGAAGCCACTCTTAAATATTTCTTTGAGGAATTTGATTAAAAAAACTCAATAAAGAATATCGAATTTTTTTTTAATGTTGCTGAAAATTATTCGAATTATTTTTAAAATAATAAGTTTCCTTAGAAAAATATAGTTCAAGTAATAAATTAATAAATGCGAAAATACTTAAACAATTGAATTAAAATCAAGGAGAGCTAAAATAAACCACTATGGTCGATTTTGTTAAATTTTTTCACACCAGATAAAATTTCTGCCATATATCTGAAGAAAACTTGGCCAAGCCAAAATTCGTTGAAAGTTAAGCCTTATTTTTCGACAAAAATTCCCACTATGTATCGTCTAAGAAATTCTTTAAGTAATTTTATGCATTTTTTCTATTAGTTTTTTCGGACATAGTACGAGTTGAAGTTAATGTGCGGATTTCTTTAGTAAGTTCTCATGAGGGAAATCATCATTTTCACCACACACCTCGAGCAGGGTATCCTCCAAAAACATGAGAAATCAGAATGCTGTGAATATTCTGCTCCATGCTGAAACATAATTATTTGGATTATAAAAAAAAAAACATTTTTTTTTAATCAATTTCCCGCTTTTTTGTACCACAGTATTTTTAGCAGCTGATATTTAGAAAACTTGTGCTTATCGCATACAACAAGAGGCTAGTTCAAACAATAACCAATCGATCGACAGCCGGACCGCTAGGCTTTCGGTTGTCGCGCGATTCTTCGAAGTCAGAACCGCTACGCTGATGCTGTATGATACAAGCCAGGTTTTCTAACCTAATTACTGAAGATAACATGAGTCATGTACATTGTTTCAGAAGATTTTGATTCATGTTGAATTGTTTTTTATCATCAAAAATTGGGGAAAAGGGGGGCAGGCAACCTTGCCCCCCTGTTCCTACGCCAATGTTTACATTTACAAAGCACTCTCCAGTCCTTACTAAGTATCCCCTCCAGCACGGCAGTGAACCTTAAACTTCTGCAAAGGAAATGAACGGAAATCAAAACAATGACAATGATTATGTATTATCATAATGCGGCACTCAGCCTCTGCTAGCTTCCCAAGTCAATCCCATCGATAATGATGGCTACGTTGCGATTTAGGTTATTGGATCAGAATTATGGGCAATCGGCCGCCCGGCCTCGGATTAGGACAAACCAAGAATGCCAAGGAATGCTGGAAAAGATACGAACCAGCAAACAGAAACGGATTATCATTCTTTTTATTCGTCACTTTCAAGTTAGGGCGCACGAAAATTCGAAAAAGTTTGATTTGAAGAATAAATTTTCACTATGAGACTATAAGCATGTACTTTCATTACATAATCAACCAATACCTATATAAATTATAAAACGAAGCCAAACTTTGAATTTTCAAGTGCACAAGACAAGAGTATCTTACAACAGATCGCGTTGAAAACCAATCAAATTGCTTGCTTGCTGGTAGTGACCAATGGGATAGATTTTCAACGCGGAGCGCTTTTTGGTTCTCAAGTCTTGTGCTCTTGAAAATTTGAGTTGTGGCTTCGTTTTTTAATCACCTACATCGTCTTTGGTTCACCTCTATATCGCTACTGAAAAAACTGGAAATTTAATCTAACGCTATACTGTTTCTATCAAATTCCGAACAGTGACAATTCCAAAGGTAAGAATTGATATTTTGAAAACTTTTGAACGTAAAGAACTTGAAATATAGAACAACTGTTCATCCTGTGGAGAAATATGAATGGTTTTCTTGAAAAATCAATATAAAAAGTCAAGTGTTCGGAATATGAGTCATGTTTCAAATTTTAAACAAAACGGTATTTATCGTATGGATTCGTATGGATGGTAAAATATTATGGGAGATTTGATTTTCAAACTTTTATTAGTTTTGAACCGCCCTATTCGAGATATCTGGAACCGGGAGGAGTGAACCGTTTTGACCTCTGATGGATGTTAAATCCCAATGCTTGGGAATAAACATAGTGCCCCTAAGGCTAAGGAATGTTTTGTTTTGATTTCGCAGCTTGGTTTCATCATTGGAATCGATGTCCCGGGTCCAATTTGACCTACATTGTAATCGATTGGCTAAAAAACCAGCCCGAGGTTATTTTGAATAATTTCTCCAATCGAAGAAGAGCTAAAGAATTGATATAGGGTAGGTGTACCAATTATGGATGCAATATGTCAACAGTAGTAATAAAAATCAAGTTGTAACCGTGTTTCTAAAACGCAAGCATGACTTTTTGGTGTCAATTACTAGTTTAAAGCCTTGCGAATCTGTTGATTTAAACAGTTTTAGTACTAAATTGACTTTAAGCTTCTAAAAATGGATTTTAAAAAGCGTTGTCTTTGTACCAATTATGGCAATAGCATTCCTAGCATTCGACATAAAAGTGTACCAATTATGGACTATCGAATATTTGCACGAAATGAACTCAAACGCCATGAAGAGCGAATGATAATGCAACGCTAATATGTAATAAAGATATCGCTCATAAAATTTTCCAAAAATTTTGGGTTAAATAGATGTTAAATCAATTTTTTGCAATGGGTTCATGGGAGAAAATTAATTTTCGAAAAAGAAGTCAAAATGTAGTGTAAATGCAAATTATGATACAAAACAGCATTAATGATCTCACATTACCTTTCCAGTGCCAATTTTTAACGAAAAAAAAAGGAAAAATTCAAAAATCGAGTGTTGCTGAAAACCCCTCTCTATCATGAAATTAGCATCTTCCGCTCGCGAACGTTTTCGAACGTGTGATTGAAAAATCTAAGTAATTGAGTACAAAACATGAAGATAATGCCTTACCGAACCGTCCCGTCGTGGAAGTCACCCGTAAAATAGCTTTAATTCTTTTATTTTACTGATCAAAAAATGTAAACAAACCGCCTCCAAAGTATTGCCATAATTGGGCTCTCATACATTCTTTGTACCAGTTATCGACATAGTGGAAATAACACGATTTCCAATTTAAAACAGTAGAATTGATTGCATACCAGCTAAATTTATTCATTTGTTCTCACTAGGTAACATACATTCATCGGTTGAAACAGTTTATCCGGATGAAAACATACATTTCGTAACGGAGGTCCCAACTGCTAAGAAGGTGACATATATGTGAGGCAAAATTTTCAAATGTTCATTTTTCGAAGCTTATTGCACGAATGTTCTTTTCAAGTTTTAGTTACCATCAAAAACAAATAGTTTAATTATTCCTGTGAATATAAGCCATTATAGTCTAGTGAAACAATAAGAAAAATCTCTTTTTGTTCCCACTATTGCCATTATTGGTACTATAGCCATAATTGGTACTTCTACCCTATAGGCTAATCAAATCACAACACACTGCAAAACATATGCACGTAGTCGAAGAAAAACTTCAATTTCATTCCCATCATCAATTCATATCTTCGAGCGTCCATCCAAGGATTGGCACTAAACTAAAAACGAACTGAATCAGATTCGTATCTATGCGATACCATCGCAAAATTTCTCCTTTTCCCTTCGCAAAGAAAATCCAACGCATCGGATCATAGCAATAACAAAAGAAATAAACATCAAATAAAAATCAGATTGATCTTTTGATTTTTTCGAGCACCCAAACACATTCTCTCCGTTTGATTTCTTTTAGCGATTGTGCGATATTTGCCAGAAAACCATTCGCCAGAAAACTATTCGCCAGAATGACATCTGCCAGAAAACCATTCGCCAGAATGTACCATTTACCAGAAAACCATTTGCCAGAATGTACCATTCGCCAGAAAGTACCATTCCCCAGAAATATTTTTCTTGTCGATTTTGATCCTGAAACATCTCGGAATCCAAGGACGGCCGTCACAATATTCGACTTATGCTACTTTTTACATGTTCAAAAGCACTCAATTGAACAAATAGTACGATAACTATCTCGTTTTTCTCATTTTAAGCTTTCTGCTAGTGCACAGAGCGGAGACAATATAACACTGTTATTCTAAATCTTCTTCTTTCTGGCGTTACGTTCCCACTGGGACAGAGCCTGCTTTTCAGCTTAGTGTTCTTATGAGCACTTCCTCAGTTATTCACTGAGAGCTTACTATGCCAATGACCATTTTTGCATGTGTATATCGTGTGGCAGGTACGAAGATACTCTATGCCCTGGGAAGTCGAGAAAATTTCCAACCCGAAAAGTTCCTCGACCGGCGGGACTCGAACCCACGACCCTCAGCTTGGTCATGCTGAATAGCTGCGCGTTTACCGCTACGGCTATCTGGGCCCCTATTCTACATCTCTCACGAGATTTTTGGCTATGAGGTTTTGATACAATATTCTAAGCTGTTTTACCTAGTTTTAACCTTCCAGTCGTCGCGCGGTTTCCTACCGTCAGAAGCACCACGCTACTATTGTGAACGAAAAGCGAGGTTTTTTCAGCGGTGTTGTACAAAATACAACAGCGCGACGACTGAAGTGTTAGGAAAATTTTATTTCCTGTCACCGCGAGCTGTTCTTCTTCAGAATATTGTATTGCACAGAATTTCTCGTGCAACTACCAGATATTTTTTGCTTTTCAATTGACAGTTTATTGGGGTTGTGCTAATTTCTCCCGAATATCGATACCCCGAATGTCGTTTCCCTGAATACCCCGTTTTCTCAAGTGGTCTATTTCCTCGAAAATGTTTTGGCACTCATAATTATCAGAACTTATTGATTATTTCAGGGTGATGAACGGTTCATATGAAATACACCCTTCTTTTTTGATCAGCGGTTCTTTAATGTTTCTCCGAACTCAGCATTTTTTCTTGTTTTCTTTATCGTTCTTTCTAGTTCACCACTCTGTATCTGAAGATTGTTTCTTATCCATTTTAAACTGCATCTATTTTGGGGCCGTCCATGAATCACGTGGTCGTTCAAGAGGGAGTAGAAGTGGGTGGTTCTATTATAATACCACGATCCATACAAATTTTGGGTCATTCGGGATAATGGATTGCAGGAAAAAGTGTCATTCGGGTGTCTGGCGTTCGGGGAAATGATATTCGAGGCAACAACATTCGGGGAAAAATAGACCAAAAGGTTTTTAGTAATAATGTTTACCTAAATTTCAGTACACGAAAAAGTATTCAAAAAAGAGTATTTGCTTACCGCTACTTGACATGGTGTTTGGCAAATAAGAATTCTCCATTCTCCATGTATAGGATGCTCTTATTAATTTTACAACTGTCTTATTTGTCCTCCACCTGAAAAATGTTATAGTAAATGTAAATTTGGATTGCGAGTGGAGGCATAAATAACTTCATCGAACTGACGGCACAAATAGTTGCAACGTATATCGAAATCTTGTAAATATCCATTGAACTAGCCCTTAAGAAGCAACAAAACTTTTAAGAACAGCTTATGATGAAGAAAAGGGAGCAATACTTGTGAAATATTCCAAACCATAATTTCCTGTAAAACTTAATAATATATAAATAAAAAATTAATTGAAACTGAAAAAACAGAAAGATGGAATTTAATAATTATAAAATAGCATAATCTCATGCTATAACATCTGTAGAACGATGGTTGTAATGTATATTGAAATCTCGTAAATATTAAATGAATTAGTCCATAAGTTACAACTAAACTTTGAAGAACAGCTTATGCTGAAAAGAAGGGTGAACCTCTTGTGAAGCCTTTCAAACCATAATACCATTTTACAAGGACAACGCATAATAAAAAAAAACTTACTATGCTATCAGTCATGCTAAGTATTAAACTTTACATCAGTAAGCAGTATCTTTCATGCATAGTGAAGCAGCTTTTAATGAATGCAACTGTTATTCTATTGTATATTCTTTCTAGTTCCATGGTCCCCCAGTATTAAGTGTTGCTTTTTCAATTCATATTTATAAAACTTCAAATATTGATGTTGATCGTTGAATGCTCTAGAAATCGATATTTTCATAATATGTACCTAGTCCAACAATTAGAATATGGATATTCGAAGCTGGCTCACTAAGTCAACGGTAGATTGTGTCCAAGAGACCCTGTACTTTATTGAGTATATTACCAATATAATCTCACACATTTTTTAAGGCTCTACAATTGCAAACTTGATTTACTTGAAAATAAAATATAAAAAAAATTCTAGGGGATAGTAAATTCTGGGGAATGGTACATTCTGGCGAATGATTTTCTGGCGAATGGTACTTTCTGGCAAATGGTTTTCTGGCATATGGTACTTTCTGGCGAATGTCATTCTGGCGAATAGTTTTCTGGCGAATGGTTTTCTGGCAAATATCGCACAATCCTTTTAGCATATTGCAGAGAGAGAAGGGGCCCTTAGGCAACAATATGGTGTATAAGCTGTTTCATTTCTTCTTTTTGTTGTTCTGCGTCTGACCGAGAAGACCCTTCTGGTCCATTGCGATGGGGAAGCAGAGATTGTACACGTCTTGTCGGTCTGAGCATGCTGGTGGTTGACTTTATCGGGGATCTGATTGCCCCAGAGAAAGTTTGTGTGTCTTGTTGGAAAGCGATGGTGATTGGGGAAAGATTTCTATTTTGTTTCAGTTTTTAATGACTTGAATGTCAGGCTAATGCACAAGCGTTGGAAAACTTGGTTGAAAGCGACGTTTCTGAGTGGCTGTGTTCTCTTCATTTTTCAATATATTTTTTTAATTTATCAAATTTTTAAATTAATGTGCATGATACATGTTTGGTGTACTCAAACCATTTTTTTGGTAATTAAATCATGAATTGGAATGATATTTTTAATTATACCATTACAATACTCATTCTTGGACATACCACCCGACCTTTTGTCATAGATTCGCACGTATGTTATGATGGTTCAAAGTTATCTGTCAAATCGTACATTTCCGGTTAACTATGAGAACTTCAAATTTGACAGGTTTCCTATAAGACAGTGGTACCCATCCTCTTTGGTGATGCGAACCTCTTGAAGTTTCCACTAACATCCCGTGCACCTCTGAAACTGAACGTTCTTGAAATAACAGTTCATGGAAACTTTGGAGAACTAGGGTTGTCATGTCTATTACCTTGTAGACACCTAATTTTCGAACATATTTTTGTTGAAGAACAAAGTCAAGATTCATCTACAACAACAGAAGGTGTAAAACACGTACAAAAATTTCAACAGAAAATTCTTATTCTTCATGTGTATACCCTGAACATGTGCACACATCCAAAAACCCTAATGTTTGCTCTAAAATTCAACTTTTTCATCAAAATCAAAATTCATGCGCATTTAGTTCTTAGTACATTTTTTGAAAGGTTACTAATGTTTAAAGGGCAGCTTCTCCATATCGCACTTATCGCTCTCCACCACACATCGCTAAGCTATGTTTCTCAAATGTCCTTTCATGTCTACGAAATCTTTAAGACAAGAGTCCTCTTGCATAAGTTTCTCGAACATTTGTTTTTGTTTCGATTATGTTAAGAGCCTAAAAATGTATGAAAAACAGTAGATCTACAGAAAAGACTTGATATGACCGAAAACTTGTTTTTTGCCATGATTTTTCATCTGGACCACTGTGTTAAAAAATAAAACAAAATTTTAAACAAATCCGAAAAGATTCATTACACATTTTGTTAATATGTAATGTGGAATTACTCAGTTATAAAGAATCTTTTACAACATAAGGGGTATTCACTTAACGGCGTAATTACCCGCGTATATGGTGATAAACTGGTTATTTCAAATATTTCAAAAAAATGCGTAAGTAGCTAAGGAAATATTTCAAGTTGTTGAGATTCAACAGTCAACCGAATATAGGTACGTTATTTACAAATAAACAACAAACTTCGGAACTCACTATGACAAAGCATGAAAAACAACTGGAAAACTGGTGCGAGTAGGATTGCCCATAGATTTGAGAATTTTTGTTTTTAGAAAATGGCTGGGGAAAAAATACGTTTGAATGTGAGCATGGACGAAGAACAAATACATTCGTATGAAAAAAATACAGTATTGCCGGATATTGTTCGTATTGTTGGATGGTGAGAAGCGAAAGTTACCGCCCGCAACCGAGTGTGTATCTTGTTGTTATTGAGCATACGGGTGGATTTTCACGTTATTTAACAATGTTACGGTGAAGAGAAGATCTTCCACTATCTCTAAGTGGTCATAGTTTTCAGCCTGGTCCATTTATTTCCTTAGAAACAAGGACACTCGGCGCACCAATGGCCTTCAGCGCGAGATCACAGGTTATGCGAGAAGTCTAAGTATTCTTATGTCTGAGTCTTAACCAAACTGAACGCAACGTGCATTGACTCCAACTGTTTGTCATCGAATTTGGATCTAGTCGGTAGAGACGTTCTGAATTTGAATATTTGAGGGTTCAAGACCGCGTTATTTTCGGTTCTGAAACAAATAATAATTTTCATTTGGGTTCACTTGGAAACGGAGTTATTCAAAAGCAATCGTAGCCATTTTGGTGATAATAAGTAGAATATGGAGTTCTTGTGGCATCAGTAGGTACAATTTGTTGAACTTCGGTGACGATCCGGGAAGAACTCTGGGTACCGTAAAGCAAAAGTTGAATGGTCTTCTACCAAGTTTGGTTGACTATTGGTTGAAACGCTGCGAATAAAAGTTCGTAATTCAGATAAACAAACTTTTGACAATCCTGATATTTGTTTGGGTAACTAGATTATATACGTCTTATTTTTTATCGTCTGGAGCCAAAAGAGGAATATTTCATATGAAATGTTTCATCACCAATATCTCAGTTTACGCTACTTTAAGTGAATACCCCTATAATCATAAAGTTACGCATACTGTTTGTAAAAGCACATCTTTACACTTAATGCCACGATACGCTACATTTTTTTCGTACTGGTTTGAGTACAAAGCACATGAAAAGAGTGTAAATGACGTCCATAATCATAATCGTAATCATATTAATAAGTGGCCATAATTATAGATTCTCTGCTGGTCTGCTGCTTGCCTCGTTTCTCCGACAAGCACGTGGAAAACAAAATCTCCACCCGTTGTTGTATGCATAAGATATGCCAGAAAGGTAAATGAGAAACCAAGCAAATTCCCCAGTTATGAGCGGAAGCTGCTGTCTCTGAATATCATCCGAGATGATTCCAACCGTCTGGAAAAGGATGTAAGCGCGGTACGGGCGTGGCACCATTTGGTCACAAGGAATCGTTTGCCTCATGTTAGTCGCTTCTCTTACGCAGTTCAACAGACGCTACGGAAATTGAGAAATAAAGGTGTGGGAGACTACGAGCGTGAAAAATAAACGTCGGGAATAATATTAATTCCGAACTTCATTAAAAGCAAGTGGAGTGCGATTGAATTAATGCGTTTTCAGGTTTGCTATTCCGCTTTTTGGCACGGTGCGGAGGATAATGATTGGGCCGCAATGCTTAAATCGAGGATCTTAAAGTAGCTAAGGACAGTCAAAGCAGCCATTAACGACGCTGCCGAAAGCATTGTCGGATATGTGGAACGGAGCTCTAGAAACGATTGGTTCGACGAACAGTGCCAGGAAGTTTTAGAGGAGAAGAATGCAGCGCGGGCAGCAATGCTGCAGCATTTTCTTCTTCTTTCTGGCGTTACGTCCAAACTGGGACAAAGTCTGCTCCTCAGATTAGTTGTCTTATGAGCACTTCCACAGTTATTAGCTGAGACTTTTCTTTGCCGATTGACCATTTTTGCATGTGTATATCGTGTGGCAGGTACGAAGATACTCTATACCCTGGGAATCGAGAAAATTTCCTTCACATTTATCCTCGACCAGTGGGATTCGAACCACGACCCTCAGCATGGTCATGCTGAATAGCTGCGCGTTTACCGCTACGGCTATCTGGGCTGCAGCATGGTACGCGGTAAAAAGTGGAACGATACAGACTGAAGCGGAAACAGCAAACCCACCTATTCCGGGACAAAAAGCGCCGCCTGGAAGAGGTGGAATGCCAAGAAAAGGAGTTGCTGTATCGTTCTTAAGAAACGCGGAAGTTCTATCAGAAGCTTAACACATCCCGCAAAGGCTTCATGCCGCGAGCTGAGATGTACCGGGATAAGGATGGGAGCATCTTGACAGACGGACACGAGGTGATCGAAAGGTGGAAGCAGCACTACGATGAACACCTGAAGGGCGCAGAGAACACAGGCACAGAGGGTCAGGACAGCGAAGGCGATGGCTACGTCAGCACAGCGGACAGCGGAAACCAACCAGCTTCCACGATAAGGGATGTTAAGGATGCCATTCAACAGCTCAAGAACAACAAGGCCGCTGGCAAGGATGGTATCGGAACCAACTTTCCAAGACTCACCATTTTCGATTTAAATTAAAAAGTCTCTGGGTTACTTACTTTTGTCTTTGAACAACCCTCTGACACTCTGACACAAATGTTGTGACCTTACCTATTGCGTTCCGTCCCAGAAATTCCTACGGTGTCACTTGCTGAGAACGATGTTGTCAACAGCTGATCGGATGGCTGTTATCCTTCCTTCCAGTTTTTCACCCTTTGCAAGTGACGATTGCGATGGCGATAATCACGACGGCGGTGCGATAGCAGCTAGCAGGGATACTTCGGTATTTCCTCCAGTTTCGAATTCAGCGAAACAATCGGTCACTCTTACACAGAACACAGTTTTATTTTCTTCCTTCTAGCCTTAGCATTAACTTTATTCCATAGAAACACTACATCAATTTCATCAGAACCGTTTACTACGAAGACTGAACATAAACTGACATGTAAATTGACTGCAATGCACTATGGTCCAGGAATCAGTTTTACGCGGAAAGATGCATTTTGAGCTTAAGAATGAAACATTAGACAAAAATGGTCTTCTACAAAGTTGTTTGTATTAGTTAAGCCCTTTGTTTGGTGTTATTGAAAATTAGGGTGGACCACATTTTCATAGAAATGATTAAACTAACTTTCTTATTTGTAGAAATTATATTATACATGCTTCAGCAAAGTTATAGACCATTCAATTTCAAGCAACTTTGCCAAAAAAAGTTTTTTTGTATCTCTTAAATTGACCGATTTAGAGCTTTTTTCCTACAGTGACATAGGGGGGTCCGAACAAAACTGGTTTTCTGGCTCTAGAGTTTTCAATTCAAGTTTCTCATCGAAGTAGTCTATGAAACACTTTTAGAGCTTTAAAAATGCGTAATTTGGTGAGTGAAGAAACTCGCTATCTCCTTCCGTTTAGGAGTTATTAATGTTTTTCTTCCAAAAACATGCCTACTTTGATTGTGAATTTCTCTGATTGGGGCAAACATAAAAAAATATCTTTTGACGGCGTTCAGCAGACAAAATAAAATTGTATATTATGTCAAAAAATTACAGATGTGTTATTTTTGTAACTCTAATAAAACGTCTTGAAAGTCAAATATTTTTTATCACAAAAACTTTAATTACTTTTGAACTAGAATAGACATTAACAATCTTTTTGCATGAAAATTTGCGTTTTGTTAAGTTCTAAAAGTCGTTCATAGACGACTTTGACGAGAAAATAATATTTAAAAAACTAGAGTTAAAAAACTTATTTTTGTTGGACAACCCTGCGATGATTAGGAAAAAATGCTCTAGATTGGTCAAATTTTGAGCTACAGAAAAACTTTTTTGGCAAAGATGATCAAAATTTCAAGTTCTTCCGCTTTGCCTAGGAGCATATACCAGTATTTTTGCAAATAAAAAAGTTGATTATATGATATGTGTGATATTGTGGACCACCCTTGTTTCAAATGACACAGTATGAAAGCTTACATTTTTAGAAACAATTTTGTAGAAGATCATTTTTGTCTAAAATTTCATTTTCATGCTCAAAATGTAAAATAATAAAGAAATACATACCATGAAAATCTTCAAAATAGTTTTAGAGCCCTATCTTTCTTATTTCAGATTTCTCGTCAAAGCGGTCTATGAACGACTTTAAGAACTTAACAAAACGCAAATTTTCATGCAAAAATATTGATGATATCTATTTTAGTTCAAAAGTTATTAAAGTTTTTCTGCTTAAAAACCTTTGTTTTTCAAGGCATTTTATTAGAGTTACAAAAATAACGCATCTGTAATTTTTTGATAAAATATACAATTTTATTTTGTCTTTTGAACGCCTTCAAAAGATATTTTTTATGTTTGCCCCAATCAGAGATATTCACAATCAAAGTAGGCATGTTTTTGAGAGAAAAACATTAATAACGCCTAAACGAAAGGAGATAGCGAGTTTCTTCACTCACCAAATTACGCATTTTTAAAGCTCTAAAAGTGTTTCATAGACTACTTTGATGAGAAATTTGAATTGAAAACGCTAGAGCCAGAAAACCAGTTTTGTTGGGACCACCCTATGTCACTGCAGGAAAAAAGCTCTGAATCGGTCAATTTAAGAGATACAAAAAAACTTTTTTTGGCAAAGTTGCTTGAAATTGAATGGTCTATAACTTTGCTGAAGCATGTATAATATAATTTCTACAAATAAGAAAGTTAGTTTAATCATTTCTATGAAAATGTGGTCCACCCTAATTTTCAATAACACCAAACAAAGGGCTTAACTAATACAAACAACTTTGTAGAAGACCATTTTTGTCTAATGTTTCATTCTTAAGCTCAAAATGCATCTTTCCGCGTAAAACTGATTCCTGGACCACTGTGCAATGTAATAATTTCCTTACAGGCTAAACTTCAAGTTATTTGTATTTCGTCATTAAAATATCAGCCAATTTGGACAACCAGAAGCTGAGATACAGCACTCCAAACTTGGGCATTCTGTATGGAAAAATAGCATTTGGTTACTAACTTATACTGACTGTATGTATTTCGATGGTTGATTTGCCTAAGTGCACCAAGAAAATCATTTTCGACCTTTTGTCCTTTCATTTTTTTCTGTCAACTAAGTTTTTTTTCGATCTTTTTATTCTATCCCGGAATTACTTCGGCGAACTAATTGATTCATTCAACGGTCATATTGTTCGCCCTTTATACTCATACTGAGTGGGCAAAAAAGGCCACAAAGACACTACACAGAGTGAGGGCTTGCAATTAAATCAGAACTTTTTTTTAACCTGGAATCTCTTTCAGCCTGACTTACCCATAATCACTAGCCCGGGTCACATTCCCTAAATTTTATTTTTTCATACTCTTAGTACAATTATACAATTAATTGACTTTCCGGTTAATTATCCATGGTAAGGATTGGATTCAGGGTTCCCTGCAAATAATCCGGAGAGTACAGAGGCGCGTCTACGTTCAAAACCATGGGTAGGACAAGCTTTGGCAAATAGTTTTTGCACAGTGAAGCTTAGAAACAAAAAATAATCCTATGGAGGCTGGTTAGTTACCACATTTGAGGGACTCAAACACAAAAAAGTGTAAGTGACATTTTGGTCGGTTGTGAGTTAAGGAAATTCTACTGTTTTCAAGCGTTCGAACAATATTTTTAGGTGATTTTTCCTCTCAAGAAAAAAATTGCATCATTCCTAGAAGACTGGCCTGTGAAAACTTAGAAACTCTTTTGCAGATTCAAGAAGAAATAGATTTGTTCGAAGAACCCGGTAAGGAATTTTGTATTTCTGGGAGGAAATCAACATAAACTGGCGGAGGAATTCTTGCAGGGTTTCTTGAAAAAAAAAAAACCTTTGTGGATTTCTCCAGAAGAAATTCTGTAGACATCTTTGGAAGATCTCCTTGAGTACCAACTGGTGAATTTGGTTGAATTATAAGTGAACAATTGTCTGATTCTAGGATAGTCTTAAAAACAAAACAAAAAAACACTTGAGGAAATTAGTGAGCACTCTCAAGTAGTAGCTTTGGAAATCTCAAGGATTTTCTGGGGGAAATTCTACAGTTAATCTTCTAAGCATGCTTTGAAAAATCGCAGGATAAATTTCTGATAGAGAAATTTCTAGAAGAATTTTTGAATAAATCCCTGTAGGAGACCCTGGATTATTCTAAATGAAATCACTATGATAACTCCTGAAGCTTTTCCTTCGAACTATTTGAAAAGCGTGTTGAACCCATTAAAGTTTTTAAGGTTTCTTTATAGCCAGTACAATTTTGTATCAGGATTCAACGAAAGCAAAATGAGGAAAAAAACACTTCGATTTTAGATCAAATAGATACTTTATAAAACTTCCATTAGAAATTTCAGTTTCTGAAGGGATGTGTGATTGCTAGTACACAGTGAAGTGGTTCTCATCTTCCGGTTAGTTTCCTGATTTTAATCGGCTTCATCTATGGTTACATTAACCTGAAGCCTGAAGACGAGCAATTGTGGTAGCTGTTCCATCTGAAGTTTCACTCCAATTCATCGCTGATTTTTCTATAAAACGGTTCGCAAAATCTTATAGAACCTACTACTAGGAACAATTGTTTCTGTGACACCCCTTCAGCAAGTTCAGTATTGGTTGTATGATACGTCATACCTGTCAACTTGACGTTGCCATAAATACAATGGATTCTTCTTTTTACAATGACTTGTTGAACAATGTACACAAGTTTGACGAGCTCTGCGAAAAGATGCAACTGATGTTCCAGAAAGCTCAAGACAACATAGCAACTAAAATAAATGCTTACCAGCATGAACTCAGTGAGAGGATCAACTGCATTGAGGCCCGTATTTCGACTATCCGTAATGAGAGCATAGCCAACGTCGAACAAATGATCGAGAGTGTAAAAAAAGTTCGCTCGGATTCATTGTTTATTAACGATAAGCTACAGTTCGTCAACAGAAACAAGAAACTGATCATTTCGGGGGTTCCAAACGATGTAAACAAGAACCTGTATGAAATTTTCCGCAGTATCGCCAAACGTCTGGGATATAAGGATGAAGATGTACCGGTTGTCGATTTGAATCGATTACCTTCAACATCATCATCAGATAAATCCTTCATAGTCTGCCGTTTCGCACTCCGTACTACTAGATACAAGTTCTTCAAAAGCTATCTGCCGGATTTGTCCCTTCGCTTTAAGGATATTGGTTACTCTCCGAACCCTAACGATACCAATGGAAGTCTATCCCGTATATTCATCAATGAAAGCCTATCAAAACGAGTACGAGATGTTAGATCTACAGCAATGAGGATGAAGAAAGCTGGACTCATCGAGAAGGTGTCGATCAGAGACGACGAGGTTCTTGTGAAGCTGCACAAGATGGATCCGTTTCTTCCCTGTCGTACCAAGCAGGCGCTTCTAGAAACTCTAAACCTTTCCAAATAAGTTTCTCTACTCCTGCCCAGTTTTTTCCCATGTTGCCTCTCCATTCATTCCATGTTATCTTCCCCTCCTGAAAGTTATAAAATACTGATTTGTACCTTTCCTCATTATGCTCTTTTATCCTTATTAAAATTTCTTCCTGTGTTTCCCATCCTGGTTTTCCCATGATTATTCCTTCCTGAAAGTCAAATCATATCAACGGAAATGCCTGGCAACTGTTGATGGCCTATCTGCTATGTGAACTTCTGCTGCTGTTCGGTCAGTTGCTGTGCTGATGTTGCTGTTGCTTGCCGATCTATATATTTATACTTTCTGCCGGAATACGATGACAACCATTCATTCAGAAGCTTTGCTATGGATTCAATTGATTTGTTAATTCTTGGTAGTTATAAGTTCTTGCGTGCTGTTGTGTTTGTTATGCGTTCTCTCGGCTCTTGGATAGGTGTTCGTATTTGGCTCGGTGTTTGTACTATAGAAGATTATGGCTAGTTCACCAATGGACAATACCTCTTCAAACAGCATCATTACTAAAGCGGTGATGGATTCAGTTTTTAGGACTGATAAATTAAATATATGCCATATTAATGTTCAGAGCTTTTGCGCTCGAGGGTTTTCCAAATTTGATGAATTGAAAGCGGTGTTTTTCAACAGTAAAGTCCACATCGTCTGTATGTCTGAAACATGGTTCAATGAATCAATCAATGATTTGATGATTCGAATTGAGGGCTACAATCTAATTCGTAACGATCGAAACCGCCATGGTGGTGGACTATGCATCTACTTTAGGCAAAATCTAAGCTTGAAGCTTCTAAAAAAGTCTACTTTTAGTCCGTATGAACCTAGTCATATTACCGAATATTTGCTATATGAAGTTGCTACAAGCTTATAAATTTTATTAACATTTTGTTAATAACATATTACATTTCATTTGCCGTAGCAGTTCAGATTTTTTACAGGTGAGTTGATTTTACCTGCTTATAAGAGAAAAAAAGGGTTTGAATATACTTAACCTAACTTTACCTAATCATATAACGCATTAATCGTGGCAATAGAAGATTGTAACGATTTTTGCCTGAAATTATTAATTATTTTATTTGACATTTGTTCCAATGTTTCAACATTGGATATTCTATGTAACTCATTGGTACTATACCAGGGAGGAAGCCTCAGAATCATTTTCAAAATTTTATCTCTGCAGAGCTTTCTTCCTGGTATTACAACAGCTAGTCCATATTGGTACAGCATACAACATGGCTGGCCTGAAAATTTGTTTGAATATCAAAAGCTTGTTCTTAAGACAAAGTTTTGATTTTCTATTAATAAGGGGATAGAGACATTTTACATATTTATTACATTTGGCTTGAATGCCCTCAATGTGATTTTTGAAAGCTGAATTTTTATCTAGCATGAGCCCTAGATACTTAACTTCATCTGACCAATTTATTGGAACCCCTCTCATCGTGACAACATGTCTACTTGAAGGTTTCAAATAAAGAGCTTTTGGTTTATGTGGGAATATTATTAGTTGAGTTTTGGAAGCATTAGGAGAAATCTTCCATTTTTGCAAGTATGAAGAAAAAATATCCAAACTTTTTTGCAATCGACTACAGATGACACGCAGGCTTCGTCCTTTGGCGGAGAGGCCTGTGTCATCCGCAAACAAAGATTTTTTACATCCCTGAGGTAACTCAGATAAGTCAGATGTGAAAATATTGTATAATATTGGTCCCAAAATGCTGCCTTGAGGAACACCAGCTCTTACAGGAAGTCTTTCAGATCTGGAGTTCTGATAATTAACCTGAAGTGTACGATTTGACAGATAACTTTGAATTATTCTAACAATGTATGTTGGAAAATTAAAGTTTTTCAATTTTACAATCAAACCTTCATGCCAAACATTGTCGAATGCTTTTTCTATGTCTAGAAGAGCAAGACAAGTAGAATAGCCTTCAGATTTGTTGGAACGGATCAAATTTGTTACACGTAAAAGTTGATGAGTGGTCGAATGTCCATGGCGGAATCCGAACTGTTCATTGGCAAAAATTGAATTTTCGTTGATGTGGGCCATCATTCTGTTCAAAATAACCTTTTCAAAAAGTTTACTGATGGAGGAAAGCAAACTGATTGGACGATAGCTAGAAGCTTCTGCAGGATTTTTGTCTGGTTTTAAAATTGGAACAACCTTAGCATTTTTCCATTTGTCAGGAAAATATGCAAATTGAAAACATTTGTTAAATATATCAACTAAAAATGATAAGCTTCTTTCTGGAAGTTTCTTGATGAGGATGTAGAAAATTCCATCATGGCCAGGAGCTTTCATATTTTTGAATTTTTTAATAATAGTTCTCACTTCTTCCAAATCAGTCTCCCAGGCATTTTCGAAAACGTTCTCTTGATTGAGAAAATTTTCGAACTCCTGAGTAACTTGATTTTCAATTGTACTAGTAAGTCCTAAATTAAAATTGTGCGCACTTTCAAACTGCATAGCAAGTTTTTGAGCTTTTTCGCAATTAGTTAGTAATAATTTGTTTCCTCTTTCAATGCCGGTATTGGCTTCTGAGGTTTTTTCAAGATTTTAGATTATTTCCAAAAGGGCTTAGTACCAGGGTCCAATTGAGAAATTTTATTTTCAAAATTTTTGTTTCTTAAATCTGCAAAACATTTCTTGATTTCTTTCTGCAAATCCTGCCATATAATTTTCATAGCAGGATCAGGAGTGCGCTGAAATTGCCTTCTCCTCAAGTTTTTAAGGCGGATCAAGAGTTTAAGATCATCGTCTATAATCACGGATTCAAATTTTCACATTTTGGAATTGCAATGTTCCTGGCTTCAACAATGGAAATTGTTAAAGTTTCAAGAGCATTGTCAATATCAATTTTAGTTTCTAAAGAAATGTTAACATCAAGATTAGAGTCAACATACGTTTCATATATATTCCAGTCGGCTCGTAAATAATTGAAAGTGGAGCTGATAGGATTGAGAATCGCTTCATGCGATATTTGAAATGTAACAGGGACATGATCAGAATCAAAATCAGTATGAGTAACTAATTGGCTACAAAGATGACTAGAATCGGTTCAGACCAAATCAATCGTAGATGGATTTCTAGAAGAGGAAAAACATGTAGGGCCATCAGGGTATTGAATTGAGAAATATCCTGAAGAGCACTCATCAAATAAAATTCTGCCGTTGGAATTACTTTGAGAATTATTCCATGACCGATGTTTGGCATTAAAGTCACCATGACAAAAAAATTTGACTTATTGCGAGTCAATTTTCGCAAGTCAGTTTGGAGCAAATTAACTTGCTGTCCAGAGCATTGAAAAGGCAAATAGGCAGCTATGAAAGTTTATTTACCAAACTGTGTTTCAATAGAAACATCTAAAGTTTCAAAAACTTTAGTTTCAAATGACGAAAACAGTTGACGAAACAGATGAATGATGATTGCAACTCCCCCACATGCCCCATCAAGTCGATCATTACGATGAGCAAAAAAGCTAGTATCTCTTTTGAGTTTAGATCCAGGTTTTAAATACGATTCGGTAATAACTGCTATATGCACGTTATTAACCGTAAGAAACTTAAACAGCTCGTCTTCTTTATCATTCAGAGAACGAGCATTCCAATTTAAAATATTTAAATTATTATTTGGATCCATTAGAAAAACGTAATCCAATAACAATTTGATTTGTAAATTTTACACCTACTTGGACTGCTTCAGTCATAGTGGTGGCTTTGAACATTGCATCAATCATTAGATTCAATTGTTCAGTTAGAAAATTAAAATCTGAAGCAGGCATATTAAAAGAGACACGGACACCGTCTTCAGCCATTTAGCTGCACAGACTGTAACTTAACACTAGACAACGGACAAGCATGCTCCAATGGCACAGCCGATAAACATTCCTGACGAAAAGTTTCGACGGCTGAAGTGGGAATCGAACCCACACCCCATGACGCGAAGCGATTACTGCCTGGCGACACTAACCACTCGGCCATGAAGCCCACAATTATCTGATGATTTCCCATTGCACTATGGTCCAGGAATCAGTTTTACGCGGAAAGATGCATTTTGAGCTTTAGAATGAAACATTAGACAAAAACGGTCTTCTACAAAGTTGTTTGTATTAGTTAAGCCTTTTGTTTGATGTTATTAAAAATTAGGGTGGACCACATTTTCATAGAAATTGTGTAACTAACTTTCTTATTTGTAGAAATTATATTATACATGCTTCAGCAAAGTTGTAGACCATTCAATTTCAAGCAGCTTTGCCGAAAAAAGTTTTTTTGTATCTCTTAAATTGACCGATTTAGAGCTGTTTTCCTACGGTGACATAGGGTGGTCCGAACAAAACTGGTTTTCTGGCTCTAGAGTTTTCAATTCAAATTTCTCATCAAAGTAGTCTATGAAACACTTTTAGAGCTTTGAAAAATGCGTAATTTGGTGAGTGAAGAAACTCGCTATCTCCTTCCGTTTAGGAGTGATTGTTGTTTTTCTCTCAAAAACATGCCTACTTTGATTGTGAATATCTCTGATTGGGGCAAACATAAAAAATATCTTTTGACGGCATTCAAAAGAAAAAATAAAATTGTATATTGTATCAAAAATTTACAGATGTGTTATTTTTGTAACTCTAATCAAACGTCTTGAAAGTCAAATATTTTTCATCACAAAAACTATAATAACTTTTGAACTAAAATAGGTATCAACAATATTTTTGCATGAAAATTTGCGTTTTGTTAAGTTCTTAAAGTCGTTCATATACGACTTTGACGAGAAAATATTATTAAAAAAACTAGAGTTGAAAAACTTATTTTTGTTGGACCACCCTGCGATGATTAGGAAAAAATGCTCTAGATTGGTCAAATTTTGAGCTACAGAAAAACTTTTTTTGGCAAAGTTGATCAAAATTTCAAGTTCTACCGCTTTGCCTAAGAGCATATACCAGTATTTTTGCAAATAAGAAAGTTGATTATATGATATGTGTGATATTGTGGACCACCCTAGTTTCAAATGACACAGTATGTAAGCTTACATTTTTAGAAACAATTTTGTAGAAGATCATTTTTGTCTGAAATTTCATTTTCATGCCCAAAATGCAAAATAATAAAGAAATACATACTATGAAAATCTTCAAAATAGTTTTAGAGCCCTATCTTTCTTATTTCAGATTTCTCGTCAAAGCGGTCTATGAACGACTTTAAGAACTTAACAAAACGCAAGTTTTCATGCAAAAAGATTGTTAATATCTATTTTAGTTCAAAAGTTATTAAAGTTTTTGTGATAAAAAATGTTTGACTTTCAAGACGTTTTATTAGAGTTACAAAAATAACACATCTGTAATTTTTTGATACAATATACAATTTTATTTTTTCTTTTGAATGTCGTCAAAAGATATTTTTTATGTTTGCCCCAATCAGAGATATTCACAATCAAAGTAGGCATGTTTTTGAGAGAAAAACAACAATAACTCCTAAACGGAAGGAGATAGCGAGTTTCTTCACTCACCAAATTACGCATTTTTCAAAGCTCTAAAAGTGTTTCATAGACTACTTTGATGAGAAATTTGAATTGAAAACTCTAGAGCCAGAAAACCAGTTTTGTTCGGACCACCCTATGTCAGCGTAGGAAAAAAGCTCTAAATCGGTCAATTTAAGAGATACAAAAAAACTTTTTTTGGCAAAGTTGCTTGAAATTGAATGGTCTACAACTTTGATGAAGCATGTATAATATAATTTCTACAAATAAGAAAGTTAGTTACACAATTTCTATGAAAATGTGGTCCACCCTAATTTTCAATAACATCAAACAAAAGGCTTAACTAATACAAACAACTTTGTAGAAGATCGTTTTTGTCTAATGTTTCATTCTAAAGCTCAAAATGCATCTTTCCGCGTAAAACTGATTCCTGGACCACTGTGCATTGGAATTTCCGGTAGACGAAGAAGCGGAGTTACCTGTGGCGGTAGAGTTTTTCCATTTGATTTGAAACAAGTTGAATGGGTACCCATGGAACGAATAGGAGAAGAGTTCAAATTACCTGCTACGATATCGGCAAAGGATTTACCGTGGGTAGATACATTCGAAATTGAAAGATTCGAACGGCTACCCGACGGATTAAAATTTGTTTGTGAATGAGCATGATTATGATCTTCCTGGTGGATATGATTCCTAATCAAGCGATCATTAACTGAAAAATGAGCATAGTTCGATACTCTACCAGGCAAATTCCGGAAACGACCGTTATCGTAACGGATATTATCCTTCATCTGCCTGGCACGAGCCTCAACGACTCTTTTGCGTGAAGGGCATTCCCAAAAGTTAGCTTTGTGAGGGCCCTTGCAATTGGCGCATTCAAACTTTCTGGTAACTTCTTTCACAGGACAGTCGTCCTTAGCGTGAGAAGAACCTCCGCAAATCATGCATTTAGCATCCATGCGACAATTTTTAGTACCATGACCCCACTTTTGGCACCGACGGCACTGAGTGGGGTTCTGATAATTTCCTCCAGGTTTCTGGAAATGTTCCCACGTCACACGGACATCTAATATAAGTTTAGTTTTTCTAAAGCTTTAATATTATTTAGTTCTTTTTTGTTAAAGTGAACTAAATAATATTCTTGAGAAAGCCCTTTCCGAACAATGCCAGATTGGATTCTCTTTTTCATAATGATTACTTGGACTGGGGAAAATCCAAGTAAATCATTTATTCCATTTTTGATCTCTTCAGGTGACTTATAGTCACTTGAGAGACCTTTCAAGACAACTTTGAACAAACGTTCGGTTTTGTCGTCATAAGTAAAAAAATTATGCTTCTTCTCTTCAAGATGTCTGAGAAGAAGTTCACGATCTTTAAGAGTTTCCGGCAAAACGCGTCAGTCTCCTTTCTTTGCGATTTGGAAGGAAACCTTGATTCCCTTAATGGAGTTCAAGATCTCCTGCCTAAATCCCCCAAATTCGGAACAACTGACCACGGTAGGCGGCACTCTTTGCTTCCTCACTTGAATCAAAGAGCCTGGGCTAGAGGCTGCTTCGATTTGGTGTTCGGAAAATTTGTCTAGAGCATCGTTTTTGGACCCCTTCTTTTTTCCCTTTTCATAAATAACCTTCCAGTCGCATTAAAATTCTACTCAGTACACATGTTCGCCGATGACGTACACATTTATTTTTGTTCTGATTCTAGAACAAGTACCATGGAAATGTCTAGGTTAATCAACTTCGATCTACAACAGGTGTTTCAGTGGTCTCAAGAAAATCTACTGCCTATTAACACAACTATTTATTAATCGGCACCGATCCCACTTTTCTATGCTTGAACTTATCATGAATAATGAGCAAATTCAATTCGCAGACCAAGTAAACAATTTAGGAGTCATTTTTAATTCCAAATTAGATTGGGAACCTCAAATAAATTCACAAGTTGGTAAAATATACGGTATTTTAAAACAGCTCTCACTTACTGCTAAGCACCTCAGCTATCAAATGAAAATCAAATTGTTCAAGTCCCTTATTTATCCGCATTTTATCTATAATGACTTCATTTATTTGAATGCTACCGCAAAAAGTGTTAATAAGCTTCGTGTTGCACCCAATTCCTGCATTAGATTTGTTTTTAACATTCCAAGATTTGGAAGTGTCACCCATCTTCAAATATCGTTAATTAGCTGTCCTTTTGATCAGTTCCTCAAATATAGATCGTGCTGTCATATTTACAAAATACTCACATCTGGGAACCCTGGTTATCCACCCTCAAAGTTGAATCCATGTAGAAACACCAGAACAAGAAGTCTTCTTGTTCCTTTACATCATACCAGTTATTATAGTCACTCGCTGTTTGTAGGAGGTATAATTAATTGGAACCACCTACCATTGAATCTAAAATCCGTTAATTTTTCGAGCTTTAGACGGGACCTACTCTTGGAGTTGAATTGAGCACACTAAACAAGCACACAGCAATTAATTAATAGTAAAATCAATAGAACTATTACATGAAAAAGAAATAGCACATCCTACCCAATATCTACAAATTGTAACATTTAAAAAGATTGTAAATCTTGCGTTACATGAATGAAGTATAAATAAATAGGTAAATAAAATAAATAAATAAATATAGACTTTGAACAAACATGCACTAAAAAAAAGTTCAAAGTCTCTAAAAAAATCTACTACCAGTCTTGTCTTTAGGGTCATTCATTGGATGAACTTATATTATCATTCAAATTAATTAATATATATATAAATCGTTTATATTTATATTCTTTTTAAATCTATTGTTTTAAACAAAATTAGCAATATAGTCCAAACTGCTTTCCTTTACAACCAGTGAGGTAGTTCTAATATCCTCATTTATATCTGCATAACAAAATCATGTGAATTTGCGCAGTTTTTTTGTTTTGCACTGAAGTTACCCAAAAGCTAATCGCAAAGTTTTCAGAAGAACTGCTTGAAAAATGTTTTCTCACGCATAAATTTCATCAATATATCGCTGGAATTAGATACTCGTTATTACCTTATATTCTGAATAATGACTCGAAATATCAGTCGAAATTTGATCAACTCATTTTTCAGGAAATGACTAAAAACTGCTCTTGAATGTTCTCTCGCCACGTACCTAACGAGAGAGTGAATATGAATATTCATAGGGCTCTCCGATTGCAATGTGCCATGAACTGTTATGGTTCGTGAACTGTTGCACTCTCTGAATATGGTTCGATCGGATTATTCGGCTGATCGTGTTTGTAAGTATATTGAGCAGATGATAAATAGTTCATTTTATTTTTCAAGCTTTCTACTGATCCTAGTCTTTTTTGTTGAATCGTGGGTCTGTCGCATTCGCATTTGTTGAAAGGGGATAAACAGCAAACCAAAACTGAATGAGAGAACACAAGAGAACTTATATGCTCTCAATAAAAAATCAGTCTCATTGTTACAAGATGGATAGATAGATTGGAGCCCGAGACTGACATCTCTTATTGTGTTACGTTATATGGAATTGAAATTTTGAAATTTTAGGAAAAGAAACATATAAAATTTGCTACATAGTAGTCATGGGTCGAATAAGGCAAAGTTATAACCACATAATTATTAATAGTTTCATGATTACGATCAAAAAGCAACTTACTGCAACTCAACATGGAGAAGTGACAGCGCACGAGTGCGCTCAGCGGTAACATCTATCACGAGTAATTTCACTTGCTTTTATCCCAAATTGACGCCGTAAAATGCCATCCAACCCGAATGCATCCCTTACCGATCCCAACTGCTGGGATCACAGTTTTTGCCTCTGCAAGCCCGGATGTGCTCTGCGGAAAACGTGAAAATATATTATTTCACTCTAAAATTGAAACCCACAGCCATTAAGATATCAAAATACAGTGTTGCCTTCCCCATTTGCGGCAAGGGGCGTAGAGGGAGCACCAGGGGTCGGAAAACAAGATACTCATGTCCGGAAGCAGCTTTGAAGCGAAGTAGATTCCCTGCCAGCTGCACATTCCACGGAACATTTTCGTCTTGGAGTTTTTTTTCTTCTCTTCTGGAGAAGATAGTCTGCCAATTCATACGATGGAACGAACGGTTCGACCGAGATTGCATGCAATGTTATTGCATGCTGACCACAGTACTATGGGCCAGAAATGTCAAAATCTAGACCAAAAAAATTTACTAAGCTAGTTCTGTTGGTTTCCTGTGCAATTTTGAATATTCCGGTCAATCACGGCGTAGTAACAATGAATTGTATGTGGAACGAGGAGGGGAGGGTGGTGTGGGGTTGCCGAGGGGACAAATACCCTATTTACTACAATTTTGATACAAATCGACATAATTTGTTTAAATATTGCAATTTTCACTAAGAGTTTAGAATTTATTATTACTTCGACGCAAATCTTTACAATTTTCATACAATTATATATTCTCGATTCTTTGATTACTAGCTTAAATGTAAAGATTATCGAGGTTTACTATGGTTTTTACCGGATTGTCGATCGCTATTTACAGATACTAGAGCATCATCTGCAAGTTGTCTAAGTGTACATAGTTCTTCCAAACTGTTATCAATATCAGGAACATTCAAATATGAAGCAAGTTACTTAGACTTAGCTTTGGGGACGGCTCATATTGTTAATTCTGAAAGTTGTTAGTTGACCGCAGAGGCACGTCCACGTTTAAAACCATGGGTAGGACAAACGTTGGCAAATATTTTGTGCACAGTGAAGCTAAGTAAAATGATAACCCTATGATTCATTAAACTGAAAATTAAGAGGCTCAAAGGCAAAGGATACCAGTCGAAAACGAAACCTAATTGAAGCCAGGAAACAAGAGTTTGATTTTTATCTAAGACTTTTTTTTTAGAAATCCTTGTGATATTACGACAAGTATTACTGCTCATATTACTGTATGTGCATTTTAATGGTGTACATTTTGCTATTATTTCCCAAGGAATATTCCTAGGGAATTTCTCCAAGAATTTTGCTTAGGATGCCTCAAGAATTCAGCCTGGGTTTTCTCAAGGAATACCACATAAATGGTATTTCTCCAAAGATTAATTCTGAAATCATAAAAGTTCTTTGAGAATTCTTTCATGAAAGTCCTAATTCCTCCAATATTTTATCCAGTGATTCATCCGTAGATTTTCCTGGTACATCCTTCAAGATTCCTAGTCAGTAAATCTTCTAAAATTCAATCAATAACTTCTCCAGAATGCCTTCACGACTTTCTATTTTTTTTTTAGCAATCTTTTTTATATTTAGGAATATTCCCAGGAATGTCTTTTTCAAAAGAATAAATCTGTGAGGTATTTTTGAAAAAAAAATCCTTAAGCTATCTCTGATAAAATCTGTATAAGTTTCAAAGTCATCCTTAATGTAACTCCTGGACTTACTAGGAAGTGTTGGAAGATTTCATCGATAATTTGTTGAAATAATCGAAAAAAAAACAATCGAATCTCGAGATGGTATTTTGCAGGATTTTCTAAAGGAATTTCTCGAAAGTCATTGGGCAGAATCTCGAAAAAAATTGTGCAGGAATGATTAGAGGAATTATTGCGAAAGTTGCTGTAGCATCAACTTGTGTGAAAACTCAAATAGACTTTTGAAGCTTGCATGGGAATGTTTTGTGAAACATGTTAGGGAATATTTGGAAAAACTGCAGAGATAATATTTAGATTGAATCCTGGAGAATACCTGGATCAAATGCTAGAGAAAACCCTAGAAAAAAATGCTTCAAGGAATTTCAATCTGGGAGTTCAATAGGAATTAGTCTGAAAATCGTAAAAGTTCAGCAATGCTTTGATAGATTATAGTGCATGTTCAGAAATCGCTAGCACCACCAAACCTGTACTTTGTATAACACGATGAGACTAGTCTTAGATTAATTTATAACCTCTTCCAAAAATTATTCAAGAGTCTTTTTATAGCTATCTATGGATGTTCCAAAAACTTTTTATGAATTACTTCCAGGATTGCTCACAGAAATTTGTCCCAGAACATATATAGGGTTGGTTGTTGATATTTTTAAGTAACTATCCATTGATTCATTCGGAAATGCCATAGAGGATTGCTACATTAGTTTTTCTAACGATTTAAAAGTTTCTTGTTACAATTTTTACTTTCAGTTTCCCAAGATTTTCACGATAAATATTATCAATCGTTCTTCACACGAGCCAGAAATGTTTTGGGGGTCATGCACAAACCACTTCACAAGGCATGAGAAACTATGAAAAACCTTATCGTGCCTTCCATTCTCCTAAGAATAAGTACGACGTTGATCGAGTTTGTATGTATATTGAACAGATGATAAATAGTTCAATTCAATTTTCAAGATTTCTACTGATCTCGTTTTTGTTAAATCGTGGGTAGGACAATCCTTTGACTGTCCTACCCAGGTTTTTATGTGCGTAGTACATGTCCTACCTGTCCTACCCACTTCCCGCGCCACTGGTTGACCGCGATAGTGGAGCTCATGTGCTTTGCTGAAAGCATTTGCTCTTTGTCCACAAAGACGAAGTTGAATGTCTGATTGAAGCCACGCTAGACAATCGTTTGTTCCTCTTTACCGCAACGAAAATCAAATTGAGTATTTAAAAGCATATTGATTTATCCAGTCGCGATCGATACATTTTTTCTAACAATAATGGTAGGAAGTCAGAAAGTGTCTACATAATGAAATAAGGCTGATACAAATATTAATTTTCTTTTATGTCAAAATCCGAACATTTTGAAGGGGAGAAAAAAAAACCATCATTTTTTGACATCATTTAGGTTTTTCTTTCATTTTTTAAACTAAAAAAACAAGTAAAATAATGATCCAGAAGACGATTAAAAAATGTTTAACAACTATCATTAAAAATAAAAATTTCGAAAAAATAACTTTTTTTCATTTTTATTTTTTTGTTCCTTATTTATGTTTACACCCCCCCCCTCGTACCGTCCAAGTGGTCTCGGACATAAAAGAAATTTAATATTTGTATCAGCCTAAAATACTTAATGATTTGCTTATTGCTTCAATAACGACTGTCGTTCAAGTTCATTTAATGGAAATATATGTAGCAAAATTATAAAAATAACAATATAATCTTTGCTATTGAGTCTCTATGAATTATACAGTCTTGATTTCTACAGGAACATTTTTAATTTTGGACTTCATTAAGAATGATCCAGTCAAAATTCAATCTCATCATCCATAACTTGTCATGTAATTTATACAGATGATTTATTTTAACCAACATTTACGAAGTGATGTGGGTATAGTCAAATTCTAGTATTATTACATTTTTTTAATTTTCCGAATATCTTATTTTCATAATATTAAACTTTCCCGGTCATTTTGTTCCAAGGGCGCACGTGAAAAGGTCTGACCCGAGCTCCCCGAAGCCGAAATCCGGTACTGATTGTATGGTCATCAGTGCTTTTGCTTTTCAAAAATGTACACACAATATTTATTCTAACCATTTTCAACTACAAACCAAACTTCATAAAATAGGTCGATGAAGGAGTCATAATCTCATAAACCGTAAAACGGGGTGACTTTGATAATGCGGGTAACTTTGATAGTGCGAGACACACAACATACTAAACTCAATAACAAAGTTTCTGTTAATCAGTTAAGCAAAACGAATGCAAAAGTAAAGACTATTAGTGTGACACTTCATGTCAAAGCTATTTTCGTTGGAATCAAGTACATATAAGGATTTATTTTCAAATATTAAAAATTTATAAGATTTAAACATATTTGAAACGCCCACAAACAATCTGTTCTACGATCACTATTTCATGAAGTCATAATGAGTTCGTTACTTATCCTTGACAGCCTAGTTGTAGCAGAACATGAATTCGGTCTCAAATCTCTTAGCGAAACCCATTTTTTTAAACTGGGAACATTTTTGTAATCTAAGTCATAAATTTCCATACAGCATTAAACGTCTAAGTAGAGGTATGCAAAGCCCTATAAATGTTTCGTAATGCATTCAATTTTGTTCGATCTTTACACCATTATCAAAGTTTCCCCCAAACAGAAAACCGACTTTCGATTATTTGAAAAATGATATATCCATTCAGAGTGAATCTTTTGGCAATCTATCAACTGCAATTGGTAGTTAGGATACCAGTACTTGTTTTGAAAATATAAATTATAATTATTTGAAACACCATACATAAATATTCAAGTTTTCTTCGAAAAAAAAACTATCAAAGTTACCCCGTTTTACGATACCTACCTTCACTTATAGTTTTTATAGAAAGTTTTTGGACTTGGTCGCAAAATTTCGTTTTCTGGCCCATAGTGCCCAGCAGTGAAACTGCCGACAGGGCTGAAGGGATTAATCGTTGTCACTAGCAGTGCTGTTGCGGTTTACCACCGGAGCCAGAGCCAACCCTGCTCAAGTAACTATCCGATCGAACTGGGAAAAAATGGTGAGAAACACTAATAGTTGTGGGCATCCCGGCAATGTGGCATGATGGTAATGCAGCACTCTCTGCTACTTCCTGTTGCAAGAAGCACGAATCTACAACGGACCATCCGACCATCCGACAGACCGACCGGTCGGTTGCTGGTGATGCTTTTCTCAGCATGCGATTCTTTATGACACGAAGATGCATTCCTCAAACTCGCCTCCCTCCCGAAAGGAAAGATGGCAAGAATTTCCGCAAACCGGAAAGATGTTCCATCGGATTTGTACTCGTGCTGGCTCCAGAACCTTGCTCGTTAGACCTATTCAGGGTTGAGCAGTTAAAATATCCAATAATATATCTATGTACATCAGGTAACAGGATTTTGTCGAAAAATTTCTAAACATGGTTGCTACAACGAGCAAGAAGAAGTATGACTCTATAAATTCACAATTTCCTACCAAAAAAGTGTGATTTAAAAGTTTACTAAACGTGGTAAAAATATTAAAAAAAATACCACAAAATATATAAATAAAAAAAAACAAATCAGATGATAGTGTAGCCTTACACACAACACCTATATATGAAAAATAAATGTAATGTTTGAGCATAAACAATAACTTTTGAACCAGACTAACAATCATCAGTCCCCACCACTGAACCTTTTCGGAAAAGCAGTGTTCCATCGAACACTATCCAGTTCTGATCGGAGCCCTGGCTTTGTGGGCTAGCAGGAATCGAGTAAACATTTATCATCTTTGCGGAACGTTCATTATAAACTCCGGCCACCCTGTGTCTGTTGCTGGTTTTGAAGTCTATCAAAAAGTTAAACATTTAATCGCAAGTGAAACGAACATGTGTACCTGCCTTCTTGATGTTGTTACACCCGAAGCAAGTTGCAGAAAGCGTTTCACTCCAAGAAAGTATTGCAAGCAGTTTACACTTAAAAGAATAACACTTTCCCTTTGTCTTGCTCGGATCAGCTCTTTTCCAGATAACGATGGTAAATACCAACTACGGAAAAGTTCGTGTTTTCCTTTCATTGTACAAACTCGACAAAGTGTACAGGAAATTTAAAACTAATTTCGAACAGGTACGGAACAGAACTGGTGTTTGACTTTTTTGGTCTACGCACATAAATCTAACGAGGGTAATCGGACATCGGATAATTTTTAAAACAGTTCTTGAGGTTTGTTTTGCTAGAACTGAACGGAGTGAATAAATTCGATTTCTTGTACAATTGATATGACTAGGAGGATTCCCGTTTCAATATCAGTCCAATCGATCGAACAAATTAAGGTGTTGTTTCCTTCAAAACTAAATTGGTTTACATTGCTTTTGAATTTTAATTCAGATATATCAAGATGCCTTAGTAGGAAATGACAGCAATTACTAACAAGCATTTAAAGAAAGGAAACACCATGTGTTTAATCGAAATTAACCTATAAAGTAATTAGATATAAGCAAAATAATGAAAATTTTTAGCAAAGCAGAGAGGTCCCCCAGAGTTTAATGAAGATACCACAAACTTTCCTAGGGTTTTCCTAATGTGGATTACCAGAAGTTCCCAGAAATGTTTAATGGTTCCCATGTGAAACTTCAAAGGTGACACAAAATAGTTAAATTGTCGTAGAGACTCCGAGAAGGCTCCAGGGGAGACAAAGAAAACTTCAAAACCAGGTTCTGAATTGTCGTATCAATGATGCAAAATCTACGATTTTTCGCACGTAAGGAGAATGCTTTTTTCGCTTTCTCGCGTGAACATCTTTTATCGCTCACACTAATTTTCCCTGGAGCTACGATGGAGGATAACCGAAAATCACTCCACTCTGGGGATAATTTATTTTTCACTCCATCATATTTTCGCTCACCAACTGCTCCCGAGAATTATCACTATGTAGATAAACAAAAACTAGTGCCGGCGACGGGATTCGAACCTAGAACATTGCTAAAAACAACCGCGATGCGTGCATGCTTACCATGCTACCACACCAACTTGACGAAAGGAGTGGTTAATTTGGTGCATAAAAGCAACTACTGCTCGTGGCGATGGATACAGGAAAAATTCTCCATGGATCGGTGAAAGAGAAAACAAACTTAACACAGCTGTGGAAATGTGCAATTATCTATTTTCGCTTTGTTTTTTGGACGGATAAAATCGCAAGGCAGCTGATCGCTGAAAATTGCTGTGAGGGATAAATCCATTATCGTGAGAGTGAGTGAGAATTCGGAAGCCTGTTCAAAACACTTTGGAACTCCTGAGAATCTCTCAAGAACTTCTTGGAAACCATTGGTTATATGTATCTAAGAACGTCTAGAAACATAGTTGAAGTCAACATTCTTGGTAACACTTCAGGAGCCCTTGATGATCTGTTGGAAGCCCCAGAAAGCTTTTGAAAAATTTTCATATCTCATTAGTTATCTTTTGTGATTTCTTTGTATTCCTTTTTGCTTGGGAATCAATAGAATGCTTGAGAATCCCCTGAGACCGCTTTGTGACAAGCGATATACATGTTAAGTATGCGAAAAATCCATACGACGGGTTGAAGGTGGTACAATATTTACAATTTTTGCGTAATACACTCAACCCGTTAACGCCCAAGGTATACTCAATTGTGCTTAAGTGCCGGAATCGTTATCAATAGTTACGTTTCCATAAAATAAATACAGTTTCAGCAAAAAAAAAAGTGACGTCGACATCTGATAGCTTTATAGAATTTATTTTGCATTTTATTAGGACAGCATTATTTCTAGTGGATACTTTAGAAACATTAAGTGTTGTAGATTTTTTTTTCGGTAGGAAAAGTTCAACTATTGTACTACAAAGTGGGAGAAAACTTACGCTTATTGCGAAGGGTCCAGAAAAAGTTAAAAATCCAACTTCGACAATGCATATTTCCATCGTTTTCTGAACGATTTCAATTTGGAATCAGGTACTATTTAAGATCAATATCCACTTCAAAGTTATTCAAATAGATAGTTGTAGTAGGCTGTGGTGAATGTTTATGGCCGGTGAATGGTGAATGTTAGGATGGCCGAGTTGTAGTAGGCTGTAATGAATGTTTCTAAATTAAGTAGGCTTTGACATGACAAAATGACAAAACGACAACCATTAAGAAATAAACCATTGGCAAGAGAACATCGTGTTTCAATCTCTTACAACAGTATACCCAAAGTTTTTTAGAACAAAAGATACTTTCTAGTTTTATCTGTTATGTATTTGTGGCACTAGAACAATGTTTATGGTGAAAATAATTTTTGGAATTCCAATTACAATGTTTGAGTTGAATTTGATTACTCACGAAATTTGTTTAACTCCAGAAACCTAAAAAACATTTCTGAACCTGTTCTCCTAAGAGTTAAAATTTAACCTGAACACATAAATTTTTTTTTTTGTCTACATAAATTAAATTGTGGAAGCCCAGTTAATATGTTTGGGCAGAAAAAGAAATTTATTTCGATTTTTCACACCCAAATATCTTTCAATAAATAACTACGGAAAATGTTATTTTTTATCTCTGTTTGTCTATAAAGCAAAGTACATAGCAATTACTGAAGGATTTCTCCACTGGAGCATGACTGGTGAAAATGGTAGGTCATTTGGCATAAACTCGTTTGGCATAATGAGCCTAACATCAAGGATTTCTTAAGATGATATGCGTTTTTACGTTTTCATTGAATCTTTTTGACGACATCATGCCTATTTTGGAGTCAATTGATACAAAATTACACTTTTTTCAAGAATCATATGCTCATGAATAAATTAAAGCATATTATGAAACTTTTTTTTCTCTTATAAGCAGGTGAAATCAACTCACCTGTAAAAAATCTGAACTGCTACGGCAAATGAAATGTAATATGTTGATATATGATATATGATGATAGTGTTGTCTAATAACACAGAACACCTAGATATAAGAAATAATTAATGTAATGTTTGGAATAATACTAATAAAATAAAAAAAAGCATATTATGAAAGTTATTGTCAATAGTATGAAATTACTTATCTATAAATTACCCTTCTTCCTAACATTATTTTTTTTTTAATTGCGCATAAAGCCATTACATTATTTTCTTTTTAATTGGCATAATGATTGACTTAGAATTAATATTGGCATTTTCGAAGGTTTTTCCAAGATCAGCACCATCGAGCTTATGGAAAAAAAAAAATTGGTAGGTTCTCAACAAGCGTGGTGTTTGTTTAGAGATTTTCCAAGCTATGAATGTCAAAATGGTTGTGACATTAGAGAGCATAAGTAAAAAAGAAAAACTCGTGACGGGTGTGGTGGAAGAACATTTCGGAATAATAATTTTCTCTACATTCCAGAACGTGACTATCTTAGAGCTTGTTGTGACATACTTATTTGAAAATCGTAAATTGTTTCTTTGTCAGTTATTAATAAAGAGAACGCTCGCTGCAGATCAAGCTCTGTCCCAGTTTGGACGTAACACTTGATGAAAATAACTTGATTTATTTTGGGATTATTTTCCGTTTAACATATTTAAGGTTCTAACGGAAAACAGATGCTTCCCACAGCATAACTCAAATGAACCATATATGTTTAAAAGAAAATATTTGAGGCAAAACTTTTAAAAGGTTCAGTATAAATTTTTATTTTAGAAGTGTACGACAAAAACACCGTCTATTATCGAAAGAAGGGAAAACTTGTGATTGAAATAATATTTCTTTCAGCATATCTCGAAAGAAGATCATATGTTTGCAAAAAAATGTTGTAAAAAAGTAATTATCATTCTAACATTCTAACTTGCAAGAATTAATAATACATAAAGTATGAAAATGGTTAACATTTAGCTTTACTAGTAATAATATTTAAAACAGTATAAATTCTTTATACTTATTTCCAATTTTTTAAAAAGGCAAAACTTTTAATTAATCCAATTGAAGATTTGACGCCAAAAAAAATTGCGGCATAAATACACGAAATTGCGTTCAGAATCATCGAAATGATTGTGCATCTTTTCCCCGAATGTAATTTCTCAGAATGTCGGTTCACCGAATGCCACTTCTCTTTTCCCCGAATTCACCGTTTCCCCGGAAGATCGATAAGCAATCGAAAGAAGCAGGTATTCTGTCATTCTAGGCTGTACACATGTTGGCAAAAATGCTGAGGATGGTAGAATTCGAAAGAACCGCCAATTAAATAAAGAAGGGTGCATTTTTTTTTACACCGTCTTCAGCCAAAGGCTGCACAGACTGAACAATCACTAACATTAGGCAACGGACAACACGGAACACCCAGTGGCCCAGCGATGAATTCTTCGTTTGACGAAAAGTTTTCAACAACTGGAGCGGGAATCGAACCCACACTTTGTAGCACAATACGCCTAAATGACTGACGCCGCAAACCGCACGGCCACGAAGCCTCAGACGGTCAGTTTTTTCACCACCCTGAAATGATTAAAGTTACGACAATTATGGGTGCGAAAAATTTTCCGAGGAAGTGGGTTATTCGGAGAAACGGGATATTCTGGGAACTTGCATTCGGGAACTGGCGTTCGGTGAAATGGTGATCGGGGAACCAACATTCGGGGAAAAGTAGCACAACCCATCGAAGTAACTGCAGTAATCGAATTCTCTTTTCGCTGATAACTTGAGCAGATCAATGTTATCGATTGCCGACCTTTTGTCAGTTCGAAACAAAAAACATCTGAAAAATAAAGTTCAAAAAAAAAATCTTATGTATAAAAGATGGAAAAATGTATTTAAATTAAAATCAACAGTTTTATACCTATGATTTAAAAAAAATAGAATATTTCAAAGAAGGGTAAATTTGTGCTAAGTATATCAAAATCACCAGTGCAAAAAATTATTCTAATAGTGAAACTCACAAGAAAAATTATTATCTGGAAAAACTGTGATTTCTGGATAAATAATAAAATACTATTCACAATAACTTTCCTTATATGCTTAAGTTTATTCAAGAGCATAGGATTGTTGAATAAAGTGTCATTTTGTAACAATTGACTCCAAAACAGGCCTGATGTCAGCAGAAAGGTTCAAAATAAACGTTAAAACGATTGTTGTTGTGACGGAATTTGTTTGTGAAACTGGCAACACTGAATTGAAGAAATAGTCAGTAGTGTTCTTTGGAAGAGAAGAGTTCGGGAGGCCGTTTCTTTGGTAGTGCGGAGTTAACACCAAAATGTTTGTAATTATAATAATTGTAATTTGTAATATTAATACTGAATAAACCATTTTCAGCATTGAAGCTGCGAGCATTAAGGCTGCTGTCAATTTTTGTGTGTTTCTGCCAAAGGTGACTCTCCCCCAACCCAACAACAATTGTGCCAAACGACCATTATTCCAAACGACTTTATGCCCTACCACCGTTCTTTCTTAATATGATGTAACCGTAAGTATAGGTATAAAAACTGTTTTTAAATCAAAAAAAATGATCGTTTTCAATGTTTTTTGGTGTTTCCAACTGATATAAGGGTGGCAATTGATAACATTGATATGTTCAAGCTACCAGCAAAAAAAAAGAAATCGATAGCTGCAGTTACTCCGATGATTCTGAACGTAATTTTTGATATTTTTTTCATTTTATTATGCTTCATTAAGTTTTTCGACAAATATATTCTTTTAAAAATGCTTATGCTATGTTATGCTATGAGAAGATTTTTTTTTGCGGCAAAGCCTTAAACATTTTAAACGAAAAATAATCTCTCGTATATAGGTCATTATTGCTTTATGTTTCAATAATATATAGTTATGCATCGGATCGCCACATTTATGCTGAGTACAAGGGTCCAAAGTACGAACAGCAACCACGCCACCATCAACGTCATCGAGCACGCCACCGCGGTGCACCGTTGTCGCCAAGCATTCGGGGTCAGCATTTCCCGAGGAGCCCGACTACGCCGGCCGAATAATGCAGAGTGGACAAGTTTAGGTATTAAATAGGGTTCGATCTTCAATCGAACAAGTTAGTCTTTGCTTGCAGTACTTAGAAGTCAGTTTTATTTCAATCAATTAGTGCTAGTATAGTGAGTGCATGTAATTAAGCTAAGATTTGTGAATAAAGTTATTTTTTTATAAAAACTCGGTCGTCTGACCTAGAATTGGCGCAGCCGTCCGGAGCCGGCTGAGTGGACATTTGCGAAAACAGTGGAAAAGTCGTGAACTACCAAACGCGATTCAAGTGATCCCGCCGAGATTACGTGTGAAATCAGTAATCGACGCATCTTAGACAAGCAGACGGTTCCGTCGTCGAGGAGTTGAGGATCCCCCCGTGAATACCACCTGGAGCACCAGCAACGTCAGCCCGGCCTACGTGACACGACAGCAACAAAACCGTGAGTAATTTTAATTTTCTTTCCTCTCAATTGCGAGTCAGCGCGAATTGTCCGCATACTACAAGATAGGTGCAACAAAGAGTGTGTGATTGAATTAAAGGGATTGAGATTACTTGCGTCCCTATAGTTTCAGTTCTATTCCATTGCGAATCAACGCATATCGATGCTGAGCACTACCAGATAGGTGCAGCGAAGAGCGGGCAGTTGAATTGGAATTTAAACTTTAGGTAGGGAAGCGAATCAACACCATTTCGGTGAGCTTCCGAGAAGCGAATCAACACTTTTAGTGTGCTTCATTGATAAAAATCGCACTACCAGATAGATGGGTTTTATCCCTCTTCCGTTATCATAAAAACTCAAGTTGAATGACTGGCGTTTTAGGCCGTTTTAAATGCCAAAAGCCAACAAATCAAACGCTCTGAGGCAAACCAGGAGATTGCTAAAATCGGTCCAAGTTAAGTTTACCGAAAGCACCTCTGAATCTGAGGCATTAAGCGAGGATAGTGCAGAGTTCTCCCACATCCCAATCGATAACGTGTCAAACTTGGAGAATTTATTTTTAACCGAGCAAGAAGAATCCAACATGGATCAGCTGCTAGTTCAAATGAATACCTTGACCCAAGCGATCGAAGCTATGAGAATCCAACAACACCAACAACTAACACGCTGGTTATCTACGGCCGAAAACACATTAAATAAATTCAAGAACATATTCAAGATGACCATTCTGACGAAAAGCCTCAACCGATGGAAGTTGGATCGGTCAGAAGCAAACTTACTCTCAATAGAAGACAGATCAATAATAGCGAAATTACTGACGATGAGAAATCATCGGAATCAGAACACGAAGACGAAAATATTGATCTGAATTTTTGCTGGGGTCAATCAAAAATAACAGAAACTTAAACTATCTACCTTATGTAGTGAGTCAAAATAGTGTAACAAAACAAATTGTGAAACTTTTAATCGACACTGGCGCTAACAAAAACGTAATCCGGCCAGGTATTTTAGTAGATTGCAAACCGTGTTCAAACACAACGATAAACAATATTTCGGGAAAGCACAAAATTAACAAAAAAGGTATAGCAAACTTGATTGGCTCTGGTATCCCTAACCAATCGTATTACGAACTTAATTTTCATGATTTCTTTGACGGGATCATTGGCTCTGAATTTTTGGCTAAAAACAAGGGAAAAATCGATTACAATCAGGAAAATTTGGAGATCGCAGGTATCAAAATTCCGTATAAAAAGTATTTCCCAACAAAAAAGCTATTTTCACATACTATTGAGATAAACACTAATGCGAATGGAGATTGTCTGGTACCAACTTTTCAAAAGTTATCTAAATCCATTGTTATCGAACCTGGACTCTATGCATCAAAAGACAAGAAAACGACAGTGAAAATAATAACCACCTCGAAAAAAGCTCCATCTTTGAACAAAAAGCTGAATTTAAAAATTAATAATTTTGAGACTATTACCCCCATTCCCATAAAACAACAAGACAAAATTTCCGCTGAAACCTTGGAAAACTTACTTCGAACTAGTCATTTATCAAAATTAGAAAAAGACTTGCTTTTACAAACCATTTTAGAAAACGAGGCTGTCCTATTAAAACCAAACGAAAAATTGACAGCAACTTCGGCGATTAAACATACAATTTTAACAACGGACGATCGCCCGGTCTACACAAAATCATACCACTACCCCCACGCATTCAAAAATGATGTGGAACAGCAAATCAAGGAATTATTGGATAATGGAATAATACGTCACTCCACCAGTCCATACTCATCCCCTATCTGGGTGGTTCCGAAAAAGCTCGACGCTTCGGGAAAGCGTAAAATTAGGGTTGTCATCGATTATAGGAAAATCAACGAAAAAACTATAAACGACAAATTTCCGATACCTCAAATAGAAGAAATTTTGGATAATCTGGGAAAATCCGTTTATTTCACTACCCTTGATCTTAAATCTGGATTCCATCAGATCGAAATGGATCCGGATCACCAGGCCAAGACAGCGTTTTCAACCGCTTTAGGTCATTTTCAATTTACCAGGATGCCATTTGGGCTGAAGAATGCGCCCGCTACCTTCCAGCGCGCGATGAACAACATTCTTGGCGGGTATATTGGAACTATCTGCTTTGTATATCTTGACGATATCATCATTATTGGCAAAGATTTAAAAACGCATATTGAAAATTTGAATAAAGTTCTCAAGAGACTTGCAGATTTCAATTTAAAGATACAGTTAGACAAGTGTGAATTCATGCGCCGAGAGGCGGAGTTTTTAGGTCATGTAATTACACTAGAAGGCATTAAACCTAATCCCGAAAAGATACAGAAAATTCTCGATTGGCCATTGCCTGAAAATCAAAAACAAATCAAACAATTCCTTGGGCTTTCTGGATATTACAGAAGGTTTATAAAAGACTACTCCAAAATTGTAAAACCATTGACACAGTACCTCAAAAAAGATAAAAAAGTAAATTTAAAGGACGAAAATTACAAAGCCGCGTTCTCTAAATTGAAGGAAATTTTGGCATCAGATCAAGTCCTCACTCATCCGGATTTTGATCTACCGTTCATATTGACTACAGACGCCAGCAATTATGCGATCGGTGCCGTACTTTCTCAAATTCAAGACAAGGTCGAAAGACCCATTGCCTTCGCCAGTCGGACACTAACCAAATGTGAAACTAACTACAGCACAATTGAAAAAGAAGCATTAGCAATCATGTGGGGAGTTAACAAATTTAAACCATACCTTTACGGTAATACATTTACGTTATTCACCGATCATAAACCTCTCCAGTACATCAAAAATTGTAATAAAAATCAGAAGCTTCTAAACTGGCGTACTGAACTTGAGAATTACGATTTCACAATTATATACAAGGAAGGTAAAACTAACGTTGTTGCCGATGCGTTAAGTAGGAAAACCGAAAACAATTGCGAGATCAATGTGAATAACACTAATTCTCCCGTTTTAGATAGCGATTCAGAAGCAACAGATTCCGATTCACCAAGCAGAGCAGCTGAATCACCAACCGAAGGAAACCAATCAGATAATGACGAGCCCACCCACGATGATATCCCGATCGAGGAAAACGATCCAGGAAACGAGTCAGATGGTGACACGATCCATTCAGCGGACACTTCAGACGACTTCTATATACATTTCGTGGAAAGGCCGATAAACCATTATAGAAATCAGATAATGTTTCGTCTTTCCAGTAGCCTACACACCGATATGACTGAGCAACCGTTTCCAAATTTTCGACGGACAATAATTTGCCGAAACAACTACGACGAAAACGACATTAAAGACCTTTTGTTAAAATACCATGACGATCGACAAACGGCTATAATGGCACCAGAACAAATAATCCAAATTATACAAGAGGTTTACAGAAAACATTTCAATCAAAAAGGTCACTTTGTTCTGACGCAATTGCTAGTAGAAGACGTGGCAAATGAACAACGACAAGACATAATGATAAATAAAGAACACAACAGAGCCCATCGCGGAGTAACCGAGGTGGAAAATCAGTTAAGACGATGTTATTTCTTTCCAAAAATGGTATCTGTCGTATCCAAGAGGGAGCAAAACGTTTCGATGATAGAACCACTGAATATTATTTCCACAAACCGTTGCACTCATCGCACACACAAGAAAAACCCGTCTGATTTCTTCATATTAATAAAGCCGTTATTATAAATACAGTTTGTTTTATAATTATTATTTTATTCACTCACTTATACGGAAAACTTGTTTTTTTTCTTCAAATCACACCGCAAGGTACGGTCCAACAATTCGCGTAGAAAATCGTCAACAAACTGATTCGCTCCGACGTGATTATGTTCGTTGAACCTCCAAAGTCCATCCCGTCTTTGAAATTGGTTCCTATCTCTTTTTGTCTTCATGCTTGATCTCTTTCTCTCCCATTCGTATTCCGTCATCCCGGCACAGCGTGAGCTTGCATCCCAGGTAGCGATGAACATCTTCGTTTTTTCGTTTGTTTCGTTTGGCTCTCGTTCTCGATAGACCTGTGCGGGGATAGAACACACTGGAAAAATAGCTAAATAATTTTGTTCAGACACTTGTTTCCATTCTAATAATCTGACATCCATTATACCACATTCGCCTTCTCCTCTACTCATGGAGCCACAAACTATTCATTGAACAATGTCATACTGTTTTCCTAACTTGTGTGGTTTAAACACATATTGTAGGTCTACAGTAATTTGTTTTGTAATTACAGTTTTAGAACTATTCTGTTGCAACAAACTTCTCATACTTTGTTCGCTACCTTTTTAAATTTCGTTATTATTGATTTAAGCCAACCTGAATTATATTAAAATGTAGAGTTCTTTGAAGTAGAATGCTATTACTTACTTTTTTAAACTCCATGTCTCTATTCTTGAGAAATTTTCAATCCTATGCATAGTTATATTTTGTCTGATAAATTTTTAACGGCACCCTGAAATCGCCCAACAGTTTGTTATATATTGACAATTCGATTGACAATTAGAAGTTCGGCAGTCAAAACTTCTGCGTCGGTGATATTAATTTCTCTTATGAAATTCGATCTAAAGTTAATCTGAATGCACAATGAATCTATTTCGACTTTTTATTTATAACATATTTAATATTAAATTTAGTTCAAATCGTATCAACGCTTCAAAACAAATAGTAATATATTTTTTAAAGGCTAACCAAGACCTAAAAACAATTAGCAAGCATAAAACATTCGTTGGCTTATCAATCGACTTCCTGAACCAACAAAATTAGTATATTTTTCAATATTGTAATTTTCACGAATGATTAGACTTTCATGACGAAATTGAGAAGCTGCCAATAATGTACTGATGGTACATTTTCAAACACCATCCGCCTTTCATCCTTCATTTCACTCACTACCAGTTGGTTTTAACACGAGAACTCGATCAGCTGGAGCATGAGAACAATGACGATAACTGTAAACAACGGAGGACCAGCTGGTTTTGTTGTGTACACAAGAACAGCTGGTGAGTCGAGAACAAAGAAAAAAATGGTAAACATTGAGCCGGACGGAGAAAACTGCCATGAACATCAGGATAATTGCATGGGCTTCGGTGATCGAAAAGGGGCAGCAAAATCGAAGGCGAATTCTGAGAAAGACGAAATTCAGATCACTAAAGTCTAAGTTGTAAAAAAAAAATCGCAATATACAACATTTCTCATATTTGTGCGTTTGAAAAATATACCGCCTACCTCTATGAGTGGAAATCACTTTTCTTTAATCGCAGTACACTGTTGAAAAGAAATGTTGATACAAATTGAGCTTTCTGTAGAAAATTTCTTAAGCCACCTATTCGAGAACTTTTATTATATTTTTTGATGGAAAACAACATAGTTAGCTTAATGGATGAAACATAATTAGATGTAGAGAGATAAATTGAGCAGCAAATTCTGGAAATCTCATATAATTTCATTAAATAACGAATCTACACATTAATACGTAATTATTTTCGATTGCTGGATGTTTGAATGGAGCTTATTAATTTTTTTCCTTGATTGATTGTTCTTCTTTTCGAAAAAATAGATGTAAAAAAAAATAGATGAATGGAGCTTATTAATTTTTTTCCTTGATTGATGTTCTTCTTTTCGAAAAAATAGATGTAGAGATAAATTAAGCAGCAAATTCTGGAAATCTCATATAATTTCATTAAACAATAAATTCACACATTAATAGGTAATCATTTTCGATTGTTGGATGTTTGAATGGACCTTATTAATTCTTTCCCTTGATTCGAGCTTACCAGTCTGCAAAATCCATTGCATAATAAAAGTTTTATTTTCAAATTACAAGTTTTATGTTCTTTTTTCCGAAAAATGTAGCAGATTTGAGTAATAACTTATCATAGATGAATTGAAAGAAACTGCCATGTTCTTCCACTCAAGGCATTTGCTGATTTTGATCACTTCTTAAATTTGCAAATTATTTATCTTAAAATAATCACTGGGTTTGATAACTTCCTATGAATGGAGCTTACCAGTCTCCATAGATTCAACAAGTTAAAACACAAAACACTTTCAAAATAATTGAAACTTACACTTTCAATTTTGAACACTTCTTAAATTTACATGTTCTTTTTCACATAATATTCATTGATTTGGTTCTTCTTTAAATAATGCCCAATGATCTCATATAATTACTAAGTTAGATTTGTGTTTACACTGTAGTTGTTTATTATTTTAGTTCATTCGTGTTTAATCCAATGCAGATTTTTTTATATATATTTCATTAAGACATAAGTCAGATGGAGATTGTTATTAATAATAATGATTATAAATAATTTAATTAAATAACGAATTTATTCATTGATAAACAACAATTATTAATTCTTGGATATATGAATGGATCTCACTAATCATTTCTCTTGAATCGAGCTTTGCGGTCTTCAGAAAGATCAATTGTACATATATATTCTTCCTTCCATAAAACAATAGCTGGTTTGGATAACAACTTCTTATAAATGGAGCTGTCTGGCAAGCTCGAGTATAGAAAAATAAAACAATAAACTTCTTCAAACTAAAGAAATGTCATGTTCTTCCACATATTGATTTTAATCAATTCTGAATTCACATATTGTTGATCTCAAAATGATCACTGGTTTCCGTCACTTCATATGGATGGAGGTTGCCAGGCTCCAAAAATCCATCAAGTAACAACACCAGAAAAAAAAAATACTTCCAAAACAAACAAAAATTGCGCGTACTTCCTTTCAATGCTGACCTCTTTTCAAATAAACTTGTCCTTCTTCACATATATTCGTTGATTTTGTTTTCCTTCCATAATATTCACCAGTCTCATGCAATTGCATTAAATAACAAATCCACACGTTAACAAACAGTCATTATAGAATCTTTGATATTTGAATGAACCTTACCTTACTCATCACCTGCCTTGATTCGATCTTACCAGTATCCGCAAAGATCCATTGTACAATAAAACCATAAATCTATTTTCTAAAATTACACAATTTATGTTCTTCCTTCCGAAAATAATAGCTGATTTGGACAACACCTTTTCATAAATGAATCTTGCCAGGCTGTTTGGATCACATCAAATGACAAAACAAGACACTTATTCAAAACATAAGGATTTTGTACGCACTTTCTTTTAATATTGATCACACTTTACCCGTCAATATTCATCGAATTAATACATAATATCCACAGATTTTACACACCTTCATTGAATAACAATCCACATATCAGCAAACAACAATTACTGATACATGAATTTTAGAATGGGTTAACCATTTCATTTGAATCGAGTCCACCAGTCTCCAGAAATATCCATTTTACAACAAAACCGCAATTGTTTTTTTTTAATCAAATTTTTAAACTTACTAAATTTATGTTCTTACTTCCAAAAAACAATAGCTTATTTGGATAACAACTTCTCATAAATAGAGCTAGCCAGTCTCCAAAAAATAGGCCGAGTTACAAAAACAAATAAAACAGTAAATTTCTCCTTAAGAAATTGTAATTTGCTCCCACTAAACATTTGCTGATATTGATCACTTCCGAAATTTACATATTGTTTATCTCAAAATAATCACTGGATTTTATTACTTCATGGATCTTGTTAGGCTCGAAAAGATTCATCAAGTTACAAAGCCAGCAAAAAACGAACGGAAATTACTCGTACATCCTTTCAGTATTGATAATTTTTCAAGTTTATATGTTCTATTTTACATGATGTACACTAATTTTGTTCTTCCTTACATAATATTCACTGATTTTTGTCACATTTCATTGATGAAACTTGCCAATCTTCAAAAGATCCGTCGAGTAACAAAACCAAAAAATGACAGTGAACTTTGTTTCTGTAATTGACTATTTAAAAAATCGCTTCAAAATGATATAGGTATTTGTACTTTTCATAATATTGGCTGTTTATCATCTTTTCTTGTGGATACAGCTTACCAGGCTGCTAAAACCAGATATTTTCAATTGATTTTCTAGTCAAAACAAAGTGCGTTTTCTTACTCTAATCTAATGCTCATATTGATCATCACAAGTTCTCCATATCAAAATAATCACTGATTTATTATCATTTGATGGATCTTGTCAGGCTCTAAAAGATCCGTAAGGTAACAGCACCAGAACGTTTACAATCAAATTCGTGGACATTACATTTACATTTCTTTCCATGTATTATTGCTGACTTCGGTCACATTTCAAATTTGTCAGTTCATCATTTCAAAACAATCGATTGGTTTAATGACTTTTTAGCTTCCCATGCTTTAAGAGGTACGTCCAGTAATGAAACCAAAATTCAGCGGACTTCCCAAACTAACGAAATTAACCTGGTTTTCCTCGCAAAACTAGCTGATTTTGATCACTTCTTGAATTTACACGTTCTTTTGTCGTAATATTCGCTGATTTGATCATTTCTAATGTATAAAATTTCCAGGTATTAAGAGATCCATCGAGTGATGAAACCAGAGGATTTCAATTTACTTCCTTATCTAACGAAATTGTCCATCTTGCAAGAGTGTTCATCTTGCTGTAATTTTCACGCGTTACGAGACCCCCTTCTGTTGGAATTATATTCATAAAATGAGCAATCAGCTGTTTTTGAACATCTCTTAAAATGAACTTTTGTCGAGATCTTGATCATTTCTCAAATCAAATTTCTTCTTCGTCATATAACAATCGCTAATTTTGGTCACTTTTAAGGATGAAGCTTGCCATGCTCCAGAATGATCTGAAGAGTAACGAAACCAGGAACATTTTGATTGATTATCTAAACACTATAAATTTGTTTGTTTATCCTCTTAACTATTACTGATTCCAATAATATATGTAATATAAAAAAAGAAGTATTTAGTGAACTTCCTGAGCTAACAAATTAATCGGTTCGACCTGTCACAACTCTCGTTAGTTTAGATCACTCTAGTTTCTATGTCCTGCTTGTGATGTTTGATGCATTCTGACTTATAGATGATCAATTATCATTGATAATGAATTTATTTATTTATTTCCCTCACCATCTTCAACTTATAATGTTGTACAGACTGATTAGATTAAAAAATAAGCATCTCACATCTTATAACTAAATCGTACATCTTATCTTAATCAAATTATTTCGTTCATTCAATTTTTCAACATAATCGTAACATCGTAATATTGTAAGACTAATCAAATTCGAATGCATGTTTTCCCACAAAAATTCACTGATTTTGATCGCTCCTTATACACAGAACTTGCTAGGCTCTAAAACATCAAGCTAAGTAACAAACCCAAATTGCATATTAATTCACTTTAATAAAGAACTTAAAAATGCTACTAATCAATAGCTCACTTTAGCTATTTCTCGATGAAATTTGCAAGAAAATAAAACTGCTCTCAATACTAACAATGTTTTCATGTTCATTCTTTCAATGATCAACAATTCTTTCAAGTACTTCCCTGCAAAAAATAGCTTTTTTTTAAATAATCAATTGCATGTTCTTTGTTTAAAATGAATTTTCATTTCAATCCCACTAATAGATTAAGCTAGCCACACTTTAAAATGGTCTGGACGTGAAAAATATATTTTTATCGCTCTCTCTCTCTTTATTTGTAGCATTACAGTTCGTTTTTTTGTTTTTTTTCGGCTAGTTCGTTTTTTTCTTTACAAAATTACTATTTTTGGAATTTATCTTCAACTTAAGCATATGAAACCGAACATGAGACTCTTTTTGCGATTCAAAATTTCACAAGAGAGTACCATTAACTTTTGTAGAAGTTCAGATCAGCTGGTTATAATTATGAATCAGTTATTATGTAAACAATCATTTAATAGTACTTAATAGACCACCATTTAATTGAGAATTAATTTGGACCTTCAATCAAGCACGTTACCATTGCTTATTATCGACTGTACAGTCGAAAGGGTGACAAACAGTTTGTCTTTCAATTGGGTTGTTTAGAGATTAAAAATTTCCGGTTCATTGTAGCTTGATCGAAAGAGCACATTTTTCTAAGTAAAACACGATTTTATTGCGCTTCAATATCCTAATTTTGATATTATAAATGATTAAAAAAGATTTCAATCCGTCGACTCAATGACATTTCAATTTACATAATGACAGCTCGTTGCGGAGTAAAAGCCGAGGGGTGATTCAAAACTGATTTCCATACTAATTTCGAACGTGATTTAAAAATGGTTCCAGGTCACGAAAAATTCTGAAACTTTGGATTCTAGTTCAATTTTTAGCGTAGATTCAGAATATGTAAGAAAACGGATACCCGTAAACAAGCCAATTGGAAAAAAATCTCGGTCGAAATATTTTCTTGATTACTTCTCACTTTTTTTTAATTATTCTTTAAAGATGTCTTGTCTCATACATTCCCTTATTTTTTTAATTCATGCCAAAGCTTGAAGTAGTAACTTATTCGCACCACTTGATTTTTTTTTCCATAAATTCAAAACCGTTTTCATTTATAACATAGGATCCCACTCGTCCTATGTAAATCATAGAGTAGTAGCCCACCCGCTCTACTCTTTATTTTGATACAGGTACCCACTCGTCCTGTTTTGATGATGGAATAGCAGCCCACTCGCTCTATTCTCATATTATGTTCATTTTCTCTTAACTTTTCACATGCAGGTACCCACTCGTCCTGCAAATGGAGTAGTAGCCCACACGCTCTACTCTGTTTTTTTTTCCGTTTTGTTTCTTTTCTTTCCATGCAGGTACCCACGCGTCCTGCAAATCTTCACAAGCCTTGGCATGAAAATTTCGATTTCCGTTTCACCATTTTCTTTTAAAACATAACATTCTTCATATAACTTTTCTTTGCATTTCATTTATAAAGCACAATATACTCAATCATGAAATTCAAAATCAATTGCATTAACGGTGAGGCCACAGTTACGCGTCTGCGTCCGCGAACGCGATGCGATCAAAGGATTTTCTGTTGTTGATATTCTGCTTTGCGTTTACTATGGCAGCGCCCTAACTCACAATAACCTACCAACTGCGTCATGTCGTATCCAAGAGGGAGCAAAACGTTTCGATGATAGAACCACTGAATATTATTTCCACAAACCGTTGCACTCATCGCACACACAAGAAAAACCCGTCTGATTTCTTCATATTAATAAAGCCGTTATTATAAATACAGTTTGTTTTATAATTATTATTTTATTCACTCACTTATACGGAAAACTTGTTTTTTTTCTTCAAATCACACCGCAAGGTACGGTCCAACAATTCGCGTAGAAAATCGTCAACAAACTGATTCGCTCCGACGTGATTATGTTCGTTGAACCTCCAAAGTCCATCCCGTCTTTGAAATTGGTTCCTATCTCTTTTTGTCTTCATGCTTGATCTCTTTCTCTCCCATTCGTATTCCGTCATCCCGGCACAGCGTGAGCTTGCATCCCAGGTAGCGATGAACATCTTCGTTTTTTCGTTTGTTTCGTTTGGCTCTCGTTCTCGATAGACCTGTGCGGGGATAGAACACACTGGAAAAATAGCTAAATAATTTTGTTCAGACACTTGTTTCCATTCTAATTAGGCTGACCATAAGCCAACCAGATGAAAACGGGACAAATAAAAAACAAAAACGGGACAATTTTAAAAGACATAGATTATGCAATTGGACTTGTTTTCCCCGAACTCCAGTTCCCTGAATGACCCGTTTCTCCGAAGCCATTTCCCCGAATGACCCGTTCCCTTGTCATGCAATGCAGCTCAAAAAGTGCAATAATAGTCTTTACCTGAGCAGGCGAAAAAAGCTAAATAATAGCAAATTTGGATATGGACATACAAAAGTGATATTAACTTTAGAGATATAAGAGATAAAAGATCAGAAAAAATATCCAAAATTTACTCCTTGCTAATACTATTAGCATATCAAATTTAGCTTTAATAAGATCTCACCAATATCAGCGAGCTATTCCTTAGATCTTCTAACATCAAATTTAGCTATGGCTCAGAAGTTCCAGGAATAAAATTTTGATATTATATTCAGATCTTTTATCTCTTACGTCAATCAAATCAATATCTCGATTTAATGGTCAGAACTTTGCTACTGCTTGGGTAGCGAGATATTGTTGAATTAAAAAGATCGATAAGCTACCAAAGAAGGAGATATTTGATCATTCTCGACTAAATACATATTGGCAATAATATATATTGTTCACTACCTTGAAATGCAAAAGGTTATGACAATTATGAGTGTTAGAACTTTTCGGAGAACTGAGCTATTCGGGGAAACGGTTTTTTTTTTTCTGAGAACTGGCGTTGGGAGAACGACATTCGGGAAACCGCCATTCGAGGGAAAGTAGCAGAACCAGATTATGCAATCACAAGCTACATATCTGTATGATTCAATAAAAATCACTTAAGAACCTTGAAGCTCATTCTTTGATTTTCAAAAAGCAGCGTTTTTTAAGAATTTCCTAAAAAAAAATCGTTACTCTTTTCAATTTTTCAAATTCAAACGTAAATTTTTCTAATATTTCATTTATTGAAATATTCACTTTTTAAACAGTTAATTCAATCAATTGCGTATTAGAAGTAAACACATAGTTGTTCATTTTCATTTTAGGAAATCCACCGAAATTTGCCATAAATATTAGTAAAGAAACGCAAAAAGTTAAGCAGAAGCATGTACGGATCAAGTTTAACTCTGTTTGAGAAACTAATAACTGCTTGTAAAATAGATGAGTTAGACAATAAACTCTGAAATATTTCTAAAAACTGTTTGTTATGTTGTTATTTTTATTTTTTTACTGGTGTTGAAAAATATGTGCCAATTCTCCATTTCCAAAAAAACGGGACAATTCGAGCATTTTCCATAAAACGACGGGACAGTCCGTCGAGGGGATGAAAACGGTACTGTCCCGTTAAATACGGTACGTATGGTCAGCCTAATTCTAATAATCTGACATCCATTATACCACAGTATCCAAGATTAAAATGATGACACAGACGTGCAAAATGTGCAATAAGCACAAGTACGAACGGAAACCATACAACATTAAACTGTTGCCAAGACCTACCACCGACAAACAATTCGACAGGGTTCATATGGACATATTCCAGATTAATAGACATAATTTCCTATCCCTAGTAGACTCATTTTCGAAGCATGCGCAAATGATTTTCATGGAAACTAAAAATTTAACAGACGTGAAAAACGCACTGGCAGGTTATTTTGGCACTTATGGTACACCCAGAAAAATCGTCACAGATCACGAAACCACCTTCATGTCTTTGCAACTAAAATCTTTTCTAGATGCTTTAAATGTCGAGATTGAATACGCTTCGTGTTCTGAATCAAATGGACAAGTTGAAAAAACGCATTCAACGATCATAGAAATAATCAACACAAACAAGTACAAATTCCCAAATATCGACACTAAAGCTCTAGTTAGTTTGGCAATATCACTTTATAATGATAGTATCCATTCTGCAACAAAATTTTCACCCAAGGAAATCATTTTTAATAATAGTAATTTGATTGACCCAAACCATATTGAAGAAAACGCTCAATTGTTATATAAAAAAGTTAAAAAGAACATAGAAAAAGCTAGGACCAGTCAGGAAAAACGAAACAAGAACAAGGAAGATCCACCCCATTTAGACCCCAATCAAGAAGTATTTCTTATACCGAATATTAGGAAAAAACTTGACCCGAGGGCAAAACCAACCAATGTGAACGAAGTAACCGACAAGACGTTTAGAAACAACAAACGAATCAAACGACACAAGAATAAAATTAAGCGATTAAGAAAACACTAACGTTATTTTTCTCTTCTATTCTTCTTATATTTTCAGATGCACTCACTACTTTTGATTTCATTATTCTTAATATTTCCATTTACAAAGTTACAATTCTTAGAAATCAAAAATTTATCAAACGATCCAGTTCTACTACTAAAACTTAATGACTGCAAGTTACAAACAGGAGTAATTAAAATTGTTCATCCAATCAATTTGACCAACTTAGAAAATAATGTTTACCTTTTTACAAAGCTAGCTAGGCAGATAGACAGGGACATTCCTATTTCATCTCTTATCTTACAGAAGAGTAGGGAACTTGTCAACAACCTGCAACAACTTAAGCCGACAAAACCCAGGAGGACCAAACGGTGGGATCAACTGGGAACTGCTTGGAAATGGATGGCCGGGTCCCCAGACGCTGAAGATTTGAGAATCATCAACTCTACGATGAACGAACTGATATCTCAAAATAATCAACAAACCAGGATAAATAACGTCATAAATAACAGGATTGACGGAATTATGACAACAGTTAATAAACTCATCGAACAACAATCAACGGAAAACAAGATCTTGCTAGAGGAGATGGACGCAATTACCCTGCTGCTCTACATGGACACGACGAATAGCATCTTGGAACAATTGGAAGACACCATTCTGAGGACCAAAATCGATCTGCCAAACAGTAAGCTACTATCGCTTAAGGAAATTCTCACCATAGAATCATTACTCAACGAACAAGGCATAAAAACAGAATTTCCTGAGGAAGCCTTGAATTACGCTAAACCAAAGATAGCGGCCAGAGGTGACCTATTATTATATATCTTGCAAATTCCAAAAGTCAACGGAAATTGTGAGACTATACAAATCGTACCATTAATAGTTCAAACATCCATAATAACGGATCTACCCTCTTTCGTCGTTAAGAGTGGAAACGATCTGTAAAGAACTATGAAACCAGATAGCATAATTCAACACGAAGCCTTTCTCGAACCATTGAGACATAACTGCTCTTCTTCTTCTTTCTGGCGTTACGTCCCCACTGGGACAGAGCCTGCTTCTCAGCTTAGTGTTCTTATGAGCACTTCCACAGTTATTAACTGAGAGCTTACTATGCCGATGACCATTTTTGCATGTGTATATCGTGTGGCAGGTACGAAGATACTCTATGCCCTGGGAAATCGAGAAAATTTTCAACCCGAAAAGATCCTCGACCGGTGGGATTCGAACCCACGACCCTCAGCTTGGTCATGCTGAATAGCTGCGCGTTTACCGCTACGGCTATTTGGGCCCCACATAACTGCTCCCTTCACGTAATTCTGGGAAGAGAGAGCCAGTGCAATGCAACCTTTGACGACAGCACAAGAATTGTGTTAATATCTAACAACAAGATTTTGATCAATAATGCCAAAGAATCTCAAATGAATTCCAACTGTGGACCTCACAATCGCACACTTAATGAAAATTTCATTATAACCTTCTTCAACTGTAGCGTCCAAATAGACGAGCAAATCTTCACATCAGAAGAAGTAGAAAGCAACGTCACGGAAATCCAAGGAGCTTTCCCGAACCTAGCGATAAAGTGGAATATCGCGCAACATCATGACATTCCCCACATCCATGACCAAGCCATTCTTAACAGGAAACAACTAGAGGACATCAAGCTGAAGCAATTCGAACACAAAACTCTGCTGATAGCGACGTTCGGAGGATTATCGACAGCCATGGTAATCATAATCATCTTAACAGCAACGTGTCTTTTCAGAAAGCGAGTGGTTATCAGAATTGGAGAACAAGAGAATACATCATCCCAGAGGAACTAGACAAAAGAAGTCCGAGGACGGCCTTCATACTACCCCCGGAGGAGTTATGCACCGGATCGCCACATTTATGCTGAGTACAAGGGTCCAAAGTACGAACAGCAACCACGCCACCATCAACGTCATCGAGCACGCCACCGCGGTACACCGTTGTCGCCAAGCCACCGTCAGCATTTCCCGAGGAGCCCGACTACGCCGGCCGAATAATGTAGAGTGGACAAGTTTAGGTATTAAATAGGGTTCGATCTTCAATCGAACAAGTTAGTCTTTGCTTGCAGTACTTAGAAGTCAGTTTTATTTCAATCAATTAGTGCTAGTATAGTGAGTGCATGTAATTAAGCTAAGATTTGTGAATAAAGTTATTTTTTTATAAAAACTCGGTCGTCTGACCTAGAATTATATCTATAGAGAAGAGCTTTCAATATTTAACAAACATATTTTTCTTTCTTTTACCAAGAAATTTACATCAAGTGTTACGTCTCAACTGGGACACAGCTTGATCCACAGCGAAATGTACTATAAGTGAACTTTTTTAGTCAATATACTATTTCCAAATATGTATATCACAACAAGCTTAAAAATACTCTATGGTCTGGGAAGAAATGAAGCTAAAATCGTTGCAATATTTCTTGGTTGTTGATAGATAACTGTTTACAAGAAACGTTGTTCCACCAGTGACGGTGTCGACGGAGTCTGATGATTCTTCCTATAAAAGGAGGAAACCAGCCCCCACTTACATAAAGGTGACTCTAGAAATAAGGTTTGCTGTAGGAGACAGCAACACCGGTGATTATAATAAAGCGCTTTTCCAGCCGACAAGATGTCGAAACGGTTAAATGTCTTGTCGATGGTCGTTGCTCAAATTCAAGTTTGCTGCCAAGAGGTATACCTATTCTGCTCTTTTTGTTTGAATTGAATGAGCGATTGCCTGCTTCGTTGTGGATCGTTGCCTCAATTATGTATTTGTCGATAATGGCGTTTATTGAGCCGGATTGTTCGCAGCGTTCAATTGTGACCCGGTTCGTTGTTCTTTTGAGACAATTACAGCTCTCTCACGCAGGCCTGGAGCGCCATTGAAATCTTAATTACACTTCGGAAGGCATTGAAATGGGTAACTTTGCAGGCAATTTCGCTCCCATTATACGACTCGCTAGATTCCCGAAGGACTCTCGAAAAGCTTTCTTCTGCCAAAGAACCGCTCTATCCGAGAGATTATTAATTTTCACGCTACATTAATCCACTACAAAGCCAGTTGTTTGACAATGAGGAAGTTGGGTTTCTCTAGGGCGGGAACTGGCGTGGCCGTGCTGCAAGAGCTGGGTCACAAAAGTGGAAAGACTTCACAATCTAATTTTGTCTTCCTGAGTGCGCTCGCTCTTCCTGCTCGGTGTAATCATCTTCCCTTGCTGATGGTGAACGGAGACGTGCGTAGGCTACTCTGTGGAGGACATGTTAGGCTTCTTTTAGGGGAGCCTACGCCGGTGCCCGAAGGAAATTGGAATACATCCGGAGTGATTCACCTCCATGGGGAAAACAACGATGATGCTGTAATTAGCTTGATTCAAATCTTACGAAAGTCTCCAATTTCAAAGTACCTACATACAGGCGCTGTACAGTTCCATTATGAATCTATTGTGCTCTTCAAGAATCTTGTTTTTTTGTTTGATTTATTTGCTGAAGAATCAAACCCTTTTGAATTATTATATTTTAGATTTTCGCAGATGTTTGCCTGACTATAATCCCACATGTAGCTAAATAATAGCAGAACAATTCATCAATATCTCTTCTCCCATCCGTCGAACTGAATTGCTTTCTGCAGCAACTTCCTATATTACAGTTTGGGAAATAAATGGTGGTAGGTCATTTGGCATGAAGTCGTTCGGCATAAATCGTTTGGC